>NC_090437.1:1048193431-1048796347 GCF_031143425.1 Pleurodeles waltl | reverse complement strand
CAGGGGCATCTCCAGTCTCCTCCTCCTGCAGAAAAGGGACATGGTGTCTGGGGCCAGGTTATGTAACATGCACCATGCCAATACTATCTAGCAGACCTTCTTGGGTGAGTAGCACAGGGATCCACCTGTTAGATGAAGGCACCGGAACCTGGCCTTCAGGAGGCCAAAGGTTTTCACAATTAGCCTTCTGTTTCGCCCATGTGCCTCATTAAAACATTCTTCTGCCCTTGTCCTTGCATACCTCACAGGGGTCAGCAGCCATGATAGGTTTGGGTAACAGGAGTCACCTGTAAATATTGAGGGACAACATTTAGCCACACACTATCCTATATGGCTAACAACATAGGCATTGTAGGAAAGTACCATCTTGCGTGGCATGTTACCCCCATTTTTACTGTATGTATGTTTGTTTTTGCCTGTGTCACTGGGATCCTGCTAGCCAGGACCCCAGTGCTCATAAAGTGTGCCCTGTATGTGTTACCTGTGTGGTGCCTAACTGTATCACTGAGGCTCTGCTAACCAGAACCTCAGTGTTTATGCTCTCTCTGCTTTTAAAATTGTCACTGCAGGCTAGTGGCTAATTTTGCCAATTCTGATTGGCACACTGGAAGACTCTTATAATTCCCTAGCATATGGTACCTAGGTACCCAGGGTATGGGGGTTCCAGGAGATCTCTATGGGATGCAGCATTTCTTTTGCCATCCATAGGGAGCTCAGACAATTCTTACACAGGACTGCCACTGCAGCCTGAGTGAAATAATGTCCATGTTATTTCACAGCCATTTTACACTGCACTTAAGTAACTTATAGGTCAGCTATATGTCTAACCCTCACTTAGTGAAGGTTAGGTGCAAAGTTACTTAGTGTGAGGGCACCCTGGCACTAGCCAAGGTGCCCCCACATTGTTAAGGGTAATTTCCACAGACTTTGTGAGTTCAGGGACACCATTACAAGCGTGCACTACCTATAGGTCAATACCTATATGTAGCGTCACCATAGTAAGTCCGATCATGGGCATGTAACACGTCTAGGATCATAGAATTGTCACCCAATACCAATCTGGTATTGGGGGGGGGCAATC
Organism: Pleurodeles waltl; assembly: GCF_031143425.1. NCBI lineage: Eukaryota > Metazoa > Chordata > Amphibia > Caudata > Salamandridae > Pleurodeles > Pleurodeles waltl. The sequence continues at coordinate 1,048,795,266 of NC_090437.1, read as the reverse complement.
CCATGCATCCTTGTGGCTCCAGCATAGAGCCTGGGTACTGCCAAACTAACTTTCCGGGGTATTCTCTGCAGCTACCGCTGCTGCCAACCCTCAGACAGGTTTCTTCCCCCCTGGGGCCTGGGCAGCCCAGTCCCAGGAAGGCAGAACAAATGATTCCCTCTGAGAGAGAGTGTCACACCCTCTCCCTTTGGAAATAGGTGTGAAGGGCCTGAGAGCAGTAGCCTCTCCTGGCCTTTGGAAATGCTTTGAAGGGCACAGATGGTGCCCTCCTTGCATAAGCCAGTCTACACCGGTTCAGGGATCCCCCCAGCCCTGCTCTGGCGTGAAACTGGACAAAGGAAAGGGGAGTGACCACTCCCCTGACCAACACCTCCCAAGGGGAGGTGCCCAGAGCTCCTCCAGTGTGTCCCAGACCTCTACCAGCTTGGATGCAGAGGTGTGCGGGCACAATGGACACTTCTGAGTGGCCAGTGCCAGCAGGTGACGTCAGAGACCCGTCCTGATAGGTGCTTACCTTTCTCTGTAGCCAATCATCCTCTGAGGGCGATTTGGGGTCTCTCCTGTGGGTATCTCACCAGATAATGAATGCAAGAGCTCACCAGAGTTCCTCTGCACTTCCCTCTTTGACTTCTGCCAAGGATCGATCGCTGACTGCTCCAGGATGCCTGCAAAACCGCAACAAAGTAGCAAGAAGACTACCAGCAACATTGTAGCACCTCATCCTGCCAGCTTTCTCGACTGTTTCCTGGTGGTGCATGCTCTGAGGGCTGTCTGCCTTCACCCTGCAGTGGAAGCCAAGAAGAAATCTCCAGTGGGTCGACGGAATCTTCCCCCTGCCAACGCAGGCACCAAACTTCTGCATCACCGGTCCTCTGGGTCCCCTCTCATCCTGACGAGCGTGGTCCCTGGAACACAGAAGCTGGGTCCAAGTGTCCCTGACAGTCCAGTGGCCCTTCTGTCCAAACTTGGTGGAGGAAAGTCCTTGCCTCCCCACGCTAGACAGTAATACTGTGTACTGTGTGAACTGCAGCTGCTAGGGCTTCTGTGCACCTTTGCAAGACTTCCTTTGTGCAGAGCCTAGCCCAGGTCCCAAGCACTCCGTCCTGCATTGCCCAACTCGCTGAGTTGGACTCCGACTTCGTGAGACTCCCTTTTGTTGTGCTGAGACAACCGCTGTGCTCAGATCTGCTGAACACCTGCTCAGGTGCTTCTGCAGGTGATGCCTGCTTCTGCATGGGCTCTCGCTGTTGCTGAGCACCCCCTCTGTCTCCTCCTCCAAGGGCCCACTTCCTGGTCCCTCCTGGGCCCTGGCAGCACCCAAAACCTTCAACCGCAGCTAGCAAGGATTGTTTGTGGTCTTTCTGCGTGTAAACAACTCTGCTTCCTCCAGCACACCGTGGGACATCTTCTAACCAAATGGAGAAGTTCCTGGCACCTTCCGTTTTTGCAGAATCTTTGGCTTCTTCCACCCGGACGCAGTCCTTTTGCACCTACATCTGGGGTTTTGTGGGCTCCTGCCCCCCCCAGACACTTGCGAGACTCTTGGACTTGGTCCCCTTCCTTTACAAGTCCTCAGGTCCAGGAATCCGTCTTCAGTGCTTTGCAGTCAGTTGTTATCCTTGCAGAATCCCCTATCTTGACTTTACTGTCTTTCTGGGGTAGTAAGGTAACTTTACTCCTACTTTTCAGGGTCTTGGGGTGGGGTATCTTGGACACCCTTAGTGCTTTCTTACACTCCCAGCGACCTTCTACACACTACACTAGGCCTGGGGTCCATTTGTGGTTTGCATTCCACTTTTGGAGTATATGGTTTGTGTTGCCCCTAGGCCTATTGTCTCCTATTGCATTCTAATGTGTCCTACAGTATTTGCAATACTTTTCTAACTGTTTACTTACCTGATTTTGGTTTGTGGGTATATTTTGTATATTTAACTTATCTCCTAAGGGAGTATATCCTCTGAGATACTATTGGCATTTTGTCACTAAAATAAAGTGGTATGGTAGGAGCTTTGCATGTCTCCTAGTTCAGGATAAGCTGCTCTGCTATAACTACCTCTATCAGCCTAAGCTGCTACAATACTACTAATCTATTAATAAGGGATAACTGGACCTGGCACAAGGTGTAAGTACCACAAGGTGCCCACTATAAGCCAGGCCAGCCTCCTCCATTGGTGGTGCAGCAGTGTGATAAGTGCTTGTAACTGCTTTACCACTTTGTCATTGGTGCTTTTCATAAGAAAAACATATACCAAATACTTCAGAATATACACAGTAACCTGAACAGTGTAACTTTTCTTCTCTAAAACTTTCTAAAACGTTTCTGAAAAGTTTCTGAAAACTTTCAAAAGTTTTCAAAAGTTTTTCTCTGTTCTTTTAAAAGTTCTAAAAATGTTTTTCTCTCTCTGCCCTAAACCTTTTCTGTCATGTCTGCAGTAGAACTTACTCCCACAAATATCCAGGCAACATATGGGAATCTAAACTTTAAAAGTTTGAGCGGTCTCTGCATTGAAAGAGGTTTATCAATTGGAAAGAATCCTACAAAAGATCTTCTCCTCAGCCTTCTCCTAGAAAGTGACCAGAATGAGTCTGGCCCATCCCAGGATCAGGAGATAGAGGAGGGGGTACCCAGTCAGACTCAGAGGAGTCCCCTGAGGTTGCTGGGGAGGGTTCTTCCAAGGACCTGTCAGCTAGCAGGCCACCTAGTGAAACTGGTAGTGGGAGGGAGTTACACATTAGTAGGGCACCTTTCACTCCTAAGGGCCAGGTTACTAGGGTCCAGTCAGTTAGAGACAGGTCCAGCTCTGCTGATTCTCACATAACTTCTGTGTCTCACAATTCCCAAGCCTCCACCCTGAGGGTAACTTAATGGAAAGGGAACTCAGAAAGCTTAGGTTGGAAGAGGCCGGGCTGAAGCTTAAACAGCAGCAGCTGGCCTTAGACAGAGAATCTCTGGATGTGTAAAGGGAAAGGCAGAGGTTGGGGTTAGTTCTCCATGGTGGCAGCAGCAGTGTTTTTGATAATAATCCTGTTAGAGAGCAAGATTCCAGAAACCTGCATATGATAGTCCCCCCTTACAAGGAGGGGGATGACATTAACAAGTGGTTTGCTGCACTTGAGAGGTCCTGTATGGTACAGTTGGTCCCTCAAAGGCAGTGGGCTGCTATCTTGTGGCTATCTTTTCCTGGTAAGGGTAGGGATAGGCTCCTTACTGTCAGAGAAAGTGATGCTAATAACTACAAAGTTTTGAAGGATGCACTCTTGGATGGATTTGGCTTAACCACTGAACAATACAGGATTAAGTTCAGAGACACCAGAAAAGAGTCCTCTCAAGACTGGACAGACTTTGTAGACTGTTCAGTGAAGGCCTTGGAAGGTTGGTTACATGGCAGTAAGGTGACTGATTATGAAAGCCTGTATAATCTAATCCTGAGAGAGCATATTTTGAACAATTGTGTGTCTGATTTGTTGTACCAGTACTTGGTAGACTCAGATTTGACCTCTCCCCAAGAATTGGGAAAGAAGGCAGACAAATGGGTCAGAATAAGAGTAAGCAGAAAAGTTAATACAGGGGGTGACTAGGATGGCAAGAAAAAGGATGGTAAGTCTTCTGACAAGGGTGGGGACAAAGGGGTCTCCTGAAAGTTGGCAAGCAGTGTTGCCATCATCTCCTGGGAATGATGGCATGCTCCCATGATGTTGGAGAGGGCCTTGTGGAGAGTGGGTTCCCTGGGCCTGTCCTCCCCCTGTCGCACAGCAGTCCTCCCAGTTCCCCTGTTTTCCTGTGCCTCTGTCTCCTGAACCGTGTGACCAATACCCCCAGGTCCCTGATTTTCTTGGGGTGGTGTGTTTGCCTGGGTTCCCTGTAGTGGTGGACACACTGCTGCTTGACATGTCCTGGGGACAGCGGGATGGGCCGCTGGGTGGGTGCTGTGCTGGTGTTTCCTGAGGGGGGAGGCTCTGTGGTGGCTTGTGCCTTTGTCAGGGAAACCGACTGTCCCAAGGTCCCAGATGGGCCGGGCTGGCCATCTTGATCCAGTTGTACAGAGCTGCTATCATCACTGTGGGCCTCTTCTGTGGGGGGAGTGGACATGTCTGGAACCTCCTGTCCGGTGACATTGGGTAGGGGTCCTGCAGGGGTATACAGGCATGATTATTGCATCTGTGTGTGCCATCATGTGCAATTTGTGAGTGACCCTGTACTCCAGTGCTTGCATTCATTTCTAAGTCCTTGTGTGATATTTGGTTTGGGGTCTGTGTGGGTATCTGTAGTGGACATGCTTTGGTGATGGGTGTCCATGCTTTGGTGTTGCATGTAGGGCATGGTGTTGGGATGGGTGCTTTGTGATAGTGGGACATGTGTAAGGTGGTGGAGTGATGGGGTGAGGGTGAGGGTGGGGGTATGTGATGGCATGCAGGTAGGGTGGGGGATTTAATAGTTAAGAGTTGATTTACCAGAGTCCATTCCTCCTGCTACTCCTGTGAGGCCCTCAGGATGCAGTATTGTCAAGACTTGCTCCTCCCATGTTGTTAGTTGTGGGGGAGGAGGTGGGGGTCCACCGCCAGTCCTCTGTACTGCAATCTGGTGTCTTGAGACCATGGAGCGCAAGTTCCCCGTAGGTCATTCCACCTCTTTCTGATGTCATCCCATGTTCTTGGATGCTGTCCTACTGCGTTGACCCTGTTGACGATTCTGCGCCATAGCTCCATCTTCCTATCAATGGAGGTGTGCTGCACCTGTGATCGGAATAGCTGTGGCTCTACCCGGACGATTTCCTCCACCATGACCCTGAGCTCCTCCTCTGAGAACCTGGGGTGTCGTTGTGGTGCCATGATGTGGTGTGGGTGATGTGTGGGGTGGTGTGGGTTGTGATGTGTGGGGGATGTGTTTGTGTGTGTTGTCTGAGGTACATGGATGTTGTGTAAGTGATGATGTTGTGTGTCTGTGGATGCTAGTGTTGTTTCTGGTGGTGTCTCTCTCTGGCCTTCTTTCGCAATTTTTCGCAATTCTGGTAATAAGGGTTTGTGGGTGATGTGGGTGTGTGTTTTATATTGGATTGGGTGTGTGGGAGTGGTGGGTGAATGTGTATCAGGTGTGTGCATTTTGAATTGTCCAATGTGGTTGTGTTTTGTAAATGTGTGTGTATTTTGAGCGCAGCGGTGTGTACCGCCAATGGAATACTGCGGTTGAAAGACAGCCACGTGGATTCTTGGGTCGTGATAGTGTGGGCGTATTCCTATTGGCGTGACGGTGGAGGTTTTGTTATCGCCAGTTGATTACTGACCTTTGGTGTGGCAGACTTGTGTGGGTGTCTGGATTTTGGCAGATTCCGAGCTGTGGGTCATAATAGCTGTAGCAGAATTCTGCCGCCGCAGTGGTGTGTTGGCGGTCTTCTGCACGGCAGTAAGTGGGATTTACCGCCAATGTTTCCTTTTTTCACATTTATTTTCCTTCCTTTTTCCCTTTTTTCGTTTTAAATTGTTGTGCATGGACATGTTGAGAAGGGTGAGGCTGACCCGCATGGGTGAGGAGGAGCTCAGGGCCTTTGTGTGGCTGGTGTGCCACTTTCTGCCATTGATGCTAGAGATGGGTGGGCATGTGATACAGGGGTATCACACAGAGGCAAGGCAGCTGCAGTGGGGCAAGGTGTTCTACCACCTCAAATGTGGATTCAACTCAACAAGGAATGAGCATCTGCTGAAGCATCACTGGGCTGACCTGGTGGCCTGTCAACAGGACCTGCCGGACCACCTGGGTGTGGTGATCAGTGGCCCTGTTGGTGAGTATCACATTGACAAATGTGTACAGTAGAATGTTTTTGAGTGACAGAAGCAGATGTCTTGACGTGCTGCATGCAATGTTTGTGACCATGTTGAATGCAAGTAGAACAAACTGTTAGTGTCCCAGTAATGAGATGTATTTCAAATGTCTATACATGTTAACAATGCAGTGCTGAGCTTTATTGAGTCATGTCCGACTATTACTTCGGGCCACATGTACCAAGCTATTTTTAATTCTTACAAACAGCCTAGTTTTTAGATTCAGTGTGTTTACGTCAGGAAAAATGTTCATTCAAATGCACACCCTCGATTTTGCCATTCTGCTACCACATTGCCCAATCACAAAACAGGGTTTGCTAGTGGCATTTAGGAAGGGGCGTTCCTTTCCTATTAGCAAGTCACAGTCCGCTGATTGATTCTTTGTTGACAGCAAATGCTGGCACTAAACAATTGCAGTTACAAACCGTTTCAAGTTGGTGCTAACTGATTTGCAAAAGGGGATGGGTCCAAATGGGATCCCTTCCCCTTTGTGAAAGCATGCCCAAAATTTGTTTCTGAGCAGGAAGTTATCCCACGGACCACTGACTGATTCAAAAACATTATTTGAGTCATAATGGTTTTTTAAAAAATGATTTCTGTTTACCCCTGATGAAATAAGGCTGCATTTAAATGAAAATATACATCTCTATTTGAAAGCAGTCACAGACATGGTGGTCTGCTGAGCCCAGCAGGCCAGCATCGCTGTGAGTGCCGCCTTTCCCAAGGAGTTTGCATAATGAGACCTTCCTCATCAAAATTAATGCAGTAGGTCATTTGCTACCCCATTTGTGATTTGCAAACAGTGTCATTGACAGTGTTGTACCTCAGATCATCCTACTTGAAATAGGGAGTTGCTAAGTCTCGCAATGTGTGTCTCACAAACCCTGTTCTTGGTACATGTGGCCCTGAGTAACACATTTCAGTGTGTGTGGGAGTGATATGTGCCTGAGTGTATGTATGCGTGTGTGCATGTAGGTGAATGAGTGCATGAGGATGTGGGGGGTTGGAGTTTGGGACGACCTGTATGTAGGGGTGGGGGATGGTGAGGGTCGAACTGGGGGGCCTATATGGAGTTTTGGGGGTGGAGGGTCGGTTTTCAGGGTTGGGGTGGGGGTAGGAGCAGATCTAGGGGCTTTGTAGTGGCAAGGGGGGGCTGGCGTGTCACATACAGGTGACAGGAATGAATATTCCAGTCACCTGTATGCTTTCCACCAGGGATTACCTGGTGGGATATCCCACCAGGAAATTCCTGGTGGAAATGGGATCATAATCCCACTAACGGTCCGGCCTCCACCGCCATGGTCGAATGTGCCTACAGTCGGCCCGGTGGTCGATTCTGATCTGGCAGTGGGTGGTAGTGAACTGGCTGCTTTGTAGCCAGTTCACTACTGTGTTCAGAATATGGAGGTCTGGACTGCCATGTCGTTGGTGGTAATGACCGCCACCGCCGATGTTGCAGTCCAGACCGCCATGTTCATAATGACCGCCACTGTCAGCATACCACATTTCACTGTATTGAGACAGCAAAGTGGCTATCCATGTTTAGCGCTACATTGTCATCGTTACACACACATGATCCCTGCCATCATGTTGGCAAAGGGGGCATATGCGGCTTAGGGGACACTGCCAATGGGGCATTTGTTACCTACATACAACTGTGCCACATCTGTTATGGACCACTGAATGCATGATAATTGCTGACTGAAAATTGAGCCACATGTCCATCACACTGTAACTCAGTGTCCCTTGACGCACAAGCCACAATACACAAGTCACTTGTATTGCAGTGCACCACGGAAGTGCCATTGAAATTATCAGCCAATTAAAAATCATGACATGGAATATCATCTGAAATGGATTAGCCACAAATGTTTGTAGTCAGGTTTAGCATCACATGATTGTCAGGCCAAGTGCATGTGTGCAGATGTGTGTCTATCACTGTTTGTTGGAGTATCTACATGCACGATCAGCAGCTCACTCATATACAATGTTACTCACTGAGATATGTTGTCCACACATTTGTTCAGTGATCTGACATTGAGTAAATATTTCCTTTCCCTGTCTTACAGGTGGACCGGCCCCCTATACCATCGGGGAAGTGGCTCGATTTCAAGACCCAGACGTATCCAGTAAGTGTGATAATGTCTGTCCTGTGTAGTGATTGCAGCTGTTATGTGAATGATTATTGTGTGTTGAACTCGTTGCAAGATATCATGAGCTGGCACGTGATCTTATATATTACTTGACTGGATGTTGACATGGTGTTCCATGCAAGGGTTCGACATTCATAGGCAGAGAGTCATATCTTGGGAGACATGTGCTGCGCAATAGGCAGCAGCATGTAAAAAAGGTGATTAGTAGGCCCACATGTGACTTGGAAGTGCTCCAGTGTCAGAATATTGTCACCTAGTCATACCCTCATTTTCACAAGACAGTGATGCATCACTTTTCCGCCCAAAATTGTGCATCCCTGTATTGTAATGTACATGTAGGACTGTATGGGTAACTGTCCCCCAGCATCTAGCCCCATAAGTTGTACTCCTTTTACGTGCCACTTATGTGGTATGTAATAGGTGTGCATGTGGGTCAAGGCCAGACGTATGCTGGAATCAATGTGGGCAATTTTGGAATTGTATTGGCAGATCAGGTGTTGATGGTTGTACACAACTGGACACATGAATGTAGATGTGATTGACCTATGGATACCTCATTCCCAGGTGGCATAAGATGTAGGGTGAAAAAACAGAAGGAGAGATAGAAAAAAGTGTGTTAAAATTGACTCTAACACTCCTTTAAAAAACACTTTTATTTGTGTCAAGGAACGCTGGTCAAGGTTAAAAACAAAAAGGAGTTAAGGGAAACAATGATTCTTTAGTCTAAAGAAGGGTGGTTAAAAGAATATCTATTATACCACTCTAATAGTCAACATGTTTTGCGCCTATCAGTGTCCTCATAGATCAACTGGCGCTTCTTCAGGATTAAGTGAAATCTTCTCCAACAAATTTAGAAAGGAAACAATGTTATGCAATCAAAAACTTTGAACCAAGCAACTGATAGTGAGACTTTAGTCACAACAATTCTCAGTAGGCTCCTACAACTGAACCATATCACCCATATTTTTTGACACAATTTTTCTGGGATGCGCAAGCTAACACTCAGTTGTTGGTTAGCAACGGCTCCACTGAGACCTCATTAGTCTTCCAGGTGCTGTGTATCCTTCCCAATTCTCATTCAGGCATGCATGTGTTCCAAACGACACTGACCCCCTTATGATTAGCAACTGCATACCATCCTGCCAATTAAATCTACAAATCATTGGTCTTGGGTGCCTTGAAGTTGACTCAGATGATAAACTTTAGTCGGCCTGACCCATGGAAGTACTTGCTGCATTTGCATTGTGACACATTGCACTACATCAATGCATAGATCACTTTATTTGGTACATCTCTTGTTGTGCTTTTAAATACTTGATGGATAGGCAGCGTTGCCATTTCATTCATCAAGGACATTATATCATCTGTACTGTGATTTGGACTGCAGGTGCAAATTGAGGCAGAGTATTAGATTATCATCACACAATGATGACACTGATGGTTGTCTGTCTAATTTTTACAGCTGCCAACATGAATTTAGCGGAGATCAGGGATTTCCAGAAGCGGGCAGTGAGGAAAAGACACATCTTGGATGTCGATTCTGGGTACTAGAAGATGGCAAAATGCTATCAGAGAGAGAGAGCCACAGGAGAATGGCGGGCTTTCAGCCAAGGGAGACCGGCATTGGCCACTATGGTTGGAGCCACCACTACAACTGCACCCAGTAGCACAGTGGCCACCATCACATCAGCCCCACCTGCTGCACCGTCAACCTCAGGACCAACAATAATCACACCTGCTGCACTTTCCACTTCAGCACCACCGACCACCACACCTGCAGGAGCAAAAACCTCTGCAACACAGACCACCACATCTGCTGCATTGGACATGGCCGCCATTTCCCAGCTCCCGAGGGACCTGTGAAAAGTTTTGAAAAAACGGGATGTGGACAAAAATACCCGGACGCTCAAATTCATAAAGAAGACACTGAGGAGGGCAAACCTCTGAACTCCTGCCTCCCCTCTCCCCTAATTCTATCCCCTCCCTCCTCACACCTTATCCAGTTTTTTAGTGGGTTTAGGGCAGTGGTTCCCAACCTTTTGATTTCTATGAACCCCCACTTTAACATTAATGGAACCCAGGGACCCCCACTGAATCATCATGGGAATCCAGGGACCCCCGCCTGAGTCATTACTGGAAGCTGGGGGACCTAATTTGTCAATATTTGTTAATATTTTTTAAGTTTCTAGGCTCTCGCGGACCCCCTGAGAAGGCTTCGCGGACCCCCAGGGGTCCCCGGACCACAGGTTGGGAACCACTGGTTTAGGGGGTTTAGTGATAGGTTTGAGTAGGGCAGTAGTTTAGATAGGATAAGTAGGTGGGGGGTTCATATTATTACATTTTAGTTTGTGGGTGAGTGGGGATTAATGTTCAGGCTTTTGTGTATATTAATAAAATAAATATAAAAAAATAAAACAATTATAAAAATGTAAAACAATACAAAAAACTTATTTTTTTTTGTATTAGTTAGTATATGTTTATGGTAGTATATGTTGTCCTACATGTGTCTTGTCATATAAGGAGGGTGGGAGGCAAATGTTTAGAGTGTGTTGTTAAATGTGGTATGTAAGCTTAGCATAGAGTAGTTAGAGCCAGTTGTGGGTAATGTATAGTTAGGATAGATTAGATTAGTATAGGTGTGTTACATAGTTTTAAGTTCTGCTTTGTACATAGTTATTAAAGATTTAGGTACTCCCTAACTTCATGTGTCAAATGCTTGGGGCGCAGGGTCTTTGCATGAGTGTACACTGCCAATTGTCTGTTGGCCTGTATATTCCATCCTGCATCCACATCCCTCTCTTGACATGTTAATTCCCACTTCCAACTGAGCGGTCACAATGGCAGCTACAACAAATCTATATCTCTATGCATCTGCCATCTATTGTACCCACCACTCAACGTGACTATGGTAGGTGTGGTTTTAAAGCTGTCATCGTTTGGGTCCTGTGTCGGAATGTTGGGCAATATGGGACGTCTGCCTGCAGCCTGATGTCCATGTGAACACTGCTAGACTGAATAGTGTCAATTTCAGATGAGGTCAAGTATACAAATTTCACATCTAGGTGTTTTAATTGTACTCCCAGCTGATGTTATTGGCCAAACACGCTTACAAAGCCTTTCCTGCTGTATGTTGTGGGTGAGGCATGTATGTTTCAAAGCAAATGTCACATACACAATGACTTTCTTGTAGAGGATGTGGTCAGCATTGAGTTTTATCTTGTAGATACCTTGGCCCAGAAATATGCTATTATTGCGCAGCATTTGCCTCATTTTTTTACACAAAAGCAGCACACACGTACAAAATACAATTATATTTTGTAAGTTTGTGCTGCTTTTGCTCCTAAAATGATGCAAATGCAGCACTGAAGAATTAGAATTCATGGCCCTTGTGTAAATATATGCCCACATTATTTCTGCACTCTGGTATTGACACTCTGTGACCATAGACATGTTACATGCATCACAAATCTCTAGCAAAGTAGATGGGTCACATTACCCAAAGACAAAGTGGTTGTGTAGGTGCTGTTTATTTTAAAGTGCTGAAGTGCAATATTTACATAGTCCAGGTTTGTGACCCCATTAGTGTAAAACATTCTATTGTGATGCAAAGTTGAGGGACATGTCATTGGAAATGCTGAGCTGAAGTGTAATTCAGCCAACATGAATTGCCAATTGAGTAGTGAGAGACAATTGCAGCCTATAGCGGTAAGGTTAACAGTGTGTCGGTGAAGAGTGCATGTCACCAACTGTAGCAACACTGGCATGCTGTCAAATCAAGCACAGGACAAAGGAAAATCAGTTCCCATATAAAAGGGGCTGGTGCTACTGGGTACTCCTACCGGTGAACGTGATCTGTTCCACATCTTCATCCTCAGATGTGTGTGTCGTCTCCTCTGCCCTTGATGGTGGTGGTGGTGGGTTTGAGGGTGCAACACACACTTCAGTGGTTGGAGAAGTAGACTCTAAATTCCCAACACCTGCCATCTGAGGAACTACATATGGCATAACAGCAGCAAGGAGGAGCTGCTGATTATTGAGTATGGCCACAACATCCCTATGGTAGGCAGCCATGTCTGCCCTGAGGGACTCCAGCTTGTCATGCATGCAGCTGCAATATTGGGAGGGCAGGTGTTGTGGCAACTCACTCACAGCAGTGATACACGTGTACTCCTCCTTGCGAATGGAGGAGGTGTCTGGAAGGTTCCCGGAACATCTTGGAGGGTTTCCTGGCTGATGGTTGTCAGCTGGTCATCCAGGTCATCAGGGTAATCTAGGACAGACAGATTCACAGGAGAGCCATTGTCCTCTACAGTGAGATATTGTATAATTAGTGTGTCTGTGTTGTGCCAGTTGTGATGTGATGTCACTGACTTCCTATTGGTGGTACATTGTTATCTCGGTTCCAATGCAGTGTTCCTGTCATTAATGTTTGCAGTCTCTCAGCCCTATGCCCTACCCGCATGTCACATGTAGTGTGGGCAGTTTGGGGAATTGTCTGCGTCACATCTTCTAGGTGTGGGTTCTGTCCAAATTGTGGCTGGCCACCTTTTTGTCCTAATCAACCCTCCCTCTGCTTCCATTAGCATGGTGAGGCCTTGCAATGATTGTTGGTGTGCTGATGCCACAAGCACCACACATAACAATATGGCCCTGTCCCACTCTATCATTTTTCACATATACCTACAGTATACGGTGCTGAGATCTAGCACCATACCATGTATTGCATTTACATGAAATGATACAGGTGTCACCATTGCTAGTTTCTTATGTTGATGTTTGCGTATGTGTGCTACATTGCATTGCACTGATGGGCCTGGCTGAGTTCCATTTCCTCTTATGACTGTTTGGGTGTGTTTACCTAGCTACACACATATGTCCTCCCCCTCAATGTTGTTGTCTTAGCTCTATGACACCTGAGATGGTGGATGGTGGCATTGCAGCTATTGTGACACAGGCCCAGGGGTAAACCCTGGAATGGGCAGCATGTGTATGAAGTTACTGCTGTGTACATCATAATGTATGTGACAGTGCCTGATGGTTATTGAGCCTATGGACATGAGCAGTTGACAGGAGTTGTACTTGGATAGGGATTGATGGGGATTGATCACGTAGTCATACTGAACCCTCATTTTGAGTGTTTTTGTGCCATGGGCACCTAACTGCCATTTCCTAATTTAGCTGCACACACAGCACAGATAGTAGTGTCAAGTGTTGTCAATTATAAATGCCGCTTGAGCCAATGGCCTGAGACTGAGCATTATCCTCTAGTTTACATTCTAACAATACCAGCTTGAGGTACTGGGTTTTTCAGAACCGGTACTGATCCGGTAACCCAGTGGTGCCAGGGTACACCCAAAGACCTCGGGTACTTTCCTGATTCAGACCACAGAAACTCAGAGTCTTCTAGGTGAAGTCAAAGATCAAATTTATTGGCTGCAACCAAGTAACAAGCGTCCTAGAAGTACAACAGCACGGTTTGTATGTTCTCAGGAGACTGTGTGTCAATGCAAAGTCAGGTTTCCTTATATACAGTTTTTTAAGCTTCAGGCAAACATTCTTGACATTTTGGTTGGTCATTCACATGTTTTCACTACAAAGGAAAAAACAGTGTCATGATGAAACCTCATATTTCATGTCATCCAACCCATAATAAATTACCCGGCAAGGCCTAGTATTTTACATCAGATAAGTGTGGACCCCCAATAAAAACGGGCACCTCCCCCTCGTAAAGTAAGAAGAAGAAAAGAGCAGGTGCAGGTGTGAGCAAGATTAGGCAGGGTGTGTGAGCGATAATAAGGGTTTTATGGCATGGTGTGCCTTGATGCTATCTGATTCGGCCACTGGGAGAGGGACTGACCAAACAGGTTTGGCCTGAGGCAATGGTTCCAGCTTGCCCAGGTCAGAGAAAAGTCAATCAAGGTGTACGTGTCCTTGGAATCAAATCTGACTGTATTATAAGCCTATGTGAGGGCAACTTTTAAAAATGGCTGCCGTGTATAAAATGGGAGCCACGAGTGCAGAACGAAAATGGTGATTTTGAGGTGAAAACGCTGCTGGAATTGAGCGAAAATGCTCATGCTTAGTGTACTAGTCATTATCGGTCTTTTGATACTAAAATCGTACTGCTGTGGCAAAGTAAATTACATGGGTCCAGAATTTTTAGAACCACAAGCTGTCCTGTGACAGCAGACCAGTTTTACGCTCTACCCTACCCTCCTAGTCTGCTTCAGCATTTCCAGAAGCCTTGACATGGTGTTGTACCCCCATGCAAAGGTTGATGGTGTTGTGTTGTGCTGTGCCCCTGGATGCCCATGCACAGCCCATGCAATTGGCCTTGTCAATGCAGGGAGTCCCGTGCCATGCCCCTTTGCCCTTTTCACTGCCTTATTTTCAGGGCTGACATGCATTGTGTAGTAGGTATGTGCCTCCCCTTTTTGCACTTGACATTTAGGCATTTCTGTCCCCCATGCAACTTACCCTGCATATGTGTTGTTTCCTGGTTGTCTGCGCTGTCCTGCGATACCAGTGAAGGTTTCCTCCGGGATGACGGCTGCAAGCATCTCCTCCATCTCGTCCAGATCCTCTTGCAGTGCTGGACTCCCACCTCCGGTCTGCAGTGCTGCCTTCCTGTTGCTTGCCATTTTCTACTTTGTCCTGCGCTTGTAGTCATGCCAGCATTTCTTGAACTCCGTGACAGTTCTCCTGACCTCTGCCACACTGTTAATCTTGTCCACAGTCTGTTGCCAAATTGTCTCTCTCCTCCCAATTGGCAATTAAGAGGTGATGAAGAGTTGATGCTGGTACTCCATCACCTCTCTGACCAGGATTTCATGCCCCTCTGCGCTGAAGCGACACTTCCTCTTCTTCTTGTCTCTCCCCTGGGTCTTGTCTGTGTCCTCCTGGCTGATTCCTGGTTGTGTGGGGTCTCCCTGGGGTCTCTCCTGGCATCTGGTATCCATTTTGGAGCTCCTTCACACCGTTTGGTCCATTTGCATCTCTTTTTGACGCTATTGCAGTGAAAAATGACGCATATCTGTTTTGTGACTTTTTCCATGTCGCAAACCGATTTAGAGTAATTTTTCCTGCGTTAACGTCATTTTGCCTTACGACAAGGTGCATTGGTTAGCGTCAGGAAAAATTACTCTAACCTGTTCTTAGCACCACCCAGCATCAAAGTATAAATTTGACGCCTGGGTGGCATTAAGAAATGACGCTAGCCAGTGCTAAAATTTTTGATGCAAAACTGCGCTAATGCAGTTTCGGGTCAAAAAGTATAAATCTGGCCCATAGTGCTGGTGAGAGCTTGCACCTCTGTATGCTCATGTCCTGGTGGGAGCAACATTTACATGCTTCTACTGCCAGGCAAGTGAAAACTAGTGTTCCCTGGCCGGGAGTGTGTGGGTAGGGTATTCCCACACTCTCCCAGGCAGGGAACCTCAGTGTCCCATGGATGAGTATTGCACCCTGGGGAATGAGGTCCCTGGGGCCCAAGGAGGCTCGGGAGGAGGGCTGTGCATCCCCCTTCACTTTTTAATAATTTTGACTCCAGGGGATGGGGTTGATGGTGGGACGGTGATTGTGGGCCACATGCCCACTTCCCCTTTAACAAACATTTGACCCAGGGGAATGGATTCTCCGGTGCCCATCAGTGGCTTGGGGAGAGGTGCCGCATGCCCCACTCCTCTCACTTATACATAATTAAATACACCGAAAAGGGTTTATTATTTTTTTTATTTTTTTTAAGTCGTAACCAAGTAGAATATTGCAAAGCTCCTATTTTACAGTTGATCTGGTCAGAACTGTTGACTCTTACAGCAAAGACATTCTTAAAGGAGCATCAGAGGAAAAGACAGTGAGAAAGTGAAATTAACAGCATATGTGTTTCGTGACCAGCATTGGAATCAGCAAGTGTGATATTCAGCATCAAATGGGGGCCAGAACGGCACTTAAAGCGTTAGATTGCTCAACATTACAGCACATTCCCTGTTCAGTTCCTGACAGCTTATAGAAACAACTTCACACACATTGACCTGAAAGAATTCACCGAAAGCAGACGATAATGAACAAAAAATATCTCTTTTTGTACACTACCGAAATGTGTTTGCTTTATTTTCTTACCGCATAACATGGTGGGTGGAGATAGAATAGGTGGGCATGCATAACTATGATTTCAGCTTTCCTATTACTTCTCTTTACATCGACTTGAATATTTTAACTCCTGCCATGCAAAGATGAACGTGACAGAAACTAAAAATATCACACATATCTGTTTTACAGCATCATTAGGTGAACTATACATTGCAACTCAACTACAATTCATGTTCATTTAGATGAAGCTGGGTGGACAGAGGAGTCTCTAGGTTTCACATATTTAGAGTACATTATAATCTAATAATGTGTGACTGCGGTAATTCCTCTAAATTTCTAAAGTGTATGAGAAAGACCCCTTTATGAAAGATTTAACTGATATGTGTTATTGAAGCACTAACGTAAACTGCCAATTTTCCGGTATGAGAGAGACAAAGGGATGAACAACAACAGTTTTCACAACCTCTGAAATTAGGCAACTTTACAGTCACAACGGGTCACGTGCTCCATTAGCTGATTGTTTTGAAAATTGTTAATATTCTATTTCTAATGGAACAAAAAATGTAAACAAAAATGTTGAACACATCGTTCAGTGAAATGTCAGGCTCTTTGGGAAAGTTAAATGATTACCCCTTAGTTGTTAATTGGTCTTTTTAGTTATTTAACTGATGCTAATTAAGTGAAACGTTTACCCAGATGTATGAACATCTCAGATTGATAAGACTGTGGAAGTGATTTTGTCTAGGACGTCAAAAGAGCCTTACATTCTTAAATGTAAGTAAAATCGTGGACATCATGATTTTCCTGGTGCAATGAATATATTCTGTTTCGTGAATCAAACAAATTCATGTTACCCCCAAAAACACATTTTCTGAAAGCATCATTTACTTCTAGAAGACAGTCGAAGTACAGTTGCATCTCATTTATTAAATGTTTAATGGACTGATACCTTAAATCCTGGTGTGCCTCCTTGGAAGGCACTTATAATATCATATTAGAATGAACAACAGTGTTCTGTTTTGCTGGTTCCTGCTGGAGAGAGGTGCTTCTAAAGGTTACAGTATGGTATCAGCTGGGTGAAAATTACATAATTTTCTTCAACAAAATTACACCTAAGTCTATAAAAATTATACACAATTATGAGTAATTAGACTGAATGTGTTTCTGTCACTTCACATTAAAAATGAGCATGATGATGCACATGCACTAAAATAGCATGATATTGAGCATGACATGACAAACGTGGTGATATTAGTGGGAGTGTGTAATTTCTATTTCCATTCTCCTCCGGCTTGCTTTTTAAACTTTAGTTTCACCTTCTGTACTGTGTTAATGCCCCTTTGCTTTGGTCCTAGGATGGAATCTGTGGGCTAGCAGTGAGGCCATTGGCATCACTGTCACCCAGAACACCATCAACTGAATTTTGGGACTGCTTCAGCAGTCCCAAAACATGATGTGCAGGCCATAACAGTGATCCAGGGGAAGAAGCCAGGGCAGAGGGAGCACAATGTTGAGATGCACAATATCAACAATAATTTGTACTCACTGACTCGGGTGATGTATGACATTATATCACCACATGTGCAGGGCTTTTCCCTGACCAGTTATCCCTATCTATGGTCCTTCAGCATCAGGACAATGTACACCTGCCACAGACAGTGAGGCCATCCCGCAATAGGACACTGCTCCATCCACCTCAGTCCCTGCAACTGTGCCCACTTCCCAACCCCAGGAAGGGTTGTTCCTCCGCACAACCAGCAGAGGATGGCCCACTTCCCATCCCCAGGAGGGGTTGTTCCTCCGCACAACCAGCAGAGAATGGCAAGACCTCTACCACCAACTCCAAGAGATGCAGAACCTGTTTTCCTCCGATGTGTGTCTACCATTCACTCTGTGTACAATTTCATGCACATATTAACCTTTTTTTGAGGACAGTTGTATTTTGTACATTGGACTCCAAACAGTTTGCCCTCAACAAAAATTGTTTCATCCACCATGATGGACTTAAGATGTTTTTTCTTGTTTGCTTTTATTTTTGTTTCAGGGATGCTTAACCCATTGTTCACAACAAAGGCAAATAACAGAAAGTCAAAGGCTGGTGTAGTATTTGTTGTTTTCATGCCTTCCTTACACCATCATTTTCTAACCCTGTCAATCAAGAGGGACCAAAAACAAATAAGATATGACAACTTAGTTATGTCTTTCCCATTTCCACAAAAAATAGAAAAAGAAACCCAGAAATCTCAATGTATTGGTGTCATACATTTCGAGGTAACAAGTTTGACAAAAGCATAGATTATTTTCACAAACCAGGCATGACCAAAATAGTCTTTGCCACGTAGAAGTTGACACTCCACAACCTTGGCACCAAGGAGTAAAAGGAAACTTTCATGAAATCAAATGAAATAGGCAATTTATTTTGGAATCATGACATCAGCTGGAGCCAGACATCTTGCCTCAAAATATGAACCAAGCATCACCTACACCAATAGTATACATAATGGCAGTAACACAATTTGAGGCCACATGATCATTTTAGCACACTTTGGATGTATTTGGTGGAATATCACACCCACTTTTTAGTGGTGTGCTACAAGATCTTGCAACTGTGATGAGACACATCAACAGTGTCATATAGTTAACACAAAATTAAGATTTTGCAAGTGTGACGGGAGATGAGTATGCTATGGCTTGACTTAGAAATGTGGTTAGAGCAAAGTATCAATACACAAAGAGAGAGTATAAGGGAGAGGAAGGACATTTGGGGGAACACAGCCGTACTCAGCTCCCTATATCACCAAAAAACACACTAGAGAATATGGGGTTCTCTGATACATTGAGGGATAGGCACCAAGGGTACCAGTTGTGCCCTTGGTTCCTCGTGGTTCTCTATTAGAGGAAATGAGTTAGTATGGGGATGGTGAGTAGTGAAAGAGGAGAAAAAGGGGGGATTTCCTTTACGGACTAGGTGGTCTCACACACTATATAGTGTCATGCTTCATCATTTGACCACCTAGCCCCACCCAGGTAGGACAATACCACCACACTCAAACATACAGACACCACACCCACCATCACAACCACATATTTGCATCATGTCTAAATCAAGTTGTATTATACTTTTTGATGGGTTTTTAGTTGGCACACTTTTGTATGCCGTTGAAAAACAATATTGTACATCATTGGGGGTGATAATTTGTTTCTATGTACATAGGGCATATGTTTTGTGTTATTTTGTACATTTATGTATTCTCAAAACATGTTGTCTGTGTACCTTTGATGTTACTTTGTGGTATAATGAAGTTTTTACTACTTTTTGTGAAATGTAATAAAGTACAGAATATTCTACAGCTTAATTGGACTCTTTCCTATTTGATGCTTTTTTGCTGGTGCACAATTACATAAATGCTTATAATGTTTCACTTAGTTTTAAAATGTAGTTCAATGGTGAAAGTATATTTTACTATCTTTAGCAGCAAAGTGAATTGAAGAAAATTTAATTTGTTCAACCTAAAAGAAAATAATTATATAACTGGTTAATGCTATAGAGGCCCAATACATATCCTTGGATGGCTGCTAATGATTTTAGAATTCTGTAAGATAGTAGTCAAGGTTGAATGTAAGACATTTCTCTTTAATTTGATCTCTCAAATCACTGACTAGTGTACTAGATACAACTGGAACCGCTCCACCACCTCCTCAGAACATTCCTAAACCAGTGGAGGAAAGACATGGAAGAATCAAGATTCTGCATGAAGAAAAGGACTCAAAACCATCTGGCTCCTATTGGCACCTAAGGACTGGAAATGTTCCCCAAGGAATTGTAGTTTAACTGTGGCAGGTACATAAGAAACAGAAGCACGTTTGACCCCATGAAGGACCCACTGACCACTGTGGACTGCACTCTGCAAGAACTCTGTTCAAGAGAGACCTGGTGCTTTGAAGCCTGTCATGAGAAGTGAAGGGTTGCAGGTGTGACCAGCACGATATTTTCCATCATATGGTCAAAAGAGTGACTTTTTCTACTTCCAGGGGTATGAGGCAAAGTTATAGGGCTTCCTAATGGAAGGCACAGCCTAGACATAAAGAAAAAATGGGTTTGTTTGGCTTGGAGCATTATTCCACAAAAAATTGTGTCGGTTTTACTTCATAGTAAATGCAGTATTGTGGTGTTCTGCTAACCGCTAGTCCAAACGTCCATATTAATAAACTAACAGAGCCTAAACATGAACTAAATCTGAATGTAAAATGGAGGTGGGAGAGGGTATGAATCTACTCTACTGACAAACCAGCCTCACTAGTTATGAAATCCAGCTTAGTCTCACTCTGATCTTTTGTTACCCAAACCAACAGCTCCAGTGGGTGCTCATATTGAATTCAATCAAATCAAATCTAATTACTTTTCTTGCATGATTGGTAAAAACTATTAAAACAATTTTCTAAAACCAAAAAAGGCAAAGAAAAGAAAGAAAATGAACAAGACAAAACAAAGTCTACAATACATACCTAAAAGAAAAAAACAAAGTTAAATTGCAGTGCTTTTGCTTCATGAAACTATACATATTTACATTTTATTTTACAAAGAGCATAGTTTGTACATATCTATAGGATAAGGTACATTTGAAACAAATGCTGTTTTGGACGTGCCTTACAGCCCAAGATGGTGAATACTTTCTACGCAAGCTCTGCAGCCCTGATCAGCCTCTCTAATTTATACGGCCTTAATCCACAGAACCCCTGCTCCTGATGAAATGGAATTATTATGGAGGAAAAGATGTAATGCTTTGTGGCATGTTCCATAGGAAATTGATGCTGTAGGTGCCAACCGGGCCTCCTGATGTTGAATGATGCTGCCTTCCCGATAGGGGCACTTGATCCAGGATCACGTGGGTCTCCTGTTTAGGGAGGCCCTATCCAACTGGCAGCAGAGGGATGCAGAGGAAATGCATCAGGCCTGGGAGGGACCCAGCTGGGATGACTGCACAAGCAGGAGAGAAGCATTTGACCTGAGAGGATGCTGATCGGATGGCCATGTGAGCAAAGCGATTGCTGCATTCCTACAAATCACTGGGGCTCCTTCTGCACCTCTGGTACAATGGTTCAATTAGAGGAGGCGTACCTGAGGTCTCGGAGGGGGACTTGGGAGAGGCGCCAGGTAAGTCTACCTATTCTGACCCTGGAGTCTGTACAAAGGTCTATAAAACAGTGCACGCGGGCTGTGCTCTGGGCTTCAATTCCAGTGGCGTAATGCCTGGCGCGGCTCCCACAACAAACAGTCTGAGCCCCGGCCACTCAACCCACCGCAAGCAGTGGTTGGGAAGACCACAGCATCCTGTTGTTGAAGCCTGTGGGGCTTCTGCAACATGAAAAAGGAAATCCCAGCATAGAAAGCATTGAGCTCCATAAGGGGGGATGAGCCCTTCATTCACTTGAGCTTCCAATATTGCCTGCTGTCCTACCCTGTATTACTGATATCAGCTAGGCCAAACATAGGCCACCAGAAGCATACATAAAAGGGGTGACAGCTAATACACTGTCTCAGCAAAATGTAGACCTTGAATGCTGGTGGGAAACGACAGGCTGCGGGGGGAGGGTTCAAACGCCAGAGGCCTTGTTCTAGCCTTGGGCCCACTTCCTCTGGAAGGCGGTGGTGACCAACGCCATTGCTCTCAGACTTTGGTGGCCATGAATCAAACTTGACTTTCATCATGGTAGGAGGCGGGGTAGAACCCCACCAAATGAATAAGATGGACAAATATGCCATCCCAGCAGCATCTTAAGATGACTCCGTGGTCCCAACCATAGCAACTACACCTGACTCAGACATAGAAAACTGGTATCCAACCCTTACTGAGATAATGGCAGCAATACAGGGAGGCAAGACCATGCTTAAGCCCAAAAACAGACTCCTTTTTAGTAGAAATGGTTCTACTGTGGGCCAACATGAATTTTATCAGTGACAGGTAAAAGACACCAAAAGTAGGATACCTGACCTTGCAGACTCCACCCTCACCTTTCACCAAGCTTATCACCTACAGAAGGGAAATAATGTGATTCGGGTAAGGCTCAAAGACATGGAAGGGTTCTCATGCAGAATACAGCCTGCACTTTGTCAGTGTACCAGAAAGAGCAGAAGTCCCTAGTGCTGATCTCTTTGTGGAACCCTTAATCCTGGATGTTCTGAAAACTTGAGGCTTCTCAATATTGTTTTCAGTGGAGCAGGCCCACAGAACACTGTGCCCACCACCTGAGCCAGGTGCCATCCTATCAAATTTAATCATTGCCTGCATTTTCAAACATAGGGACCGAGACGTTATTCTACGGGCCGCCCGGCAAGCACCACCTCTGCAGTATGAGAATGCTACCATTAACTTATACTCAGACTTCAATTTTGTGTCCAACAACAGCGGCACAGTTTTGCAGACTGTTAGACCTGGCCCTTTTTGCAGGGTCATCCACAATCTTTTTGTCTCCTTCCTCCTATTTCTTCTGACCTATTTGTGTTGGCATTTGGACTCTGGGCACTCGACTACTGCTAACCAGTGCTAAAGTGCATATGCATAAATCGTATTTTTTATTGGTTTATTCATGATTAGTATATTTGATTTACTAGTAAGTCCCTAGTAAAGTGCACTAGAGGTGTTCTGGGCCTGTAAATCAAATGCTACTAGTAGTCCTGCAGCACTGGTTGTGCCACTCAAATGAGTAGCCTTGTAAACATGGCTCAGACCTGCCACTGCAGTATCTGTGTGTGCAGTTTACAACTGCCAATTTGACTTGACAAGTGTACCCACTTGCCAGGAGTGAACCTTCCTTTTTTCTACATGTAAGGCACCCCTAAGGTAGGCCCTAGGTAGATCCATGGCCAGGGTGCAGTGTATGTTTAAGGTAGGACATATATTGATGTGTTCTATATGTCCTAATAGTCAAATAATGCCAAATTCAGTTTTTACTGTTCAATGCATATCTCTCTCTTATGGGGGCTGCCTTATTAATGTGCAGATTCCCTTTGGGAACAGATAGGAATATGGAATGTAGAGTCTTCTAAGCTCACAATTCAAAAATATATTGTTTGGGAAAGGCTGTTTTCGGATTGTGTGCTTGAAAATGCCATTTCTAGAAAGTAGGCATTTTCTTGCTTAAACCATTCTGTGACTCTAACTGTTTGTGGGTCAGTTTTACAGCTCTGCTGTTTGCCCCTCTCCTCTAGACAGTAACACAAAGGGAGCTGGGGTGTAGCCTGCATATCCTGATGTGCCATCTGGGCTGGAGGGGAAGGGAGGAGTTGTCACTTACACCTGAATGGGCTGTGCCTGATATCACACAATGCAGTCTCCAACCCCCTGATGTGCATCTGTGGCCTGGGGAAGGCAGGATCCTACAAACAAGAGAGACTTTTCTTTGAAGTTTGTCTACTTCAAAGGCAAAAAGGGGTATAAGTAGTGGACCCAAACCCTATGAAAATTAGATCACTTTGGATTTGGAACCTCTGCTAAGGAGAAGATATGAAGAGCTGAAGTGCTGCCCCGGTCTGTTCTGAAGTGTCAGGGCCATCAAAGACTTCATCTGCCAGCACCTGGACTCTCTGCTGAGACTCCTGCCAAGAGGTGCCCTATCCGGTCCCTGGGCCCCTAAAAGGAGAAGCTGGTGAAAAACCAAGGAAACCGACTTCGAATGACTCCGGACCGCTGCTCCTGCCCAATCCCGTGACACTGCCTGCAATTGAAACCGTGGTCTTCGCTGGAGAGTGACAAAGCCGCAGGCCCGATTTCGCTGCAGTGCTGCAGCTCGGCCGAAGCCCGCAACTCCATAGAAGTTGCCACACCATGCCGTTTCCACTGGATATCGACTCCACCAGAAGTGCGCAGATTCAACGCTTTACACCAACACTGCCACACCTCCACCGCTCCGCAACAAGGACCCAACACCTCTTCGTGACACCTTTGCTACTTCACTCCGCAGCACAGGAACCAACACCACCTCAGATCCAGAGGCGCCGTGATCCCCGACACCGGCTTGTTTTCACATTTCACTAAGGTACTGTACCTGGGAGTCTGCGAAACTCCGTGACTGGCACCATTGGCTCGGTAATGACTCCGTCATGACACTGTGATATCACCTTATTGAAGCATTTATGCTTCTAGGCGCTATTGTTTAGTTTAATCTTTAAAAATTCATAACTTGGCTTGTGTATGTTGGATTTTTGCCATTTTGGTCTTGTTTTGTTCCAGTAAATATTGGCTATTCGTCCAACCTGGTGTTGAGTTTTGTAGTGTTTTTACTGTATTACTGTGTGTGTTGGTACAAATACTTTACACATTGTTTCTGAAGTTAAGCCTACCTGCTTGTGCCAAGCTACCAAGAGGGTGAGCAGGGGTTAAGTGAGTGTGATTCTCCTTTACCCTGACTAGAGTGAGGGCCCTTGCTTGGACATGGGGTAACCTGACAGCCAACCAAAGACCCCATTTCTAACACAGACATAGAGAAAGAAATGAGTGAGAGGACTGAAAGTACATGATGCTCTTCCCGGCTACACTTTTTGTCATTGCACACTTCCCCATCCCTGGAGATGTGTGAAATTGGCTGGGGGGATGGCGCCTGCCCAGCCAGAAAAACAAACGCTTGAGACAAGGAAGACATGAAAAGAAGATCGCAAACCTCAACACCATGATCAGGAGCCTGCAGCGGATGGAGAGGAGAAGTTTCTCCATGACTGATGACACCAAGAATGACCTCTATAGGGATGTAAGAACTTGCTAGAATTGTCACTGCATCTTGCTAACCCACCACAAGGATGGGGCCATGGTGATATAGTTCATCACAGGTGTTACTCGATGTTGTACATTGTAAAATCAGTGGCAGGCAATCATCCTGAGCAGGGGCTACATGATCAGGGGCTTACATGGGCTATATCAGACTCACCCCAGTTATTAGTTACATTATAGCACTCATGGGGTGACAGGCGCTCATTTTGTCGGGATGGTGACAAAGCCCAAAGTGCAGGTTAGGAGGGAGGGGGCAATATGTCTTTTGGGGACAGTTTACTTGTTCGCACAGCAGGAATTCTTATGTCACATGGTGAACATGGAGCATGTTTTATCCTTACAGGTGATGACCACACTGAGACACACAATGCCAGATAAACTCATCCATCAGAACAATACCAGCACATTAAAGGTGATGTTGTGTAATGTCAATGGTCTGGGTCAGAAGCTGAAATGTTGTATAGTTATATGATACATGAAGAGACACAGCCAAGACAGTGTGCTCTTGCAAGAGACCCACCTATTAGGTACCGTATGTAAAGCATTATCCTGTGGAGGATACAAATGGACGGCCCATGTGGGGTATACCTCTGACTCCAGGGGGATAGGTATCCTCATTACAAATACAACACCCTTTATTACCCTTGCAACAAGAAAGGATGCACAAGAGAAATATGTGGCTCAATTGGGAACATGGTATGGCATCCCCATCAACATATGTTCATCCTACATCCCACAGTGACTACACCAGCTAACCTTCACCTCACTTACTACTCTCCTGCTGCATCTCTCACAGGTTAAGTTAGTTTTGGGAGGCAATTACAATGTTTGAAGCTAAAGATAGATTCACCTGCATCACACGCATTGGGAGAACATCCACCTTGGCTACATTTCTGGAGGCTCTAGGCCTTGTGGAGATATGGCGGCTCTGACACCTGGAAGAGAGACAGTATATATTTCTGTTGAGAACTCATGGCTCAGTCAACTGCATATATTGCACCTCTTCTACTTCTTCCCCTCAACTCTCCATGCCATAGGTAGGTGCCCTATGGCAGCTTGCCTGAGGGGATGTGGGGAGGAGGGGCCATTCTTTCATGTGGTCTGGAGCTGTCCACAAATTAAAGAATATTGTGGGCCCATCAGGGACACAATGCAAACAGCGACGGGGTACAGCATATTAGACATTGTCAATTGTTGCATACTCAACATCTGGCTAGATGACCCACCTCCTTTTTGTAAAATATGGTTGTCCCTAGGCTTCAGAGTAGTAAAGAAAAACATTGCCCAAAAATGGGGAGTGGCATGACCACATAATTCTGAGGACTGGCAACATGATATGGACTGGTGTATGCTTTCTGAAAAGAAAATTTACCAAAGTAGGGAATTCCCTAAGAAATGAGAGAAGGTATGGTCTTCTTGGAAGGCCTATAGAGGGCGCAGAAATGAAAGGAATGGGACCGACAACATGCATGAATAAACTCTTGAGATTTGGGACCTATGTCATGACTTGTACAACACTACAGATGTGTCATATTTGCACTGTTAGTTAGCATGCTGATCTAGGCCTGCTGCGTTTTTTTGATGTTTGTTTGTTTACACTATTCCCTATCCAGGAATTTCAATGACAAGATTTATTTTTAATTAATTCTGTTTTAATTACATGTGTAAATAGTAACCAATGACGATAGTACAAACCAATAAACTGATAAGTGCATGGTTGTGTCTAAGAATATCACTTCAGTTTAGTGCCGATGGGCCTGCCCACATCCAGCTTGTCTAGCATATGTTGTAGCACCTGAACAAATGTAAAAAGAAGATAGCCAATTGGATGCTTCTTCGATCCTGACAATAGCAGATTACAAGAAACAAATGTTTCCAGTAATGACAATGGTGGGCATAATTCCAATGGTGTTTTATCTCTCATAGTTCAGGTGGGTCAAATTTCAATCTTGTCAGCTTCTTTTTATTATAAATAATATTGTTCCCCAACAAGTAATATGGAATCCCATTTAGAGTATAAAGATTCAATAAAATGATGATGTGTCCTTATAGTCATCTAGAGAAAAGGTGTTTTTCATTATAGCCTTAAATTGGCATTTACGGGAGCTGAACTAATGATGTATGTGACTTTGAGGGACCCTTAGTGACTTTGGCCTTGGACTTTGCATCCTGGAAGAAATTTGGAACTGAAAGGCAGTCTAACAAATTAGGTTGTTGGTTGACTAGGGGATGAGCCCTGGTCAAGCAACAGCCCAATCTCTTGCAGGGTAAACCACACAAAGTCAGTAAACTAACATGTCTGTAACCGTGGGTAGCTTCACACAAAAGCAGTCAGGCTTAACTTAGAGGCAACGGGTCAAGTATTTATGCAAATCTCAAACAGTAAAAAAGTTAAAACACAACACAATGAAAATCCCACAGTAATTTAAAAAGCATAGAGTAAATTATAATAAAGTATTGATACTAAAACGAGAGAACTCCAATCAGCTGAACTGGAGTTTAGAGTCTTTAAAGTTTCTGATAAAAACTAGCATCTAAAAGGTCAAAGCGCCAATGGTGGGATGAGGCAGGAGGCTGTAGTCAAAGACAGTTTCATGAGGCCAGGGACCCCTTTTGCAAAGGATCATTGAACAGAATTTGCTGCTGCAGAGTAGAAATTGTAAAGTCAATCCAACCAGCAATGTATCTCGGTCAGATAGATGAGCAGGTTGCTCCTAGTCTCCTTCTGGTTCTCAGAGCAGTTTTTGGCTACATATTTTCCAAGTCCCCACCTTTAGAGTTTGGCTATCTGGTCATCTTCAGTACCACTTTGAATAGTGCAGGACTGGTGGGACTCTACTTTGAGGGGGAGAACTGGGTCTAAGCTAAAGGGAGCTTTGTGTGTCTCAGATCAGGTTGGAAGCAAACTAGCCCTTTGGAGCTTGTGGACCTTGGTTCAAGTTTCAAGTCCAGTCCTTCTTCCTCTGGCAAGAGGGCAGCAGGGCAGAAAGGAGGCAATTCAGCAAAGCAGCAGCAGGTCAGCAGTCAAGCAGAGTGGCAGTCCTTTCAGCAGCACAACAGTCCTTGGCCCTGGCAGAGTATCCACAGGTCCAAAAGTGTACTGAAGAGTTGGTGTTGGATGCTCTATTAGTATACTCTGGTGCCCTACTTCTAGAAGGTGGATGAAGCTGCAAGGCAGTGGCTTTAAACTGAATAGAATTTCTTGACTCCATTGTCCTGGCCCCAGGCTGGCTGCACTGACAATATGGAGGTGATGACAGAGCACTCCCTATTCATTTGTAAGTGGCGCTGTGCTGAGCTCCATCCCCGTTATCCCGGCAGATGGCCCATTCACGCAGACCTAATCCCTCTATTATGTAATTGTCTCGGAGGAATTCACAAAATCTAGCTTTCAGTTACACCCAGTTATGTGACCCAAGACAGGCTGCAGGCACAAAAGAGGTAAGGGAAGGAAAATGGCAGCTTTCTAAAAGTGACATTTTCCAAATTGTAATTAACCCAACTTAACAATTAAATAGGAGTCTTCATTAGAATTCCAAAGACACCAAACACGAGATAACTACCTGCTCCTACTTGGAAATTACAGCTGATTAAATGTAATAAGGACTACCCAAAGTTATCCTATGGGGTGGTCAGGCCTCACACTAGTAAAAAACAAATTTAGGAAGGTTTCACTACCAGGACATGTACAACTTAAAATGCATGGCAAACCTTTTAATTGCATACCAACCTTCCTTCTGGGATTCCTAGGGCCTCCCTTGTAATATAAGGGGAGTTTAAAACTTGGTGGGGGGTATGCCAATTTGATATGGCACTTTAGAACTGAATTTAGGCTGCAGTGGCAGGACTGGTTCATGTCTTACTTAAGATGCTACTTTAGAGGTGGCATAATACGTGCCGTATACCCTGGTTATATGGTGTGACAGTATAATAGGGACTTATAAGTAAATTAAAGTGGGTATAAGCCAGTTTAATGGGAGTGAGTACACCCAGGAGGAAAGGCAAAAGACTTGGGTGCAGACCATCCTAAAGCTGACATGTCTACCAGGTAGATTAAGTACCAATATAAAAACTTTGATGAGCTGCTTGTTTCACCCTGACCTCTGCTCCACTGTGGTTGACCTGAAATTACAGCTAACTTTAGGTCAACTACAAACTTATATTTTTCATTACCAATTTACGTTTTGTACTTGCTGGTGACATAACATTTTAAACATTTGTCTGTTCACCTTTGTGAATATTAATCTCTCACATCCCCCAAAACTAGATTTAGTGCCACTTGCATCATATAGGTCGTATTTCTCTACTTCTTATGCAGTCTATGTACCAGGTGGTAAACTGCCTCTTTTGTCCTGTTGGAACTTTTGGCAGCATTTGACACCATTGAATGTGACATAATGATGCAGAGGATAAGAAATCTGGGATGTTATATATTGATTTCACAATGGCTCTTCTAATTTCTAACTACCTCTGCACATCCTTTCAAGGTGGAGTCCAAAGTCTCATATTGTGGTGAGTTTTACAGACGTCAATTTTTGTTAAACATCTTTGTGGGACCATTGAAAGCGCTACTGGAGAAACAAGGAGTGCAGTTTCACATGTACAGAAATGGGCCAGTTGTAATAAGTCTATATTCCAGCTGATAGAAAAACACACTCTGCTATTTGGCACTGGGAGTTTTGCAACTTTTTAATACAGTCTAATTTAATTAGAGGAATTTTTAACCAGAAAACACATCAGTAACTTATATAATTTGGCTTGGCAAGAGTGAATAGGTCATGCCCCTCTCCTGTCAGAATTGTACACAGTCTGGACTTCTATCTTGACACTAGAACACCAGGTGACTCAGGTAGCTGAAACCTGCTTCAGGCAGCTCAAGATGGTAAAAACTATTTTACCCATTTTTGAATCATACTTATCAAATGTCAGGAATTGAAGTGGTCTTCCTATCTCAACTTGACTATAGTACTGCGTGTTATTTGGGGCTATTGTAGAGGACTCTGAGGCAGACCCAGGTGGTCTAGAATGT
The DNA here is from genome assembly GCF_031143425.1 of Pleurodeles waltl. Classification (NCBI taxonomy): domain Eukaryota; kingdom Metazoa; phylum Chordata; class Amphibia; order Caudata; family Salamandridae; genus Pleurodeles; species Pleurodeles waltl. Next base: position 1,048,765,414 of record NC_090437.1, on the reverse strand, counting down.
GATGGCCTAATAATTACTCATTCAATTCCTTCAATGCCTCAACAGGGGTACTATGCACTATGTAAATATAATTTACAGTTAAAGGCAGCCCAATGTCTCAGCACATTTCACCAGCTTTGAACCAACTCCATTGGCTGCTGGTAAGGATACAAATCCAATTCAAGGCCATGGTCTAATTCCACAAAGCACAACCCTGAAGTACTTAAAAAATATATCTATACACAGATAGTTGTCAGCAACAGGTAATTATAGTTGACTTGCCTATATCTTTGATGCCGATTGAGGTGTATTCACCAAATTCTAAAATAAAAGAGTGCCAATAGTTCTAGTTGTGCATGGAAAGTTTTGGGGTGATTCCTCAAGCAGGACCCCAGAAAAATGGGGTAAAAATATTGTATTCCTCATGTTAAAGCCCATAAAAGTGTTGAGCACAACTACAGCCAAAACAGCTGGAAAGAAATACACCAAGGGCCTGATTTAAGAAAATTGGCACTGCACCCAGTGCTGCACCACTTTTCTTGCTCCCTTTAGTGCCCCCCTAATGACACCATGTATGCTCCGTATCTAAGATATGGTGCACCATGGCGGTAGTGAGGGAACTAGCATCATCATTTTTTACACTAGTTTAGAGCTTTGCAGGATTAGAGTCAAATATTTGCAGATGTTAAAAATGCCGAACAAAATGACACAAAGAAATCTCTTAGATTTCTTTGTGCCATTTTTTCTACCCCCCCAACAGGGGGATGCCCCCTTTGCATACATTATGCCTGGTGCAGGCATAGTGTAGCTCAAAGGATTAGAAAGTGGCACAATGCATGAATTGTGGCACTTTGTAATTGTGACGTGATGATTTTGGCCTTGTTGGGCCACATTAGGGTAAAAAACTAATGTTGATAATGTGGCACAAGGAGGAGGTAGGGGCTAATAAATCTGCTGCCAAATTTGTCAGAAAGCTACATTTTGTTCAGAAGATTGTTATTTTTGTTATTTTGTGTCAATCTATTCAGTAGTTTGCCAGATATTAAAGGAAATCCAAATTTGCATACCTGTGGTCGTGAAGCCTTCATGAATAATAACAAGCTTGTTCAGGGATCTTCAGATCTCAGATTGGCTGCCACTACTTTATATAGGAAGGATTGGCAGCCATCTTGGGACTCAGCTTCATCCAAGTCCCACAGAAAAATGGAAAAAAAAAGAAAAGGGGGCAGGGTAGGCATACCCTGATCCTCCAAGCCTATCTTTCTGGGGTCTCAGAGAGATCCCGGCAGGGCAAATAACATCTGTTGTTTAAAAAATGTGCAGCTAATTTATGAAATTTGTGAATTTCAGTGAAAGCATTAGAAAAAGACAAGCGTGTGCTCCCTGAATATGCTAATTGTAGTTCCTGGGCAGGCCAGATCCCAGGGGCATGCAGGGTTTAACACAAAAATGGAGAGGGGAACACAAGCCCCCCCTCCAAGGACTTAAAATGCCCCAAGGACCACCCCAGCCCTAGGGCTAATTTTAATAGCAAGCAAGTGGGCCGTGTGGACCCGCTCGGGCCCTGGGGTCTACCACCTCCTGTCCTGGGGGCTACAAATTAAAAATTATATGGGTGGCTGCATTGACTCCTGAGTCATGGGGATCACCACCTCCTTTGGATTACAAATAAATTGAATGGGGGGCCATGTAGACCCTCCCAAGCCCCGAAGACCACCAGCTCCCAGGGGCTAAGTTGAGTATGGGGAGCACCCAGTTCCCTGGGGACTACAACCTCCCCGGGGCTTTCTCTTTAAAAAAAAAGGATGTTGGAGTCATGTGGTTCCCTCGCAGGCCATTCTCCAACCTGCGGACAACCACCTCTCTGGGACGGCCAGTGCAAATGGAAGGAGAAGGGCCATGTGGCCCTCCTCCTAAAGCCATACATGGCCCTTGGGACTGCCACCCTCCCAAGGGGCTGGCTCCTGCTATATCATGGGGGACCCACCCCTGGGACATAGCTGTTTGCTTTTCCTTGGTAGGAGCTTTGACAGCTCCCATCAAACAAAAGCAATCACTACGATTCCAGTGGGTGGGAGCTGTGATAGTGCTCCCACCCACTGGAAGCGGAGGTTTCACTTTATTCTCTGCCAGCAGACATGTGGGAAGGGAAATAGATCAAGCTTTCACTCTTGCACACAGGGAGGTGCATGTTTTTGCAACTTCCTGTGTGCAATAGCAGTGCACGCTCCTGAAGGAGGTGGGGGGCCAGCTGGGACCGCAAGGACCTTGAGTTTCCCCCTACAGTCCTATAGCAGATTGGGTGCCCTGACTGGGCCCATGGCACCAAGGGATACATGGCCAGGCCCCAGGGATGGGTTTCTTTGGGCCAAAAGCAGTCCGCCCCATTGAACTTGTCACTGATGTCATTTGAGATCAGTGACATCACTGACCATCCCATAAGTGACATAGGGGGTCATTACGACCCTGGCGGACGGTGTTAAAGCAGCGGAAACACCGCAAACAGGCCGGCGGACAAAAAAAGGGACTTATGACCCTGGCGGAAACTGCCAACAAAGACAGCCACTTTAACACTTTGCCCGCCACGGCGGTTCAGACAAGCAGCGCGGCGGTCACCGCCAACAGACAGGCGGAAGACAATGTACCGCCCACAGTATTACAACCCGCCAATCGGCCACCTTTTCCGGGGCGGATTCACCGTGGATAAAAACACGGCGGAAACAGTTTTGCTATGGGAAAACGCTCACCTTAACATATCCCACGAGGAATCCATGGAGCCGGAACTCCAAATACTCCCTGCCCTTGTCTTTCTGCTCCTCTACGACCAACAGCTACGTAGGCGCCGCAGACAACGGTGAGTACTGCACCTACGACATGGGGGAGGGGTGAGGCAAAAGTTAGGGGGACACACACCAAACACCCCCACCCCAACCCTTGCATATTAAAACATACACACCAATGCATTCACAAAAACTCACAGTAACAACCCACAATCCCCCCGGAAGAATGAATGCACAAAGCGAAAATCGGTCAAACAATGTAATGTGCCAATATACATGTCATACAAAAATATACAGATATATATTTGAAAATCAGTCATAATTATATACAAGACGAGAAGTAGTGCAGATATGTACATAACAATGTCCGTGCACCAACAGTCCAAAAATGCATGGGCGAGGCCCACAAACGATACCTGACCACAATCGGAGAGAACACTGCCGGGGCATCAGATAGAAATACTACAGGCACCTCAGGGGGAAGGGAAGGGGGGGCACCTCAGCAGGATGACTGCAAAGCCAGATCCACGACGGGGCTCCATGCCCATTTATGCCATCCTGGGGAGTGCAAAGCCACAGTCTCACAAGTCTTTGCAGTGGGTGGGTTGCCCACTGTGCCATCCTGGGGAGTGCAAAGCCACAGTCTCACAAGTCTTTGAAGTGGGTGGTTTGCCCACTGTGCCATCCTGGGGAGTGCAAAGCCACAGTCTCACAAGTCTTTGCAGTGGGTGGTTTGCCCACTGTGCCATCCTGGGGAGTGCAAAGCCACAGACTCTCAAGTTGATGCAGGTATCAACTGGTCTTGGGGGGGACTGGTGCCCAGACTGGATGAGTCTCCCCGTGAAAGGTCGTGTCCTGTCACTGTCCCAGCTGCACATGGGATAAGGATGCCTGATGTGGCGGTCCATTCATTCCTACCCGGTGCATTGCCCTGTTCAGCAGTGCTTTGCCATGGCGGTTCAGGACTGTTCAGCGGTGCTTTGCCATGGCGGTCTTTGCCCTGTTCAGCGGTGCTTTGCCATGGCGGTTCAGGACTGTTCAGCGGTGCTTTGCCATGGCGGTTCAGGACTGTTCAGCGGTGCTTTGCCATGGCGGTCTTTGCCCTGTTCAGCGGTGCTTTGCCATGGCGGTTCAGGACTGTTCAGCGGTGCTTTGCCATGGAGGTTCAGGACTGTTCAGTGGTGCTTTGCCATGGCGGTTCAGGACTGTTCAGCGGTGCTTTGCCATGGCGGTTCAGGACTGTTCAGCGGTGCTTTGCCATGGCGGTCTTTGCCCTGTTCAGCGGTGCTTTGACATGGCGGTTCTGATAAGGACATTGGTGTGAGGCATGACGTTCTCTACACTGGACATTGGTGTGTGCCATGACGTTTCATCATTGCCCAGCGGGGCTGTGGCAGCCGGGGCCCTCCAGGGCACTGACTCCGGCGGTGGTCTCCTGACCAGTGACGATACTTGGGCCCTCCAGGGCACTGACTCCGGCGGTGGTCTCCTGACCAGTGACGATACTTGGGCCCTCCTGGGCTGTGACTCCGACGGTGGTCTCCTGACCAGTGACGATAATTGGGCCCTCCTGGGCTGTGACTCCGGCGGTGGTCTCCTGACCAGTAACGACGGTGCTGGCTGTTGTGTCTCGACCGCCGGAAATGATGGCGCACTTCTCCGCCGTGACACTCACAACAGGCTGGGGAGACTTCCTCTGGCCCTTCCCCACCTTTGGTGGAGTCACAGCTGACTCTACAATCCCCTTGGAACCCATGTCAGTTGTTTTCCCACCAGGAGTCTTAACACGGTCCCGTCGTCCACTCTCCAATTTTAGAGCCTTTACAGGGGGTGGGCTGCCAGTGCCTTGGCTCCGGGTCCTACTGCCTGCCCTGGTGGACGGTGCACTCCAAAAACCTTGAACAGGCACCACTGGTATTGGAGGCTTTTTGGTTGAGGCGATACGACGGGACTGATGAATTGGAGGGGGGGGCAAAAAGGTCAACTTTACAGAGGGACAGTTTCTGACGAACACTGGGATGGGTAGGTGGATGGGGTCTGGGAGTGGAGGAAGAGGAGGTGGTTGTAGGATGTGTCACTTTAGCTGTTTTGGGTGCAGGTGCAGGTACTGGAGGCTGTCGTGAGGTGGATGGATGCTGGGTGAGTGAATGCCGGTTTGGGTACTTTGGGAGGGGGCGTCACAGACACACTGGGAGAGGACATAGGGGACGTGTAAATGGCAGTGGAGGTGGTGAGTGCAGGTGAGCGGCTTGTGGTGCTGGGTGTCCTGGTGCGATTCATGGTGCCTGTAGATGTGGTGCATGCAGGTGTGTGTGTAGACGAGACTGGGAGGGAGGAGGGAGACGACGAGGAGGGGGACACAGTGGAGGCAGTGGATGTTGTTGTGTCTGTATGTGGCTGAGGCTTGCGTGAGTGCCTGTGGTGTGTGTGGTGCCTATGTTTGCTTGAGCTACTTGGGTGTGTTGACTTGTGTGCATGCTGGTCTGTAGGTGTGCTTGGGATGGGCTGGGGTACAGGAGATTGGGTCTGGGTGGAGGAAGTTGGAGGGGGGAGGCTAGACACAGGGACAATGGCTGCCATCAGTGCTGAGGCCAAAGATTGCAGGGTTCGCTGAAGGACAGCCTGACCAGAATGAATGCCCTCCAGGAATGCATTACCGTGTTGCAACTCTCGTTCTACACCCTGGATGGCATTCACAATGGTAGACTGCCCAACAGTGAGTGACCATCGTCGAACGAGTCCGTGTCGCTGCTTGGTGATCCGGTTGCCGACGTGAAGCTCCCCTCGTCCTCCGTCCCACTGGTGCATTCAGAGTCCGTGGTGTGGCCCTCCATGGCCATGTGGGATGCAGCTCCCTCATGCTCCAGTGCCACTGTACCTCCGCCTGTTGATGCTGATGTACAAAAGGACAGGGAGAGCAGAAAAGGGGGGAGACAGAAGAAAGAGGGTTTTAGTGCATGGCATTCCGCTACCGTTGGCGGACAAGACAAACGCAGCTGCCCCCTGCATTACGCCGTGCTCCTGCCCTCTGCACATGCAATTTCTGGGATATGGCCTACATGGCAATGGTGGACATCTGCGCACATGGTTGTCACAGGGGCAACTATACCTCGACTTGGCACTCTGCTGAGGTGGGGTAGAGTGCCACATGGCCTACATTACGGAGGGGCCTTGCCTACGGAACTCGCCCTGGCCTAGGTACACCCACAGCCCTCCTCCCCCACCCAGACACCTCCACTGCACGCAAAGTCCACAGAATGAGGTTGTACTCACCCCCTTGTGTCTGCTGTGATGCCCTCAAGCGCCCATCCAACTCCGGGTAGGCCACCGCCAGGATCCGGAACATCAGGGGGGTCATGGTGCAACGGGCACCCCTCCCACGTTGGGAGGCCATCCCCAGCTGAGCCTCCGCCATCTTCTTGCTGCAGCGGCGAATGTCCTCCCATCTCTTCCGGCAGTGGGTGCCCCGTCTCTGGTGGGCCCCCAGGGTCCAGACCTCCTTGGCGATGGCACGCCAAATGTCCCTCTTCTGGTGGGCGCTGACCTACATGACATGCACAAGGAAAGAGGAACAGTCATTACCAACTGCACCGTCATTGTGAGTGGCCCCCTCCCTACTCTGGCCATGTGGCCCATTCATTCACATGCATTGATGTTCTATGAACTCTGCCCCCTTCCCTCTTCCAACCAGCCCTCTCCACCCAGGCCTAGCCCATACAACGTTCTCCCTGTGTACTAATCTGTTGATCTGGAGGACCGTAGATTAGAGTGTACTGGGGGAGGACCCCGTCTACCAGTTTCTCCAACTCCTGTGCAGTGAAGGCAGGGGCCCTTTCCCAAACGCAGCAGCCATCGTCGCTTCCAGACCGAGGTCACAGCAGCACTTGCAGTGTAGGTCCTCTCCTGTCGAAGGTCAGGTATCTAGTGATTGTACAGATAGAAAATGGCGGTGACGTCCGCGGCGGTGACGTCCGCGGCGGGGCACATCATCACCGCCGGCGCACCTGTTCATTGGCTCCTGGGACCCATAGGGTCCAATGTTAACCAATGCAACATTGCGCCGCAGTCTACGACCGCCTACCGCGACGGGGTGCAAAGCCAGCGCAGTTACCCCACAATCTCATTGTCCCACTTTAGAGGTCAGGCATCCGCCATTTCAGGGGCCCACATGGCTTCATTTACTACTGTGTCACACATAGCTAGGCCTACACTCAACACACATCCAGGAAGGGTTTTGTGAGTGGTGTAGTCTTGTGTGTGACTGTGGGTACATACCTGGAGGAATAATGACTGGTTCTTCGCTGTTGTCCTTCGTAGGCACCGTCTGCTGGGACATGAGAAGATGGCGGAATCCTCCGGTGTACCGACTGCTGGTGGACCTGTCGACAATGGAAGAGCGACATGTCATCGTAACCTACCGGTTTGACCGTGCCACAATCCAGGAACTATGTACCCAGCTGGAGCCAGACCTGATGTCACCAATCCGCCATCCGACTGGAATCCCCCCTGACGTGCAGGTGCTGTCAGTGCTCCATTTCCTTGCAAGTGGGTCTTTTCAGACAACTGTGGCCATGGCATCAGGGATGTCCCAGCCTATGTTTTCCAACATGTTGTCCAGAGTGTTGTCTGCCCTGCTGAAACACGTAAGGAGATACATCATTTTCCCTGAGGTGGTGGATTTGCCTGCAGTCAAAGGTGACTTCTATGCCCTTGGATATATCCCCAACATCATAGGTGCGATTGATGGGACCCATGTAGCTCTGGTCCCCCCCACAGGAGTGAACAGGTGTACAGGAACAGGAAGAGTTATCATTCCATGAATGTCCAGACGGTATGTTTGGCAGACCAGTACATCTCACAGGTAAATGCTATGTTCCCTGGCTCTGTGCATGACGCCTACATCCTGCGGAATAGCAGCATCCCTGATATGATGGGTCAACTCCAGAGGCACGTGTATGGCTATTGGGGGACTCTGGTTACCCCAACCTGTCCTGGCTATTGACCCCAGTGAGGAATCCCAGGACCAGGGCAGAGGAACGCTACAATGAGGCCCATGGGTGGACTAGGAGGGTAATCAAACGCACCTTCGGCCTCCTGATTCAGGTTCAGGTTCAGGTGCCTCCATATGACAGGTGGTTCCCTATTCTACTCACCGAAGAAGGTGTGTGACATCATCATGGCCTGCTCCATGCTCCATGATTTGGCTTTGCGACGGCAGGTGCCTTTTCTGCAGGAGGATGATCCCGATGACGGTGTTGTAGCAGCTGTGGAGCTTGTGGAGCCTGTGGACAGTGATGAGGATGAAGCTGATGAAGAAGACAACGACAACAGGGAGTCAGTCATACAGCAATGTTTCCAGTGAGACACAGGTGAGAACATTTTAATTTTTTGCATTACATTAACTTTCACACATCTACCTCTATCCTGTTTTTCGAATTCTATCACTATTTGGTAACTGAGTTGTACCCTCCCATAACGGTTTCACAGGTGTGGTTACCCTGGTGTCAACTGCTTGCATTCTTCAAGGGCTTGTGATGTGTGACATAGGTATGTTAGCTTTACAATGGTACACCCATTATGACACTGTCATTGATAATACATTTTTACTAAATCACAGACTGACTCCAGATTGTTTTGTGTTTCAAGGGTGTTTATTGAAGTGCTCAGAAATGGGAGGGGGTTGTAAAATGGTGATGGGTGATGGCGGAGGAATGTCCATGGCAGAGTCCAGTCTATTAGTCTCACAGGTGCACTGCCCATCTGGGCATTGGAAGTGGAGCTGGGGCAGTTTAAGTACGGACAGGGTAACAAAGTAGGACAGTGGGGTGACAATCAGGGTGGTGTCATTTCCTGGCGGGGGTCTTGCCATCTTGCTCTGTCCTGTTCCTGGATCTCAGGGACCGTTTGCGTGGTGGTTGTCCATCTGCAGGGGGTGGGGTGCTGGTGTGTTGGTCCTGTGGCGGGGCGTCCTGTCCACTAGCACCGGCGGAGGTGGTGGGCAGTTCATCGTCCATGCTAGTGTCAGGGGCCCCTTGGAGTGCCACGTGTGGTTCTAAAAATTCTGGACCCATGTAATTTACTTTGCCACAGCAGTACGATTTTAGTATCAAAAGACCGATAATGACTAGTACACTAAGCATGAGCATTTTCGCTCAATTCCAGCAGCGTTTTCACCTCGAAATCGCCATTTTCGTCCTGCACTCGTGGCTCCCATTTTATACACGGCAGCCATTTTTAAAAGTTGCCCTCACATAGGCTTATAATACAGTCAGATTTGATTCCAAGGACACGTACACCTTGATTGACTTTTCTCTGACCTGGGCAAGCTGGAACCATTGCCTCAGGCCAAACCTGTTTGGTCAGTCCCTCTCCCAGTGGCCGAATCAGATAGCATCAAGGCACACCATGCCATAAAACCCTTATTATCGCTCACACACCCTGCCTAATCTTGCTCACACCTGCACCTGCTCTTTTCTTCTTCTTACTTTACGAGGGGGAGGTACCCGTTTTTATTGGGGGTCCACACTTATCTGATGTAAAATACTAGGCCTTGCCGGGTAATTTATTATGGGTTGGATGACATGAAATATGAGGTTTCATCATGACACTGTTTTTTCCTTTGTAGTGAAAACATGTGAATGACCAACCAAAATGTCAAGAATGTTTGCCTGAAGCTTAAAAAACTGTATATAAGGAAACCTGACTTTGCATTGACACACAGTCTCCTGAGAACATACAAACCGTGCTGTTGTACTTCTAGGACGCTTGTTACTTGGTTGCAGCCAATAAATTCGATCTTTGACTTCACCTAGAAGACTCTGAGTTTCTGTGGTCTGAATCAGGAAAGTACCCAAGGTCTTTGGGTGTACCCTGGCACTACTGGGTTACCGGATCAGTACCGGTTCTGAAAAACCCAGTACCTCACACTGTGTCCCTCAAGGTCTGCTGTATGTCCTTCAGCACCCCTACGATGGTGCCCAGGGCGGAGCTGGTGGTCCTGAGCTCCTCCCTGAAACCCAAATACAGTTCATCCTGCAGGCGCAGGGTCTCCTGCAACTTGTCCAGGACCGTGGCCATCGTCTCCTGGGAGTGGTGGTAGGCTCCCATGATGGAGGAGAGGGCCTCGTGGAGAGTGGGTTCCCTTGGCCTGTCCGCCCCCTGTTGCACAGCAGCCCTCCCAGTTCCCCTGTGTTCCTGTGCCTCCGTCCCCTGGACCGTGTGCCCACTACCCCTGCCCCCAGGTCCCTGTTGTTGTTGGGGTGGTGGGTTATCCTGGGTTCCCTGTAGTGGTGGACACACCGCTGATTGACCTGTCCTGGGTAGGGAGGTTTGGGCCCACTGGGTGGGTGCTGTGCTGGTGTTACCAGAGGGTGGAAGGTCAGTGTTGGGTTGTGCCTGTGCAGGGGGAACGGACTGTCCCGAGGCCCACAATGGTCCGGGCTGGTCATCAGGATCCAGTAGGGCAGAGCTGCTATTGTCACTGTGGGCCTCTTCTGGGGGTGGAGTGGTGTTGTCTGGGCCCTCTGGTATGGTGACGGTCCTTCGTGTTCCTGCATGGGCATAAGAGCATGATTATTACATGTGTGTGTGTAATGGTGTGCAATGGGTGGGTGTTTGTGTACCCCAGTGCAAGCATTCCTGTGTGTGGGTTTGTGTGGTGATGGTTGTGAGGGTGTACTGGGTATGTGCAGTGGGCATGCTTTAGTGCTGGGTGTCCATGCTTAGTTGTGTCATGCAGGGCTTGGTGTTGGGATGGGTGGTTGGTGTCATGGGTACATTAGTGAGGAGTTGTAGTGATAGGGGAGGGGGTGACGGAGGGGGTATGTGATAGCATGCAGGTAGGGTGGGGGATCTGATAGTTAAGATTTGACTTACCAGTGTCCCATCCTCCACCGACTCCTGCGAGGCCCTCAGGATGCAAGAAGGTCAAGACTTGCTCCTCCCATGTTGTTAGTTGTGGGGGAGGAGGTGGGGGTCCGCCGCCAGTCCGCTGTACCGCGATGTTGTGCCTTGAGACCGCTGAACGCACCTTCCCCCGTAGGTCGTTCCACCTCTTCCTTATGTCCTCCCGATTTCTTGGGTGCTGTCCCACGGCGTTGACCCTGTCCACTATTCTGCGCCATAACTCCATCTTCCTGGCTATGGAGGTGTGCTGTACCTGTGAGCCAAATAGCTGTGGCTCTACCCATACGATTTCCTCCACCATGACCCTGAGCTCCTCCTCGGAGAAGCGGGGGTGTCTTTGGCATTCCATGGGGTGGTGTGGGTGATGTGTGGGGTGGTGTATGTGGTGATGGTTGTTGTGTGTGTAGTGGTGTGTGGTGTTTTGTGCGTGGATGTTGTGTGGGTGATGTGTGCCTCTGTGTGGTGGGGTTGTCTATTCTGTGCTCTCTCTCTGTCGCCTTCGTCTCTGATTTTTTGTCGTAGGGGTTTGTGGGTGATGTGGGTGTGTGTTTTATATTGTATTGGGTGTGTGGGTGTGGTGTGTGTATGTGTATCAGGTGTGTGTATTTGGAATTGTCCAATGTGGCGGTGTTTTGGAGATGTGTGTGTATGTTGAGCGCGGCGGTGTGTACCGCCAATGGAATACCGCGGTTGAAAGACCGCCGCGTGGATTCGTGGGTCGTAATAGCATGGGCGTGTTTCTGTTGGCGTGGAGGTGGAGGATTGTTTTCCGCCAGTTTATCACTGACCTTTGGTGTGGCGGTGTTGTGTGGGTGTCTGATTTTGGGCGGATTCCAAGATGTGCGTCATAATAGCTGTGGTGAAATGCCACCGCCGCAGCGGTGTGTTGGCGGTCTTCTGCACGGCGGTAAGCGCCTTTTACCGCCAATGTTGTAATGACCCCCATAATGTGTGTGGTGTGTGGCTTAAGAAGTGCATTCTGGGGGCGTAAGTTAGAGCCAGCTCAGGTAACTTTAATTGTTGAATTTCACTGGTTTTCTATGAGTAACACATATATATATAACAACAACACGCAGGCAGATGAATTAATAGGGCTCATATATATATATATAAATATATATATATATATATGTATATATATATATATATATGTGTATATAAAACTCTGGGAGAAAACAAAAGGACTCCCTACGCCTCAAGAACTCAATGAAGTGTTCCTCAAGCACCCAACAAAAATGGAGCACTCACTATGTGCCAGTGGCACAAATGGCATAAAAATCCAAATCGCTCACCTTGCACTTTTTCAAGGAGCAGGAAAAAGCACTCCCCATGCATGGGCTCCTTGGTCGCACTTGAAGGCGCAAAGAGTCAGGCAGGTGAGCACAAAGAAGCAAGTAGACTTTATGGGTATACAGTTCCTCCTACCAGCCCAGCAGTGCCTAGAAGAAAGTCAGGGGGCAGGTGGCAAAAGGGCAACAAACAGAAAAGCAATCCAAAAAGTCCTTTTGGACAAACCACAAGTAGCAGTTAGCAAGGCAACAGCAGAAGAGCAGTCCAGATGTATCCTTTGTGCAGTGCAGCAGTCTTTCTGAGAGAGGTTCAGTCCCAGTTCAATAAGTGTTCTAAAAATATGGGGTCAGAGCCCCTCTACTCATACTCAAAAATGTATTTGATATAGGAGGTGACTTCAAAGTAAGTCTTTCAAGTGTAACACAACCACTTTCAACCCAGCCCTGGATCCAGATATCAGTAGGGGGTAAATCAGCCTTTCGTGTGCGGGCAGGACAGCCTATGGACATGTGTTGGAAATGGTCTTTCTGCAGGGTGACTCGCAAAACATTTTGCCATCCTCCTTTTCTTTTTCTGACCTCATTTCTGCTGGCTTTAGGACTTTGCACACTTTACCACTGCTAATCAGTGCTAAAGTGCATATGCTGTCTCCTTAAAACATGGTGAAATTGGTTCACACCAAATTGGCTTATTTAATCTACTTGTAAGACTCCAGTAAAGTGCACTACATGTGTCCAGGGCCTGTAGATTAAATGCTACTAGTGGTCCTGCAGCACTGATTGTGCCACCCATATAAGCAGCCTATTAAGCATGCCTCAAGCCTGCCATTGCAAGGCCTTTGTGTGCAGTTTCACTGCCACTTCGACTTGACATTTAAACGTACTTGCCAAGCCTTAAACTCCCCTTTTAACACATATAAGTCACCCCTAAGGTAGGCCCTAGGTAACCCTTAGGGCAGGGTGCTCTGTAGATAAAAGGCAGGACATGTACCTGTGCAGTTTATATTTCCTGGTAGTGTAAAACCCCTAAATTTGTTTTTACACTGCTGAGAGGCCTGCTCCTTTCATAGGCTAACATTAGGGCTACCCTCATACTGTTTGAGTGGTAGATTCTGATCTGAAAGGAGTAACAAGGTCAAATTTAGAATGGCCAGAATGGTAATACAAAATCCTGCTGGCTGGTGAATTTAGATTTAATATTACTATTTTAGAAATGCCACTTTTAGAAAGTGAGCATTTCTCTGCACTTAAATCCTTCTGTGCCTTACAATCCTTGTCTGACAGCTCCCTTGTGCATCTCACTAGGACAACCCCAAACACAGAATGCTCAGTCACAGCTGCACACATCTTCATACTGAATGGGTCTTCCTGGGCTGGGAGGGTGGAGGGCCTGACTTACATTTGAAAGGACAGTGGCCTGCTCTCACACAATGGACTGCCAAACCCCCTACTGGGACCCTGGCAGACAGGATTGAACTTAATGGGGACCTGGTGCACTTCTGAGCCACTCTTTGAAGTCTCCCACACTTCAAAGGCACATTTTGGTATTTAAACAGGGCCTCTGACCCTACCAACTCAGACACTGCTGGACAGGATACCACTGGAGAAGAAACCCTGAACCAGAACCTGCAACCTGCCAAGAGGAACTGCCTGGCTGCCCAAAGGACTCACCTAACTGCTTTTCTGCAAAGGACTGCTTCCCTGCTGTTGCCCTGCTGCCTTGCTGCCCTCTGGTTCTGCTGAGAAGTGTTCTCCAAGGGCTTGGATAGAGCTTGCCTCCTATTCCTTGAAGTCTCAGGGCCAAAAAGACTTCATCCTGCAAAGAACTCCTTGTGCGCCGACAATTCGCCACACAGCCTGCAAGAAATGCCGCACAGCCAGCATCGCAGTGAGAAGATCACCGCACGCCGAACCGGAATGACACAGCCCGGCTCCCCGAGAGGAGATCGACGTAGCGCCAGTGTTGCGACTGGAACTACAACGCACGGCCCACTGAATCAATGCGAAGCAAGAAGCAGGAAGAATCAACGCAGCACCTGCCGTGCGGCAGAAATTTCCATGCATCGACCACCGGATTGACGCAGCCCCTGTGGCTTCATCCTGCACACCCGGGATTTCTCTGCATCATCCCCGAAGTGTCCAAAACCCCCCAAACCGAAGAGCATCCAAGTCCGCACACTGGAAATCAACACAAAGCCTTCCCTGCATGGTAAATTATCAATGCATCGTCTGTGTGCGCCAGAGAAATCGAGGCACACCTCCCCGTTTTCCATGCATTTCCTCCTCTGCGGTCCCTTGCTGAGTATTTGAACGCAAACCAGGTACTTTGTGGTTGCAAGAGGCACTTGTTGCTTTTTGAAGACTAAAGACTCGTTTTATCATTCTCTGAAGTGATATTTTAATGTGTTTTGACCAGCACTTATCCATATAAATATTCAATATTTTTCTAAACACTGTGTGGTGTATTTTTGTGGTGCTATGCTGTGTTATTGCATGATTTATTGCACAAATACTTTACACATTGCCTTCTAAGTTAAGCCTGACTGCTCAGTGCCAAGCTACTAGAAGGTGGAGACAGGATAATTTGGATTTTGTGTGACTTACCCTGACTAGAGTGAGGGCCCTTGTTTGGACAGTGGGTAACCTGACTGCCAACGAAAGATCCCATTTCTAACAACATGTAAGATGTGAACAACCTCTCCCAGCCCAGGAAGACCGTCAGCATCCAAATGGATGCAGGTGCCTCCCCTATCACACCTAGCCCTTCCTGTGTTGTGGACGCCTGGAAGGTAGGCACAAAGTGTAACTCTCACTATGTCGTGGACATGGATTGTAGTCAGGTTGCAAAACACGACAGTTATAAGCACAGAGAACTGCAAACTTTCTAAAAGAGGCATTTCTAAAATTGTAAGGTAAAATCTAACTACACCAGTAAGCAGGATTTCTCACTACCATCCCAAACATACCAAACATATCAACGCTACTCTTTTCAGATCAGAACAACTTTCATATCAGAAATTACCACTTAAAAACATGTAAGGGAATTACCAATGCTAACCTATTAACGGAGCAGCCCTAAGAGTACATGCCCTACCTTTTTTCTACACAGCACCCTGCCTATAGGGCTTTCTAGTGCCTACTTCGGGTTTGATTTAAGGTGTGGCAAAAAGGGAGTTTAGGCACATACCTTGGCAGGTAGTTTGAAATGCAAAGTCAAGGTGCCAGTAAACTGTACATGTAGGCACTACAGTGGGAAACTTGAAACAGGTATGAAAGGCTACTTCTCTGGGCAGACCTATCAGATTTGCAGGCCCCCTAATAACATTTAATTTACAGGCCATGGGTATATGGTATAACCATTTACAAGGAGTTTACAGGTAAATTAAATATGCCAAACAATTATAAGCTAATCATACTAAGTATTAGGTGAGACAGCACAGCACATGTACTTAGCACTGATTAGCAGTGGTAAGGTGCCCATTGTCCTAAAGCCAAGAAAAAGATGGTCAGAAAAATAGGCGGAAAAGGCAAATATGATCTGGGATAACCCTGCTGAAGGGGTATTTCAAATAATATCATGCTAATTAAAACATTGCTAGTAGTGAATAAGCCCTCGCCTTGTCCCAAAACTACGTATTTTTATATCCAAATTACAGGCTTCATGGAGACCTAGACATAACTTTTCAATATACTGAATAGACCATATGGGTGACATTCTTACAGTTTTCGTATACTATCCTATACAGTAAAAAGCAAAAAATAAAGCATTTGGGCAAAATGTAAATAAACATATAGGCCCCCATTACAAGGTGCTTGTTGCTACCTCCGTGGCGGTCGGTGATAAAGCGGCGGTAAGACTGCCAACAGGCTGGCGGTAAAAAAATTGAATTATGACCACAGCAGAAACTGCTCACACAGGCAGCCACTTTAACACACCGACTGCCACGGAGGTAGCAACAAGCACCACGGCGGTAACCGCCAACAGCCAGGCGGAAGACAATGTACCACCCACACTATTACAACAGGCCTATCTGCCACCTTTTCCGGGGCGGTACCAACTACATCAAAAGCACTGTGGAAACAGTACACAGAAGGCAAAGGACTCACCTCTGGAGACTCAAGGAAGAACCACAATGCCATGGAGCTCGAGTTGCAGGTGTTCCCAATGCTTGTCTATCTTCTTCTTCACTATGAACAACGCTGGCGAAGACGACCAAGGTGATTACTGCCGCCTAGCACACAAGGGAGGGGGGAGGAAAAAGAGAGTGGCACACACATGCAACACCCAACACCCCCACCCCAACCCCCAACACCATACACACAAACAGATGCAATAACATTACATATTCACCCGAACCCCTCAAGAATATTGCAAGGACTACAGGAATTGAATAAAGTGAGTATAATAAGATAAAATAGTAGAAAGTCATGCTACAAAATCAAAACAGTATATACATATATGCACATGAAGGGACACTGCCCAGTCCACAATGTCTGAGGGCCACAGGGCCACATCACATAGGCCAAGGCCCCACTTGACTCCTGCAACACCATGGAGAGAACACTGCAGGAGCATCAGGTTGAAAATACACAGGCACCTCAGGGGAACAGCAGATGGTACAACACCACTGGTCCTGGAGGGGGCTACATGCCCTGTGCAATGTCCTGGGGAGTGCAAGGTCACAGTCTCTCAAGTGGGTGGTTTCCCCACTGCTTGCTCCTGGGGAATGCAAACCCACAGCCTCTCAAGTGGGTGGTTTGCCTACTGCTTGGTCCTGGGGAATGCAAAGCCACAGTCTCTCAAATGGGTGGTTTGCCCACTGCTTGCTACTGGGGAGTGCAAAGCCACAGTCTCTCAAGTCAGTGATTCTGGAGGGGGCCTTGTGACCAGTGTGCTTTATCCTGGCAAGGAGGGGTTAAGTGGATGGCTTCTTCCACTGGTTCTGGAGGGGGCCTTGTGCCCAGTGTGCTTCATGCTGACAAGGACGGGGTGAGTGGACGGCTTCTTCCACTGGTTCTAGAGGGGGTCTTGTGCCCAGTGTGCTTCATCCTAGCAAGGAAAGGGAGAGTGGATGGCTTCTTCCACTGGTTCTGAAGAGGGCCTTGTGCCCAGTGTGGTTCATCCTGGCAAGGAGGGGTGAGTGGATAGCTTCTTCCACTGGTTCTGGAGGGGGTCTCGTGCCCCGTGTGCTTCATCCTGGCAAGGAGAGGGAGAGTGGATGGCTTCTTCTACTGGTTCTGAAGAGGGCCTTGTGCCCAGTGTGAGTCATCCTGGCAAGGAGGGGGTGAGGGGATGGCTTCTTCCACTGCTTCTGGAGGGGGCCTTGTGCCCTGTGATGCAGCACTTGGGGAGTGCAAGGTCACAGTCTCTCACCTGGGTGTCACACTTACAGGATTTGCAGGGGCCAAGACACACTACACCCGGTGCTGGTGTTGGGGATGCTAGTGGTGGGGGGAGGCTCCAGCCCTTCCCCTGCAGCCTCGGATGGCTACCCACTGGGGCTGGTGGCAGTGCTGGTGTCGAGGATGCCAGTGGTGGGGGAAGGCTCCTGCCTTTCCCCTGCAGCCTTGGATGGCTGAACCGTCATGGTTGGTGGTGGGGGTTCAGAATTAGTCCTAGCACCAGGCCTCCTGTCCTTCCTGCCTGCAGGTTCAGGCCCCTTGCCCTTTCCCTTGGCAGCTGGTGGTGCCTCCTTGCCCTTCCCCTTGGCAGCTGGTGGTGTCTCCTTGCCCTTCACTTTTGCAGTTGGTGGTGCCTCCTTGCCATTCCCCTTGGCAGCTGGTGGTGCTTCCTTGCCCTTCCTCTTGGCAGCTGGTGCAGGCACACTGTTAGTGCTGATGGATGGTTCCCTGGAGCCTCTCCACACCTGCAGTAGCTGTCAACACTACTGTGGCTGTGGACTGGGTGGCTGAGGTGCTCGTCTGGGTTCTGACCACCCTGGCCTGACGTGAATGACGGGGGAGGGGTAGGGAAGAGGTAAACTGTGGAGAGCAAAAGCTTCTTAGGGACACTGGGTCGGGAAGAGGTTAAACATTTGGGAGTTGAGGAAGAGGGAGTGGTTGTAGGAGGTGTCTGTCTGCTGTGTTTGGGTGCAGGTGTATGGGCTGCATGCTGTTGTGAGGTGGATGGCTGTTGGGTGTCTGAGTGGTTGCGTTTGTGTACTTTGGGAGGAGGGGGCACAGACACAGTGGGAGAGGACACAGGGGACATGTGCATGGATGTAGGGGTGGTGACTGCCAGTGAGGGGTGTGTAATGATAGGCGTGATGGTGATAGGGGTAGTGGATGAGGATGTAGTGCATGCAGTTATGAGTGGAGACGCTACTGGAAGGGTGGTGGGCGAGAAGGAGGAAGGGGACACAATGGAGGCAGTGGATGTTGGTATGTCTGCATCAGGATGGTTTTTGTGTGAGTGCCTGTGGGATGATGGGTGGTGCTTGTGTTTGCCTGAGCCACTCCTGTGTGTTGTCTTGGGTTTATGCTGTTCTGAATGTACGCTAGGGATAGGTTGGGGTTGAGGGGAATGGGACAGGGTAGAGGAAGTTGGAGGGGGGAGGCTAGAGACAGGGACAATCTGTGCTATCAGGGAGGAGGCCAGAGCCTGGATTGATCTCTGTTGGGCCACCATGCCAGAGTGAATGCCCTCCAGGAATGCATTTGTTTTTTCTAAATGGGCTTCCAGCCCCTGGATGGCATTCACTATGGTTGACTGCCCAACATAGATGAATCATAGGCGGTCTATAGCCTCCTAACTCAGGGCAGCAGGGCTTATTGGGGCAGGGCCTGAGATGCCCACCCTCCTGGGTGAGCGGGCACGGGAAACTCGCTGAGGGGCTGCTGGAAGGGCGGTAATGGTACGGGGGTGGCAGCTTTACCTGTAGTTGGGGTGGCCACAGAGGTGTCCGCCACCACCAGGGAGCTTCCATCGGAGGAGGTATCACTGTCCGAACTCTCCCCTCCTGTCTCCACCGTGGTGCTTCCCTTGCCCTCTGTCCCACTGGTGCCCTCACAATTGGTGGATTCAGCCTGCTGGGCCCTGCAGGATGCAGCTCCCTCCATCGCTGGTACCTCTGCTCCTCTGCCAGATGATGCTAATGCACATAAGGCAGGGTGACAAAACAAAAAGGGGGCGGAGAGACAAAGGATACACTTGGTCAATGGCTGCTCCAATACCACCGTTGGCGTACAACACACACACAAACAGGGAACAGCCCTACACACTAGGAAATGCACTACCATTCACAATGCTAGTCACCAGGCCATGAACAGGAATACCTAACGCAAATAGCAGTATACCTGAGACCCACAGACCCCTGCCCAGTAGTGGATGACTTCTAGCTTGGTAGGAGGTGGTGTACATCTGACCCTGCCCAACATGGGACCTACCCTGTAATGTCCGGCCTGGCCCAGCGGTACTCACAGGCCCACATCCCCACCCGGAGACCACCCCACCATGCTCAAGTAATATATTGGGAAACTGTACTCACCCCCATGTTGCTGCTGTGATGCCCCCACGCGCCCATACAGCTCCGGATAGGCCACTGCCAGTACGCTGGACATCAGGGGATCAGGGTGCGACGGGCTCCCCTTCCTCGTTGAGATACCATCCCCAGCTGGGACTCTGCCATCTCCCTTGCCCAGCATCTAAGGTCCTCCCATGTTTGCTACAGTGGGTGCTCCACCTGCCGTAGACCCCCAGAGTACGCAGGTCCTTGGCGATGGCACTCCAAATACCATTTTTCTGATGGGTGGTGACCTGCAGGAAAATAAACATAGAAAAAGGTATCAGTCTTAACATCCGGCCTTTTACACTCATGGCCAACTATAGCCCTCACATCCCCTTACACACATACATTGCCCACCATACATGAATCACGCTGCCCAGAACCCTTCCACCAATCCCCCCTACACGAGGCACTCAAACACAGCACTCTATGCATCAAAGCCCCTTGCATCGTGCTCCCAGTGTACTCACCTGTTGGTCTGGAGGCCAATACAGAATAGGACCCCAGTCTCTCCAACTCCGCAGCAGTGAAGGCAGAAGCCCTTTCCCAGTGACACGAGCCATTGTCGGTTCCAGACACAGGTCACAGCAGCACTTGCAGTGTAGGTCCTCTCCTGTTGAAGGTCAGGTAGCAAGTGAGTGAACAGATAGAAAATGGTGGTCACGTCCGCGGCAGTGCGTACCGTCACCGCTGGCATACATCACCATTGTCCACTGAATCCCGTAGGGCCCAATGACAAATAATGAGGAGTTGAATGGCGGTACTTGACCGCCTCCAGCAACGGCACACAATGTCAGCGGCATTACCTAATTTCCACATGTTCCTCACAGGACAGGCGGACGCCATTTCAGAGGGGGAAGGCCATGGCACCTAACTGCGTCACAGTACACATAGGCACCATTTGGGCCTATTCAACAATATACTATATCAGTCACAACATGCAATGCAGTGTAGTGATTAGAAATGTGGAATACTGACCAGCTGCTCCCCTTTTTGCCCCCTAGATTACAACTGCTGCGGATGAATAGGAGATGGAGACATTCACCCATGTACAGACCCCTGGTGGACTTTGCAACAATGGAGGACAGGCACATTATCCTGACCTGTAGACTGGACAGGGCCACAATCACAGAGCTGTGTGCCCAATTGGAACCTGACCTGATATCTGCCATCCGTCAGCCCACCGGGATCCCTGCTCTTATACAAGTCCTATCTGTGCTTCATTTCCTGGCAACTGGCTCCTTCTAAGTGACAGTGGGCTTGGCAGCAGGAATGTCACAACCAATGTTCTCAATAGTGCTGACCAGAGTGTTGTCTGCCCTGATTAAACACATGCGCAGTTCTATGCAGTGGGACATATCCCCAACCTCATTGGGGCTATTATTGGTGCACATATTGCATTTGTCCCTCCCCTGAGAAATGAACAGGAGTTCAGAAATCGAAAGAGCTTTCACTCGATGAATGTACAGATAGTGTGCATGGCAGACCAGTACATCTCCCATGTCAATGCAAAGTATCCTGGGTCTGTGCATGTTGCCTTTGTCCTGAGGAATAGCAGCATCCCATATGTTATAGCTCAACTCCAAAGGCACCGGGTGTGGTTAATAGGTGAGCCCTGGTTCCCACCCACTAGATGTTG
Organism: Pleurodeles waltl; assembly: GCF_031143425.1. Classification (NCBI taxonomy): domain Eukaryota; kingdom Metazoa; phylum Chordata; class Amphibia; order Caudata; family Salamandridae; genus Pleurodeles; species Pleurodeles waltl. Next base: position 1,048,744,317 of record NC_090437.1, on the reverse strand, counting down.
GTGTATGGGTATGGTATGGGCCACAAGGGTGGGTGTCTAACAGGTATCCCTCAATATTTGCAAGATGTCTACTGACCCCAGTGAGGAATGCCAGGACAAGGGCAGAGGAACGTTACAATGAGGCTCATGGGCGGACAAGAAGGATTATCAAGAGGACCTTTGGCCTGCTGAAGGCCAGGTCTCGTTGCCTGCATCTAACTGGTGGATCCCTGTACTACTCACCCAAGAAGTTCTGCCAGATCATCGTGGCATGCTGCATGTTGCATAAGTTTGCCTTGAGACGCCAGGTGCCTTTTCTGCAGGAGGATGAGGCTAGAGTTGGCCGTGTGGCAGCAGTGGACCCTGTTGACAGTGAAGAAGAGGAGGCAGAGGATGAGGATGAGGACAACAGAACAGCTATCATACGACAGTACTTCCACTGGCACACAGGTAAGACACTGTGGCCCTCATTCTGACCTTGGCGGGCGGCGGAGGCCGCCCGCCAAAGTCCCGCCGTCAGGTTACCGTTCCGCGGTCGAAAGACCGCGGCGGTAATTCTGACATTCCCGCTGGGCTGGCGGGCGGCCGCCTTCAGGCCGCCCGCCAGCCCAGCGGGAAAGAGGCTTCCACGATGAAGCCGGCTCGGAATCGAGCCGGCGGAGTGAAAGCTGTGCGACGGGTGCAGTTGCACCCGTCGCGTATTTCACTGTCTGCGCAGCAGACAGTGAAATACTTGTAGGGGCCCTCTTACGGGGGCCCCTGCAGTGCCCATGCCAGTGGCATGGGCACTGCAGGGGCCCCCAGGGGCCCCGCGACCCCCCCTACCGCCATCTGGTTCCCGGCGGTCGGACCGCCGGGATCTGGATGGCGGTAGGGGGGTCGGAATCCCCTCGGCGGCGCAGCAAGCTGCGCCGCCTTGGAGGATTCAATGGGGCGGCAGGACACTGGCGGGAGACCGCCAGTGTTGCCAGTCCGACCGCGGCTTTACCGCCGCGGTCGGAATCCCCATTGGAGCACCGCCGGCCTGTCGGCGGTGCTCCCGCGGTCCTCCGCCCTGGCGGTCTTTGACCGCCAGGGTCAGAATGACCGCCTGTAACTTCACCTTCCATTGACAGTTTTGTGTTGGACCTTGTACATGTAAGGCTGATTTTCCCACTTCTATGGCCACTTACTGTACCCTTTGGCATCTCTATTTTCAGATATGTGTGCCCCACTCTGGCTCCTGGTGAATTGACTGAAGCCAACTACAGGTAATACCTATGTATACATTACTGTACAGTTTAATTGCAATGTTTACAGCTTGTTAAATGAATACATAGTTCAATCATTTGACAGACTCCATACTTGTATTTTTTTCAAAGGTGTTCATTTAAGTGCTAATAAGTGGAGGGGGTATTGTAATGGGCTGGGGTGATGATGGAGGTAAGCCCAGGGTAGAGTCCAGTCTATTTGTATCACAGGTGCATTGTCCAAGGGTGCATAGGAAGTGGAGCAATGGCAGTTCAAGGTGGACAGGGTGACAGAGTGGGACACATGGCTGACATTCAGGAAAGTCTTATTTCCTGGCGGGGGTCTTGGTAATGTTCTCTGGCTTCTGCGTGGCTCGCAGGGATCGTTTGAGGGGTGGTTCTCCTTCTGCAGGGGGAGGGGTGCTGGTGGCCTGTTGTTCCTGTGGTGGGGCCTCCTATCCACCAGCGGCAGCAGAGGTGGAGGGCTGTTCATCGATGTGGCTAGTGTCAGGGGCCTGTTGGTGTGCGACTGCCTGCCTCATGGTGTTGGCCATCTCTGCCAGCACCCCTGCAATGGTTACCAGGGTGGTGTGGATGTCCCTCAGGTCCTCCTTGATCCCCAAGTACTGTCCCTCCTGCAGCTGCTGGGTCTCCTGAAACTTGTCCAGTATCTGGCCCATTGTCTCCTGGGAATGGTGGTATGCTCCCAGGATGTTGGTGAGTGTCTCCTGGAGAGTCGGTTTCCTGGGCCTGTCCTCCACCTGTTGCAGAGCAGTCCTCCCAGCTTCCCTGTTGTCCTGTGCCTCTGTCCCTTGAACCATGTGCCCACTGCCACTGACCCCAGCTCCCTGATCGTCCTGTGTTTGTGGGATGTCCTAGGGTCCCTGTAGTGGTGGACACACTGCTGATTGACATGTCCTGGGGACAGAGGTATGGGCCCGCTGGGTGGGTGCTGTGGTGGTATGGGATTGTTCCTGGGTAACCGACTGTCTGAAAGTCCCTGATGGGCCAGGTTGTTCATCCAGATCCAGGCGTGCAGAGCTGCTGTCATCACTGTGGGCCACTTCTTGGGGGAACTAGATGATGCTGGCACCTCCTCCCCGTTGACGTTGGCTGGGGGGCCTGTGAATGCAGTGTTATTGTTTCTGTGTGTGACATCTTGTGGATGGATGTTTTGCCCTGTATGGTTGTTATTGCCCTGGCAGCTTTGCCTTGTGTGAGTAGTGATTTGGTGGGCTAGGTGATTGTCTCTAGTGTGCATGCTTTAGTGATAGTTGTCCATGCAGGTCTGTGATGGGTGTCCATGCATTGGTGCTGCATGCAGGGCTTGGTTTTAGGAGGGGTGGGTTGTGATGGTGGGGTGTGTGAGAGGTGGTGGAGTGATGGGAGGGAGGTTGAGGGTGGGGATATGTGATGGCATGCAGGTTGGAGGGTGATAGTAGTAAAGATTTGACTTATCAGAGTCCAGTCCTCCTGCTACTCCTGCCAGGCCCTCAGGATGCATGATTGTCAAGACTTGCTCCTCTCATGTTGTTAGTTGTGGGGGAGGAGGTGGGGGCCCACCGCCAGTCTTCTGTACTGCTATCTGGTGTCTTGCTACCACGGAACGCACCTTTCCCCATAGGTCATTCCACCTCTTCCTGATGTCATCCCTTGTTATGGGGTGCTGTCCCACAGAGTTTACCCTGTCCATGATTCTCCACCATAGCTCTATCTTCCTAGCGATGGATGTCTGCTGCACCTGTGATCAGAATAGCTGTGGCTCTACCAGGATGATTTCCTCCACCATGACCCTTAGCTCCTCCTCTGAGATCCTGGGGTGTCTTTGTGCTGCCATGGGTGTAGTGTGAGTGGTGTGTGTGATGCTGTGTGGGTTGATGTGATGGGGTGTATGCTGTGAGGTGTGTGGATGGTGTATGGGTGATGGTGTTCTGTGGCTCTGGTTCTGTGAGTGCTCTTGGTGTCTCTCTCTCTCAGAGTTGTCAATATCTTTTAGTCATAAAGGGTTGTGGGTATTGTGGGTGTGTGTTTTATAGTGGTGTGTGGGGGTGTGGTGTGTGTATGTGTGTCAGGTGTTTGTAGTTTAAATTGTCCAATGTGGTGGTGTTTTGATTGTGTGTGTGTATATTTTGAGTGCGGCGGTATGTACTGCCAATTGTTTAGCCCCATTGAATGTCCGCCGCTGTGATTCGTGGGTCATAATGAGGGCCATAATGGCAGACACCTCAAGTGGATACATTTTAGCATCCTGTAAAATCTAGTCTTCCTTTGAAGATTCTCTGAAATCATCATCCCAGCCTTTGTAAGAATAATGACATCTTTCATAACAGTAGTAAAGAATGATAAACATACAACCTGCCAAACAAGCAAGAAATGATCTGCAGCAGTTATATTCTTATGTTCTCAAGTTCCTAAATTAATCATCAATTCTTCTTCAATATTCAGAACCCTAGGCCCTTGAGTTTCCAATTCTACTATCCATCTAAATTTGGCTCTCCTGAACACCAATTCTCCATTACCTCCTCCTCTACATGAGGGAATTCCTTCAATAGCATAAAATCCAGTAGATTCTTGGTATTCCATATACTGTACAGCCACTGGATAATGTTAATCCAAATACTGTCTAGCCCCTATGTGTTCCAATAGACTGTCTAGCCATCACACTTTGTGTGTTGATTTTGAGGTGTTTGAGAAGGGTGTACATTGACGTACCTCCACCTTTCCCTTTGGGTTAGTGGTCATTTAAGGAATCATCATGGAATTTTCCAAAAAAGTACTCATCCACCTCAGCTTCTTCCAGGAAAGTTTCATAGTGATCCATCAAGCGGGGGGCCAACAAAAAGGAGGGTCCAACATTCATTTCCCCATGCACTTTCCTGTAAGAACTATAGGCACAACTACAGCCAAATGGCTGAACAAAATTACACTAAAACAGAAAGCATCAACTTGATTCAGAAAACATGCTTTCTTTGATATGGTGTGAATCCATTCTGTAGATTTTGAGAAATTAAGGCTAAAACTGTATATATATTTCATGCAGTGGAGGATCTTCAATGGTTCTGTGAATCTGCAAGCTGAACCATGCATTGTGCATTGTGCAGCTGTAACCTTAAGAAAAAGTGTCTGCTGCTATCCTAGATGACATGGTCCCTGAACCCTCAAGAAAAAAATTAAATAAGATATAAGGGAGTATGATAGGGGTAGTCTGATCCTCTGGACATTTTGGGGCGGTCCCAGGAATAAAGCCTAGGATCGAAAATTAGTTTGGGGGGTTCTGTGAATCCACTGATCCATTGCCATTCTCAGCGCGACACTGCTGGTGAAATGCAGTTGATCCCCTGATCCATAGCACACCCAAAAAAATTAAAAGATGGTTGGGCACCTGTGCGGGATCTGCACAGAGAGGTCTCAGCTCCAGGCGGTTGAGGGTTGGGGGGGTTGGTCAGTCTCATCGTATGAAGGGCAATGACCATCTTACTTTATGTTAAACAAACATAGTGATGCACTACAAAACAAATATTAATATGGCATTATGTGTGGGGATTGTTATAATAACTTACTTTCCATGAAGAAAAACATAGAAATTCGCTGAAGATACCAAAGGTTAAAAGGACATTATAGCTAGGTGAAAATGCTAGTTAAAACAGAACATTTTAAACTAACAAAACCAATGAAATTCACCAGGTATAGTTATCTCAACTAAATATGTCTCACCCAGAAATATCTTTAACTCGTGTCATTGCTGTGCATTGCTTCTACCCTATCATAATACACCACTCATAATGTTCAAATGCTACATTGGTGACATCCCTGTTAGGCCTGACCGCCCTCAAGGTGGTCTTGTCTCAAACATATTGCTTTCTCCCACTTGTTTGCTGAATTTTGTTTTCATTAGCCTTAGGACTATATGCACTTTACCTCTTTTAAACAGGGCTAAAGTGCTTATGCTCACCCCTTAAAACATGGTAAAATTGGCCTAGCCCTGTTCAGAACATTTAATTTACTTATTAGTCTGTAGTAAAGTGGTAAAACATGTACAGCGGGCCTGTAAATTAAATGCTGCTAGTGGGCCTGCATTGTAAAACGGATCTTTTTTGAGATACTTGTATACTCAATGAAACAAAAATGCAATTGTATCAATAAAATAGTAGTGGAATGCCTGTAGAATAGGCCATTCCCAATGTATACCATAGCGAGTAAGGCCAGACACAATTGTTAAGGTCTCAATCAGGAACATTTTGTTTCAAATAATTGCTTATAAGGACACAGGGGGTCATTCCGACTCCGCCGCCCGCCAAAGTAACCCCGTCGGAAGACCGCTCCGCGGTCAACAGACCGCGACGGTCATTCCGACTTTCCCGCTGGGCCGGCGGGCGACCGCCAGAAGGCCACCCGCCGGCCCAGCGGGAAAGCCCCTTCAACAATGAAGCCGGCTCCGAATGGAGTCGGCGGAGTTGAAGGGGTGCGACGGGTGCAGTGGCACCCATCGCGATTTTCAGTGTCTGCAAGGCAGACACTGAAAATCACGATGGGGCCCTGTTAGGGGGCCCCACGACACCCGTTCCCGCCATCCTGTTCCTGGCGGTAACAACCGCCAGGAACAGGATGGCGGGAAGGGGGTCGGAATCCCCATGGCGGCGCTGCAAGCAGCGCCGCCATGGAGGATTCCCTTGGGCAGGGGTAAACCGGCGGGAAACCGCCGGTTGCCCTTTTCTGACCGCGGCTTTACCGCCGCGGTCAGAATTGCCCATGTAGCACCGCCAGCCTGTTGGCGGTGCTACCTCCGGCCTCCACCCTGGCGGTCTATGACCGCCAGGGCCGGAATGAGGCCCACAGTGTCCCAAATGAGACATAACCCACAGCAAACAAAAAAAAGTGATTGTGTGGTATACATAAAGAAGAGAAAACAAAATAGGTTTCCAAAATCCAGCAAACAACCTAAAATACAAGTATAAATTTATATCAGACCCTTTTAAGATTCAAAGGGCCAAAGTACAAGGTTCGTTTCAGCACAGTCAACAAAGTTTCAGCCCTCAGATGAATAAGGGATATTATCGGGACCATGGAATATATGGGACACCTGATGAATGCAAAGGGAACCAGGAAAAATGAAGTGCACTCAGCCACATGTGCTGGGTAAAATAATAAGTACTTACGTGGAGGACCTTGTTAGAGCACCCCCAAGCAAGTGAAATCAAAATCTCATGCGCAATACTAATGGACGCTGGGGGTTGAACTAAATTGGGGATAGCCCCACAGGCCCTGGTCGTGTGACAGTAGGAGTAATACGTTCCATCACAGTACTGCTAGAAAATGCCACTATCAGCAGAATCAAAGGGGCGGGCTAAGAATACCTTGCCACGCGTCCAAGACTCCAGCAGGCTAGTGGACCTGCAGCACTTATTACCCCACCCACTTAAGCCGCCTTTTACATGTCTCATGCCTGCCATTGCAGCCTGCGTGCAGTTTTAAACTGCAAATTTGACCTGCAAAATCAACTTTTTGCCAGGCCTAAATCTCCCTTTTTAATAAATATTGGGCCCTCTGACTAACCCTTTAGTTCATGCTTAGACCTGCGGGGAACCCCCATAAGTACTCCATTGTACTTCAGAAGGCTGCCCTGGTGCTTGAGGCCTGCTTTGTACCTCAGAAGACTACCCTGCTGCTATCAGAAGACTACCTTGCTATTTGAAACCTGCCTTGTACACTCAGAAAATGTATCTGCTGCTTGAGGCCTGCCTTGCTGTTTGATCCTAGGACTAGATGACTAGCATCTTGTTTGAAGCTTTACACAAAGCATGCATCTTGTGAAGGACACAAAAGCTCCATCCACTTGAACCCTGCACCTGGACCCTGCCAGAAGTGAGCCCTGCCCTCCATGTGGTTCCCCATACGTCAATGACTCTTGGAAGTAGTGTTAGCAGTTTCCAAACAGCCAAAATCCATAATTTGGGACTTATACATTTTTCCACTAAAAAGTCATCTGAGAACTGACCTGATCTAGGGCCAGCGGGTCTCCTTCCCGCTGGCCCTATTAAGAGTTTCCCGATGGGTTAGCGGGCGGAAACGCAGTCCTGGTCAACATTTTACGTTTGGACTTTGTCACTTATATGGAGATTTTTCTCTACGACTTTGGATGACCCTCCACAGCAAGCAGATTTCGAGTCCACATCATCGGATGGCCTATGGAGGATCCCCCGGTGAAATCTTGGAAGTCTGGGGATGTGGAGCTTTTCAGTGGGATGAACCTGGAAGTCAGGCTGGGTCGCGGCTCGCATAAGTAGGCTTGACTCATGATATCGGGTCAGTCCCTTTATGGAGCTTTTTTTCAAAAGTTCTACAAACTTCTACAAACTTCTGAATTTTCTTCCAGAAGGTCTATGAAGGTCCTTTCAGAGTCCACAACTTACCCCAATGTTCCAGAAGCTCTGAGTTGCTCCTTGAGGGTTAGGGCTCCAACTCCCAGAATGCACCTGGCTCAAACTCAAAAATGACCACTGGACAGTGGTCAGCTGGTCAGTTTCTTCAAGCTCTGATGCAAGGGATTCTGGTTAGATATTTTTTACCTGTAGCCAATAGGGAGTCCCTTCTTGAACCAGCTGAAGACAAGCAAAGTCCTTTATGTGATTAAGCCCAAATATGCAGCCGGTGCAGTCCTTCAGAGTGCAGTGTTCAGGTGCAGGTCAAAGGTCCAGCAGGGCAGACATTCCTCTTCTTGCCATTTTTCTTGGTAGGGATCTCAGGTGTGGGTGCATCTCTGCCATATTTGTCCTTGCTCCCGGGGTGGAAACTAGGGTCGAATCACAGCCAGACCACTACTCTCTTGGATGACCACTTCCTGGGAAATGTGGGAAAAATCAATCACAGGAATCAACCTTTAAAAAAAATCCAAAATGGCAGAAATTAAATTTGGGAGGATCCACATGGTCAACTTCCACATACCCCACAGTACCCTACAATCAGCCCATCTCTCTCTCTCGCAGAAGTACCCCACATCTGGAAAACCAGAACAGGAGAACGCTCCTTCTCCTACCTTGCTGCCACCACCTGGAACGCCCTACCCATCCATATCAAACTAACCACCTCCTTCCCCAGCTTCACACAAAGAAACTGAAGACATGTTTTTTTAATCCACCTCTGATGCACGCTACACTCCCCCCCCCCCCCCCCAGCGCCTTGAGATCCTAATGGGTCAGTAGCTGCGCTTTATAAACCCTGATTGATTGATTGAATGATTGAGGTTAGGTCTGGATAATGCCACCCACTGGTGTGGCTATAATTCCTTAACACACCCCTTTCCTGCCCTCTCCTAATCTAATCAAGGGGCACCCAGTTGTCTGGGTTTGCAGACAATGGGGAGGTCCTGAGCTGTTCCACATGTCCTCTTGATCTGGAGTGCCCTAGGAGCCAAAGGTTCTAAAACCCACACCAGCTGACCTCGGTCATATTCAGGCATGGTAGTCTTCCGGTCATGTCAGAGCTTCATGAGATCCTGGCTTGACTCCAGGTTGCTGCTTGCCTTCGTCATGTACACAGCCATGCATGAACGTGAGTCCAGCACATAGTGAAGCACATTGTGCTTGGACTCCTTGAGAGGCTTCTCCCAAGACTCTCTTGCCAAAAACAATGAGCCTCTTACTGAAGCCAACTCAATTTTGTAGTACCTCCCTGTATGCAAATAGCAGGCATTGGAGGAGAGCATCCCATCCCCTCCTGAGTTTGTCAGACAAACCCATTATCATGCCCTTCAGGGTCTTGTCAAATGTCTCCACCCGTCAAATGGCCCGGGGATGACAAGGAGTGGTGAACTTATGGGTAACACCACACTCGTCCCACATTGCTTTCAGACAGGCAGACATAAAGTTTGTGCCCCTATTTTAGACCACCTCCTTTGGGAATCCTTCTCTAGTGAACACACCAAGCTTTGACTGTTCTAAGGGGTTTTGCATTTGGATACTTGATGGCATGGCCCACTACCACCAAACTGTATCTGTTACCTGATGCAGTTGATCAGTCTAAGTGACCAACAATGTCAATGCCCACCCTCTCAAAGGGAGTCCCAACTACTAGGAGTAGTATCACGGGAGCCTTTTGCTTGCCCCCTGTCTTGCAACTGGCCTGACAGGTGACACAGAAGCTGCAAAAATCCTTCACTTTCTATGACATATGGGGCCAATAAAAATGAATGACCGGCCAGTTCCAGGTCTTGGTCTGCCCCAAATGCCCGGCTAAGGGAATATCAGCGATAAGAGTTAGGATAAATTGTTTATACTTCTGTGGGACCACCACTCTCCTGGTTGTTCTTGGGTTGTGGCCCCTTGCCTAAGTATGGAGAACTCCATCCTCCCAATACACCATGTTGGACCCACTGACAACCTCTTGTTCTTGCCTGAAGGCACTCTGCCTCAGCACCTCAAGAGTGTGACACTCTCTTTGTCCCTGGCACAATTCTTCTCTGGTGGGCCCACCTGCCCCTTGCAACTCTGTCAAGTCTAGCAGAGCTTTCAGGGCAGGGGTCCCTCCCTCAGAGGTAAGATCCCCCCCCCCAGGATTGGATTCCTCCTGAACCTCTGTTCTTTTGTGGGCTGGCAAGCCATACCCTGTACCCTTTCTCATGTTCTTGGAGGCTTGGCCCATTGTTCCAGGGTCCAAGTGTCCAGCACTTCCCTGTCATGCTACCTGTGACCTGGCCACAGCACACACCCATGCAGGGAGATCCAGCACCTGCACATGGACCCTTATTTCCACCTCTGACCACTCAGATGCTTCCAGATAATTTCCCAGCAGACATTCAACTGGGAGGGCATGAGCTACTACTACCTTTTTAGGGCCAATCACAACTCCCCATTCAAGTCTTGCCATTGCCCTGGGATGGAGTTTGGTTCTGCTGCCTGCATATGCCACTCGGTGGAATATATCAGGAAAGACCTGCTCTGAAGAAACCAGTTTTTCTGTGACCATAGTCACACAGGCGCCTGTATCTCTCAGAGCCTCCACCTCAGTCCCATTGACGTTAGGCTTCTGCCTAAACCTCCCCATGCTGGGAGGTAAAGTGGCCATGGCTGCAATGTCCACCCCACCCACAGACACTATAGTGACCTCTGTGTACCCTGATCCCTACCTTGGGCCAAATTCCACCCCCACACCTACACTAGCAATCCCATGAGACTGCCCACCAGTGGTGGGGGGGCTCTTGTAGCAGAGAGCATCTCCTCTTTTGTGTCCAGGCTGGTGACACTCAAAACACCTGCTGGCCTTAGCAAGTTCCTGAAACTTTTCTGCCTTAACAGGATAATAATGCTTCTCCTGGTACCCCTTCTCCTTAGAAGTGGCATGGCTCGGGGCTCCTAAACCCTAAGAAGGTTTTGGGAACTCTTGTGAGGGCTCCTTGCACTTTTTATCATCTTTCTATTGGTTCTTCCCTTGAGAAGAACCGTGCACTCTCTTTTTCTGATCACCCCCTGGGGGTTTCTGGTTAACTCTGGTTCTCAACCAGTCATCTGCTTCCTCCCTCAGCTCTATGGAGTTGGTAAACTTAGAGTAAACTAGATACTGGTGAAGCCTCTCTTGGACACAATTAGTTAGAAGGTACTCCAACATAATCAAATTGTATAGCTCCCTTAAAGGTACTTACCTTGTTGTCTGTATCTAGTCATCTAGGACCTTTACTGAGATGTTTGCAAAATGAACCCCGGGCTGGGTAGCTGTCTTCTGGGTGTCACTGAACTTGAACCTGTACTGCTCTGGGGTCAGACCAAACTTCTTGGTTAAAAACCTCAGGAGCCTATCCCTCCCAGATATTGGAACCAGCTCCCATAGGAGTGAGCCCCAATATTGGTGATTGACCCAGCTCATGTGGATAGCCTTTTCAAAGGCCTCCAGCCAATTGTCTATATCATCCCTCTCCTGGTTACCCTTGGATAACCTGAAACAAAACCAACCACCCGTGGACACTCGGAGGCTTCTCCGCTGGCACAATCTCTTTTATCTTCCCTTGCCTACCTTTTCTTCTCTATAGCCAGCTTCTCTGCCTCCAAAGCTACATGTGACAGTTGGGCTTCAGCTCTCTCTCTCTCTGAGGGACAGGTTCTCTCCTTCTGAAGGGACCCCTCTCCACCAACTAGCTTTGGGTATGGCCCTGGTGGCTATGTGTGGTGAGGCCCTCCTCCTCACTGAGGTTGAGTTGCCCTCCCTTCCTTGAGTGGTTGTAGCTAGCACCTTGTCCTACTTCTTCCTCCCCTGGAGCTTCTTCTGTGCCTACCTCTTGGGCCTCTGCCCAGGATGTCAAGGATTTATTCAAAACATTATTTCTGAGATTAGCGGCTGCTGGCACCCCCATCTCAGTACACAACCCCCTAAGCTGAACTATGTTCAATTTGTGTAGGCTAGCCAGATTAAGCTCCATGGTTCCCTAGTTTTGTGTCATATAAAAACAGGTTTTGCAAAAATTGGAATTAAGAATTTAGAAAAATCCAAAAAATTCAGTAATTGAATTAAGTCGAAATTAAGAATCCAAAATGTTTTTTGCACTAAGGCAATTCAAGGATTTTTAATTTGTTTTACTTAAAACTGTGGTGCGATACTGAACACAAGTACTGGATCCCACCATTTCACACCAAATATGTCAGAAAGTGGATTATTAGTGAGGGCAGGTAAGTACTTAAACCTAGCAATAGGCCACTAACCCCCATTAGGTCCAGTTAGGTCTCAATAAAATAAATCCAGCTCAACCCTAGGTACCTTTGCAATGAGCAACAATGCTTAACTTTGGAGACAGAGGGCAATATTTATAAGAAAATGGCCCATCACTGGTGATGCGCCACATTTCTTGCGGCCCTCTTGTATTCCCAACTCCACTATGGTAGCAGCGTATTTACAATATGGTGCACCATGGCTCCAGTTAAGGACAATAGCGGCATTTTCTTAATGCTACTGTAGCGACATATACTGGCTAAGCATTAACAAATTACGCTAATCCAGTATAGTCTTAAGAGGCCCATTGAAATCAATGGGAGCTTTGATTTAACAAAAAAGCAACAAAGGAGGGGCATGAAAAATGGGATATTCGGAGAGTGACTCCTGGTCCAGTATGTAAGGATCCCAATAGACAAGAAATCAAAAAAGATTACACACGGTTCCACCTAATACTGAGGGTTTCTTTCAAGAAAATAGTTCAGCAAGTCAATGAAAAGCGAACTTTATCGAAGCAAGAGCCCTCACTCACCATCCGGTGACATGCTTCATCATAGGGCCAGCTCCTCGTCAGGCCGGCACTGCAATGCCTGACGGGCCCCGCAAGGGGGCTCTTTGCCGGAGATCTTTTAAGAATCGATTGTGGCCGGTCGAGAAAGAAGTGAAGTGAAGGATTGGTAAACAGGAAAAAATTAAAAATGTCTAGAGGTAAAAATTAATAATTTTAATACTCATGACTCTACCTCTGACAAGATTAAGATCAAATAAAGCTGGGAATTAGTGGAATAATGTCCATAATTCCCATGAAAGCTAGGTAGGTATAAACGTCAAAAGACGGAGCACACAGGGTCCCCTGTGTCACTCTATATAGTTGGTCAACATGTTTCTCGCTTATTACCAAGGAATTACCTTATGCGATTCGTCAGGACCTAGTAACATACCTAATCCTTTAAATTGTGAAATTGTCACATATGAAAGTCAAAAAACCTAAAGAAATGTAGAAGGAAAGAAACCACAATTAGCATTGCATATGCTTAAACAGATAACAATACAAATGGTGTGCAACCCCAAATTGAAGTGCAAATTCACTCTAGTGCCAAGTGGTATATGAGTGATTAAGATAAATACAAGTGCACAAGCCAATTTAGGCAGAGAAACATTCAAATAGCTTACCCTCCAAAAATTAATGGTAGGGCGACGTCGGGGGAGGCCAGGCTAGAAAAATCAATTCTGATCTACATATACGCAGATAAGGGGACATAAAAAATACTTTCATTGAGAGAATCAGTAATTCATAAGATTGTTAGTGTAACATTTATAGAAATAATTAAAGTAATTTATCCGATTGAGAACCTATGATATCCCAGCAGGACATTAAGCCTGCAGAGGCAGGGAACTAACTTTGACATGGCCAGCAAAAATAAATTAAATGGCTTCAAATTAGTAGGTTAATGTTAGAGTAGGTATGGGCACAATCATTAATACATCTAGACTCTTAGCAAGGGGCAATGTGACCGCTGGACCCAGCACATGTATAAAAATAGAGATAGAAATACGCGTGTAAAAGTAAAAACGCGTGTCAATGTGCTGCCGAAATGAAGGAAGCGCGCGACTGCTACGTGTCGCTCCTTCAAGTGTCTACGAGCGCGGAATGAAGAAATCATTAAAGGTCAAAACAGAGGGGCGCGTGTGAATTAGGAACGCGTATCAATTTCGGCAAAAATATGCCGAAATGAAGGAAGCGCGCGGCTGTGGCGCGTCGCTCCTAAATGTGTCAGCGTGCGCGGGCTGAGGAAAAGAAGATAACCTCAGAGCCTGGCGTCACGGATATCTGTACTAATGTATAGGTTAACGGTTTAGGGAAAACCGGCAATAACGACTTGGTGCTGAAAAGGCCGAGATCGCGGTGATGCCGGTTACTAAGACACAAAACTAGCAATCTTCGAAGATGGCACTTACTTTCAATGTACACGGGCACTGCCGGTAAACCTGCGCCAGGTTCTGCACCCCGGAATCATGGAGTCTCTGTCACCACGGGGTTTAAGAACAGTAAGGGAGAGCAGGGAAAAGAGAAAAGGGACTAAACAAGGGCAGAAAGGTGGCAGCCATCTTAGCATGTAAATACATGAACTAGAAGGCTAAAGGTGTCGGCCATTATTGAAGTATGCCAATAATCAAGTGAACAAATCTAAGACCTATCATGAAAGTCAAAAAATAAAAAATTTAAAGATGTAAATATATATATATCTCTATATATATATAGCGAACAATGTCGCAGTTAAGTGTAGGGAAGCAATATTCAGTATTATTGAAGGAACTCCTAAGTAATGGATCATGTCCTGAACAACTCGAGGTTTGGTCATTGTGATGAAAAGGAGTAAGGTGGTTAATGGATAAAGTTAGTCCATTGAATATCATCATTTAGACCAGCTATATGTGTCTTAAGTCTGAAGACCCACCGTTGTTCCTTTTCAAAGAGCTTCTTTGTGCTGTCAATGTTGTCTCTCATAGTTTCCAGAACAAACCATTTAATATCGTTAGGGGTGTGCTTTTTTTCGATAAAATGGTTGGTCAGTTTTGTGGATGATCTCTTACACCTAATGGTGCTCCGGTGTTCGTTAATACGAATTTTCACCATTCTAGTCGTCATGCCGATGTATTTCAGATTACACGGACAGGTAATCATATAAATACAGTTCTTAGTCCGACAGTTGGTATGGGATCTTAGTTGCCAAGTTTTTAGTTCCCCTATGTCCACTTCTTGAATGTTATAAGTCAGAGGGCACACATTACAAGAGCCGCAGGGATAATGTCCCTTTACTCTCAGCCATTGACTAGGGCCCAGGTGGTCAGGGGGCCGAACCACTGCGGGTCTTGTGTGTACCACCAAGTCCTTAATATTGGGAGTTCTTTTGAAGGCGAATAAGGGACGTTCTAGTGTAGCACCCGCACTGGTGAGAATGGGCCAAAGCCTACGGACAATACCCTTTATTTGGTTACTGAGGGGAGTGAATGTAGTAACACAGGTTAATCTAGTTTGTTGGGAACGAGTGTTATTAATCAATAATGTATCTCTGGGGATATTACCAGCCCTCTTTCTTGCTCGTCGAATATTCAGTGGGGGGTAGTTCCGGTCACTCAGTTTACGACATAGAGTATTGGCTTGTGTATGAAAGTCATTCTTATCAGAGCAATTACGTTGTATCCTCAAAAATTGGCCAAAGGGTAAATTATCTCGTAGGGCTTTTGGATGGTGGCTGTTGTAAAGTAAAAGACTATTGCGGTCCGTAGGCTTTTGGTATATAGATGAATTGAGGAGGCCATCCTTAAGTGTGATTCGTAAGTCCAAAAAGGAGACTTCCTTGTTGGAGACAGTAGAGCTAAAACGCAGATGGGTATCCAAGGTATTAACCCAATGGGTGAAGGCTATTGTGTGGTCCATCTCGCCCTTCCAAATTACCAAGATATCATCTATATATCGGCGCCACAGTTTAATGTTGGAAAAGAATGGTTGATCAGGAGTCAAGATGTGGCGTTGTTCAAAGGTAAACATGTAAAGGCAAGCCAAACTTGGCGCAAAAGTGCTACCCATCGATGTACCTTGTATCTGATGGAAGAGACTATTCTCAAATTGGAAGAAGTTCTCTTGAAGGGCCTCACCAGCACATTGGATGATGAAGCTCACTGGAGTATTGTGAGTCCAATTGTCTGTCAGAAGCATTTCCTCTACAGTGGCAAGGGTAGCCTCTTGTGGAATGTTGGTGTAGAGAGCCTCTACATCTAGACATATCAGTATATCAGTGGTGCCTGCCTCATTTATGTCGTTCAATAGAACCAGAGTATCTTTTGTGTCCTTTAAATAGGTGGATGTTCTCCGAACGATAGGTTGCAGGAAGAAGTCACAAAATTTGGACAGAGGCTCCAGTAACGAGCCAATGCCGGACACTATAGGACGTCCAGGAGGAGGGAGACCTTTATGGATTTTTGGAAGACAGTAGAAGTATGGAATTCTGGGACTCTTAGTATCAAGAAATTCCGCTTCTTGTTGAGTGATCCAACCGGATGCTTCTGCTTCCACAATCATGCCACGAATTTTACGTTGTAAACGTGAGGTAGGATCAGTGGAAATAGGATGATAGTAAGATGTATCACTAAGTAATCTTCTGCATTCCTGTTGGTAGTAGGGAGTGTCCATAACCACAATGGCACCACCTTTATCTGCTGGTTTCAGCACGATATCTGGATTGGAAGACAGAGAGTTAATAGCCACCCGTTCTGATTTAGAGATGTTCTGAAAAACTTTAGGGGAGTTAAGCTGTTGAATTTCATGACGAACCGCCTTTTCGAAGGTAAGTACTTCCAGTGGGACCGAGGTGGTGGGGGGCATGAAAGTGGATGGATTCCTTAAATTGGTGTCGCCCCTTGTCTCCACACTTGGACGGTCTTTAAAGAAAAAATGCAGTCTGACTTTACGGAACAAGGCTGCCACCTCACAATGTAGTCTGAATTGATCCTCCCTTGGAGTGGGAACGAAGCCTAAACCTTTCTCCAGGACTGCCAGTTCCGATGAGGTCAGGACGGAACTTGAAAGGTTGACCACTAGGGTCTCTTTTGGCTTGTCGCACTGCGGCTTCTGGTGATCATCAGGGGCTCTTCCTGTGCCCAATGAACATTTCTGCCTCTCCTTCTGTTTCTTCCTCTGCCTCTGCCCCGGCCTCTTCCTAAAAAAGGATTGAAGTTATATTGGGGCTGTGGTTGAAAGTACGGCATAGGCATAGGTTGCCAATGTGGTATTGGCTGATAAGGGAAAGGAGAGTTGAACTGGGCCGGTGGAGCATAACTATTCCGATTTGGTCTCTGTCCCTCATCTCCGCTCCAGTCATCCGAGCTGGGACTGTTCTGTGGAAAGCGGGGTCTCCGTTGTGAGGTATCTGAATCATCTGAGGTCTCAGAAGAACCCTCACATTGATAGTCGTCTTTTGTATAAGGATATACTCTCTCTCTGCTAAACCGTTTGATGTCTTTCTGTAATTTGTTAATCTTCTGGCGTGTAAGGTATTCCTTGGACTCATTAAGTTCCAAGTTAATCTCGGCTAGGCGAGACTTAAATTGCGCAAGTTGAACCGTCGTTTTCATGGCTGCTTCAGTAATGGAGATCTGGATGGTAATAGAGTCCGCCAAACGTTTAGAGGTATTGATGATAAGAATCAACCAGTCACTAAGACCCTGGAGGTCCGACATATTCCACCACCAGATATAGTTTATCGGGGTGTTGAGGAAAAAGAAAAGAAGGAATAGAGACGCCCCGTAGCCAAAGGCTACTCTAAATCATCAAAAAAGCAACAAAGGAGGGGCATGAAAAATGGGATATTCGGAGAGTGACTCCTGGTCCCGTGTGTAAGGATCCCAATAGACAAGAAATCAAAAAAGATTACACACGGTTCCACCTAATACTGAGGGTTTCTTTCAAGAAAATAGTTCGGCAAGTCAATGAAAAGCGAACTTTATCGAAGCAAGAGCCCTCACTCACCATCCGGTGACATGCTTCATCATAGGGCCAGCTCCTCGTCAGGCCGGCACTGCAATGCCTGACGGGCCCCGCAAGGGGGCTCTTTGCCGGAGATCTTTTAAGAATCGATTGTGGCCGGTCGAGAAAGAAGTGAAGTGAAGGATTGGTAAACAGGAAAAAATTAAAAATGTCTAGAGGTAAAAATTAATAATTTTAATACTCATGACTCTACCTCTGACAAGATTAAAATCAAATAAAGCTGGGAATTAGTGGAATAATGTCCATAATTCCCATGAAAGCTAGGTAGGTATAAACGTCAAAAGACGGAGCACACAGGGTCCCCTGTGTCACTCTATATAGTTGGTCAACATGTTTCTCGCTTATTACCAAGGAATTACCTTATGCGATTTGTCAGGACCTAGTAACATACCTAATCCTTTAAATTGTGAAATTGTCACATATGAAAGTCAAAAAACCTAAAGAAATGTAGAAGGAAAGAAACCACAATTAGCATTGCATATGCTTAAACAGATAACAATACAAATGGTGTGCAACCCCAAATTGAAGTGCAAATTCACTCTAGTGCCAAGTGGTATATGAGTGATTAAGATAAATACAAGTGCACAAGCCAATTTAGGCAGAGAAACATTCAAATAGCTTACCCTCCAAAAATTAATGGTAGGGCCTCGTCGGGGGAGGCCAGGCTAGAAAAATCAATTCTGATCTACATATACGCAGATAAGGGGACATAAAAAATACTTTCATTGAGAGAATCAGTAATTCATAAGATTGTTAGTGTAACATTTATAGAAATAATTAAAGTAATTTATCCGATTGAGAACCTATGATATCCCAGCAGGACATTAAGCCTGCAGAGGCAGGGAACTAACTTTGACATGGCCAGCAAAAATAAATTAAATGGCTTAAAATTAGTAGGTTAATGTTAGAGTAGGTATGGGCACAATCATTAATACATCTAGACTCTTAGCAAGGGGCAATGTGACCGCTGGACCCAGCACATGTATAAAAATAGAGATAGAAATACGCGTATAAAAGTAAAAACGCGTGTCAATGTGCTGCCGAAATGAAGGAAGCGCGCGACTGCTACGTGTCGCTCCTTCAAGTGTCTACGAGCTCGGAATGAAGAAATCATTAAAGGTCAAAACAGAGGGGCGCGTGTGAATTAGGAACGCGCATCATTTTCGGCACAAATATGCCGAAATGAAGGAAGCGCGCGGCTGTGGCGCGTCGCTCCTAAATGTGTCAGCGTGCGCGGGCTGAGGAAAAGAAGATAACCTCAGAGCCTGGCGTCACGGATATCTGTACTAATGTATAGGTTAACGGTTTAGGGAAAACCGGCAATAATGACTTGGTGCTGAAAAGGCCGAGATCGCGGTGATGCCGGTTACTAAGACACAAAACTAGCAATCTTCGAAGATGGCACTTACTTTCAATGTACACGGGCACTGCTGGTAAACCTGCGCCAGGTTCTGCACCCCGGAATCATGGAGTCTCTGTCACCACGGGGTTTAAGAACAGTAAGGGAGAGCAGGGAAAAGAGAAAAGGGACTAAACAAGGGCAGAAAGGTGGCAGCCATCTTAGCATGTAAATACATGAACTAGAAGGCTAAAGGTGTCGGCCATTATTGAAGTATGCCAATAATCAAGTGAACAAATCTAAGACCTATCATGAAAGTCAAAAAATAAAAAATTTAAAGATGTAAATATATATATATCTCTCTATATATATAGCGAACAATGTCGCAGTTAAGTGTAGGGAAGCAATATTCAGTATTATTGAAGGAACTCCTAAGTAATGGATCATGTCCTGAACAACTCGAGGTTTGGTCATTGTGATGAAAAGGAGTAAGGTGGTTAATGGATAAAGTTAGTCCATTGAATATCATAATTTAGACCAGCTATATGTGTCTTAAGTCTGAAGACCCACCGTTGTTCCTTTTCAAAGAGCTTCTTTGTGCTGTCAATGTTGTCTCTCATAGTTTCCAGAACAAACCATTTAATATCGTTAGGGGTGTGCTTTTTTTCGATAAAATGGTTGGTCAGTTTTGTGGATGATCTCTTACACCTAATGGTGCTCCGGTGTTCGTTAATACGAATTTTCACCATTCTAGTCGTCATGCCGATGTATTTCAGATTACACGGACAGGTAATCATATAAATACAGTTCTTAGTCCGACAGTTGGTATGGGATCTTAGTTGCCAAGTTTTTAGTTCCCCTATGTCCACTTCTTGAATGTTATAAGTCAGAGGGCACACATTACAAGAGCCGCAGGGATAATGTCCCTTTACTCTCAGCCATTGACTAGGGCCCAGGTGGTCAGGGGGCCGAACCACTGCGGGTCTTGTGTGTACCACCAAGTCCTTAATATTGGGAGTTCTTTTGAAGGCGAATAAGGGACGTTCTAGTGTAGCACCCGCACTGGTGAGAATGGGCCAAAGCCTACGGACAATACCCTTTATTTGGTTACTGAGGGGAGTGAATGTAGTAACACAGGTTAATCTAGTTTGTTGGGAACGAGTGTTATTAATCAATAATGTATCTCTGGGGATATTACCAGCCCTCTTTCTTGCTCGTCGAATATTCAGTGGGGGGTAGTTCCGGTCACTCAGTTTACGACATAGAGTATTGGCTTGTGTATGAAAGTCATTCTTATCAGAGCAATTACGTCGTATCCTCAAAAATTGGCCAAAGGGTAAATTATCTCGTAGGGCTTTTGGATGGTGGCTGTTGTAAAGTAAAAGACTATTGCGGTCCGTAGGCTTTTGGTATATAGATGAATTGAGGAGGCCATCCTTAAGTGTGATTCGTAAGTCCAAAAAGGAGACTTCCTTGTTGGAGACAGTAGAGCTAAAACGCAGATGGGTATCCAAGGTATTAACCCAATGGGTGAAGGCTATTGCGTGGTCCATCTCGCCCTTCCAAATTACCAAGATATCATCTATATATCGGCGCCACAGTTTAATGTTGGAAAAGAATGGTTGATCAGGAGTCAAGATGTGGCGTTGTTCAAAGGTAAACATGTAAAGGCAAGCCAAACTTGGCGCAAAAGTGCTACCCATCGATGTACCTTGTATCTGATGGAAGAGACTATTGTCAAATTGGAAGAAGTTCTCTTGAAGGGCCACACCAGCACATTGCATGATGAAGCTCACTGGAGTATTGTGAGTCCAATTGTCTGTCAGAAGCATTTCCTCTACAGCGGCAAGGGTAGCCTCTTGTGGAATGTTGGTGTAGAGAGCCTCTACATCTAGACATATCAGTATATCAGTGGTTCCTGCCTCATTTATGTCGTTCAATAGAACCAGAGTATCTTTTGTGTCCTTTAAAAAGGTGGATGTTCTCCGAACGATAGGTTGCAGGAAGAAGTCACAAAATTTGGACAGAGGCTCCAGTAACGAGCCAATGCCGGACACTATAGGACGTCCAGGAGGAGGGAGACCTTTATGGATTTTTGGAAGACAGTAGAAGTATGGAATTCTGGGACTCTTAGTATCAAGAAATTCCACTTCTTGTTGAGTGATCCAACCGGATGCTTCTGCTTCCACAATCATGCCACGAATTTTACGTTGTAAACGTGAGGTAGGATCAGTGGAAATAGGATGATAGTAAGATGTATCACTAAGTAATCTTCTGCATTCCTGTTGGTAGAAGGTAGTGTCCATAACCACAATGGCACCACCTTTATCTGCTGGTTTCAGCACGATATCTGGATTGGAAGACAGAGAGTTAATAGCCACCCGTTCTGATTTAGAGATGTTCTGAAAAACTTTAGGGGAGTTAAGCTGTTGAATTTCATGACGAACCGCCTTTTCGAAGGTAAGTACTTCCAGTGGGACCGAGGTGGTGGGGGGCATGAAAGTGGATGGATTCCTTAAATTGGTGTCGCCCCTTGTCTCCACACTTGGACGGTCTTTAAAGAAAAAATGCAGTCTGACTTTACAGAACAAGGCTGCCATCTCACAATGTAGTCTGAATTGATCCTCCCTTGGAGTGGGAACGAAGCCTAAACCTTTCTCCAGGACTGCCAGTTCCGATGAGGTCAGGACGGAACTTGAAAGGTTGACCACTAGGGTCTCTTTTGGCATGTCGCACTGCGGCTTCTGGTGATCATCTGGGGCTCTTCCTGTGCCCAATGAACATTTCTGCCTCTCCTTCTGTTTCTTCCTCTGCCTCTGCCCCGGCCTCTTCCTAAAAAAGGATTGAAGTTATATTGGGGCTGTGGTTGAAAGTACGGCATAGGCATAGGTTGCCAATGTGGTATTGGCTGATAAGGGAAAGGAGAGTTGAACTGGGCAGGTGGAGCATAACGATTCCGATTCGGTCTCTGTCCCTCATCTCCGCTCCAGTCATCCGAGCTGGAGCTGTTCTGTGGAAAGCGGGGTCTCCGTTGTGAGGTATCTGAATCATCTGAGGTCTCAGAAGAACCCTCACATTGATAGTCGTCTTTAGTATAAGGATATACTCTCTCTCTGCTAAACCGTTTGATGTCTTTCTGTAATTTGTTAATCTTCTGGCGTGTAAGGTATTCCTTGGACTCATTAAGTTCCAAGTTAATCTCGGCTAGGCGAGACTTAAATTGCGCAAGTTGAACCGTCGTTTTCATGGCTGCTTCAGTAATGGAGATCTGGATGGTAATAGAGTCCGCCAAACGTTTAGAGGTATTGATGATAAGAATCAACCAGTCACGAGTGCATTTCCACGATATCTGTGACCAGTCAAGGCGGAATTGAAGATCTTGAAGAAAGATCCTAGGCACATTGGTGACAATAAGGCCATTTGGAGATATATTGGCCCTGAGATATTCAGTCATAATGGTGCCGTGTAAAATGGTCTTAATGAGTTCCTTTTTTAAGAGCTGATAATTTACTCCAGTCCTCTTTGGTACCGCTCGTGGGACCACTGCTGTCATCCCCTAGGATAGAGGGGGTTTGTAGGATAGCCTGGACCATGCTATCATCAAAGCTAAGACCCTGGAGGTCCGACATATTCCACCACCAGATATAGTTTATCGGGGTGTTGAGGAAAAAGAAAAGAAGGAATAGAGACGCCCCGTAGCCAAAGGCTACTCTAAATCATCAAAAAAGCAACAAAGGAGGGGCATGAAAAATGGGATATTCGGAGAGTGACTCCTGGTCCCGTGTGTAAGGATCCCAATAGACAAGAAATCAAAAAAGATTACACACGATTCCACCTAATACTGAGGGTTTCTTTCAAGAAAATAGTTCAGCAAGTCAATGAAAAGCGAACTTTATCGAAGCAAGAGCCCTCACTCACCATCCGGTGACATGCTTCATCATAGGGCCAGCTCCTCGTCAGGCCGGTACTGCAATGCCTGACGGGCCCCGCAAGGGGGCTCTTTGCCGGAGATCTTTTAAGAATCGATTGTGGCCGGTCGAGAAAGAAGTGAAGTGAAGGATTGGTAAACAGGAAAAAATTAAAAATGTCTAGAGGTAAAAATTAATAATTTTAATACTCATGACTCTACCTCTGACAAGATTAAAATCAAATAAAGCTGGGAATTAGTGGAATAATGTCCATAATTCCCATGAAAGCTAGGTAGGTATAAACGTCAAAAGACGGAGCACACAAGGTCCCCTGTGTCACTCTATATAGTTGGTCAACATGTTTCTCGCTTATTACCAAGGAATTACCTTATGCGATTCGTCAGGACCTAGTAACATACCTAATCCATTAAATTGTGAAATTGTCACATATGAAAGTCAAAAAACCTAAAGAAATGTAGAAGGAAAGAAACCACAATTAGCATTGCATATGCTTAAACAGATAACAATACAAATGGTGTGCAACCCCAAATTGAAGTGCAAATTCACTCTAGTGCCAAGTGGTATATGAGTGATTAAGATAAATACAAGTGCACAAGCCAATTTAGGCAGAGAAACATTCAAATAGCTTACCCTCCAAAAATTAATGGTAGGGCCACTTCGGGGGAGGCCAGGCTAGAAAAATCAATTCTGATCTACATATACGCAGATAAGGGGACATAAAAAATACTTTCATTGAGAGAATCAGTAATTCATAAGATTGTTAGTGTAACATTTATAGAAATAATTAAAGTAATTTATCCGATTGAGAACCTATGATATCCCAGCAGGACATTAAGCCTGCAGAGGCAGGGAACTAACTTTGACATGGCCAGCAAAAATAAATTAAATGGCTTAAAATTAGTAGGTTAATGTTAGAGTAGGTATGGGCACAATCATTAATACATCTAGACTCTTAGCAAGGGGCAATGTGACCGCTGGACCCAGCACATGTATAAAAATAGAGATAGAAATACGCGTGTAAAAGTAAAAACGCGTGTCAATGTGCTGCCGAAATGAAGGAAGCGCGCGACTGCTACGTGTCGCTCCTTCAAGTGTCTACGAGCGCGGAATGAAGAAATCATTAAAGGTCAAAACAGAGGGGCGCGTGTGAATTAGGAACGCGTATCAATTTCGGCAAAAATATGCCGAAATGAAGGAAGCGCGCGGCTGTGGCGCGTCGCTCCTAAATGTGTCAGCGTGCGCGGGCTGAGGAAAAGAAGATAACCTCAGAGCCTGGCGTCACGGATATCTGTACTAATGTATAGGTTAACGGTTTAGGGAAAACCGGCAATAACGACTTGGTGCTGAAAAGGCCGAGATCGCGGTGATGCCGGTTACTAAGACACAAAACTAGCAATCTTCGAAGATGGCACTTACTTTCAATGTACACGGGCACTGCCGGTCAACCTGCGCCAGGTTCTGCACCCCGGAATCATGGAGTCTCTGTCACCACAGGGTTTAAGAACAGTAAGGGAGAGCAGGGAAAAGAGAAAAGGGACTAAACAAGGGCAGAAAGGTGGCAGCCATCTTAGCATGTAAATACATGAACTAGAAGGCTAAAGGTGTCGGCCATTATTGAAGTATGCCAATAATCAAGTGAACAAATCTAAGACCTATCATGAAAGTCAAAAAATAAAAAATTTAAAGATGTAAATATATATATATCTCTATATATATATAGCGAACAATGTCGCAGTTAAGTGTAGGGAAGCAATATTCAGTATTATTGAAGGAACTCCTAAGTAATGGATCATGTCCTGAACAACTCGAGGTTTGTTCATTGTGATGAAAAGGAGTAAGGTGGTTAATGGATAAAGTTAGTCCATTGAATATCATCATTTAGACCAGCTATATGTGTCTTAAGTCTGAAGACCCACCGTTGTTCCTTTTCAAAGAGCTTCTTTGTGCTGTCAATATTGACCACATTGGCAACCTATGCCTATGCCGTACTTTCAACCACAGCCCCAATATAACTTCAGTCCTTTTTTAGGAAGAGGCCGGGGCAGAGGCAGAGGAAGAAACAGAAGGAGAGGCAGAAATGTTCATTGGGCACAGGAAGAGCCCCAGATGATCACCAGAAGCCGCAGTGCGACAAGCCAAAAGAGACCCTAGTGGTCAACCTTTCAAGTTCCGTCCTGACCTCATCGGAACTGGCAGTCCTGGAGAAAGGTTTAGGCTTCGTTCCCACTCCAAGGGAGGATCAATTCAGACTACATTGTGAGATGGCAGCCTTGTTCCGTAAAGTCAGACTGCATTTTTTCTTTAAAGACCGTCCAAGTGTGGAGACAAGGGGCGACACCAATTTAAGGAATCCATCCACTTTCATGCCCCCCACCACCTCGGTCCCACTGGAAGTACTTACCTTCGAAAAGGCGGTTCGTCATGAAATTCAACAGCTTAACTCCCCTAAAGTTTTTCAGAACATCTCTAAATCAGAACGGGTGGCTATTAACTCTCTGTCTTCCAATCCAGATATCGTGCTGAAACCAGCAGATAAAGGTGGTGCCATTGTGGTTATGGACACTACCTACTACCAACGGGAATGGAGAAGATTACTTAGTGATACATCTTACTATCATCCTATTTCCACTGATCCTACCTCACGTTTACAACGTAAAATTTGTGGCATGATTGTGGAAGCAGAAGCATCCGGTTGGATCACTCAACAAGAAGTGGAATTTCTTGATACTAAGAGTCCCAGAATTCCATACTTCTACTGTCTTCCAAAAATCCATAAAGGTCTCCCTCCTCCTGGACGTCCTATAGTGTCCGGCATTGGCTCGTTACTGGAGCCTCTGTCCAAATTTTGTGACTTCTTCCTGCAACCTATCGTTCGGAGAACATCCACCTTTTTAAAGGACACAAAAGATACTCTGGTTCTATTGAACGACATAAATGAGGCAGGCACCACTGATATACTGATATGTCTAGATGTAGAGGCTCTCTACACCAACATTCCACAAGAGGCTACCCTTGCCGCTGTAGAGGAAATGCTTCTGACAGACAATTGGACTCACAATACTCCAGTGAGCTTCATCATGCAATGTGCTGGTGTGGCCCTTCAAGAGAACTTCTTCCAATTTGACAATAGTCTCTTCCATCAGATACAAGGTACATCGATGGGTAGCACTTTTGCGCCAAGTTTGGCTTGCCTTTACATGTTTACCTTTGAACAACGCCACATCTTGACTCCTGATCAACCATTCTTTTCCAACATTAAACTGTGGCGCCGATATATAGATGATATCTTGGTAATTTGGAAGGGCGAGATGGACCACGCAATAGCCTTCACCCATTGGGTTAATACCTTGGATACCCATCTGCGTTTTAGCTCTACTGTCTCCAACAAGGAAGTCTCCTTTTTGGACTTACGAATCACACTTAAGGATGGCCTCCTCAATTCATCTATATACCAAAAGCCTACGGACCGCAATAGTCTTTTACTTTACAACAGCCACCATCCAAAAGCCCTACGAGATAATTTACCCTTTGGCCAATTTTTGAGGATACGACGTAATTGCTCTGATAAGAATGACTTTCATACACAAGCCAATACTCTATGTCGTAAACTGAGTGACCGGAACTACCCCCCACTGAATATTCGACGAGCAAGAAAGAGGGCTGGTAATATCCCCAGAGACCACCTGGGCCCTAGTCAATGGCTGAGAGTAAAGGGACATTATCCCTGCGGCTCTTGTAATGTGTGCCCTCTGACTTATAACATTCAAGAAGTGGACATAGGGGAACTAAAAACTTGGCAACTAAGATCCCATACCAACTGTCGGACTAAGAACTGTATTTATATGATTACCTGTCCGTGTAATCTGAAATACATCGGCATGACGACTAGAATGGTGAAAATTCGTATTAACGAACACCGGAGCACCATTAGGTGTAAGAGATCATCCACAAAACTGACCAACCATTTTATCGAAAAAAAGCACACCCCTAACGATATTAAATGGTTTGTTCTGGAAACTATGAGAGACAACATTGACAGCACAAAGAAGCTCTTTGAAAAGGAACAACGGTGGGTCTTCAGACTTAAGACACATATAGCTGGTCTAAATTATGATATTCAATGGACTAACTTTATCCATTAACCACCTTACTCCTTTTCATCACAATGACCAAACCTCGAGTTGTTCAGGACATGATCCATTACTTAGGAGTTCCTTCAATAATACTGAATATTGCTTCCCTACACTTAACTGCGACATTGTTCGCTATATATATAGAGAGATATATATATATTTACATCTTTAAATTTTTTATTTTTTGACTTTCATGATAGGTCTTAGATTTGTTCACTTGATTATTGGCATACTTCAATAATGGCCGACACCTTTAGCCTTCTAGTTCATGTATTTACATGCTAAGATGGCTGCCACCTTTCTGCCCTTGTTTAGTCCCTTTTCTCTTTTCCCTGCTCTCCCTTACTGTTCTTAAACCCCGTGGTGACAGAGACTCCATGATTCCGGGGTGCAGAACCTGGCGCAGGTTTACCGGCAGTGCCCGTGTACATTGAAAGTAAGTGCCATCTTCGAAGATTGCTAGTTTTGTGTCTTAGTAACCGGCATCACCGCGATCTCGGCCTTTTCAGCACCAAGTCGTTATTGCCGGTTTTCCCTAAACCGTTAACCTATACATTAGTACAGATATCCGTGACGCCAGGCTCTGAGGTTATCTTCTTTTCCTCAGCCCGCGCACGCTGACACATTTAGGAGCGACGCGCCACAGCCGCGCGCTTCCTTCATTTCGGCATATTTGTGCCGAAATTGATGCGCGTTCCTAATTCACACGCGCCCCTCTGTTTTGACCTTTAATGATTTCTTCATTCCGCGCTCGTAGACACTTGAAGGAGCGACACGTAGCAGTTGCGCGCTTCCTTCATTTCGGCAGCACATTGACACGCGTTTTTACTTTTACACGCGTATTTCTATCTCTATTTTTATACACGTGCTGGGTCCAGCGGTCACATTGCCCCTTGCTAAGAGTCTAGATGTATTAATGATTGTGCCCATACCTACTCTAACATTAACCTACTAATTTTAAGCCATTTAATTTATTTTTGCTGGCCATGTCAAAGTTAGTTCCCTGCCTCTGCAGGCTTAATGTCCTGCTGGGATATCATAGGTTCTCAATCGGATAAATTACTTTAATTATTTCTATAAATGTTACACTAACAATCTTATGAATTACTGATTCTCTCAATGAAAGTATTTTTTATGTCCCCTTATCTGCGTATATGTAGATCAGAATTGATTTTTCTAGCCTGGCATCCCCCGACGTGGCCCTACCATTAATTTTTGGAGGGTAAGCTATTTGAATGTTTCTCTGCCTAAATTGGCTTGTGCACTTGTATTTATCTTAATCACTCATATACCACTTGGCACTAGAGTGAATTTGCACTTCAATTTGGGGTTGCACACCATTTGTATTGTTATCTGTTTAAGCATATGCAATGCTAATTGTGGTTTCTTTCCTTCTACATTTCTTTAGGTTTTTTTACTTTCATATGTGACAATTTCACAATTTAAAGGATTAGGTATGTTACTAGGTCCTGACGAATCGCATAAGGTAATTCCTTGGTAATAAGCGAGAAACATGTTGACCAACTATATAGAGTGACACAGGGGACCCTGTGTGCTCCGTCTTTTGACGTTTATACCTACCTAGCTTTCATGGGAATTATGGACATTATTCCACTAATTCCCAGCTTTATTTGATTTTAATCTTGTCAGAGGTAGAGTCATGAGTATTAAAATTATTATTTTTTACCTCTAGACATTTTTAATTTTTTCCTGTTTACCAATCCTTCACTTCACTTCTTTCTCGACCGGCCACAATCGATTCTTAAAAGATCTCCGGCAAAGAGCCCCCTTGCGGGGCCCGTCAGGCATTGCAGTGCCGGCCTGACAAGGAGCTGGCCCTATGATGAAGCATGTCACCGGATGGTGAGTGAGGGCTCTTGCTTCGATAAAGTTCGCTTTTCATTGACTTGCTGAACTATTTTCTTGAAAGAAACCATCAGAGCTTTATTTTAACACCTGCTTTAAGCAGACATTAAAAATTACACTAGACACCATTTTACCTCCCCTCTAATGAGGGAACACCCCCTTTGCATACATCATGCATATATTATGCATGATGTGACACAAAGGGTTTACAAGGTGGAGTAAACTTAGTTTGCACCACCTTGTGGATATGGCACTATGGTAGTGACCTGTTAGCATCACATTTGCGGCAAAGATTTTGTATACCTGGCCCAAAGTGTGTAAAGCATTCAAATATCACAAACAGTAATTCAATAAAATACAGGAAACTGTTTAAAAATCCAAAACCAATTTATAACAATAGGAAATATTTTTATCTTTAATTTGACACCAAAATAAATAAAATAGATTAAGGCAAACAGAAGATATGAATTTTTAAAGAATAAGGCCCTCATTACGACCCTGGCGGACAGCGGTAAAATGGAGAAAAGTACTGCCAACAGGCTGGCGGTACTTTTCTCCATATTATGACATTGGCGGTTTGGTTCAAGCCAAACTGCTAATGTACACACTGTCTACCGCGGCGGTAATGACCGCCGTGCTGGAGACTTCAGTCACCAGCCAGGTGGCCGTCACTATCCCCCTTGCAGGATTATGACCCCGCCTACCGCCATGGTTTTCGTGGCTTCCTTACCGCCACGAAAACCATGGCGGTAGGCACTATCAGTTACAGGGAATTCCTTCCCTGTCTCTGATAGGGGTCTTCCCTGCCCCCTCCCCAGGTTTCACCCCACCCACCCTCCCTCTCCAGACCCCCTCACGACATACACTCACCTTCCCACACCAACGAACACATGCATACACACACTCATACCCACATTCATCCACGCATCCATGCATCCATTCACACACATGCAAACACACTGACATACATACATGCACACATGCATGCACACAACACAACATACACACACTCACACATCCATACACGCTCACACAGACAACTTGCATCACACACCTGCATTCACACACACACCCCCACACACACACACACACAACACCCCCCACCCTCTCCCCTGTCGGAGCACTCGACTTACCTGGATCCAGGGGGTCCTCCAGCAGGGGACGGGGTGCTGCTGCCAGCTGCAGCGTCCACCAGCAGGACACCACCAGGCTGCATCATGTGTCATGATACGGTCTGCAGCGGTCTACTGACTTTCAACAGTGAAAACCTAATTTGGCAGTATTTCATTGTTAGGACATATAAAACACATTAGTATATGTCCTACCTTAAACATACACTGCACCCTGCCCATGGGGCTACATAGGACCTACCTTAGGAGTGTCTTGCATGTAAGAAAAGGGAAGGTTTAGGCCCGGCAAGTGTGTAGACTTGCAAAGTTGAATTAGCAGTTTAAAACTGTATACACAGACACTGCAGTGGCACGTCTGAGCCATGTTTACAGGGCTACTAATGTGGGTGGCACAACCAGTGCTGCAGGCCCACTAGTACCATTTAATTTACAGGCCCTGGGCACCTCTAGTGCACTGTACTAGGGACTTACCAGTAAATCAAATATCCATTCATGGAAATCCAATTACACATACATTTTACATAGGAGCACTTGCACTTTAGCACGGGATAGCAGTGGTAAAGTGCCCAGAGTAACAAAAACAGCAAAAACAGAGTCCAGCACACATCAACAACCGGGGAAACAGAGACAAAAAGTTAGGGGAGACCACGCCGAGGATGCCAAGTCTAATACGTGTCCCCCAGCTAAAAGTGGGGAGCAAATACCCAACCTCATCTGAGTTCTCATCACTAAGGCAGAAGAATCTGGATAGACCATCAGCAATGGCGTGTTCTGTACCAGGGCGGTGTTCCACCGTGAAATCCATCCGCTGTAGAGAAATGGACCACCTCAACCATTTTGGATTCCCACCCCTCTTCTGCATTAAACATCTGAGGGGCCTGTGGTCGGTCTGAACCCAGAAGTGAGTCCCAAACAAATAGGTTCTTAGCTTTTTCAGTGCCCAGACCACAGCAAAAGCTTCACACTCTATGGCACTCCACCTTTGTTCCCTGGGAAGTAATTTCCTGCTAATGAAGGCTGCAGGTTGATCTAGGCCCTCTTCATTAAGCTGTGAGAGTACTGCTCCTATACCATGCTCTGAGGCGTCTGTTTGCACAACAAATTCCTTGGAATAGTCAGGTGCATTCAGCACAGGTTCTGTGGACATGGCAGCCTTCAGGGCATCAAAAGCAGTCTGGCAAGCATCTGTCCAGATCACCTTCTTTGGTTGGTTCTTGGAAGTCAACTCAGTCAAGGGGGTAACAATGGTGCCATACCCCTTGACAAACCTCCTGTAGTATCCAGTGAGGCCTAAAAAGGCTCTCACCTCAGTCTGGGTCTTAGGAGGCTCCCAAGCCAGAAAGGTATTAATTTTTGGCTGTAGGGGTGCCACCTGGCCACTCACCACCTGGTGTCCCAAATCCTTAATAGGGAGGCCTGCCTTTCGCAGGTCCTCCAACACTTTGCAGAGGTGCTGCAAATGTTCCTCCCATGTGGAGCTGAAGACAGCAATGTCATCCAGGTAGAAGGGACTGAACTCATCCAGCCCAGCCAACACCTAGTTGACCAACCTCTGAAAGGTGGCAGGGGCATTTTTCATCCCAAATGGCATCACTTTAAACTTAAAATGCCCATCTGGGATAGAAAATGCAGACCTCTCCTTGGCCCCCTCTGTCAAGGCAATCTGCCAATAACCAGATGTCAAATCAAATGTGGTGAGGTATTTGGCATCTCCCAACCGATCTATGAGCCCATCAGCTCGGGGGATGGTTGAGCATCAGTCTTACTGACCGCACTGAGACCACGGTAGTCCACACAGAACTAGAGTTCTGGCGTGGCACCAGGTGCAGAGGCCTTTGGGACCAAGACCAGAGGGCCGGCCCAAGGACTGCTGGAATGCTCACTTACCCCTAGGTGTAATATCTTGGATACCTCATCCTTAATGCTAGCCCTGACCTTGTCAGTCACCCTGTAAACCTTTTTTTAAATGGGTGTACTGTCCCCAGTGTCCACATAACGTGTGCATAATTGTGTGTGACCCCTGGAATCAAGGAAAGCAGTGAGAACTGTCCCAACACCTGGCAACAGTCTCTCTGCTGCTCTGTAGTCAGGGAGGGGGAGAGGATCACTCCCTCCACAGACCCATTTTAATCTCCTGCAGACAGGAGGTCAGGAAGAGGCTCACTCTCCTCCTCCACCCCATCATCTTTTGCCAGGAGAATGGACAGTTCAGTCCGCTCAAAGTGTGGCTTGAGCCGGTTAACATGAAGGACCCATAAAGGGTTCCTGGGAGTCTGAAAGTCCACCAGGTAGGTGACTTCACTCTTGAGCTCCACCACCTGAAATGGGCCAGTCCACTTGTCCTGGAGGACTCTAGGCTTCACTATTGCCATCACTCACACTTTCTGACCAGGTTGAAACTCGACCAGAGTGGCATTCTGGTCATACCAGCGTTTCATATCCTCCTGGCTTGCTTCTAGGTTCTCTTGTGCAAGACACCTGAAGCGGGCACTCTGGTTTCTCAGAGACAGCATGTAACAGAATACATCCTGGGGGGGTTTACTAGGAGCTTTTTCCAAAGCCTCATTCACCAGACTTAACGGTCCCCTCAAAGGGTGGCCAGAGATCAGCTTAAAGGGACTAAAGCCAAGTCCCTTTTGAGGCACCTCCCTGTAAGCGAACAGAAGGCATGGCAAGAGGACGTCCCACTTCTGCCTCAAGGGCTCTGACAGGCCCATGATCGTGCCTTTCAAGGTGCGATTGAATCTCTCAACCAGAACATTACTTTGGGGGTGGTAAGGTGGGGTGAACTTATACATTGCCCCACACACCTTCCACAGAGACTTCATATAAGTAGATATGAAGTTGGTACCCCTATTAGATACCACTTCCTTGGGGAACACCATGCAGGTAAAAACTCCCATCAACACACGACTCACCACAGGGGAAGCGATTGACCTCAGAGGACTGGCTTCTGGTACCGGGTGGCATGGTCCACCAAGACCAGGATGAACCTGTTGCCCATGGCTGGTTTGGGAACCAGAGGCCTCACAATGTCAATACCAACCCTTTCAAAGAAGGTACTAACTACAGGAAAAGGTTGGAGGGGAGCCTTAAATTTTCTCCCACTCTTGCCAAGTTTAGCAAGACCTACAATGAGCATCTGAGTGCTTGCACATTAGGGGCCAGTAGAAGTGGGTGAGAAGCCGCTCAAAGGTCTTGTCCTGCCCCAAATGTCCTGCTAAAGGCACATCATGAGCCACCCTCAGTAGGAAGGCCCAAAGCACTGGGCTACCACCAGTACATGGGCTCACCCAGGCTCAGAAACCTTATACAGGTGTCCGTCCTCCCAGTAGATCACATGAGATCCTGGCTCCTTGCCAGCCGCCTGATCTGCAGCCTGCTGCCGCAAACCCTCTAGAGTAGGGCATGTCCTCAGTGCCTCACAGAATGCCTCCCTGGTGGGTCCCCCTTCCTGCTGCCACTGTGAAAGCTCATGGTTCTCCCACAGTTCAGCCACCTGTTCCCCTGCAGGCTCCGGTGTGTCACCCTCAGGCTCCACCTCCTCCTAGACCATGGGAACTTCTGGGGCCGG
Organism: Pleurodeles waltl; assembly: GCF_031143425.1. Taxonomy (NCBI): domain Eukaryota; kingdom Metazoa; phylum Chordata; class Amphibia; order Caudata; family Salamandridae; genus Pleurodeles; species Pleurodeles waltl. The sequence continues at coordinate 1,048,710,898 of NC_090437.1, read as the reverse complement.
TTTCTCTCGCCCCATGCCCTTCTGCTTTTTGGCAGTCCCCAGCCTTACGGGCTGCCATTGACCTGGTAGATACACATATCCACCCAGGCAGACCCAACATCTCCAAGTGTGACCTGTTTTCCACCTCCTTCAAAGGGGAATCCTCCATGTCATTGCCAAGCAAACAATCCACAGGCATGGTTGGACTCACAGCTACCGTCAAGCAACCTGAGACCCCCCCATTCAAAGTGAACCTGCGCCACTCTGCATAGGCGCTCTGAGTTGTTGTAGGAAAGTACCATCTTTTCTGGCATGTTACCCCCATTTTTACTTGTGCGTCAGTTTGTTTTTGCCTGTCTCACTGTGATCCTGCTAGCCAGGAACCCAGTGCTCATAGTTTGGACCTGAATGTGTTCCCTGTGTGGTGCCTAACTGTGTCACTGAGTCTCTGCTAACCATAACCTCAGTGCTTATGCTCTCTCTGTCATAAAAATTGTCACTGCAGGCTAGTGACCATTTTTACCAATTCTAATTGGCACACTGGAACACCCTTATAATTCCCTAGTATTTGGTACCTAGGTACCCAGGTTATTGGGGTTCCAGGAGGTCCCTATGGTCTGCAGCATTTCTCTTGCCACCCAGAGGGAGCTCAGACAATTCTGCAGCTTGAGTGAAATAACGTCCACGTTATTTCACAGCCATTTAACACTGCACTTAAGTAACTTATAAGTCACCTAATTGTCTAACCCTCACTTAGTGAAGGTTAGGTACAAAGTTAATAAGTGTGAGGGCACCCTGGTACTAGCCAAGGTGCCCCCACATTGTTCAGGGCAATTTCCCCTGACTTTGTGAGTGCGGGGACACCATTACACGCATGCACTACATATAGGTCAATACCTAAATGTAGCCTCACAATTGCAACTCCGAATATGGCCATGTAACATGTCTAAGATCATGGAATTGTCCCCCCATGTCAAATCTGGTATTGGGGTGCCAATCCCATGCATCCCTGGGGGTCCAGCATGGGCCCTGGGTACTGCCAAACTGTCTCTCTGGGGTTTTCACTGGAGCTACCGCTGCTGCCAACCCACAGACAGGATTCTGCCCTCCTGGGGTCTGGACAGGCCAGACCCAGGAAGGCAGAACAAAGGATTTCCTCTGAGAGAGGGTGTTACACTCTCTCTCTTTGGAAATATGTGTTAAGGGCTGGGGAGGAGTTGCCTCCCCCAGCCTCTGGAAATGCTTTTAAGGGCACAGATGGTGCCCACCTTGCATAAGCCAGTCTACACCAGTTCAGGGATCCCCCAGCCCCTGCTCTGGTGCACAACTGGACAAAAGAAAGGGGAGTGACTACTCCCCTGTCCATCACCACCCCAGGGGTGGTGTCCCGAGTTCCTCCAGTGTGTCCCAGACCTCTGCCATCTTGAATGCAGTGGTGTGAGGGCACAATGGATGCCTCTGAATGGCCAGTGCCAGCAGGTGACGTCAGAGACCCCTCCTGATAGGTCCTTACCTGACTAGGTGGCCAATCATACTATGAGGGCTATTTAGGGTCTCTCCTGTGGGCTTCTCTTCAGATAACGAATGCAAGAGCTCACCATAGGTCCTCTGCATCTCCCTCTTCGATTTCTGCCAAGGATCGACCGCTGCCTGTTCCAAGACGCCTGCAAAACTGCAACAAAGTAGCAAGAAGACTACCAGCAACATTGTAGCTCCTAATCTTGCTGGCTTTCTCAACTGTTTCCTGGTGGTGCATGCTCTGGGGACTGTCTGCCTTCACCCTGCACTGGAAGCCAAGAAGAAATCTCCTGTGGGTCGACGGAATCTTCCCCCTGCTAACGTAGGCACCAAACTTCTGCTTCACCTGTCATCTGGGTCCCCTCTCATCGTGACAAGCATGGTCCCTGGAACACAGGAGTTAGATTAAAGTGACCCAAACAGTCCAGTGGTCCATCTGTCCAAATTTGGTGGAGGTAAGTCCTTGCTTCCCCACGCCAGACAGTAATTCTGTGTACTGCATGAACTGCAGCTCCTAGGGCTTCTGAGCACTTTTGCAAGGAATCCTTTATGCACAGCACAGCCCAGGTCCCCAGCACTCCATCCTGCATTGTTCAACTCGCCGAGTTGACCACTGGCTTCGTGGGACCCTCCTTTGTAGTGTTAAGATGACCGCCATGCTCAGTTTTCTTAAACCCTTGTTCAAGTACTTCTGCGGGAGCTGCCTGCTTCTGCATGGGCACTCTGGGTTGCTGAGTAACCCCTCTGTCTCATCCTCCAAGGGGGGACCTCCTGGTCTTACCTGAGCCTGGGCAGCACCAATTTTCTTTTACTGTGACCTTTGCAGGTAGCAAGGCTTGTTTGCATTCTTTCTGTATGGAAACAACTCTGGTTCCTCCAGCACGCAGTGGGACATCTTCTGTGCAAAGGAGCAGTTCCTGGCATTTTCCGTTGTTCCAGAATCTTCAGCTTCTTCCACCCGGAGGCAGCCATTTTGCACCTTCATCTGGGGTTTACTGGGCTCCTGCCCCCCATGGACACTTTTGTGACTCTTGGACTTGGTCTCCTTCCTTTACAGGTCCTCAGGTCCAGGAATCCATCTTCAGTGCTTTGTAGTCAGTTGTGATCTTTGCAGAATCTCCTATCACAACTTTGGTGTGTTTCTGGGGAAGGAGGGTAACTTCACTCCTACATTTCAGGGTCTTGGGGTGGGGTTTCTTGGACACTCTTAGTGTTTTCTTACACTCCCAGCGCCCCTCTACACACTACACTAGGCCAGGGGTCCCTAAGTGGTTTGCATTCCACTTTCTTAGTATATGTTTTGTGTTGCCCCTATGCCTATTGCATCCTATTGTATTCTACAGTGTTTGCACTACTTTTCTAACTGTTTACTTACCTGATTTTGGTTTGTGTGTATATTTTGTGTATTTTACTTCCCTCATACAAGAGTATATCCACTGAGATATTTTTGGCACATTGTCACTAAAATAAAGTATCTTTATTTTTAGTAACTCTGAGTATTGTGATTCTTATGCTATAGTGCTATATGATATAGTGGTATATTAGGAGCTTTGCATGTCTCCTAGTTCAGCCTAAGCTGCTCTGCTATAGCTACCTCTATCATTCTAAGCTGCTAGAACACTATTAATCTACTAATAAGGGATACCTGGACCTGGCACAAGATGTAAGTACCATCAGGTACCCACTATGAGTCAGGCCAGCCTCCTACATTGGTGGTGCATCAGTGGGATAAGTACTTGTAACTGCTTTACCACTTTGTCATTGATGCTTTTCATAAGAAAAACATATTCCAAATACTTAAAAATATACACAGTTAACCTAAACAGCTTAACTTTCTTTCTACAAACTTTTAAAAAGTTTCTAAAAAGTTTTCAAAAGTTTTCAAAAGTTTGAAAAGTTTTTCTCTTTTCTTTAAAAAGTTTCTAAACTTTTTTCTCTCTGTCCTAAACCCTTTCGAACAACTATGTCTGCAGTAGAACTTACTCCCACAGTTTCCAGGAAACCCATGGAAGTTTAAACTTTAAAGTTTGAGGGGTTTAAGCTTAGAAAGAGGTTTAAGCATCGGTAAGAACCCTACCAAAGATCTTCTCCTTAGCCTTCTCCAAGAAAGTGACCAAAACCATCCTGGCCCATCCCAGGATCAGGAGGTAGAGGAGGGAGGTACCCAGCAAGAATCAGGGGAGGGCCCTGAGGACTATGGGAAGGGTTCATCCAAAAACCTGCCAGCTAACAGGCCACCTAGAGACACTGGTAGTGGGAGGGGATCACACACTAGTAGGGAACCTTTGACTCCAAAAGGCCAGGTAACTAGAGTCCAGCCAGTTAGAGACAGGTCCACTTCTGCCAATTCCCACATTTCCTCTCTGTCTCAGAATTCCCACGCCCCCCCCACCCTGAGGATAACACCCGAGAGAGGGAACTCAGAAAGGTGAGGTTGTGAGAGGCCGGACTGAAGCTGAGACAGCAGCAGTTGACCTTAGAAAGGGAATCTCTAGATGTAGAGAGGGAAAGGCAGAGGTTGGGGTTAGTTCCCCATTTATAAGTGGTTTGCTGCACTTGAGAGGGCCTGTATGGTACAGTTGGTCCCTCAAAGGCAGTGGGGTGCTATCTTGTGGCTTTCTTTCACTGGTAAGGGTAGGGATACGCTCCTTACTGTCAGAGAAAGTGATGCCAACAACTACAAAGTTCTGAAGGATGCACTCTTAGATGGATTTGCCTTAACCACTGAACAATACAGGATAAAGTTCAGATATACCAGAAAAGAGTCCTCTCAAGACTGGGCAGACTTTGTGGACTGTTCAGTGAAGGCCTTGAAGGGATGGTTACATGGCAGTAAGGTGACTGACTATGAAAGCCTGTATAATCTAATCCTGAGAGAGCATATTTTGAATAATTGTGTTTCTGCCTTGTTGCATCAGTACTTGGTAGACTCATATCTGACCTCTCCCCAAGAATTGGGAAAGAAGGCAGACAAATGGTTCAGAACAAGAGTGAACAGAAAAGTTCATACAGGTGGTGACAAGGATGGCAAGAAGAAGGATGGTAAGTCTTCTGACAAGGGTGGGGACAAAGATAAAAAGCATTCTGAGTCTTCATCAGGACCACAAAAATCCTCTGGGGCTGGTGGGTCCACATCCTCTTCCAACAATCAAAAGAAGTCATAGGGGGTCATTCTGACCATTCGGGCCAGCCCAGCGGGAAACCCCTCCCCACGAGGAAGCCGGCTCCGAATGGAGCCGGCGGAGTGGGAATGTGCGACGGGTGCAGTGGCACCCGTCGCGTATTTCAGTGTCTGCATAGCAGACACTGAAATACAAAGTGGGGCCCTCTTACGGGGGCCCCGCAGCACCCCCTACCGCCATCCTGTTCCTGGCGGGAGACCCGCCAGGAACAGGATGGCGGTAGGGGGTGTCAGAATCCCCATGGCGGCGGAGCGCGCTCCGCCGCCATGGAGGATTCACAAGGGCAGCGGAAAACCGGCGAGAGACCGCCGGTTTTCCGCATCTGACCGCGGCCGAACCGCCGCGATCAGAATGCCCTGCGGGGCACCGCCGGCCTGTCGGCGGTGCTCCCGCCGACCCTGGGTCAGAATGACCCCCATAGTGTTATTTATGTAAAAGTAAAGGCCAATGGGTAAGTGATTCCACCTGCCCAAAGAAAATCACCAAGGCTCCCACTAGCACAACCCCAACTGCATCCTCTAGTGCCCCTAGTAATAGCAGTGGTGGTGGGAAGTCTACTACAAATAGCCAATCAAAGGGTGTACACCATTGGTAGTGTAGTTGGCATTGGTCTAGTTAAGGAGACCACAGAGGCTGATTTAGTCTCTGATGGTGGTATTGACTTTGCCTCCTTGGTTGCTTGTCCCCTTAAAATGGGTAAGTACAAGCAACTTCCCCTAATAAATGGTGTTGAGGTTGAGGCCTACAGAGATACAGGAGACAGTGTCACTATGGTGACTGAAAAAACTGGTTCACCCTGATCAACACCTACTTGGTCAGCAGCACCAAGTGACTGATGCTCATAACAACACTCTTAGCCACACCATGGCTGTTGCGAATCTCATCTGGGGAGGGGTTACTGGTCCAAAGAAAGTTGTGGTAGCCACTGATTTACCTGTAGACTGCTTACTAGGCAATGATTTGGAGACATCTGCTTAAGCTGAAGTGGAGTTTGAGGCTCATGCAGCAATGCTGGGCATTCCTGGGCATATCTTTGCTTTAACAAGGGCTGACGCCAAGAAGCAAAGAGGACAGGGAAGCTTGGATCCTGGAACAAGGGACCACATGCTCCCTAAAGCTAGGGGTAGAAAGGATAAATCCTTACCCTTTATCCTTCCCTCTCCAGAAGATTCCCCTTTTAAGGAAGAGGAATCCTCTCCATGTGCAGAACCTACACCAGATGAGCTGGCAGCAGACACTGCTGAGCTTTTGGGTGCAGGGGGGGGCTGCTAGGGAAGAGCTGAGTGTGGCACAGCAGACCTGTCCCACACTAGAGGGTTTAAGACAGCAAGCTGTCAAACAGCAGAATGGGAATGTCACTGAGAGCCATAAGGTCTATTGGGAAGATAACCTCCTTTAGACTGAGTCAAGGGAGCCTAAACCTGGAGCTGCCAGGAGATTGGTTATCCCTTTGTAGTATAGGGAGTTTCTGCTGACCTTTGCACATGACATTCCTTTGGCTGGGCATTTGGACAAGAGCAAAACTTGGGACAGACTTGTTCCATTGTTTCACTGGCCTCACATGACAGAGGACACTAAGGAGTTTTGTCACTCCTGTGTGACCTCCCAAGCCAGTGGCATGACTGGTGGCACACCTAAGGTCCCCTTAATTCCACTCCCAGTGGTTGGGGTGTTCTTTGAAAGGGAAGGGGTTGACACATTTGGCCCCCTTGAGCCTCCAACAGCTTCATGCATTTGATTCATCCTTGTGGTAGTGGACCATGCCACTAGGTATCCTGAAGCAATTCCCTTAAGGACCAATACAGCTCCTGCACTGGCAAAGGCCCTCCTGGGAATCTTTTCCAGAGTGGGCTTCCTTAAGGAAGTGGTGTCAGACAGAGGTAGTAACTTCATATCTGCATACCTCAAAGCTATGTGGAAGGAGTGTGTTGTAACTTATACGTTCACTACTCCTTATCATCCACAGACTAATGGTCTGGCTGAGAGGTTTATTAAAACTCTCAAAGCTATGATTATGGGACTCCCTGAAAAACTCTGAAGGAGATGGGATGTCCTGTTGCCATGCCTCCTTTTTTCTTACAGGGAGGTACCCCAAAAAGGAGTGGGCTTTAGCCCCTTTGAACTCCTCTTTGGGCACCCTGTAAGAGGTCCAATTGCACTTGTGAAGAGGGTTTGGAACAACCTTTAAAAGCTACAAAGGAAGACATTGTGGTCCATGTACTTTGCCAGAGATCCAGAATGGTTGAGCACGTGAAAAAGGCCAGTAAAAACCTTCAGGCCAGCCAAGAGCTCCAAAAGCAATGGCATGACCAGAAGGCTGTCCTGACCCAGTACCACCCAGGACAGAAGGTGTGGGTATTGGAGCCTGTGGCCCCAAGAGCACTCCAGGACAAATGTAGTGGACCCCATCTCATTGTTGAAAAGAAGGGTGAGGTTACCTATTTGGTATACCTGGGCACTGCCAGAAGTCCCCTTATGGTGTTCCATGTCAATTGCTTAAACCCTACTATGACAGGGCTGATTTAACGCTGCTCATGGCAACTGATGAGGGGCAGGAACAAGAGAGTGACCCTCTCCCTGACCTCTTCTCCACCACTGAAGCTGATGGTTTAGTGAAGGGAGTGGTGTTTGCAGATTGCCTTGCTGCTGAGCAGATGGACAACTGTATAAATCTCCTAGGCCAATTCTCTGACCTCTTCTCACTGACACCAGGTACCACTACCTAGTGTGAGCACACAATCAACACTGGAGACAGATTACCTGTCAAAAGTAAGATTTGTAGGCAGTCTGACCATATCAGAGATTGCATAAATCAAGAGGTACAGAAAATGCTGGACTTAGGAGTGATTGAGCCTTCAAAAAGCCCATGGGCTACCCCAGTGGTGCTTGTCCCAAACCTCACAGTAAAGATAGTAAAAGAGAAATGAGGTTTTGTGTTGACTACAGATGTCTCAATCAAGTAACCAAAACTGATGCTCACCCTATACCCAGGCCAGATGAGCTAATAGGTACTCCAGCTTCTGCCAAGTATCTAAGCACTTTTGATTTAACTGCAGGGTATTGCCAGATTAAATTATCAGAAGATGCTAGACCTAAAACTGCATTTTCCACCATTGGAGGGAACTATCAGTTCACTGTTATGCACTTTGTTTTGAAGAATGCACCTGCCACTTTTCAGAGGCTGGTGAACACAGTCTTGCAAGGGTTGGAAGCTTTTAGTGCAGCATATTTAGATGATATAGCTGTCTTTAGCTCCACCTGGAATGAGCACCTGGTCCACCTATGGAATGTTTTGGAGGTCCTCCAAAAGGCAGGCCTCACTATCAAGGCTTCAAAGTGCCAGATAGGGCAGGGGAAAGTGGTTAATCTGGGCCACCTGGTAGGTGGGGAACAGATTGCACCACTGCAGGGGAAGATCCAGACCATTATGGAATGGGCTCCCCCTACAACTCAAACCCAGGTGAGAGCCTTCTTGGGCCTCACAGGGTTCTATAGGAGGTTCATTAAGAACTATGGTGGTCATTACAACCCTGGCGGACGGTGTTAAAGTGGCGGTAAGACCGCCAACAGGCCGGCGGTAAAAATTTTGCAATTACGTACATGGCGGAAACCACCAACAAAGACAGCCACTTTAACACTCCGACCGCCATGGCGGTACAAACAAACAGCGCGGCGGTCACCGTCAACAGACAGGCGGGAGACAATGTACCGCCCACACTATTATAACAGGCCAATCCGCCACCTTTTCCGGGGCGGATTCACCACGGATAAAAAGACGGCGGGAACAGGAATTTAGAAAGGGAAAACGCTCACCTCTACACACCCCATGAGGAACGAGGACACCATGGACCCGGAACTCCAAATTCTACCTGAGATAGTCTTCCTGCTCCTCTACCAGGAGCACGAACGACACAGGGGAGGGAAAAAACAGGGACATACACACACAACACCCCCACCCCCACCCTCACCCACTACAACACACACACTAATGCATATTAATACATCACAGTTACACCTCCTAACCCCCCTGGAAGAATGCAAAGACAATAGAAAATGAGTGTAACCATTGTAACATATTAAAAACATGTAGGCATAAATATATATATACACCATTTACAAAATATATTCCAAGCATAGTAGTCCAGGTAGTGCTCCAATTAAGTCAGTGGAACACTGGACCCACACGGTATGGGCGAGGCATACACAAGATCCCCGACCATGACGGAGAGAACACTGCAGTGGCATCAGAGAGCAACTAAACAGGCACCTCAGGGGGAGGGAAAGGATGGGCACCTCAGCCGCTTGAGTGCACAACGCCAAATCCACGAGGGGGCCACATGCCCACTGTTCAATCCTGGGGAGTGCAAAGCCACAGTCTCTCAAGTCTCTACAGTGGGTGGTCTGCCCACTGTTCAATCCTGGGGAGTGCAAAGCCACAGTCTCTCAAGTGGATAACAGTCTCCACTGGTTCTGGAGGGGGCCTTGTGCCCAGAGTGCTTCATCCTGCTAAGGACAGAGGTAGTGGATGGATCTCTCCACTGGTTCTGGAGGGGGCCTTGTGCCCTGAGTGCTTCATCCTGCTAAGGACAGAGGTAGTGGATGTATCTCTCCACTGGTTCTGGAGGGGGCATGGTGCCCAGAGTGCTTCATCCTGCTAAGGACAGAGGTAGTGGATGTATCTCTCCACTGGTTCTGGAGGGGGCATGGTGCCCAGAGTGCTTCATTCTGCCCGTGACAGACTCAGTAGCCTCAGTGCCCTTGGTGCTCATGGGCCAGCAGTGGTTGAGGCAGCGGTGCCCTATTCAGCGGTGCTTGATGCGGCGGTGCCCTGTGCAGCGGTGCTTGAGACGGCAGTGCCCTATCAGTGGTGCTTGAGGCGGCGGTGCCCTGTTCAGCGGTGCTTGAGGCGGTGGTGCCCTGTTCAGGCATGCTTGAGGCGGCGGTGCCCTGTGAAGCGGTGCTTGAGGCGGCGGTGCCCTGTTCAGCGGTGCTTGAGGCGGCGGTGCCCTGTTCAGCGGTGCTTGAGGCGGCGGTGCGCTGTTCAGCGGTGCTTGAGGCGGCGGTGCCCTGTTCAGCGGTGCTTGAGGCGGAGGTGCCCTGTTCAGCGGTGCTTGAAGCGGCGGTGCCCTGTTCAGCGGTGCTTGAGGCGGCGGTGCCCTGTTCGGCGGTGCTTGAGGCGGCGGTGCCCTGTTCAGCAGTGCTTGAGGTGGCGGTGCCCTGTTCAGCGGTGCTTGAGGTGGCGGTCTCCATTGCAGGGACTCAGCTGCTGGTGGTCCTTCATGGCCCAGCGGATCTTTTGCTGCGGTGGCCTCCTGGGCAGCTGGGCTTGTGCTGGCGGTGGCCTCCTGGGCAGCTGAGCTTGTGCTGGTGGTGGCCTCCTGGGCAGCTGGGCTTGTGCTGGCGGTGGCCTCCTGGGCAGCTGGCCTTGTGCTGGCGGTGGCCTCCTGGGCAGCGGGGATGATGGCGGTCTTCTCCGCCGTGCTGCTCTTCCCAGACTTGCCGGGTTTCTTGTGGCCCTTCGCCACCTTGGAAGGTGTCACAGCTGACTCCACACTCCCACCGGGACCCCTGGGAGCGGCTTTGGTGGCTGGAGTCTTCCCCCTCTCCCACTGGGAACTGGCCACCTTCTGATGCTTCACAGGTGGGGGACTGTCTGTGCTGTGGCTCCGTCCCACACTGGCTGCCCTGGTGAACTTCAGATTCCGGTGACTACAGGCACCACTGGTCCTGGAGATGTTGCTGCTGAGGTGCTAGTTCGGGACCTAGGAGACGGACGGGGTGGGGGAGGTGTGGGAAAGAGTTCAAGGTTGGACAGGAAAAGTTTTTTGACACACTGGGACGGGTAGCTGGAGGGGGTTTGGGAGTGGAGGAAGAGGTTGTGGTTGTAGGAGGTGTTTGTTTGCTGACTTTGGGTGAAGATGCATGCGCTGGAGGCTATCGTGAGGTGGATGGCTGTTGGGTGGGTGTGTGCCTGCATTTGTGTATCTTCAGAGGGGGCGTCTCAGACACACTGGGAGAGGACACAGGGGACGTGTGAATGGTAGTGGGGGTGGTGACTGCACGTGAGAGGGGTGTGGTGGTGGGTGTACTGGAGAGGGATGTGGTGGCTGTAGAGGTAGTGCATGCAGCTGTGAGTGTAGACGAGACAGGTAGGGAGGAGGAAGACGAGGAGGAGGGGGACACAGTGGAGGAAGTGGATGTTGGTGTGTCTGCATGTGTGTGATGCTTGCGTGAGTGCCTGTGGGATGTGTGGTGCTTAAGTTTGCCTGAGCTTCCCTTGTGTGTTGACGTGTGTTCATGCTGGTCTGTAGGTGTGCTTGGGATAGGCTGAGGTACAGGGGATTGGGTCTGGGTGGAGGAAGTTGGAGGGGGGAGGCTAGACTCAGGGACAATGGCTACCATCAGTGCTGAGGCCAGAGTCTGAAAAGCTCGCTGACGGGCTGCCTGACCAGAATGAATGCCCTCCAGGAATGCATTTGTTTGTTGCAACTGCCTTTCTACACCCTGGATGGCATTCAAAATGGTAGACTGCCCAACAGTGAGGGACCTGAGGAGGTCAATGGCCTCCTCACTAAGGGCAGCAGGGGTGACTGGGGCAGGGCCTGAGGTGCCTGGGGGGAAGGTGATGCCCACCCTCCCGGGTGAGCGGGCACGGGGTGAAGGCTATGGGGCTGCTGGGAGGGAGGTGCTGGAAGGGGGGTGGCGGCTGTATCTGTAGATGGGGGGGCACAGATGTTGCCACCACCACAAGGGAGCTCCCATCAGAGGACGAGTCCGTGTCACTGGTCTCAGCTCCTGTCCCCGCTGTGGAGCTCCCCTCGCCCTCCGTTCCACTGGTGAACTCCGAGTCCATAGTGGGGCCCTCCATGGCCATGTGGGATTCAGGTCCCTCGTGTTCCGGTGCCACTGCTCCTCCGCCTGGTGATGCTAATGCACACAAGAACAGGGAGACCACAAAAAGGGGGGGACGACAGAAGAAAGACATGTTGAGTTCATGCATTACCGCTACCGTTGGCGGACATGACAGACTCAGAAGCCCCCTACACCACGCCGCGCTCTTGGGCTCCACTGTCAATTCCTGGGAAATGGCCTTCAAGGCTATGGATGACATCTGCACACATAGATGACACAGGGGCATGACTAGGTGTACTTGGCACTCTACAGAGGTGGACTAGGGTGCCACATAGCCTGCCTTACGGAGGGACCTTCCCTACGGAACTCGCCCTGGCCTGGGGAAACCCACAGCCCACCTCCCCACCCAGACCCCTCCACTGCGCGCAAAGTCAGCAGAATGCGAGTGTACTCACCCCTTTGTGGCTGCTGTGATGCCCTCAAGCGCCCATCCAATTCTGGGTATGCCACCGCCAGGATCCTGAACATCACGGGGGTCATGCTCCCATGTTTTCCGGCAGTGGGTGCTCCGTCTGTGGTAGACCCCCAGGGTCCGGACGTCCTTGGCGATGGCACACCAAATATCTTTTTTCTGGTGGGTGCTGACCTACATGATTTGTACAGGGGGAAGAGAAAGTTATTACCAACTGCACCATCAAAGTGATTGGCCCCCATCCCTACCCTTGCCATGTGGCACATGCACTCACCGTCGTTTCATGCACACCTAAATCTACCCCCCCATCTTTCATCCACCCCACGCCACACAGGCATAGCCCATACAGCATGCTCCCAGTGTCTGGAGGACTGTACAGTAGAGTGTACTGGGGGAGGACCCCATCCACGAGTTTCTCCAACTCCTCCGATGTGAAGGCAGGGATCCTTTCCCCAGACACTGGAGCCATTGTCTCTTCCAGACCGAGGTCACAGCAGCACTTGCAGTGTAGGTCCTCTCCTGTCGAAAATCAGGTATCGAGTAATTGAACAGATAGAAAATGGCGGTCACATCCGCGGCGGTGCGTACCGTCACCCCCGCGTACATCATCATTGGCTCCTGAGACCCTTAGGGTCCAATGTTCACCAATGCAGCATTGCGCCGCGGAATTCGACCGCCTACCTCGATGATGTACAACGCCAGCGCAGTTACCTCACATCCCATTGTCCTAGTTTAGAGGTCAGGCAGCCGCAATTTCAGGGTCCCACATGGCTTCATTTTCAACTGCGTCACACATACCTAGGCCTAGACTCAACACACATACAGGCCACTTTTTAGATTATGAATCGTGTTCTGTGTAAGCTGTGGGTACGTACCTCTGAGTTGTTTGACTCTGTGCTCGCTGTTGTCCTTCATAGGCACCGTCCGCTGGGACATGTGAGGAGATGTCGGCATCCTCCGGTGTACCGACTGTTGGTGGACCTGTCGACAATGGAGGAAAGACACGAGATAATCACATACAGGCTTGACCGTGCCACAATCCAGGAACTGTGTACCCACCTGGAGCCAGACCGGATGTCAGCTATCTGCCATCCCACAGGAATCCCCCCTCAAGTGCAGGTGCTGTCAGTGCTCCATTTCCTTGCAAGTGGGTCATTTCAAACAACAATGGCCATAGCATCAGGGATGTCCCAGTCTATGTTTTCCAACGTGTTGTCCAGAGTGTTGTCTGCCCTGCTGAAACACATGCGGAGCTACATCGTTTTCCATCATTTTGAGGATTTGCCTACAGTGAAAGGTGATTTCTATGCCCTGGGACATATCCCCAACATCATAGGTGCCATTGATGAGACCCATGTGGCTTTGGTCCCCCCCCACAGGAGTGAACAGGTGTACAGAAACCGGAAGAGTTATCATTCGATGAATGTGCAGATGGTATGTTTGGCAGACCAGTACATCTCCCATGTGAATTCCATGTTCCCTGGCTCAGTGCATGACGCTTACATCCTGCGGAATAACAGCATCCCTTATGTGATGGGTCAACTCCAGAGGCACCGTGTGTGGCTATTAGGTGAGCACCTGGAAGCAAGTCAGTGGGAATGGTTGTCTGGGGATATCCCTACAGGTTAGTGTGTGTCTAACAGTTGTCCCTCGCCATTTGCAGGTGACTCTGGTTACCCCAACCTGTCATGGCTACGGACCCCAGTGAGGAATCCCAGGACAAGGGCAGAGGAACGCTACAATGAGGCCCATGGGCGAACTAGGAGGGTGATTGAACGCACCTTCGGCCTCCTGAAGGCGAGGTTCAGGTGCCTCCATACGACAGGTGGATCCCTATTCTACTCACCAAAGAAGGTGTGCCAGATCATCGTGGCCTGCTGTATGCTTCACAACTTGGCTTTGCAATGAGAGGTACCCTTTCTGCAGGAGGATGGTCCAGATGGCGGTGTTGTTGCAGCTGTGGAGCCTGTGGACAGTGAAGACGAGGAAGCAGAGGAAGAAGACATGGACAACAGGGACTCAGTGATCCAGCAATATTTCCAATGAGACACAGGTAAGAATACAAACCTGCCTACTACATGTACTTAAACACTACTACCTCTCTACTGTCTGTCATTTTCACCCAGTGTATGGTCACTGAGTTGTCACTTTCTCTTACGATTTCACAGATGTGGGTCCCACTGTGTGACATCTGCTGTGTTTCCTCATGGACTAGAGCTGTGTGACATAGGTATGTTGACATTACAAATGAAAGAGCTTTTTGCCACAGTTATTGCTAATACAGTATTCCGAAATCACAGACAGACTCCAGATTGTTTTGTGCTTTAAGGGTGTTTATTTTAGTGCTCGAAATTGGAGGGGGTAGCAAAATGGTGAGGGTTGATGGTGGAGGAATGTCCACGGCAGAGTCCAGTCTATTAGTCTCACAGGTGCATTGCCCAAATGGGCATAGAAAGTGGAGCTGGGGCAGTTTACGGATGGACATGGTGACAAAGTGGGACAGTAGGATGACAATCAGGGTGGTCTCATTTCTTGGCGGGGGTCTAGGCATTGTTCTCTATCTTGTTCCTGGATCTCAGGGACCGTTTGCGAGGTGGTTCTCCCTCTGCAGGGGGTGGGGTGCTGGTGTGGTGGTCCTGTGGCGGTGCCTCCTGTCCACTAGCGCCGGCGGAGGTGGTGGGCAGTTCATCATCCAGGCCAGTGTCAGGGGCCCCTTGTAGTTCCACAGTGTCCCTCCTGGTGTTGAGTACTTCCTTCAGCACCCCTACGATGGTGCCCAGGGTGGAATTGATGGATCTGAGTTCCTACCTGAAGCCCAAATACTGTTCCTCCTGCCGGAGCTGGGTATCCTGAAACTTGGTCAGTACCGTTGCCATCGTATCCTGGGAGTGGTGGTAGGTTCCCATGATGGAGGAGAGGGCCTCGTGGAGAGTGGGTTCCCTGGGCCTGTCCGCCCCCTGTCACACACCAGCCCTCCCAGTTCCCCTGTGTTCCTGGTCCTCCGTCCCCTGGACCGTGTTCCCACTACCACTGCCCCCAGGTCCCTGTTGTTGTTGGGGTGGTGGGTTAGCCTGGGTTCCCTGTAGTGGTGGACACACTGCTGATTGACGTGTCCTGGGGACGAGGTATGGGCCCGCCTGGTGGGTGCTGTGCTGGTGTTTCCAGAGGGGGGAAGCTCTGTAGTGGCCTGTGACTGTGTGATGGGAACCGACTGTCCCGAAGTCCCCGATGGGCCAGGCTGGTCATCTAGATCCAATTGGACAGAGGTGCTGTCATCACTGTGGGCCTCTTCTGTTGGTGGTGTGGACATGTGTGGACCCTCCTATGCGGTGACGTTGGGTAGGGGTCCTGCAGGAGTATAAAGGCATGATTATTGCATCTGTGTGTGTTAAGGTGTGCATTGGGTGGGTGACCGTGTACCCTAGTGCTTGCATTCCTGTTTGGGACCTTGTGTGAAGGTGATTTAGGGGGTGTATGGGTATGTGCAGTGGGCATGCTTTAGTGATGGGTGTCCATGCGTTGTTTTTGTAGCGCCTAATCCTGCAGGCTTTCATGACTGTTTCCTTGTGGTGCATGCTCTTGGGGCTGTCTGCCTTCACCCTGCACTGCAAGGCAAGAGGAAATCTCCTGTGGGTCGACGGAATCTTCCCCCTGCTAACACAGGCACCAAACTTCTGCTTTACCGGTCCTCTGGGTCCCCTCTCATTGTCACGAGCGTGGTCCCTGGAACACAAGAGCTAGATCCTAGAGACCTCGACAGTCCAGTGGTCCATCTGTCCAAATTTGGTGGCGGCAAGTCCTTGTCTCCACACGCCAGACAGTAATCCTGTGTACTATGTGAAGTGCAGCTGCTAGGGCTTCTGTGCACTTTTGCAAGGAATCCTTTGTGTACAGCACAGCCCAGTTCCTCAGCACTCCGCCCTGCATTGCTCAACATGCTGAGTTGACCACCGGCTTCGTGGAACCCTCCTTTGTAGTGTTGAGATGACGGCCATGCTTCTTGAACCCATGTTGATTTAATTCTGTGGGTGCTGCCTGCTTCTGCATGGGCTCTCTGTGTTTGTGAGCACCCCCTCTGTCTCCTCTTCCAAGGGGCAACCTCCTGGTCCTTCTTGAGCCCGGGCAGCACCCATTTTCTTTAACCGTGACCTCTGCAGTTAGCAAGGCTTGTTTGCAGTCTTTCTGCATGGAAGCAAATCTACATCCTCCAGCATGCTATTGGACATCTTCTATGCAAAGGAGAAGCTCCTTGCATTTTCCGTTGTTGCAGAATCTTCAGCTTCTTCCACCTAGACGCAGCCATTTTGCACCTTCATCTGGGGTGTAGCGGGCTCCTGCCCCCCTGGACACTTTCATGTTTCTTGGACTTGGTCTCCTTCCTTTACAGGTCCTCAGGTTCAGGAATCCGTCTTCAGTGCTTTGCAGTCAGTTGTGGTCTTTGTAGAATCTCCTATCACGACTTTAGTGTGTTTCTGGGAAAGTAGGGTAACTTTACTCCTACTTTTCAGGGTCTTTGGGTGTGTTATCTTGAACACCCTTAGTGTTTTCTTACACTCCCAGTGACCGTCTACACACTACACTAGGCCAGGAGTCCCTAAGTGGTTCGCATTCCACTTTCTTAGTATATGTTTTGTGTTGCCCCTAGGCCTATTGCATCCTATTGTATTCTACAGTGTTTTCACTACTTTTATAACTGTTTACTTACCTGATTTTGGTTTGTGTGTATATTTTGTGTATTTTACTTGCCTCCTAAGGGAGTATATCGTATGAGATACTTTTGGCACATTGTCACTAAAATAAAGTACCTTTATTTTTAGTAACTCTGAGTATTGTGATTCCTATGATATAGTGCTATATGATGTAAGTGGTATAGTAGGAGCTTCTCATGTCTCCTAGTTCAGCCTAAGCTGCTCTGCTATAGCTACCTCTATCAGTCTAAGCTGCTAAACCACTACTAATCTACTAATAAGGGATAACTGGACCTGGCACAAGGTGTAAGTACCATCAGGTACCCACTATAAGCCAGGCCAGCCTCCTATAGTTGTCCACTGCAACTACTTGGTGAAGTACCCGGGAAACAATCTGCTCTTCAGATACAAGGTGACTCCTCACTGTAGTTACACTGGCTCCTGAGTCTCTCAGAGCCTCCACCCTCTGTCCATTGATGGTGACCCACTGTCTATACTTCTTAGTGTTCTCAGTCACTAGGGTTCTCTGGACCATCTCACTGTCCCCTTGTGAGACAAGGGTCATCTCAGCTGGCTCCCACCCACCTGGAACCAACTCCTCCCCAAACACTACACTAGCTAAACCCTGGGACTGCGCACCAGTGGGTGCCGACGTACTCTTGAGGCATTTGTGGTCCCCCCTCACATGACCCAAATGGTCACATGCATGACATCTACATGGGGGACCACCTGCCACAGGTTTCCCTTTGGAGAACCATGGCTTCTTCTTGCTGGGGGGCGGGAATGCTTACCCTGTGAATCAGATTGGGGCCCTTTCGAGACCTCCCCCTGTTTACCCTTACCCCCTTTCTTCTGAGATGGACCCTGGGGTCAGTCAGCTTGCTGTGAATTAGGTGCTGGCGCAGCTCTGGAAAACATAAACTGTACAAGTGCTCCCAAGCAATCACTTGTAAAGCCCCTCATACGTTGTCACCTTACTGCCCTTCACCCAGCCATCCAGTGACCTGAAGAATGAATCAACACATTCCAACCATGTTTGAAATTCCTTCCTCTTATAGGACCTGATTGTTTCCTTATATTGCTCAGGGGTAAGACCATATCTTGTGAGTAAGGCATCCTTCATGATAGAGTAGGTGAGAACCTGAGGATCCCCTAAGGATGTCAGAATATCCTTCCCCTCTACCTCAAAGTGTTTCCACAGAGTCGCCCCTCAATGAGCTTCAGGGACCAGAGTCATATGGAGAACAGACTCATACCCCTTGAACCATAAGAATATGTCATCCTCTCTCTTGTAATCCTTCACAAGTTCTTTAGGTATATGCACCCTCCTGTCAGGCTGCACTGTGATATTGCTGCCACCATCTCTACTGGACTGGCTCCTCTGATCTAGCTCCCTCAAGTTAAGCTCATGAGCCAGTGGTATTGTCTTTTCCTCTATGGCCATCCTCCTTTCTTCCATCTCCCTTTGCATCCTAAATCTTTCCAGCCCCAACTGGTGAGCCCTCTCTGCCTGTCTGTCCTATAACTCTTCAGGAGTCAGACCTTGGATGACATACTGCTACCTACCATGGAGACTCTCTCACTGGACATAACAGGCCCACCCACAATACCATTGTGAATGGATTGCTCTTCCTCCTCCTCCTCCTCCTCCTTATCTTCTGTGTGTCCTCCAGGTTCCATGGATACCACCCAGGCTCTCTGTGCCTTTTGTAGCTCCTCCTTCCTGGTGGGGCTCTTAATGGGGCAAGTAAGATCCTTACAGAACTGTTTCAATTGGGCCACTGTGTAACTTTCCAGTTTTCCTAAATCAAAAGCAGCACCAGCTAATGCATCCTCAGATTGAGACATAGAGGAGATTTAAAAGTGCAAAGTTCCAAAGGCAGAAAACACGTTCCCAAATGAAGTTCAAAATATGGAAGTAGAACAAAAGGAGTCACAAAAGAGAATAAGCTAATAATCACAAGAGAAGTAGTATGTGGTCACGTGGTGGTCTGCACTGGAAACAGTAGTGTACACCTAATCAATGTATGTCACGTACAAATACAAGTCCAATCCCAACCGCTGATCACCAATGTTAGAAATGGGGTCTTTGGTTGGCAGTTAGGTTACCCCCTGTCCAAGCAAGGACCCTCATTCTAGTCAGGGTAAAAGAGAATCACCCTCAGTTAACCCCTGCTCACCCCCTTGGTAGCTTGGCACAAGCAGGCAGGATTAAGTTCAGATTCTTGGTGTAAAGTATTTGTACCAATACACACAGTAACTCAGTGAAAACTCTACCAAATGACACAACACAGTTTTTGAAAAATAGGAAATATTTCTTTAAAGAAAACAAGACCAAAATGACAAAAATCCAACATACAAAAGTCAAGTTAATCATTTTAAAAGCAAAAGAGTCTTAAATCTTTGAGAAAATAGTAAAAACACTGTTAGCACTGAAAAGTACCTGGGTAGCGTCAAAATATTACGCACAGGCGAGTGTGCATGGGAAAAGGCTAGCGCTGTGTCGATTTCTCACCCCCAAATGAGAACGTACGTCATTCTCCTCCTCCGGTCAGGTCGGCGTGCGTTGTTTTTCCTCTCTGCAGGAGAGCGATGCGTCGATCCGGGCACGCACTCAGGTCTGGGCAGACTTTGCGTCATTTTTCCACACCCAGCAGGGTTTGTGTTGAAAAGCCTGCCGCACAGTATCAGCAAAACCACGCTATGTGGGTTGCGACGTTATCAGCCTCCATCAGTGTGTGTTGCACGTGGTTTCTCCAGCTGCCTGCGTCGATCTTTCAGCTGCGATGCAGGTGGACTGTCAATTTCAGCCGCCAAGCCAGCATCGCATTGTTTCTCCTCCGTGTCTCGGAAGGTGCATCAATATTTTCCACGCACAGCGGTCTGTGCGTGGATTTTCAATCTTGGTCTGCCAGCTTCATCTGTCAAGGCCCCGGGAACTGGATAGGGTACCACTTGTCAGGGCAAGAGTCTCAGCAGAGAGTCCAGGTGCTGGCAGGGGAAGACTTTGATGGCCCTGAAATTTCTTTTCTTAAAGTGATCTAATTTTCAGGGGTTTAGGTGCTCTTCTTATACCCATTTTGGCCTTTGAAGTGGGCCTACTTCAAAAGAAAGTCTCTTTTGTTTGTGAAATCCTGCCTTGCCCAGGCCCCAGACACACACCAGGGAATTGGAGACTGCATTGTGTGAGGGCAGGCACAGCCCTTTCAGGTGTAAGCCCAGCTCCCTTTGTGTCACTGTCTAGAAAGAGGTACAAACAGCCCAACTGTCAAACTGACCTAGACAGGGAATCCACAAACAGGCAGAATCACAGAATGGTTTAAGCAAGAAAATGCCTACTTTCAAAAAGTGGCATTTTCAAACACACAATCTCAAAACCAACTTTACTAAAAGATGCACTTTTAAATTGTGAGTTCAGAGACCCCAACCTCCATATTTCTATCTACTCCAAAGGGACTCTACGCTTATTTCTTATTTAAAGGCATCCCCCATGTAAACCTATGAGAGGGATGGGCCTTGCAACAGTGAAAATTGAATTTTGCAGTATTTCACTGTTAGGACATATAAAACACATTAGTATATGTCCTAGCTTAAACATACACTGCACCCTGCCATGGGGCTAATTAGGGATTACCTTACGGGTGTCTTACATGTAAGGAAAGGGAAGGTTTAGGCCTGGCAAGTGTGTACCCTTGCCAAGTTGAATTGGCAGTTTAAAACTGCACACACAGACATTGCAGTGGCAGGTCTGTGCCATGTTTACAGGGCTACTAATGTGGGTGTGACAATCAGTGCTGCTGGCCCACTAGTAGCATTTGATTTATAGGCCCTGGGCACCTCTAGTGCACTGTACTATGGACTTACCAGTAAAACAAATATACCAATCATGGAAATCCAATTACACATACATTTTACATAGGAGCACTTGCACTTTAGCACTGGCTAGCAGTGGTAAAGTGCCCAGAATAACAAAAACAACAAAAAAGAGTCCAGCACACACCAACAACCTGGTAAACAGAGGCAAAAAGTTAGGGGAGACCATGCCAAGGATGCCAAGTCTAACAGTCATGTTGAGATAGTCACACATATGCACAGTCCCATTTAATCCATGGTGTGAAAGCCTCGGGCAGAACCTAAATCAAATGCCACCCAAGAGGTGCCATAACCAAGTAGTGTGCACATACACCTGTCTGCTGCATTGTGTCCCAGACATAACTATACAAAAATCTTTGCCATTGAAGACCATGGGGCTGAATAATGTGAAATGGGGCAGCACCCACTCCAGTGCCACCTCACGTGCACCCCTAGTGCCCTTAAGAACACCATGTCTGTTCAAACTACCAGAAATCGTCCACCATGGTATTGTGTCTGTGAAAAAACACTAACATTCATGGATGACATAGTAGGATGCAGTGGGTGTATAGTGGAGATGTCTGACCTTATATGCACCGTACTAATGGACCAATGTGAAAAATATCTGTGGCCCCTCCCACAGCCTGCACTGTGCATGTGTAGAAAGTGTCTGTCAGAAATCATGTGATAGAAGCTAAGAGGTAGTTCTGCAACAAATTGCATCATCCTACCAATGAGGAACACACACTCACATACACTTGATGGCTGGAGCAACCATCATCTGCCACAAAGGGTCACTAGGGACCATAATTGACGAGAAATGATGGACTTCAACGATGTGCCAAAATTGGCAGCGCCACACTCCATCATATACACAATGCAGAAATGCACCATATTAAATTGAATACGGAACACCCCTGTATTGTATCCTGTGCTGGCACAAAAATTAGCTAGCAGCACCAACGCAGGCACCCTTGCACCATTGTGCAAGGATGTCTGCGTTGAGGGCTGTGATTGTTTATGTGCGGGAAGGGACACCTTCCCGCACATAAACTACCATGTCTGGCATTTTGCTCTTACTATGCGTGCTGCAGAATGCAGCACACATCAAAATAGCAAAAAAAGAGTTTAAATCCTTATTGCACCTTACTAATGCCACCCCTGGGGTGGGGTTAGATTTTGACGTTGCCTCAGGTTTACGAAAACTCAGAAATCCGAGGCAGCGAGGAAATATAATGGGTGTTGCTGTGACATACACCAACCATTTAAATACGGGGCAGGGCATAGCGCCACCAGATCTTCAATAAAAGTGAGGCTCTGGTGGGGGTATGTCCTCCTAAATATGCCCCTAAGTGTCACAATGCATGCATAGTGCAACATGGTAATATGGAAGGCACAGTCTGGACAACTGTGCTCTATCAACATCTGACACCAATGTGCTGGTAGGAAGTGGTATGAGCCATGTAACAATAGAACACTGCTTCAAATATGGACTACCCAACACATGTACCTAAATCATGACCATCACTTTTGGGAACAACATAAAAACTTCCCAGGCCCTTGAGCCACTACCCAACTTTGTCATGTCCACCAACACAGTCCAAATAAACCATATCACAAGAACAGGAACACACACTATACCACAAGCAAGACTGTGTCACCATTCCATCTAAAAGGCACAACTGCCATGGGATGTTCCAGACCACTATCAACACTTACCAACACATATCCTCTCTGTCTTTTGCAGCTGACTAAGGGTATGGCATTCAGCCATGGGTGATAACCCGTTTTGTCAATTCCACAATGGTGGAACAGCAGATTGTCTACAATGAGGGATACAGGAAAATCTGCAATGTAGTGGAGAGCACATTTAGGGCCAGATGTAGCAAAACGGCAATTTGCGACTTGCAAATTGCGAGTCCCTGCGACTCGCAATTTGCAAGTCGCAAATTGCTATGCAGTACGGTGTCTCAGACACCGACTGCGACTCGCTATGGGGTCGCAATGACCCACCTCATGAATATTCATGAGGTGGGTCGCAAATTGCGGCCCCATAGCGAGTATAGGCAATCGCTAACATGGAGGCCTGCTGACGTCAGCAGACCTCCATGTTCGTGACCTGCTTTTAAATAAAGCAGTTTTTTTTTTTTAAGTGTAGCCCGTTTTCCTTACAGGAAAACGAGCTGCTCTTAAAAAAAAAAAAACGAAACCTTTTGTTTCGGTATTTTTTCAGGGCAGGGAGTGGTCCCTGCCCTGAAATTTTTTTTTTGGGTCCAGTCACAAACTGGAAGGGGTCCTTCCAATTTGCGAGTGGGTTACCATCCACTTGAAGTGGATGGTAACTGCGATGCCATTTACGCGGTCGCAAATGGTATTGCATCCCACTGCGACTCGCAAATAGGAAGGGAACACCCCTTCCTATTTGCGAGTCGGAAATGCATATTGCGAGTCGGTAACGACTCGCAATATGCATTTCTGCATGGCAAACCCCCGTTTGCGAGTCGCAAATGGTTTGCTACATCTGGCCCATGGCCTCCTGAAATCCAGGTTCAGGTGCCTGGCTCTGACAGGAGGCAGTCTCTTGTATGCTCCACCACTTGGTTGCAAGATCATCTTGGCATGTGAAATCCTGCACAACATTTGTGTCTGGACGAATATCCCTTGGGATGAACAGGATGATGTACCCAGCGACGATGGAGCAGATAATGTGGGTGGGGGGAATTAACACTGCTGCAGGAGTTTGTACACAATGTGCAAGACCTGAGTGTTGTACATGAGAAGGGAAAGGTGATGGTACGGCAGTGGTAAAAGCGAGATCCTGGACTGTATGACCACAATTGTGCATGTGTCTTTCTTCTGGGGAGTGTGCATAGTACTGATGGGTAGCAAACATGAAGAGGTTAGGTCCCTGCTCAATGAACCCACACACCACTGCTCTAGCCATTTCACATTGTCAGGGCCTGATGCTTATGCACAGGGTGGCGATTAAACTGGGGCTCCATTGATTTAGGATTTAGGATTTAGGAGTTTGTGTTGCTATAGGAACTCAAACTGTTGTGATGATGAGTAGGCTTGCATCTATGCCAGACTGCAACTCTGTGACACAGTGGTATGCCATTGTTTGTGACAGTCAATACTAAGCTGATGTGGACAAATATGGGTGCCTAGTTGATGGCATGCACTCATATGCCATATATGTCAGCACAAATGTACCACTGTATTGGCTCAGGCATGGAAATATGTAAGAATTGAGAGCAAAAGGCAACCTAGCACAAACATAGAGCATAGGTATCACTAGATCAGTGACTGTCAGAAATGAGCTACACATGCGCTTCGACATACCTAAACCTGGGTGGCACTGATGTGACAACACATGCATTTGTCAAATGGCAACATGAGTCCATATAGGAAGATAGTAATGAGGTTTCACATCCCATGAACACACCACTGTTGTCATATGTGACAGAATTCACAAAACACATGTCCATACGCACACATGGCAGATACCAATCTTCCACAACACATGTGTACATGACATCCCCTGCAACTATGATGCAGTGGGCACAAATGGAACACAAGTAGCAGAGTAACATGAAGGGGAATCCAACGACACACCACAGAGTGAACACGAATACACAGGGAAATTGGCAGGGTTGACGTGATGTCAATCCAGTCAAGGTGTCCATTGACTACTGTGTGTAGACATTTTCATGGTTGTCACATTACCATGTGTTGGACATAGGCCGCCAAACAAGTTTGTTGTTGTAGGTATGTGTACATTTGTATCTCAGATATAACTTTGTAACCCACACCCAAATTAGTTTACTTACACATGTCTACTACACACATAGCACACATGTGCCAACATGTCTGTCAACACAGTGTAGCTACACATGCACCTATGCCTGAGGTATTGAGTAATCACATGCAGCAGGCTCTCAAACGAACCCAAAGTTCCAACACGTCACCGTAATGACAGTACTGGACATTCACTAAAATGTTGACATACCACATATACACCATTGTTGCACACCCCATGTAACATGTGAAGTCAGTCAGGGTTCATTCAAGGCACAGAATGCAAAAACCCAAGCAATATCATCATGTGTAAAAAGATTTTTACACATACGCATACACCTAAGATGATAGACGCATAGCCCCTGTGCTTCTATCACACGTCCACAGACCTTTTCACTCTAATGGTGTGAAATTATGAAACATAACTGTCATGCATCAAAAAAAATTATGCATGACTGAAAAACATGACACACATGCTCTGGAAGGGATGTACCAGAACATCCTGCCTGCAAATATACAACAGTGAGTGTAGTTTCACTTTCACTTCACAGTCTTTTTCTCCGTAACGGTGTGAGGTTGTGTGGTTTAGGTGCTGGTGGATTTGTGGAGTGTTTGCTGTGTTTGTAGTGTTCATTGTGCTGTGTCCTGTGTTATACTGTATATCAATTTTTTCATAACTCGTATTTTGTATAGTGAGTGTACTGTTTTTGTCTCTGTATTGTCGGGTGTCTGTCTTGGGCAGTTTAGTAGTTGTGGTAGTTTGGGTAGTTGGGGTAGGTTTAAGGGTGAAGTTTCATTTCTTTTTTGGGGGGTGAACTCCATTGACCACTGGGAATGTCGGGGAAAGGGAGGATGATCTGGATCTCTGCAGAAGTGATGTGGGGGTCTGCAGATGAGCTGTGGGGGTTCATCTGGCTTGTGGCACACCACCTCCCCATGATGCTGCAACTGGGAGGCCGGGTGATACTTGGCTACCCCACGGAGGCAAGGTGGCTGAGGTGGGGCAAGGTGCCCTGCAACCTTACCCAATTTTTTGCAACAGGAAGGAAAGACAACCAAATTAAGCATCGCTCGACACATCTGGTGTTAAGGGATCAGGGGCCAGATGTAGCAAAGGGTTTGCGCCTCGCAAACGGCGAAAAACGCCGTTTGCGAGGCGCAAAAGCCTCTCTGCTATGCAGAAATGCATTTTGCGAGTCGGATCCGACTTGCAAAATGCATTTCCGACTCGCAAATAGGAAGGGGTGTTCCCTTCCTATTTGCGACTCGCAATGCTATGCAATTTCATTTGCGCCCGCGAAAGCGGTCGCAAATGAAATAGCTGTTACCATCCACTTGAAGTGGATGGTAACCCATTCGCAAACGGGAAGGGGTCCCCATGGGACCCCTTCCCCTTTGTGAATGATCACAAAAACAATTTTTCAGAGCAGGTAGTGGTCCTATGGACCACTGCCTGCTCTGAAAAATACCGAAACAAAAGGTTTCGTTTTTTTTTCTAAGTGCAGCTCGTTTTCCTTTAAGGAAAACGGGCTGCAGATAGAAAAAAAAAAAACTGCTTTATTAAAAAGCAGTCACGGACATGGTGGTCTGCTGTCTCCAGCAGGCCACCATCCCCGTGAGTGCCCATACTCGCAATGGGGTCGCAAACTGCGACCCACCTCATAAATATTTATGAGGTGGGTCTTTGCGACCCCATTGCAAGTTGCAGAAGGTGTCTGAGACACCTTTCTGCATAGCAAATTGCGACTTGCAATTTGCGAGTCGCACGGACTCGCAAATTGCAAGTCGCAATTTGCTTTCTTCCTACATCTGGCCCCAGGATCTGTAAATATTCGACCATTTGGAAATAGAGATTGGAGAAACAGTTGGTAAGTCTTCCATTGCCATACAATCTCATTTTGTTTGCATGTGCATGACAGTTGCTGTTAGGTTTGAGTGCAGCATGCAATGGATGTGGGCATGTTGTATGCGACCTGTATGAAGAGTCCATGCCCCACATAAGGGCTGCATTTCAATTGTACAAAAAGGAAGCAAATAGAGGACAGATGTATAATTTACCCTGCACAACCATCTCAATGTGTTGTGATGCATGCATAGTGTAACTAGGTAATGAGTAGCTAAAAATGAGGCCTGTGCCATGCAACATGTATGAAAGGGGGTCCCCAAACATTGTTGTGATCCCAAAGTATTACAGACAGAGTCAGATGACAATTCCCTATATATAATTTTCAAGCACTTATAACACCTGCTGGGAGAAGGTGTGTAATGTGGGCATATAAATGTATGAGAAAAGCCCCCATGTACAGAGCAGTATTTGTGATGATATGTTGCATTTCCTGCTGAGTGCATCATTGACCTTCACATGAATAGATGGTGTTGGACAACACCTGCACCATACTGTGACTTATTTCTGACTACACACACATGACGGTGAGTAAGGGGTGCACTGAGGGCTACAAGGACAGTACAGATGGAATGGGTGCTGCATCACTGTAGTTCTATCGGGCCATTTGTGTAACTACACAAGGCCATGTAAAAGTGTCTGATCATGCAATGGTCCAGACTACTGGCATTTCCATGTTCCAATGCATTGTGAATCACAGACAACCTATATGTCTATAACCAGACACATGTGCTGAGTCGGTTCCACAGGCCTGCTGCTTCTCACTGACAGTATGGGGCTGCCCTGAAAAAGCCCCATCACTGGGTCACTACTTACTAACCTGCACCACCAGGTGCATCCTTTGACCACTGAGCAAGTGTTGAGCCCTATTTCTATGCCCATGTTCTTATCCCTCAATAGACTAACAATGGTATACCATGGCAAGAATGGCAGCCTACACACTATTGGCACTACATCCATGATTTCATCCAGTCAATGTGCAGATAGATACATCAACTGCACATGAGTACAATCACACAGCAATTTTGAAAGTATGTGGGCCTTGAGATGGTACACATATTACTCACTTCACTGAAGGATGTATGATGCCATTCCTCAACACCTTGGAATAACCACACAACCCCAGGGTAGTAGTTTGTCAGTTTGCTGTGACAGTGATGTAGATGTATAGAACATCTGATGCAGGCTGAAATGCTATGGGTGTTACACTGGGCCAGGCACTGCAACAACCACTGCATGCCCCTCAGATGGAATATACATTATCAAACAGTTCCATATGGTAATGGAGGTGTTCTGCTAACAGACAGCTACATGATAATGCCATGTATAAATGGAACAGTGAGAAGCACCACAGGAGTGTCAGGGACAGTGATGGTTTGTTGGTACATGGGTCTACCTTGTCTGAGACTATGTGTTATTGAGTGATCATGGATGTTTGTCAGTTACTATGATCTAACACTAGGATGACTTTCTCACTCAGCCTGACAAGATTACACTGTACAATGTTGTCCATTTACTGAAACTTGGCTTTTACACTAAACAATATTTTCCATTCATGTCTTGCAGGTGGACCAGCGCCCTACACCAAAGGAGAGGTGCCATGTTTTGAAGACCCCGAAGCATTTAGTAAGTGTCATATTGTGCATCCTGCGAGCCAATCCAGAGAATGCTGTGAGTCAGTCAGAGGTGTGGAATGTAATGACAGGACATTTTGCCTGACCAATGATCTGATATCATTGGAGGATGGATGGTGACTATCTGTATGTTGGAATGTTGTGCAATGAGAGTGGCTTGCATGTAGTTCAAGGGCCAATGTGTGCTGACATGGAATTGTGTGTAATAGGAATGGTAATGGCTAACCACATATTCATTGCTGTCTGCCATTATAGGTCACAGTGTTGTAGTTTAGCAGCGATTAGATTAAGCATTAGCAGAAGACATCTGTATTTGTAACTATTGTGAACATTTCACGGAATCCATTTTGTATTCATGGCAGCCATTTTCTCTGCGACAAGCTGCCATGTGCTCACCATGTGCTCTGTCCTACCTTTCTGTTAACTACTCTTGAAATCTGCCTAGTGACAAGTTATATTTAGCATCTCCCACTTCCGCACATGCTCAGTAAGGTCTGCAGCTGTTAGTCCTGGGAAACTGTCAGCTCCTCCTACCTGTCGACTGTGCATTTTCCACATGACCTTACATGTATACAAGTCTTGCTTCTATAATTGTACCACCTTCTTTTAGCACCTGGGTGGGTATAAAAGGACCATGCTCTCTCAGTTCAGTGTGCTACTTCAGACATTACCTAAGGGTGCTGTTTGAACTGTAGTACCACCTCATGAGGTTAATAAACTTTGTCTTTTATTTCAGTTCCTGTGCCAACTTCTTCCTACATGGTCTGAGGACTTTGTGCAGAGAAAGGTGAACCCCTTGCACTAGTAGGCGTTGCTGAGGCTTACTTCAACAAATTGGCGCCCGAACAGGGACTCATCGGCGACTCGGATGCCCAACGGATTGGTCGCGACGAAGGATTGGAATCTTGCTGCGGACGATCAATGCCTGAGGAGACCCGAGTCTTGGCAACCACTGCGTTTTTCCCTTCTTTCTGATTTGACCATCCAGGTGGCGCCGGTCCTCGACTGAGACCCTTTTTGTTCATTCGTCATGCAGTGACCATTTGGTCGATTTTAGAACTTGGCAGTTGGAACCTGGACACCCGTGATTGGTAAGAGCCGTTTTACGGCACTTGCTGTGGGTTTTGATGCCTTTGTTTGGTAATGTAGTTTAGCACTACTTACTGTGGCTCTCGTGTTTTGGGTGACTAGTCAATTTGTATCCTTTGAATTGATATATAAATTGCAATTTATATAGGCAGGTAATGAGGAGAATTTTCTCCAATTTAATTTTGATTTGAACGGCACCTTAAGTGCTACTTTGATTATAATATTGCATATTTTGCACTATTTTTGGCATGCCTGTTTTTAGCGCACTTCGTAGGATGTGTTGCTTTTGTAATGGTACCAATTTGAGACTGGAAGAATCGCAACCGGCACCCCCAGAGGGGACGACAAATAGAGATATGTATGTTAAACATGGTCTTTCTTGTGCGTATCCTGAGTTACGTTGGCCTATGCATGGGTCATTTGATTTGCGAAAAATTTAGTATGTGGAACAATGTATGTGTAAGCGAAAGTCTAGGCAAGATATGTTTGACTGTGTACGAATGTGGGAGAAAGAAGTGCATGGACGAGTGAAGCGTGAGCAAGCCTTGCTTGAGAAAGAACAGCGGAAGAATGTACATGTGAAAGCATTGGAAATGAGAAAGAAAGAAATAAATGACTTAAAGGAGCTAGAAGAGAAAGAACGTAAATTACAAGTAACTGGCCAATAAGCCGTTAGGCAACCTCTCTATCCTATCCTTAATAAACCACATGATGATTTATTGTTACTAGATCGCCCTCCACCTCCGTATGTCGTTCCTTCTGCCCCTCATGAGTTAGTTAAGGCCTCCAGTTCAGAGCAACAGAAGATGCGAGACAGTCGCTCTATGTTGCCTGCTGACCGTGCGTCTGAGCTTAGATCTATTACTCGTAAAACAATTTGTAGCGTTGTCTCTGCTTCTGAACTTTTAGACAACATGAAAGGGTGGTCGGAAAAGGAGCAGCTATATTTTAGTTGAGGCATTTGGCACAGAAGTTATTGAACTATATCGGAAATATTCTGATGAGTTAGAGCCCGATGATGTAGCAGCTGATCATAAGCAAATGCGTGATGGTCTTTTTGTTTTCTCCCAGGTGGCTGATGCAATCAGGCGGTTGGTGAAATTATGTGTTACGGCAGTCCGCTTGCAAGAGGAGAAAAGGACTGTGGACGTAGTTGCATGGACATCTCAGACCGGTGGGGTGCAAGCTTCCATCTTCGGAACAGATAAGACTATGATAGTTCACGCAAAACCAATGCGGGAGGCCGCGCCTTTGTATGTTCCTCCTAAAGGATTGGGTACAAGTGATGATAAAACTTCTATTGATGCTAAGGGTTATTTTATTTATAATTGGGTGTATACTCCTTGGAATAGGGCAGATGTAATGGCACTTAAAACAGCATTACCTGACCCGCGGAAAAATCCAGCCACCTTTTATGAGGAAGTTGAGGGAGCAATTAGTTCTTGTACTATGACTTTGGCTGACATTGATTTATTTTTCGGATTGATATTACCCCCAGATATGTGGAGAACTGTTCGTAAAATTGATGATCGTGCAGTTTTTGGGGCGTCATGGAAAGAATTAGAACAGATGGACGGGGATAGGGAACCTGCGAAAAAGCCATATCAGTTGATTCTAGATCTTCCTGCAGCCATATTAGTTACGTTAAAAACGATTATTCCCCCTAAAAAGATAGATTGGACTGTTTTAGCGTCTTGTAAGCAAAAGGCAGATGAATCGGTCTCTGTTTTCTTTACACGCTTTGAAGAAGCATTTCATGATTTTAGCGGTCAGTTATTGTCAGATGATACGGGCAGACATTTGTTTGTCGATAAATATGTTGCAAATCTGTTACCAGGAATAGCTAGTCGTCTAAAAGCTAGTGAAAGTTCAAGGACTATCTCTACTCCGGTTTCTCTTTTGACTATGGCTCAGTATTATGAACGTCAGGAATTAGAAGCAAAAGGTAGCGAGGACAAAAAGATTAAAGAATTAAAGACGAAGGTTATGTTGCCTCAAGCTTATGGTCCGCCTTTCAGAGGTAGTGATAGAGGTGGACGTGGATCTTATGGTTCTTCTTACACTCGTTCGAATTTGTCTGTTGATCAGTGTGCGTATTGTAAGAAATTTGGGCATTGAGCTGCCGATTGTCCAGCACTACATGTTCAGCAGTGTTCACGTGGCCGGGGACAAATGAGAAATCGCTCAGGATATTCAAGACCTAGAAGAAGCACGAATGATCATGCTAGGGTTGATGCTAATGTACGAGGGCAGGATGGGTTTAACACTTTTGACAGACGGAACCAATACCAGATGTCTACCTATGTGCAGCCTGATTTCCAAGATTCTGCTTATGCATAGGATTGCCTAGGATGGGGTAAGGAATCAGTTGAAGTTCCAATAGATCAGAGGGGTCCCTATGTTACAGCACATGTTTTGGATAATACTGATCAGTTTCTGGTTGATACAGGAGCTACTCGTAGTGCCTTGTCTAAACAATTGATTCCTAGGGCTCCTCTGTCTGGCTTAACCATTACATCAATAGGTTTCGATGGAACACCTTCCCCTAGCCCATTGTCACAACCACTTGCATTCCACGTTGATAAATGTACTGCTCCATGTCCGTTTTTGCTTTCTCCAAATACACCAGACAATATTGTGGGTCTTGATATGCTCAAGTATTTCAGGGCTACAATACGATGCTCTCCTGAAGGGGTGCGTGTTATTTTAAATGATAATCATCCTGTGATGGAAAGAGTTTGGCTTGTTAAAGAGGATATTGCATTAGCTTCACTCCCTAGTACTTTGTGGGCTACTTCAGATACTGATGTGGGACAAATGATTATTCCACCGGTACATATTAGTGTTAAGGAGGGAGCTGTATTGCCACGTTTGCCTCAATACAAAATTTCACAGTAGGGCGAAGAAGCACTCACACGAATTGTGCATGATCTTATTGCAGTTGGAGTTGTTGAGGAAGTTCTGTACAATGTTTGTAACAGTCTGATTCTTCCTATTCTGAAAAAGGATACTGATACCAGGATTTACTGATTCATTATTGATTTATGAGAAGTCAATAAGATTGTGATACCACAATATCCTGTGGTATCTGACATCACGACACTCCTCACTTTGGTTCCACCGACAGCAACTACGTTCTCTGTGATAGACTTGAAGAATGCTTTCTTTTCGATCCCTATTCATCCTGACAGCCAATATTTGTTTGGTTTTACTTTGAATAAACGATCATGCAGATTTTGCAGAGTTCCTCAAGGCTATACGGAGAGTCCAAGAATTTATAGTCAAGCGTTAAAACGACAACTTGATTCTTTTGTTTTGCCTGAAGGTGTGGCTCTCATACAATATGTCAATGATATTTTGTTGTGGCTGATACCCCTGAACAATGTGAAAAGTGCACTTTGTCCTTACTTTCTTTTCTTGCTTCACACCATCATAAAGTGTCACGAAAGAAATTGCAATATTGTAGACCAAAGGTAACCTATTTAGGTCACCTTTTGTCTAAGGAGGGCCGTGCACTCACATCAGATCGTATTCAAGCAATATTAGACACACCAGTACCCTCTACTCAGAAAGATGTTCGTGCATTCCTTGGTCTTACTTCTTTTTGTAGGCAATGGATATTAGGGTTTTCACACATTGTCAAACCTTTGCTAGCACTTTTGACTAAAGATACTCCAATGCCCCTCCCATGGACAGATGAATGTGAGACTGCTTTCAGGCAGCTGCGACAAGCCCTTTGTTCCGCACCAGTGTTAGGTACTCCAGATTACATGAAGCCTTTTGCACTTTGCGTACATGAGAAAGATGGATGTGCATTGTCAGTTTTAGTACAGACACATGGCGATAAGCAGCGTCCCTGTGCATATTTTTCAGCAGTACTTGATCCTGTCGCTCAAGCGTTGCCTGGGTGTTTTCGTTCAGTTGCCGCAACAGCTGTGTCAATACGTCAGAGTGGAGGGATAGTTTTGTCACATAAGCTGTTGGTGTTAGTACCCCATGCGGTTGATGCTCTTTTAAATCAAACAAAGACACAACATTTAACTAGCGCCCGTATAACAGGATATGAGTTGACATTGCTGGCTCCTCACATTACACTGAAGAGATGTGCAACACTAAATCCAGCCACTTTGTTGCCATATCCGGTGACTCAGCCTCAGTCACAAGAAACACAAGATTGTATATTCCTTACCGAAGAACAGACAAAGGGTCGTATTGATTTACAAGATACGCCCCTTTTAGATGTAGACGGGGAATTGTGGGTTGATGGGTCTTGTTTGAAGTTGCCAGATGGTACGACCTCAGCTGCATATGCAATCACCACAATACACACGGTAGTGGAGACAGCTCGTATACCACAGAAGTCAGCTCAAGCAGCTGAACTAATAGCTTTGACACGAGCATGTGAGCTTAGTACTGACTTACGTGTGAACATTTATACAGACAGCCGCTATGCTTTTGGAGTGGATCATGATTTTGGTTTGCTTTGGAAGGAGAGAGGCTTTCTCACATCCCACGGGATGCAGATAATGCACGGAGAATTAGTGCATAACCTCTTGACTGCATTTAGATATCCAAAGAAACTAGCTATTGTGAAATGTAGTGTACATAAGAAAGTGACCGATAAGATAGGGCAAGGTAATGCTCTTGCAGACTGCGTAGCACGTGAGACTGCGATGCAGCGAAGTACTACTTCTATGTATGTAGTGAAGTCACAAGCTGAACGTTGGCATAATGCTAGACAAGACGTATTAGATATACAGAAATCTGCTTCTGTGAAAGAACGTGAGCAATGGTCTGAAGATGGAGAATTGGATGATGAGGGCTGTTGGCGGAATAAGCAGATGGATAAATGGAAATTGGCTATAGCTTTTGTACAACCTATGGTTCAGATGGCACATGGGCTGGCACATGTTGGAGCTTCAACAATAACGAAGTTGCTTACGCAAGTTTGGGAGCATCCAGAAATTTCCAGTACAGCTAAGAGAGTAGTACAGTCTTGTTTGATCTGTTTACAATACAATCCTGGAAAATGGACACGTACTCCTGCGGGATGGTTTGCTACACCAACTGCACCTTTTGAAGTTCTACAAATGGATTATATTCAGCTTGAACGCTGCAACAATTTAAAGTATGTCTTGGTGGTGGTTTGTGCCTTCAGTAAATGGATAGAGGCGTACCCCACAAAGGATAATACTGCCATTACCACAGCGAAGGTGCTTTTGAAAGAATTTTTCCCTCGGTTTGGTGGTTGCAGACTTTTATGGAGTAATTACGGACCTCATTTTGTTGGGGAAGTTATTAAGTATGTCCTGAAAGGATTAGGGATCAAACAGAAGTTCCATGCGGTTTTCCACCCACAATCAGCAGGGTTGGTGGAAAGGTATAATGCTACTTTGAAGCTGAAGTTAGCGAAGATACAGGCTTCCACCATCCTTAACTTGGCCGGATGCATTACCGTTGGCATTATTGTCTATTAGGTCAGTGCCACACTCCCGACTCGGCCTTAGTCCTTATGAGGTGGTATTCGGGAGGCCAATGAATATTTGGGGAGTTCCTAAGCCAAAATCTGTATATGATGTACATTGTGTCCTGATGAATGATTATTTGGCACAGTTAACCGACAATTTGGTTTCTATTCATCAACAGGTTCGAGAAGCACTTCCTGACAGATCTACAGGTGAAGGCCATGAACTCCGACCTGGTGACCAGGTGATGATTAAGGCCCTCATTACGAGCCTGGCGGTCTGTGACCGCCAGGCTCGCGGTTGGCGGGAGCACCGCCGACAGCCCGGCGGTGCCCCGCAGGGCATTCTGACCGCGGCGCTTTGGCCGCGGTCAGTGCAGGAAAACCGGCGGTCTCCCGCCGGTTTTCCGCTGCCCGTTGGAATCCTCCAAGGCGGCGCAGCTTGCTGCGCCGCCGAGGGGATTCCGACCCCCCCTACCGCCATCCAGTTCCCGGCGGTCCGCCCGCCGGGAACCGGATGGCGGTATGGGGGGTCGCGGGGCCCCCGTAAGAGGGCCCCTAAATGTATTTCACTGTCTGCTGCGCAGACAGTGAAATACGTGACGGGTGCAACTGCACCCGTCGCACAGCTTCCACTCCGCCGGCTCGATTCCGAGCCGGCTTCATTGTGGAAGCCTCTTTCCCGCTGGGCTGGCGGGCGGCCTGAAGGCGGCCGCCCGCCAGCCCAGCAGGAATGTCAGAATTACCGCGGAACGGTAACCTGACGGCGGGACTTTGGCGGGCGGCCTCCGCCGCCCGCCAAGGACAGAATGAGGGCCTAAGTCCTTTGAAAGATCAAGCAGCTTGGAACCAAGGTGGCGAGGCCCAGAACAGGTGCTCCTTGCAACAAGGACAGCAGTTCGAGTGACGAACCGAAAGAATTGGGTCCATAGTACTCACTGCAAGAGAGTGCTACCTACCTTGGTGGAACCTGCTGTGCTGACCGATCATCGAGAGATTTTGACTACGGATAAAGGCCGTGCTATATCACCTGACGAATCTGCAGAGGTCTTCCCGGACCATACGACTTCTGGAGTGTTACGATATAATTTGAGACCGAGGAAAGAATCTGAATTTTTTTTTTTTTAAACTGGTTGAGCTAGCACCCTGGGTTAGTGAAACGGAGAGCCAATGTGGCAAGGGGGGGGGATCAGCCATGCATTAGAGTAGTGACACCCGTCTTGGCCCGTGGTGAAGAAATCAGCGGCTGCCCAGGGATAAGAGCTCCAACAATTGTTTTTAATCCATTTCTGAAAGGGTCGATTATTACTGTTGCTAAAATGAATAACAAACTGATCATTAGTACCATGGGGTTTGTTGTTGTTTTGTTGGTTACAGCAACAATCACCTGGTTTGTTGAAAAGAAGGCTCCTGCTCGTGAGTTTTTTGTTGCCACTACTCCAGTACCAGAGGATCACTATTACTTTACGCTTCCCTATCAGGAGCAGAAGCACCGTCAATCGTACTTCAATAATACTTTCATTCAGATGTTGCATCATACTCATAATGCTACAAATACTACTAACTGTTGGGTATGTGGAATGATACCTGCGCATCAAAAGAAAGGAGGAACACCTTTCATTCCTCTTCCTTTTTCACACAATGGTTCTTGTCAAGCTTGGTACACGCTTTTGTTTTCATCTGGAAAATGTACAGAGGGCGGACTTCTTTTTCGCCTTAATAAAGTATGCTACCAAGACAAAGATGGGTATCCCCAAGCCAAAGGAACTAAATGGGAATGGGAAGAGTATCAACCGGACAATGTTTCAATACCATATGTCTTCACAAATATAAGAGACTCTGACAAGAAAGAACAATTTGTGATTTCTGTTACAAAAACTAAAGCAGATTTATGTATACGTAGCATTGGGCGAATTCCAGTAGGGATAAGTGATTGTACCTTGATTTTAACTATTGAGGGTGTAAATAATAGTAGTTTTACAGCTTCACATAATACATATTTTGTTTGTGGTAACTATGGATATTACCAACTACCTGTTGGGTGGTCAGGTGTGTGTTATGTATCTTTTCCATTACCCCCTGTGTTTTTTGCCCCTGCATCATATCACCGAGATTTAAACCTGTTCAATGACATCATTAACAATAGATATAAAAGGGAAATAAGTACAAATGAGGTAGACCAAACGGATACTAGCCTGCAACAATATGTTGATTTTAATTTAGGATTGTTCCCCTTTGTAGGTGCTGCGTTAAACAGTAGGAAAGTGAGACGATTGACTAGGGTTGTGGAAGTTGTTACCAATCAGGCAGTTCTGGCACTTGGGAATATTACTGAGGAGCTCCAAATTGCGAGGATTGTAGCGCTCCAAAATCGTATGGTACTGGATATGATATTAGCTGACCAAGGTGGTGCATGTCGCATCATCGGTAGTAGTTGCTGTGTTTTCATTCCTGATCACTCACCTTCAGTATATGATGCAATATCTAAATTGCATTAAATTGCTGCAGAAATCCACACAGAGACTGGTACTTGGACTTTTTCTGGATGGTTTTGGGCTCTTGTTTCCGCCTGGGGCTAGAAACTACTGACTATCCTGTGTGTAATGATTGCAATATTTTTCACATGCTGTATCTGTATTCAGTGTGGTCCAATGTTCTGCTCCATGTGTATTACTGCTTGTATGCTTACCAAAAGAAATATTACAGAAATGAAAGCACAACATATGTTAGATAAAGAAATAGCTGAAATGATGAGCATAAATATACAAGATGAATATTTAGATTATCCCAGAAAGACGAATGTCTTCAGCTAATGCTGAAAGGGTCGTCTGTTGTAGTTTAGCAGCGATTAGATTAAGCATTAGCAGAAGACATCTGTATTTGTAACTATTGTGAACATCTCACGGAATCCATTTTGTATTCATGGCAGCCATTTTCTCTGCAACATGCTGCCATGTCCCCCCCATGTGCTCTGTCCTACCTTTCTGTTAACTACTCTTGAAATCTGCCCAGTGACAAGTTATATTTAGCATCTCCCACTTTCGCACATGCTCAGTAAGGTCTGCAGCTGTTAGTCCTTGGAAACTGTCAGCTCCTCCTACCTGTCGACTGTGCATTTTCCACATGACCTTACATGTATACAAGTCTTGCTTCTATAATTGTACCACCTCCTTTTAGCCCCTGCGTGGGTATAAAAGGACCATGCTCTCTCAGTTCAGTGTGCTACATCAGACATTACCTAAGGGTGCTGTTTGAACTGTAGTACCACCTCATGAGGTTAATAACCTTTGTCTTTTATTTCAGTTCCTGTGCCAACTTCTTCCTACATGGTCTGAGGACTTTGTGCAGAGAAAGGTGAACCCCTTGCACTAGTGGGCCTTGCTGAGACTTACTTCAACAACAGGGCAGCTGTATGTGCCTGTTGACAACCACTTTCTCACAGCACCATTGTCAGCACTGTGTGCCACACATAGCATACACTTATTGACATGGCAGTACAGATGTAGGTTCTATCTACAGAAGTCACTAGGGGGATTATGTAGGGGACACACACATCACAGGTGTCTCAGTATCCTTCACATATACTGTGTTTGTAGGACTGCCAGGTGCCATAATGTGCTGCACAACAGTCAATAGTGTACACAATTTATCGACAACTCCACTACAGATGGTTGTGGGAAAAGTCTATGATTCTCCCACACCAGATGTCTGCAGTTTTCACAACATGGTCTTACCTCCATGATAATTGTGACTGATGTGGGTCACATCACATATGCATATGATGTGAGTTGTGTGTGTGTAGCTGGTACTTTGATGATAAATGCAAGTGCTAATGATGTAACACGTATCAGGATACAGTTGCAACATGCAATGCAGTGCCAAAACCACTGTGTGCTTAAGGCCATCCATGCAGCCACATTTTTTGTGCCGTTTAACACATGTAGTACTACATAGCACAGGGCAGGGTTCTTCAGTTCTATAATATGTTGAAAACTGGGATGTGCAGCTCAGGCTTTGCCCAACCTTTCTTCTGCCAACATTGCATCAGTTACACATGTGGGCACAAAATGGCAAATGATGTGGCCCCTTGTAATGTATGCTTAGGCCAGGTCTTACACCAGGACACATGAATGAAGATTAACCAAACCTCAGAAAAGCAGGATGGTAGTAAGCAGCTCCACTTTATTGTGTGTCACACCTTGACTCCATAATGAGTGGTCAGCCCTTGATGTATTACTAGGGTTGTTGAGAAGATGGATTGCATGCCCAGCCCCACTTATGCTCAGGGAGACAGTAAATCCTGACCTGTAGAGGCACGTGATCCTCAAAAGTTAGATGACACAAATGTTGATAGGGTTGTATTTGTTCCTATCAGCTCTGGGCCCTTTTGATTTCCAATGGATTGCTATAATCTCACTGACATGTACATGATACTTGTGATGTCTGGTTGGAAATAGACATAGATGAGGAGAAAGTAATTGTTGAGGAATGTGTATTGGACTGTATGTGTTAGTTGCTGTTGCAGTGTGATTTAAAAATCTGTGCAAAATCTACCCAGTGCTGATACTGATGCTTGTGTGTTCTTATATTTTAATAGCCAACATGACTCATGAAAAGAGGCACACTTTTAAGAAGAGGGAAGTATGATACTGCCACATCCTTGAGGTGGAAGTGGGATACTGCAAAATGGCCAGGTGATTCCACCGTGAGAAAGCTCTGCCTTTGCAGATGTTGGTCCAACAAAGTGGGCACCTAAGGACACAGGAACACGCTCCTCAGGGATGCAGCTGAACCTACACCCTCCAGATCGGCTCCACCTGTCTCCAGACAGCCACAGGTACTGCCACCAGCAGCCGGTGTACCAATTCAATTTGAGCTGGACCTTAGGAGGGACCTGAATGCAATCCTCAAGCGACCGGACAAATTGGAGGAGGAATCCACAGACAACAGGAGGATGTTGAAGTTCATTAAAAGAATCAAAAAGGGAAATGAGCGAACATTTGGACTTCTGGACTACCTCCCAGTACATTCCCCTCCCTATTAATGTTTTGATTAGTTTTAGGTTGTGTTTTAGATAGATAGATTTAGGTTAGTATAGGCATAAGTTACGTTAAGTATAGTGGTGAGATGGGTTTTTCTTATTATGTTTTTATTGTGGGGGACTATAAAAATACAAAAGTTTTAACAACAAATATATATTTGTTTAGGCCATATGACACGTTAGTACATGTGTAGATATAGGAATTGTCCTACTTGCATCTTGTATCTTAAGGGGGCTGGGAGCTAATGTTTAGAGTGTATGTTCCATGTGTCAGATAAGTTTAGATTAGGTTAGATAGATGTAGTTGTTTGATGAGTATAGTTAGCATCGGTTAATTTAGGATAGGGTAGTTTTAGTTAATATCTAAGTTAATGTTTTCGTAATAAATCTTCTTTCTAATAGCATCCACTTTGTGTATGTACCACATCATGTTTCACCATCTGCTGAGACAGATCTCCCTCCCAGGCACTTCCTTTGGCCTCACCCCAGGCTACTTCACACCTCAACAAGGCAGCCTGGCCAGGCTGCAAGAGGCTGGCCAATCCGAGAAGGGAAATACTGAGCTGAAGATGGCAACTTTGAGGTAGCGTTCTAAAACTCTTTCCCTAATCTAGTTATATTAAATTTAACAGAGGCAAGTTGTTAGATTTATTATACCAGTCAGTTTGATACCAAGCTTAATATTAGCTCCTTTGGAGATTTTATTAATTCAAAATAAATTCTCTCCATTTTACCCTTTGGAGCCCATTCACTACAATGAGGGAAAAACGAATGTGGCTGTTTTCCCTCACCAGGGCTTATAAAACATCTTATAAGGTCCCTTCTTACAGTTAAACTGCACCAAACTCTGGGGACACCTAGGCCACAACTTAGGGATGACTTAAATGTAAAAATAAAGAAGGTTAAGACTTTGGAGGTACTTTTAATTCCAAAGTCGAATTTGAAGGTAACTTTAATTTAAAATCAGCTAGCAAGGCAGACCTAGCATTAAAATGACACTGGGCACCTCATCAGTGCACCTTTGGGTACATTACCTATGCTGGGGTCTCTTAACCTACATTCTCTACCATATACTAAAGACTAAGAAGTAGGTTGATACTGCCAATTACAATTAACCTAATTTGCATATCCACTTGCACAGAGCACTGGTCCTAGGATTGGTTAGCATTAGGCAGTGTACAGCCAATAGTCAGTAACCACCAGCATCTGTTGAAAATATTTGGGGGTGACCCGGGCAAAAAGGAAGACTTTCCTACAGCACCCATCACCCCGCCGCATACATCCTTTGGCCTTTGTGGAATTGGCTTAGGCCTAGGTTCTGGCAGACCTATTGTCTTTGTCAAAAAGTCACCAGTAACTATAATCAAATGCATTTTTGATAAATCCACACGTTGAATGTTTAATAGATATTATCCAAAATTGTTCAATAAATTATTTTTTAAATAAACCATAAACTTATCTTTGAGTCTTTTAAAAACATTTTTCAGGCCACAAGGTGCAGCCATAAAGTAACCACAAGGAGGCTTCCACTCCCATCCCATCTGAAGGGCAACAGCTCC
This sequence comes from Pleurodeles waltl, assembly GCF_031143425.1. Lineage (NCBI taxonomy): Eukaryota > Metazoa > Chordata > Amphibia > Caudata > Salamandridae > Pleurodeles > Pleurodeles waltl. Next base: position 1,048,669,867 of record NC_090437.1, on the reverse strand, counting down.
AGCTTGGAGTGATTTAAAGAAAAAGGTAAGCTCTCCTGGGGTCATTCATTTAATGACCTTGGAGACTTACTGAGTGTTTTTTTTAATGTTTTTAGGGGGGCTGCTTTACTCCATGAAATCCCCACAGTAAGGGGGTTATGTAAAATTGAGGGATGTTCAGTCCTCAATATTTAAAGTTCATGCACATGGATAATCTCTAAACAGAGCTGCTGTAACATTTGCAATTATTGGCAAATGTTCATACCTGTCAACTCTAAATAAACCCATAATTTTTAGGTCTCACCTAGACAGCTTATGTGCTATCTCTTCAGGACATGCTGTATCTACTAAGCGAGCTTTGAACACACCCATAGTTTTTCATTTGTTCTTTTGCACGCGGTTTTGAAATCCTAGCTTTTCAGTGGTGCATTGGTTGTATTTCTCCCTCCTTTTGGTGTTTGGGTCCCTTCGATGGCTACTGGTCCTATTACATGTACTCATTCCCTCCTATGTATGAATGTTAGTTTTGGCCTGCTTTTGTTTTTCATCCAGGGCGAGGTCACGGAATGTGGTATTTCAGTGATTTTCAACTGAAATGCACACAGCTGGGAGCATTTTCATTTTATAACAAGAAGATAGCATGTGTAAACATTTTTTTTAGAAAGAAATGCTTTTATAGCCCACATGGCTTTTGTTTGATCAGCATGGCACCCACTTAATGGATGTCACTCTTCATGTTTACAGTTTTCTAGCATTTCTCCCAAGTCGCCTTTGTTTTAAATAGCTACAAGCTTTTCTGTAAACCGAGTTTTACATTGTGGTCGTATCTCTGACTTCAATGTGAGAGGTTTTCCTCCCATCTCTCAAGCCCAACTTGCCTCATTGCTTCAGCCATCTCCCATTCCCTCCCTCTCTGTGTGCATTGAGTGAGGCAGTAAGACACCCGGCACCCGCTCAGCCCTGGGTCACTTTTGGTTTCCTTTCACAGCTCTGCTCTCATTTCATCTAATGGGAGGGAAGGCATTGGTTCAGTGTTTTTGGCTTATTTACCTATTTGTATTGGAAACTTCCCAACAAAACAATTTCATGTGAAAAAAGGTAAGCATTGTGATACTGCCTGACAATTCCTGTTTCTTTATAATTGCCTCTAACTCAAACAGGTAATGCCCAGTTTGATTCATCAAGATAGTCTTTTTTGCTGAGGTAACTTGATACACAGGACCAGCTCGCAATGCACAGCAACAGAATATTTACTTAATATGTACTGAGCTACGACTTCAATGCCAGAGTTGGTGCAGACATGGGAGGGAGTCATTGGGAGGAATAGAGTCAGCAAAAGCAACAGGAATGGTTATCTACTTTTGATGACCTGCGCAGCTTATGACCTGTTGATCACAAACACAGTCTTCCACCTATCCAACCGTAACAAGACATCCTGGATGCATCCACTCAGCAAGCACAGACATCTCATTGATAAAGAAAGAAGAAGGGACAGGCAGGGCATTAGAGTGACTAAGGCCATGTGCGGCGCAGACTGCTGGACAGACAACCGACTCATCCTCTCAAAACTCAACATGCACATCCAGTCCATGCGGTGCCTGCAGGGGAAAAAGACCAATAGGCGACTGAACATCAGCAAGTTAGAACTGCACCTCAGTTAGTACCTCAACAGTAAGCTTGACCAACATGAGCTTTGGCACAAACGATGCAGAAGAGGACTGGGCAACTTTTAGAGATGCAGACTACAACACTGCTATTGCACCCTTGGACCAGAACATATGCAACTACCAGGACTGGTTTGGCGACAATGATGAAGACATTCAGAAGCTGCTGGATGAGAAGCGTGAAGCCTTCAGATCCCTCCAGCAAGACAATACATCTGCCTTCAAGAAGGCAGCCTAAAACTCCATCAAAAGCAAGGTGCAAGCAAAGCTCAGAGAGATGCAAGACTCCTGACTCAGCACTAAGGCAGATGAGATCCAGAAGTACACTGAGATCAACAACTCCAAGCATTTCTACGATGACCTGAAGACTATCTATGGGCCACAGTTCTCTGCAACCTCACCACTGCTTAGTGCCAATGTGTCCACCCTGCTCACTGACAAGAACACCATCCTGAAAAGATGGACTGAGCACTTCAAAAATGTCCTGAACAGACCTTCCACTATCAATGTCGAAGCCATTGACCGCATACCGCAAGTCGCCATCCACACCTCACTGACAGAACCTCCAAAGGAATCAGAGATTAAGGAAGCAACTGAGCTTCTCTCCAGTGGTAAATCCCCTGGCTCTGTCTCCATCCCAGCTGAAATTTACAAGGCAGGGGGACCATTCTCATTACAGAAGCTGTCTTTCAGACCATGTGGCAACAGGACATTATCCCTCAAGAGCTCAAGGATGTCTCCATTGTTCATCTCTACAAGAGAAAGGGAAACAGGCAGTCTCCCTCCTGTTCATTGCCGGCAAAATCTTTGCCATAGTCCTTCTCAACCGCCTCACTCAACACATGGAAGATGGACACCTGCCAGAGAGTCAGTGCGGCTTTATAGAAGGCCAGGGAACAGTGGCCATGATATTTACAGAACCTTTATACAATGTTTGTCGACCTGACCAAAGCCTTTGATACCGTCAGTTGTGAGGGGCTATGGCGGATCATGGAGAAGTTTGGCTGCCCCGGCGAATTCATCAATATGGTGCGCTAGTTCCACAATGGCATGCTTGCTCGAGTACTGGATGGTGGAGACTCCTTTGATGCCTTCCCAGTCACCAACAGAGTCAAGCAAGGCTGTGTACTGCCACCCACATTGTTCAGTATGATGTTTTCAGCCATGCTGTCAGATGCCTTCTGTGATGACGAATAAACCAGCATCAAGATCAGACAGATGACTGATGGCAGACTCTTCAACCTATGAAGGCTACAGGGCAAGACCAAGGTGCACAATTTACTGTTCGCAGATGATGCAGAACATGAACCTTTTTTCCCACGCCTGCAGAAATTTCAGCCTCACAATTAGTACCAAGAAGACTGAGGTCTTGCATCAGCCCGCACAGCAGAAGATGTATATGAGACCAGCCATCACTTCTGAAGGAAAAATCCTGAAGGCTGTTGACAAGCTTACGTACCTCGACAGTGCACTCTACTGATCTATGAACATTGACGATGAGGTAGACACACACATTGCCCAGACGAGTTCTGCATTTGGACAGTTACGGGAGTTAGTGTGGGAGAAGAGAGGCGTCAATCTGTCCACAAAGCTGAAGATGTATAAGGCATTTGTACTGCCCACACTATTGTATGCCTTTTGAGACATGGACTGTGTATGAGTGCCATGCTGAAACGCTGAATCGCTTTCACATGGACTGCTTAAGAAGGATTCTGAAAATGACCTGGCAGGACAAAATTCCAGACACGGATGTCCTCTCTCAATCTGGTCTGCCAAGTATCTACACCCTGCTGAGGAGAGCCCAAGTCAGGTGGGCAGGCCACCTGGTACGTATGCCAGACATACGTCTCCCCAAGAGACTGTTCTATGGTGAACTGGTGGAAGGCAAACACACTCAAGGTGGGCAGAAAAGTGCTTCAAAGACATGCTGAAAGTCTCTCTGATGAGCTTTGGCATTGAGCTGGACTCCTGGGTAATCCTAGTGCAAGACCAAACCTCCTGGCAAAGCTGTCTCAGAAAAGGCACTACCTCCTCTGAGTAGAGAAGGATTGCAGAGGCGCAGAAGAAGCGTGAGCTGCACAAATTCATAGCCAACTTTTTGCCAACCAAACCAGCGGACCAGTTGTGCCCAATGTGCGGCACAGCTTTTCCAGCCCTCATTGGACTGATCAGTCGCCGCAGGACACAATACCCAGTCAACCTCCTCAACGTGATGTCCTTGGTCATCATCGACAACGACAGACCAATCTGCAGTAACTAATGGCAGAGAACAAAAACACACTGCGTTTCTTAATTTCCAGCATGACTGGGCACAGACTTGTATATGTTTCTGACGTTGTGTTCAGCTTCCTAGTGTTCCTCTAATGTGAGATCCATGGGTAATGGCCATGTCCACTAAAAATGTAGTATTACCTGCAGATTTAGATTTCAGGTGGTTAAAATTTGGAATACCGTGGTAACGTCACTGCATATAATTTATTTAGCAGCCAGATTGTAACTCATGGCAACAGATTAATTACTTAACACGTACCAAACTGTATACCTCGAGAACACTGTGCCAATAGAGCATGCATCCAACTGATTGCATTTTATTTATTCTGTACCTTCTGAGTACAGGTGATAGCATGTGACAAACATTCATAGAAGTCTTGTAACTTAGATACGGTGTAACACCAGTCAGTGCTTTCATTTCCTATTAACCAACCTTCATTTTTATCAGCTCTTTTACTCAAGTAAATTTTGTATTTGTTTTCTTATCTTCTGATATTTTGTTCACAGCAGTCCTCCATTCTGCTGCCTGTAGTCTACAAGACTGCTGTTCGCGCTTACAATCGAGTGTAACATTCTTCAAGCAATTTTTCAACCATTCCATTAATTTTGGACATTATCTTCTACAGTTTTAGCTCTCCTTTTCAGTTTTCATGTTTATAATTTTATGGTGCCTGTGTTTTGTGTTATTGGCCTTATGGTTATATTAATGTTTGGGTTTACTGCTATTAGTGATGTCAAATATTCCCCCTTTAACCATACAGATCACAATTTTTTATGTTTGTAATTCGGCCCATGTATTTGTGTTTGAAGAGTAGTCCATGCAAGTTTCCTAATCATACTGCCCTCCTGCTCGCTACCATTTTTACTGCATGAAGCGTGTTCTATTTTTTCCTTGATAACACACCTCCTGCTAACACTCTTTCGAATTGAGGCATATAATTTAGTGGTTCAATTCACATTCTGTTAGTGATCTTTTTAGTTCCAGTAAGATCCTGTGCCTGCTCAAATCCCAGTTACAGCAATTAGCTAGTTGTCATGCGCGTTTGTGATCTTTCCGCACCAAGGCCCGTATTTATACGTTTTTAGCGCCGAATTTGCGCCACTTTTTTGACGCAAAGGCGGCGCTAAAAAAAGTATAAATATTGGCCCAAATTCGCACTTTCTAGCGTTAGGTGTACCTGCGGGCTTACCTACATTGAACAGAATATAAGGTAGTCAGCCATTTATAAAAAAAAAAAACACAATACGGACAAGAATTGGCCATAACACTATTCACTCTTTCTTTCACACCCAGTGTGTAGTAATTGTACAGTTGTTCAATCCCCTGGTGGCACAGTACCCAGGATAATGTGATGCTTGTTCTACTTCTTTCCATTTTTGAATGCCAAAATTTAGCACCTGCGCCACAAAAAGGATTTTCGAACCAATGAGTGTTTTTCAAAGTACGTAATTCCAGTGGCATACTGAAATAATGATTTCCCCATTTCGAATCATATCCATTTCATTTTAAATGTGCAATTCAGAAATCTCGATATAGACTTTATGATACTGGTGCTTTATTCTTTTGCAAAGAATCTTTAAAGTATACACTCCTTTAACATTTGCCAAGATATAAAAATGTACTGGGTTTATTAGCCGAGTTTACAACCATCGAAAGAATCTGTGATGTTACAAACACAAAATAGGACTTCGCCGCCAATAAAGGATTGAGGTCGCTATCAGCATTTACGAGTAACATTAAATGTTCTCGGATTTAAGCATTAGAAGAGAGGAGAGTACTGACTACATAAAAGTGTTGCAGATACACACTCACAAATCTTATTACAAAGATTGCTGTGAATGTGCCTAATGAGGAAGTATGGGGTAGTCAAATCCACTATTAGACCGTTCATTTAATTTTGTATTGAATGGCGAGGCTTGCTCCTAAATAAACATGTCTTCCCCGCGTTTTATGGTAACGCAGTCACTGCAGTGGTTTACTTTACGACAAGCTATAATCGCAAGGGAAGGTAATGGAAAGTGAAAAAAAATGTGCGTTTCCTGCATTTAACACATTCCTATATACATTACGTATCTAAGGAAATGTTAACCTTTTCATCTAAATGTTCCCCTACCACATCCACCTATGTTCTCTTTGAGAATAACAACGCTCAAAGGGCGCTGCAGAATGACTCAGATCCCCGCAGTGCCAGCTTGTGTCAGCATGTACATGTTACATACACTCTGCTCAGATCAAAGCAGATTAGTGGGTAACTATGGAGCCATATTTATACAGAGAGCTCTCCTCTCCTCTCTTCGGACTCACCAGCCTGTCTCCTCGGCATATATTTATTAATAACCTCATATTTGTGACGTTTCGAGTATTTGAATATTTGAACTTGGAGGACTTTGCAAATCCTTATACATTTGCATTAACTTGAGCCTGTTTGCTGGGTGTATTTAGCCATGGTTCTGGTTATGTATTGTGTGTGCACGTGTGTGTGCATGTGTGTGTGTGTTTATGTGTGTGTGTGTGTATATATATATATGTATATGTGTGTATGTGTGTATGCTGGGTGGGTTGTTATACTAGATATCTATGAATCCCTGCTCTCATCTTATCACACTTATCTACCCATCATCATATGTCATGTCTCTATCAATCTATCCTCCATTCCCATTCCCACTCTGACTCATCCCAAATCCATTCTACTACTTTCATCTATATAACTCTGCCTAAGCTCTTCCCTCCGCTTCCACATCTAACTCACCAAACCTCACTCTACTACCATGACCTCCCAAACAACCCTACTAAATTCTCCCTCATTTATCTCACCCTGCTACTTTGATCTCCCTAACCCTTCCACAGACTCTTCCCTCCTCCATCCCCCTTTACTCATCCCAAGTCTTTGGGATGAGTAAATGAGGGATATACTCCCAATTAACACATCTGGATTTCTTTCCTCCTCCACCCCTCCATTACTCCAGTCAATCTAACTAACAAACTCTCATATCCGCAGCTCAAATTAACTCGTAATAATACTAAACCTCTACCATATTTCCCAATACTAATCCATCAATATTTCTTGTTGGGTTCCGGAGTAGCGTGCTACTAGCCGAAAAGCGCTTCGACGCCTCGTCTGGTGTAGTAAGTGCTATATAAACACTATTACAATACAATACAATTAACTCCAGTCATACGTTTTAGGCCAAATAGTTGTAAAAAAGTGTCTCTTGATCCTCAAGAGCATTCATGTTAAGAGTTATTTATATATACTGGCCCATAATTATACTTTAAAATCGCTGCATTTGCGTCATTTTTTAACGCAAAAGCAGCTCAAACTTACAAAATACAATTGTATTTTGTGTTTGTGCCGATTTTGCATAAAAAAACGACGCAAATGCGACGCTAAAAAAGTATAAATAGGGGCCTCTGATTATTCTGTCTGTTATATTAGGATGGCCCAAACATCCTGCTCTGTTCATTTGACATTAAGGTCCATATTACAAGTCAGGCTGAGCAGTTTCCAAGACTGGCATACCTACCCACCTGACACAGGGTTCCCTCACCCAGTTTTCTTGGGTGCGGTAACAACAGAACTGATTTTGCCAGCCAGTAATTCTGCCCAGTAGAATGGTGTGAGACTCGGGGTATAACAACATCCACGCCCCGATCTCCGTTCTTCCAGACATTTCTTGTAATACTCCCTCTGCACTGGCCCCTTTCTACCCTCCCCTTCCCAACCACCCTCCCTCCACTCCCGTCCGGTACCTGCCCCCAGCTAACAATTATCACCCACTCAAGAGAGTTGATAAATGTCAATGGTAATCCTCCCTCTTCCCCTCCAGGAACACAAGAACCATGTGGAATTGCACTCCGTATCTGAATAGTTATTCCCTAGTCCAGGGGGATTTAATCTTAATTAAATTCTAACGGAAGGGTGTTCATTACTGCACAGAGTTATTCATTTTCTCTCCAGAGTTTGCACCCGTGAGTATGTAAGCCAAGAGTAACGGACAATTTACAGAATAACGAGCCCGATGTACTAAATATTTCGAGGTCAATTCACAAGGCTACATACTTGGCAACAGCATAACAGCAAAAGAAACGGTGAGAGTTGGATTTTTTTTTCTACACACAGCATGCTCTTTGTGAACGATTGCAATTTGTCTGGAGGGGGTGCATGTTTCATTACTGAATCGCAATGGAATGTATCAGTGGTTTGTGATCGAAATTGCTGTTGCGATCCATTAATCTAATATAGACTTCTTAACAGCGCAGACGACAAGTAAGGTAAGTTTTGTTTCATTACTTGTTATGTGGAATGTTTTTTTGTGCCCCCCCACCCTGCCGCTTTGCCCAGACTGGAGCCACCCCTGCTTCTTAGTGATATTATTCCAGACACAACGTGTGAATGGGGGTGTTTGGCAAATGTGTCTCAGAGGACTACTACTTGCTTGTCCTCATGGTGTTCTCTAAATGGCAACTTTCGTTTATGAAAGGAGCCAACGCTCCCTTTCCCCTGTTTAATGCTGAAGGGTTCGTCAACACCTGTGTTAGAACTCTTTTTTTAAATAAAAAAAAAACAGTTTTAGGAGCAACGTAGAAGAAAGCCCGACTAATCTGGCGTGGCATGTGTGAAAGTAAGAGTTCATCTGAGTGGAGGTCTCTGGTGGGTTTGTGAAAAGAGTTCTGGATATTGAGGTGGGTAGGGTGAGTGTTGTGTAGGGCTTTGTAGGTGTAGGTAAGGCCTTTGAAATGTGCTCATTTATTTATAGGGAGTCAGTGGATTCCATGAGGTGTGGTGTGATGTGTATACTGGATGGAAGGTTAACAGTGATTATTGCTGCTGAATTCTGAATGCTTTGCAGTCTTATGATGAGTTGTTGCTGATTCTGGTGTATATAGTGCTCCCATATTCCAGCTTGCTTGTGATAAGAGTATATGTGTTGGATGTTGAGGGTGTTGGTCGGGAGCCATTTGAAGATTTTTTTCCACAATCTTCATGGTATGGAAGCAGAAGATTGATACAGCATTGACTTGGGTTGCAATGTTGACATTCATATAAATGGTGATCCTGAGGTTCTTGGGGTGGGTGGTAGGGGTGAGAGGTAGGGGTGAGTGATAGGAGTGGGGGTGTGTTAGACCTGACAGCCTTGGGGTGGTCACCGCTAACGTTTTGCCTGCCTCCCTCCACTTTTTGGATACTGTTTTTTCTGGTTTTTAGACTCTACGCACTTTACCGCTGCTAACCAGTGCTAAAGTGTACATGGTCTCTCCCTTTAAACATGATGACATTGGATCATACCCAATTGGATTATTTAATTTACTTAAGTGCACTATATGTGCTTCTAGATCAAATGCTACTAGTGGGCCTGCAGCACTGATTGTGCCACCCACTTAAGTAGCTCCTTAACCATGTCTCAGGCCTGCCATTGCAAGGCCTGTGTGTGCAGTTTCACTGCCAATTCGACTTGGCATTTAAAAGTACTTGCCAAGCCTAAAACTCCCCTTTTTATACATATAAGTCACCCCTAAGGTATGCCCTAGGTAACCCATATGGCAGGGTGCTGTTTAGGCAAAAGGCAGGACATGTAGCTGTGTAGTTTACATATCTTGGTAGTGTAAAACTCCTAAATTCATTTTTACACTGCTGTGAGGCCTGGTCCTTTCATAAGCTAACATTGGGGCTACCCTCAGATATTGTTTGAGTGGTAGCTGCTGTCCTGAAAGGAGTAGGAAGGTCATATTTAGTACTCCAGAATGGTAATACAAAACCCTGCTGACTGGTGAAGTTGGGTTTAGTATTCCTATTTTAGAAATGCCACTTTTAGAAAGTGAGCAATTCTCTGCACTTAAATACTTCTGTGCTTGACAATCCACATCTGGCTGGGTTCAGTTGACAGCTCCCTTGTGCATTTACTCAGACAAGCCCCAAACACAGGATGCTCAGCCTCACTTGCATACATCTGCATTTTGAATGGGTCTTCCTGGGCTGGTAGAGTGGAGGGCCTGACACTTACATGTCAAAGGACAGTAGCCTGCCCTCACACTAAGGACTGCCACACCCCCTACTGGGACCCCGGTAGACAGGATTGAACAGAAAGGGGACCTTGTGCACTTCTAAGCCACTCTTTGAAGGCAAATTTGGGTATTTAAACAGGGCCTCTGCCCCAACCAACTCAGACACTTCCTGGAGAAGAGAACCTGAACCAGAGCCTGCATCCTGCCAAGAAGAACTGCCTGGCTGCCCAAAGGACTCACCTGACTGCTTTCTGTGAAGGACTGCTGCCTTTCTGTTGCCCTGCTGCCTTGCTGCTCTCTGGCTGTGGTCAGAAGTGCTCTCCAAGGGCTTGGATCGAGCTTGCCTTCTGTTCCCTGATTTCTCAGGACCAAAAAGACTTCATCGCTGCAAGAAGGACTCCTTGTGCGGCGAAAATTGCCGCACAGCCTGCCACAAATGAAAGCACAGGCTGCATCGCGGTGAAAAATTCACCGCACGCCGAACCGGACCAGCGCAGCCCGACTTTGCAATGAGAAAATCGATGCAGCACCAGTGTAGCGACCGGAAATTCGACGCACTGGCCACTGGATCAACGCATAGCTGAGACAGAACAACGCAGCCTGACTTCCAGAGAATAATTGACGCAGCCCCTGCCGTGCAGTAGAAATTTTCATGCACCGCCCACCAGATCGACGCAGCCCCTGTGACTTCGACCTGTCAGAACCAGAAATCCACACATCGTCCACTGGGTGTCCAAAAAACCCTCAACCCGAAGAGGGTCCAAGACTGAGGGCTGGAAATCGATGCATAGCCTTCCCTGTGTGAAAACTAAATGACACATCGCCATGTGTGGCCTCAAAATCGACGCACACCTCCCTGTTTTCCACACATCTCCTCCCCTGCGATTCTTTGTGGAGATTTTGAACGCAAACCAGGTACTTTGTGATTGAGGGAGACACTTATTGCTTTTAAGAGACTAAAGACACTTTATATCATTTTTACTGTGATATTCCACAATGTACTTATTGCATTTTAATTGTTTTGACCTGCATCATATCACATAAATATTATATATTTTTCTAAACACTTTGTTGTGTATTTCTGTGGTGTTATATTGTTTTATTACATGATTTATTGCACAAATACTTTACACATTGCCTTCTAAGTTCAGCCTGACTGCTTAGTGCCAAGCTACCAGAGGGTGGGCACAGGGTCATTTAGGTTGTGTGTGACTTACCCTGACTAGAGTGAGGGTCCTTGCTTGGAAAGGGGGTAACCTGACTGCCAACGAAAGACCCCATTTCTAACAATGTGGGTCCTAGGTCAGTTGGCTACCAGGAGGAATTCCATGGTGAGGTGTTTTTGCAGGGCATCACAACTTCGATTGTCTCAACATTTGGTTTGACACAGTTGGAGGCATATTTATGAGAGGGTTGCATCATGCTTGCACCACCCAACATGGTACATGAATGAAGCAAACCTCTAAATCAGGATCTTGAAGCCACGCAAAGCCATTTTGCATGGCTCAAAGTGGCTTCAAAAATATAGAGTAATACAGAGCAAATCACTGTGTTGCATTACTCTCCCCTGGGAAGGCATTCTATGGGTGTTCCCATGCAGCTCCCATGGGTTTTGAGGCATCCCCAGATTTACAAAAACTTATAAACCTGGGATGCGCCAGAATCTTGCACCTTCCCAGGCGAGGCGTAACAAAGAGAAATATCTCTACTACTTGTTTCTTCTTCTTCTTTGTGTGTTGCCTTCTGAATCACACATAGAAGGAGGAATATGCTTCCCAGGATTGTTTTTGTCCAGGAAGGTGTGCATGAGAAAGGACAGGAATGCACCAAATTGTGATAAATGAAGCACGTTCCTGCCATTTCCCTTTCACGCAGTGCAGCTCAGAAAGGTGACTTGCTGCACGGTGTGACTTGGCTATTAATATGGCAGTTGGTCTTCATTCAGTCAGCGACTTTGGTGAGGAAGGTCATAAACTTGCTCCATGTGCTAGGGGTCTTGTACATGAGGGAGAGTAAGAGCTGGTGTCTTTGGCATAGGAGAGTACATCAAAATTTTTGGAATGAATGATGCTTGAAAGTGGTATCATATACACATTGAAGAGAGTCAGGCTAAGAAAGGAACTTTGTCGTACTTCTCAGATAAGGTTGCATAGTTCTGAAGAGAAAATGCCAAGACTGACTGACTGTGTCCTACCAGTCAGGAAGGAGAAGATCCAATAAAGGTCTGCTCCTTCGATCATGCAGGCATAGGATGACAATAGGCTGGGATACCATGTTGATTGCTGCAGAGAGGTCCAGGTGGATGTTGTCCACTGGCTCTCTTCTGTTCAGGATCATGCAGAGGTTGTCTGTAGAAGTGATGAGGGCTGTTTCTGTGCTGCAGTTAGGTTGGATTGGGTGATTTTGTTCAGTTGGTGGTGAATGAGATGTGTGGAGATGTGCTTGTTGGTCAGCTTCTGTAGGACTATAGCAGGGTAGAATAGCAAGAAAATAGGTCTGTGTAGGAAAGTACCATCTTGCCTGGCATGTTACCCCAATTTTTACTTGTATGTATGTTTCTTTTTGCCTGTGTCACTGTGATCCTGCTAGCCAAGACCACAGTGCTCATAAAGTGTGCCCTGTATGTGTTCCCTGTGTGGTGCCTAACTGTATCACTGAGGCTCTGCTAACCAGAACCTCAGTGTTTATGCTCTCTCTGCTTTTAAAATTGTCACTGCAGGCTACTGACTATTTTTACCAATTCTGATTGGCACACTGGAACACCCTTATAATTCCCTAGTATATGTTACCTAGGTACCCAGGGTATTGGGGTTCTAGGAGATCCCTATGAGCTGCAGCATTTCTTTTGCCACCTATAGGGGGCTCAGACAATCCTAACACAGGACTGCCACTGCAGCCTGAGTTAAATAACGTCCATGTTATTTCACAGCCATTTTACACTGCACTTAAGTAACTTATAAGTCACCTATATGTCTAACCTTCAATTAGTGAAGGTTAGGTGCAAAGTTACTTAGTGTGAGGGCACACTGGCACTAGCCAAGGTGCCCCCACATTGTTCAGGGCAAATTCCCCAGACTTTGTGAGTGTGGGGACGCCATTACACGTGTGCACTACATGTAGGTCATTACCTATATGTAGCGTCACAATCAGAACTACGAACATGGCCATGTAACATGTCTAGGATCATGGAATTGTCACCCAAATACCATTCTGGTTGGGGGGACAATTCCATGCATCGGCGGGGCTCCAGCATAGAGCTTGGGTACTGCTAAACTAACTCTCTGGGGTTTCGCTGCAGCTACCGCTGCTGACAACCCTCAGACAGGTTTCGGCCCCCCTGGGGCCTGGGCAGCCCAGTCCCAGGAAGGCAGAACAAAGGATTTCCTCTGAGAGAGGGTGTTACACCCTCTCCCTTTGGAAATAGGTGTCAAGGACCTGAGAGGAGTAGCCTCTCCTGGCCTCTGGAAATGCTTTGAAGGGCACAGATGGTGCCCTCCTTGCATAAGCCAGTCTACACCGGTTCAGAGATCCCTTGACCCTCCAAGAGCTTCAGGCAATAGGTTTATTCTGGTGGTAGTGGACCATGCCTCTAGGTACCCTAAAGCAATCCCCTTAAGGACCACTACAGCTCCTGCAGTGGCAAAGGCCCTCCTGGGAATCTTTTACAGAGTGAGCTTCCCTAAGGAAGTGGTGTCAGACAGAGGTAGTAACTTCATGTCTGCATACCTCAAAGCAATGCGGAAGGAGTGTGGTGTAACATACAAGTTCACTACTCCTTATCATCCACAAACAAATGGTCCAGTTGAGAGGTTTAATAAAATTCTCAAAGGTATGATAATGGGACTCCCTGAAAAACTCAGAAGAAGATGGGATGTCCTGTTACCTTTCCTCCTTTTTGCTTACATGGAGGTACCCCCAAAAGGAGTGGGCTTTAGCCCCTTTGAACTCCTCTTTGGGCACCTTGTGAGAGGTCCCCGTGCACTTGTTAAGGAGTTTAAAAGCTCCTAAACAAGACATTGTGGATTATGTACTTGGCCTAAGATCAAGAATGGCTGAGTATATGAAAAAGGCCAGTAAAAACCTTCAGGCCAGCCAGGAGCTGCAAAAGCAATGGCATGACCAGAAGGCTGTCCTGACCCAGTACCACCCAGGACAGAAGGTGTGGGTATTGGAGCCTGTGGCCCCAAGAGCACTCAGGACAAATGGAGTGGACCCCATCTAATTGTTGAAAAAAAGGGTGAGGTTACCTATTTGGTAGACCTAGGCACTGCCAGGAGTCCCATTAGGGTGCTCCATGTCAAACGCCTGAAACCCTACTATGACATGGCTGATCTCACCCTGCTCATGGCAACTGATGGGGGACAGGAAGAAGAGAGTGACCCTCTCCCTGATCTCTTCTTCACCACTGAAGCTAATGGCTTAGTTGAGGGAGTAGTACTGGCAGATTGTCTTACTGCTGAGTAGAAAGATAACTGTGTAAAATTATTTAAGTCAGTTTTCTGAACTGTTCTCACTGATACCAGGTACTACTACTTGGTGTGAGCATACAATCAATACTGGAGACAGTTTACCTGTCAAAAGTAAGATTTATAGGCAGCCTGACCATGTCAGGGACTGCATTAAACAAGAGGTTCAGAAAATGTTAGACTTAGGAGTGATTGAGCCTTCAGAAAGCCCATGGGCTAGCCCAGTGGTGCTTGTTCCAAAACCGCACAGTAAGGATGGTAAGAGAGAGATGAGGTTTTGTGTTGACTATAGAGGGCTCAACCAAGTAACCAAGACAGATGTTCACCCTATACCCAGGGCAGATGAGCTGATTGGTACACTGGCTTCTGCCAAGTATCTGAGCACTTTTGATTTAACTTCAGGGTATTGGAACGGTTAAATTATCAGAATATGCTAAACCCCAAATTGCATTTTCAACAATTGGAGGGCACTATCAATTCACTTTGATGCCCTTTGGTCTGAAAAATGCATCTGCCACTTTTCAAAGGTTGGTGAACACAGTCCTGCAAGGGTTGGAAGCTTTTAGTGCAGCATATCTGGATGATATAGCTGTCTTTAGCTCCACCTGGGATGATCACCTTGTCCACCTGTGGAAAGGTTTGGAGGCCCTGAAAAAGGCAGGCCTCACTATCAAGGCCTCAAAGTGCCAGATAGGGCAGGGGAAAGTGGTTTATCTGGGCCACCTGGCAGGTGGGGAACAGATTGCACCACTGCAGGGGAAGATCCAAACCATTATTGAGTGTGCTCCCCCTACAACTCAAACCCAGGTGATAGCCTTTTTAGGCCTCACAGGGCATTACAGTAGGTTTATTAAGAATTATGTCTTCATTGCACCTCCTCTTAATGATCTCACTAGTAAAAAGATGCCTAAAAAGGTATTGTGGGCAGCCAACTGTCAAAAAGCTTTAGATGAGATCAAACAGGCCATGTGCTCTGCACCTGTCCTAAAAAGCCATTGCTACTCCAAAAAGTTCATAGTCCAGACTGATGCTTCTGAATTGGGGGTTAGGGCAGTGCTATCACAGCTTAATACTGAGGGCCAGGATCAACCTGTTGCTTTTATCAGCAGGAGCTTGACTCCTAGAGAAAAGCGCAAGTCTGCCATAGAGACTGAGGCCTTTGCTGTGGTCTGGGCACTGAAAAAGTTGAGACCATACCTGTTTGGTACTCACTTTATTGTTCAGACAGAACACAAACCTCTACTTTGGCTAAAACAAATGAAAGGTGAAAACCCTAAATTGTTGTGGTGGTCCATCTCTCTACATGGAATGGACTATAAAATGGAACATAGACCTGGGAGTACCCACTCAATGCAGATGGCCTCTCCAGATATTTCCACTTAGACAATGAAGACTCATCTGGGCAAGATTAGCCTTATTGTCCCTCGTTTGGGGGGGGGGGGGGTTGTGAAGGAAAGTACCATCTTGCCTGGCATGATACCCCCATTTTTACTTATATGTATGTTTGTTTTTGCCTGTGTCACTGGGAGCCTGCTAGCCAGGACCCCAGGGCTCATAAAGTGTGCCCTGTATGTGTTCCCTGTGTGGTGCCTAACTGTATCAATGAGGCTCTGCTAACCAGGACCTCAGTGTTTATGCTCTCTCTGCTTTTAAAATTGTCACTGCAGGCTAGTGACTATTTTTACCAATTCTGATTGGCACTCTGGAACACCCTTATAATTCCCTAGTATATGGTACCTAGGTAGCCAGGGTATTGGGGTTCCAGGAGATACTTATGGGCTGCAGCATTACTTTTGCCACCCATAGGGAGCTCAGACAATTCTTACACAGGACTGCCACTGCAGCCTGAGTGAAATAACGTCCATGTTATTTCAAAGCCATTTTACACTGCACTTAAGTAACTTATAAGTCACCTATATGTCTAAACCTCACTTAGTGAAGGTTAGGTGCAAAGTTACTTAGTGTGAGGGCACCCTGGCACTAGCCAAGGTGCCCCCACATTGTTCAGGGCAAATTCCCCAGACTTTGTGAGTGTGGGGACACCATTACACGCCTGAACTACATACAGGTCAATACCTATATGTAGCATCACAATGGTAACTCCAAATATGGCTATGTAACATGTCTAGGATCATGGAATTGTCACCCCAATACCATTCTGGTATTGGGGGACAATTCCATGCATCCCCGGGGCTCCAGCATAGAGCCCGGGTACTGGCAAACTGACTCTCTGGGGTTTTCTCCACAGCTACCGCTGCTGCCAACCCTCAAACAGGTTTCTGCTCCCTTGGGGCCTGGGCAGCCCAGTCCCAGGAAGGCAGAACAAAGGATTTCCTCTGAGAGAGGGTGTTACACCCTCTCCCTCTAGAAATAGCTGTAAAGGGCCTGAGACGAGTAGCCTCTCCTGACCTCTGGAAATGCTTTGAAGGGCACAGATGGTGCCCTCCTTGCATAAGCCAGTCTACACCGGTTCAGAGATCCCCCAGCCCTGCTCTGGCGTGAAAGTGGACAAAGGAAAGGGGAGTGACCACTCCCTTGAACAGCACCTCCCCAGGGGAGGTGCCCAGAGCTCCTACAGTGTGTCCCAAACCTCTGCCATCTTGAATGCAGAGGTGTGAGGGCACAATGGAGACCTCTGAGTGGCCAGTGCCAGCAGGTGATGTCAGAGACCACTCCTGATAGGTGCTTACCTCTCTTTGTAGTCAATCCTCCTCTGAGGGCTATTTAGGGTCTCTCCTGCGGGTTTCTCATCAGATAACAAATGCAAGAGCTGACCAGAGTTCTTCTGCACTTCTCTCTTTGACTTCTGCCAAGGATAGACCGCTGACTGCTCCAGGACGCCTGCAAAACCGCAACAAAGTAGCAAGAAGACTACCAGAAACATTGTAGCGCCTCATCCTGCCAGCTTTCTGGACTGTTTCCTGGTGGTGCATGCTCTGAGGGCTGTCTGCCGTCACCCTGCACTGGAAGCCAAGAAGAAATCTCCTGTGGGTCGACGGAATCTTCCCCCTGCTAACGCAGGCACCAAACCTCTGCATCACCGGTCCTCTGGGTCCCCTCTCATCTTGACGAGTGTGGTCCCTGGAACACAGGAGCTGGATCCAAGTGTCCCCAACAGTCCAGTGTCCTTCTGTCCAAACTTGGTGGAGGTAAGTCCTTGCCTCCCCACGCCAGACAGTAATCCTCTGTACTGCGTGAACTGCAGCTGCTAGGGCTTCTGTGCACTTTTGCAAGACTTCCTTAATGCACAACCTAGCCCAGGTTCCAGCACTCCGTCCTGCATTGCCCAACTCGCTGAGTTGGACTCCGACTTTGTGGGACCCTCTTTTGTTGTGCTGAGATGACCGCCGTGCTCAGATCTTCTGAATGCCTGTTCAGGTGCTTCTGCGGGTGCTGCCTGCTTCTGCATGGGCTCTCTGTGTTGCTGAGCACCTTCTCTGTATCCTCCTCCAAGGGGCGACCTCATGGTCCTTCCTGGACCCTGGCAGCACCCAACACCTTCAACTGTTACTCTTCCAGCTAGCAAGGCTTGTTTGCAGTCGTTCTGCATGGAAACAACCCTGCATCCTTCAGCACACCGTGGAACATCTTCTGACCAAAGGAGAAGTTCCTGGCACCTTCCGTTGTTGCAGAATCTTTGGCTTCTTCCACCCGGAGGCAGCCTTTTTGCACCTTCATCCGGGGTTTAGTGGGCTCCTGCCCCACCTGGACACTTGCATGACTCTTGGACTTGGTCCCCTTCCATTGCAGGTCCTCAGGTCCAGGAATCCGTTTTCAGTGCTTTGCAGTCAGTTGCTGTCTTTGCTGAATCCCCTATCTCGACTTTACTGTCTTTCTGGGGTAGTAGGGTTACTTTACTCCTACCTTTCAGGGTCTTGGAGTGGGGTATCTTGGACACCCTTAGTGTTTTCTTACACTCCAAGCGACCCTCTACACTCTACACTAGGCCTGGGGTCCATTCGTGGTTCGCATTCCACTTTTGGAGTATATGGTTTGTGTTGCCCCTAGGCCTATTGTCTCCTATTGCATTCTATTGTGTTCTACAGTGTTTGCACTACTTTTCTTAGTGTTTTACTTACCTGATTTTGGTTTGTGTGTATAATTTGTGTATTTTACTTACCTCCTAAGGGAGTATATCCTCTTAGATACTTTTGGCATATTGGGGGTCATTCCAACCTTGGCGGTCGGTGTTAAAGCGGCAGCTAAACCGCCAACACTCTGGTGGTAAAAAAAATGGAATTCCGACCCTGGCAGAAACCGCCAACAGAGACCGCCACTTCAACACACCGCCCGCCACGGCGGGACAAACAAACAGCGCGGCGGTCACCGCCAACAGACAGGCGAGAGTCAATGTACCGCCCACCCCATCACAACCTACCAATCCACCACCTTTTCCGGGGCGGTAGCCCCGCCGATAAAAACACGGCGGAAACAGCCATTTCTAACGGAAAACGCTCACCTCCATACACCCCACGAGGAATCTGGACAGCATGGAACCCGAACTCCACATCCTCCCAGTGATTGTCTTCCTGCTCCTCTACCAGGAGCACGAACGCCGGCGCAGAAGACAACGGTGAGTACTGCACCTACGACACAGGGGAGGGGGGATGGAAAAAATTACGGGGACACACATACGCGACACACCCACCCCCACCCTCACCCACTGCAACACACTCATCAATGCATAGCAACAACTCAGAGTTACACCCCCCAAACCCCCTGGAAGAATGCAAAGACAAAAGGAAATGATTCTAAACATTGGAATATATTGTATCACTGGCTTAAAAAAATATCACACATCTAAAACCTTTATATACATAAATTTTAAAGTCCGATCATTGTAGCAGGCATTGTCCGTGGACCACTGGGCCCAAATCACATGGGCAAAGCCCACACAGGATACTTGACTCCAACGGAGAGAACACTGCAGGGGCATCAGATAGCAAAACTACAGGCACCTCAGGGGGAAGGGAAGGGGGGGTACCTCAGCCAGATGAGTCCACAACGCCAGATCCACGAGGGGCCTCATGGCCACTGTTCCATCCTGGGGAGTGCAAAGCCACAGTCTCTCAAGTCTCTACATTGGGTGGTTTGCCCACTGTTACATCCTGGGGATTGCAAAGCCACAGTCTCTCAAGTCTCTCCAATGGGTGGGTTGCCCACTGTTACATCCTGGGGAGTGCAAAGCCACAGTCTCACAAGTGGATAACAGTCTCCACTGGTTCTGGAGGGGGACTGGTGCCCAGAGTGCTTCGTGCAGCCCTGCCCGACACAGAGGCGGGCCTGCCCCTTCCGCCAATGGGCCAGCGGTGCTTGAGACGGCGGTGCCCTGTTCAGCGGTGCTTGAGACGGCGGTGCCCAGTTCAGCGGTGCTTGAGATGAAGGGCCCAGACCAGCGGTGCTTGAGACGGCGGTGCCCTGTTCAACGGTGCTTGAGATGAAGGGCCCAGTTCAGCGGTGCTTGAGATGAAGGGCCCAGTTCAGCAGTGCTTGAGATGAAGGGTCCAGTTCAGCGGTGCTTGAGACGGCGGTGCCCTGTTCAGCGGTGCTTGAGACGGCGGTGCCCTGTTCAGCGGTGCTTGAGACGGCGGTGCCCTGTTCAGCGGTGCTTGAGACGGCGGTGCCCTGTTCAGCGGTGCTTGAGATGAAGGGCCCAGTTCAGCGGTGCTTGAGATGAAGGGCCCAGTTCAGCGGTGCTTGAGACGGCGGTGCCCTGTTCAGCGGTGATTGAGACGGCGGTGCCCTGTTCAGCGGTGCTTGAGACGGCGGTGCCCAGTTCAGCGGTGCTTGAGACGGCGGTGCCCAGTACAGCGGTGCATCGGATGAGTGTTCAGCTCAGCGGATCCGGCCATGGCATGGAGGTCATTCGCCACCTGACCTGTGGCTGGAGGTGCCTTCCTTCCCATCTGTCATGTGGCTGGTGGGGCCCTCCTGGGCTGCAGTACCGGGCCTGTGGGTGTCCTCCTGCCCACCTGGGATGGGGCTTGCGGGGCCCTCCTGGGCTGCAGTACCGGGCCTGTGGGTGTCCTCCTGCCCACCTGGGATGGGGCTTGCGGGGCCCTCCTGGGCTGCAGTACCGGGCCTGTGGGTGTCCTCCTGCCCACCTGGGATGGGGCTGGCGGGGCCCTCCTGGCCAGCTGGGCTGCTGGCGGACTTGTCGGGCGTGCTGCCCTTCCCAGCCTTCCCTGTTCGCCTGTGGCCCTTCCCCACCTTTGGCGGTGTGCCAGGTCGCACCACACTTCCTGCCGGAGCCATGGTAGGGATTTTGGTCCCTGGTGTCTTCGGCCTCTCGCGCCGGCCACTGACAATCTTCGGATGTTTTACAGAGGGTGGGCTGGCCGTGCCTTGGCTCCTTACTGAACTGGCTGCCCTTGAGGGTGGGGGACTCCACAGCCCATGGCACACTGTCATAATAGGTCTCGCTTTTGTGGTGGCTGAGGTGCTGACTGGAGTCCTATGAGATGGACGGGGTGGGGGGAGTTGTTGGAAAGAGGTCAAGTTTGGAAAGGAAAAGCAATTTAGGAACAGAGGGACGGGTAGGTTTAGTGGGTATGGGAGTGGAGGAAGAGGTTGTGGTTGTAGGAGTCTTCAGTCTGGTGTCTTTGGGTGCAGGTGCTTGGGCTGGATGCTGTAGTGAGGTGGATGGCTGTTGGGTGGGTGGCTGCCTGCGTTTGTGTAGCTTGGAAGAGGGGGTCACAGACACAGTGGGAGAGGACACAGGGGATGTGTAAATGGTAGTGGGTGTGGTGACTGCACGTGTGCGGGGGGTTCTGGTGGGTGTGCTGGTGATGGACGTAGTGGCTGAAGATGTTGTGCATGCAGGAGTGAGTGGAGACGTGACAGGGAGGGAGGAGGGAGACAAGGAGGAGGGGGACACAGTGGAGGCAGTGGGTGTTGGTATGTCTGTATGTGGATGTTGCTTGTCTGAATGCTTGTATGATGTGTGGTGCTTATGTCTGGATGAGCTTCCCTTGTGTGTTGAGGTGTGTGCAGGCTGGTCTGATGGTGTGTCTGGGATAGGCAGAGGTACAGGTGATAGGGTATGGGTGGAGGAAATTGGAGGGGGGAGGCTAGAGACAGGGACAATTGCTGCCATCAGTGCTGAGGCCAGAGTGTTGAACGATCGCTGATGGGCAGCCTGACCAGAATAAATGCCCTCCAGGTATGCATTACTCTGGTGCACCTCCCTTTCTACACCCTGGATGGCATTCAAAAGGGTAGACTGACCAACAATGAGCGTCCTCAGGAGGTCAATGACCTCCTCACTGAGGGCAGCAGGGGTGACAGGGGCAGGGCCTGAGGTGCCTGGGGCAAAGGAGATGCCCACCTTCCTGGGTGAGCGGGCACGGGCCAAACGCTGAGGGGCTGCTGGGAGGGCGGTGCTGGTGCGCTGGGTGGTGGCGGTACCTGTTGGTGCAGGGGGCACGGATGTTGCCGCCACCACAAGGGAGCTCCCTTCAGAGGATGAGTCCGTGTCACTAATGTCTGCACGAGTCCCCGCTGTGGAGCTCCCCTCGCCCTCCATCCCACTGGTGTATTCGGAATCCGTTGCATGGCCCTCCAGGGCCATGTGGGATGCAGCTCCCTCGTGCTCCTATGCCACTTCTCCTCCGCCTGATGATGCTAATGCACACATGAACATGAAGACCACAAAAAAGGGGGGGGGAATAAAGACATGTTGAGTGCATGCATTGGCGACACCGTTGGCGGAGAGGACAGACACAGAAGCCCCCTGCACTACGCCGCGCACTTCTCAACCCTGGGACATGGCCTACAAGCCTATGGACGACAAATGCACACATGGATGACACAGGGCCATAGATAACTGTACTTGGCACCCTACAGAGGTGGGGGCAAAGGGCCATGCCTTACGGAGGGGCCTAGCCTACAGAAATCGCCCTGGCCTAGGGATACCCACAGCCCTCCTCCCCCACCCAGACACCTCCACTGCACGCAAAGTCAGCAGAATGAGGTTGTACTCACCCCCTTGTGTCTGCTGTGATGTCCTCACGCGCCCATCCAAATTGGGGTAGGTCACCGCCAGGATCCGGGACATCAGGGGGGTCAAAGTACGACTGGCACCCCTCCCATTTGGGAGGCCATCCCCAGCTGAGCCTCCGCCGTCTTCCTGCTCCAGCGTCGGATGTCCTCCCATCTCTTCCGGCAGTGGGTGCCCCGTCTGTGGTGGACCCCCAGGGCCCAGACGTCCTTGGCGATGGCACGCCAAATGTCTATCTTCTGGTGGGCGCTGACCTGTGTGAAATGTACAGGGGGAGAAAAAGAGTCATCACCTTCTGCACCCTCAATGTGAGTGGCCCCCCATCCCTAACCTTGCCATGTGGCACATTCTGTCATCCGTCGTCTGATGCATGCCTCATTCGCTCCCCTCCCCACCATCTTTCATCCACCCGACTCAACCCAGGCATTGGCCACAAAGCATGCTCCCAGTGTACTTACCTGCTGGTCTGGAGGACCGTAGAGTAGCGCATACTGGGGGAGGACCCCATCCACGAGTTTCTCCAATTCCTGATCAGTGAAGGCAGGGGCCCTTTCCCCAGTCGCATGAGCCATTGTCTCTTCCAGACCGAGGTCACAGCAGCACTTGCAGTGTAGGTCCTCTCCTGTCGAAGATCAGGTATCGAGTGATTAAGCAGATAGAAAATGGCGGTCACGCCCGCGGCGGTGCGTACCGCGGAGGTGCGTACCGCGGAGGTGCGTACCGCGACCGCCTGCGCACATCGTCATTGGCTCGAGACCCATAGGGTTCAATGTTAACCAATGCTGCTTTGCGCCGCGGTCTTCGACCGCCTACCGCCACGGTGTGCCACGCCAGCACATTGACCTCACATCCCATTGTCACACTTCACAGGTCAGGCAGTCGCCATTTCAAGGGCCCACATGGCTTACTTTTAACTGCGTCACACATACCTAGGCCTTGCATCAACACTCCTACAAACCATTCAATGCATTGGGAATTGTGTTTTGTGCAAACTGTGGTTACGTACCTGTGGGCTGATTGACTCTGTGCTCGCTGTTGTCCTACATAGGCACCGTCCTCTGGGACATGCGAGGAGATGGAGGAATCTTCCCGTGTACAGACCGCTGGTAGACCTGTCGACAATGGAGGAAAGACATGTCATACTGACATACAGGCTTGACCGAGCCACTATTCAGGAACTGTGTGCCCAGCTGGATCCAGGCCTTATGTCACCCATCCGCCAACCCACAGGGATCCCACCTCTAGTCCAGGTGCTGTCAGTACTCCATTTCTTTGCAAGTGGGTAATTTCAAACAACAGTGGCCATATCATCAGGGATGTCCCAGCCTATGTTTTCCAAGGTGTTGTCCAGAGTGTTGTCTGCCCTTCTGAAATACATGCGGAGCTACATTGTTTTCCCTGAGGTGGAGGATTTGCCTACAGTGAAAGGTGATTTCTATGCCCTTGGACATATCCCCAACATCATAGGTGCAATTGATCGGACACATGTGGCTTTAGTACCCCCCAGCAGGAGTGAACAAGTGTACAGAAACAGAAAGAGTTATCATTCGATGAATGTACAGATGGTGTGTTTGGCAGACCAGTACATCTCCCATGTTAATGCCAAGTTCCCTGGCTCTGTGCATGACGCCTACATCATGCGGAATAGCAGCATCCCTTACGTGATGGGTCAACTCCAGAGGCACCGTGTGTGGCTAATTGGTGACTCTGGTTACCCCAACCTGTCCTGGCTACTGACCCCAGTGAGGAATCCCCGTACAAGGGCAGAGGAACGGTACAATGAGGCCCATGGGAGAACTAGGAGGGTGATCGAGCGGACCTTCGGCCTTCTGAAGGCCAGGTTCCGCTGCCTCCATATGACAGGTGGATCCCTATTGTACTCACCAAAGAAGGTGTGCCAGATCATCGTGGCCTGCTGTATGCTTCACAACCTGGCTTTGCGACGCCAGGTGCCTTTTCTGCAGGAGGAAGGTCCAGATGGTGGTGTTGTAGCAGCTGTGGAGCCTGTGGAGAGTGAAGAAGAGGAAGCCGAAGAGGATGACATAGACAACAGGAACACAGTAATACAGCAGTATTTTCAATGACACACAGGTAAGAGTCCAACCCGTCATATTACATATACTTAACCCCTACTACCTCTCTACTGTCTGACCTTTTCCCCCTGTGTATGGTAACTGAGTTGTGACTTTCCCTTCCAATTTCAGAGATGTGGGCCATACTGCGTGACATCTGCTTTATTTCCCCATGGACTACAGCTGTGTGACAGTGGTATGTTGGCATCACAATGTAAATATGCATTTTGGGACGGTAATGTCTAATACATTAGTACAAAATCACAGCCAGACTCCTGATTGTTTTGTCGAATAACTGTTTATTTCAGTGTCCTATATTGGTGGGTGGTTGCAAGTCGGTGAGGGGTGATGGTGGAGGATTGTCCATGGCAGAGTCCAGACTATTAGTCTCACAGGTGCAATGTCCAAATGCCTGTGGAAAGTGGAGCATGGGCAGTATAAGAATGGACAGGGTGTCAATGTGGGACAGTGGGATGACAATCAGGGAGGTATCCTTTCCTGGCGGGGGTCTTGGCATCTTACTCTGTCTTCTTCCTGGATCTCAGGGCCCGCTTGTGGGGTGGTTCTCCTTCTGCAGGGGGTGGGGTGCTGGTGGCCTGTTGGTCCCGTGGCGGGGCCTCCTGTCCACTAGCGCCGGCGGAGGTGGTAGGCAGTTCTTGGTCCATGCTAGTGTCAGGGGCCCTTTGTCCTGCCACAGTGTCCTGCAGTGTGGTGACTACCTGATTCAGAGCCCCTACAATGGTGGCCAGGGCGGAACTGATGTTTCGTAGTTCCTCCCTGAACCCCAAATACTGTTCCTCCTGCAGAAGCTGGATCTCCTGAAACCTGGCCAGGACCGTCGCCATCGTCTCCTGGGAGTGGTGGTAGGCTCCCATGATGGAGGAGAGGGCCTCGTGGAGAGTGGGTTCCCTGGGCCTGTCCCCCCCCGTCGCACAGCAGCCCTCCCAGTTCCCCTGTTTCCCTGTGCCTCTGTCCCCTGGACCGTGTGCCCACTACCACTGCCCCCAGGTCCCTGTTGTTGGGGTGGGGGGTTAACCTGGGTGCCCTGTAGTGGTGGACACACCGCTGATTGACGTGTCCTGGGGACTGAGGGATGGGCCCGCTGGGTGGGTGCTGTGCTGGTGTTGCCAGAGGGGGGAAGGTCTGCTATGGGCTGTGGCTGTCTGAGGGGAACCGACTGTCCCGGGGTCCCCGATGGGCCGGGCTGGTCATCTAGATCCAGGTCGACAGAGGGGCTGTCCTCACTGTGGGCCTCTTCTGGGGGTGGACATTTGTGGACCCTCCTGCGTGGTGACGTGGCGTTCGGGTCCTGCAGGGGTATAAAAGTATGGTTATTGCATTTGTGTGTGCCATAGCGTGTAATGGGTGGGTGCCCTTGTACCCCAGTGATGGCATTCCTGTGTGGGGGCTTTTGTGACGGTGATTTGGTGGGGGATGGGTATGTGCAGTGGGCATGCTTTGGTGATGGGTGTCCATGCTTTGTGGTCGCATGCAGGGCTTGGTGTTGGGATGGGTGGGCTGTGATGTGGAGACATTTGCAAGGAGCAGGATGTGATGGGGGTGAGGGTGAGGGTGGGGGTATGAGTTGGCATGCTGGTGGGGTGGGGGGGATGAAGTAGTGAAGATGAGACTTACCAGAGTCCATTCCTCCGCCTACTCCTGCGAGGCCCTCAGGATGCAGGATCGCCAAGACTTGCTCCTCCCATGTTGTAAATTCTGGGGGAGGAGGTGGTGGTCCGCCGCCAGTCCGCTGCACCGCGATGTTGTGCCTGGATACCATTGAACGCACCTTCCCCCGTAGGTCGTTCCACCGCTTCCTGATGTCGTCCCTATTTCTTGGGTGCTGTCCCACAGCGTTGACCCTATCGACTATTCTGCTCCATAGCTCCATCTTCCTGGCAATGGTGGTGTGCTGGACCTGTGTCCCGAAGAGCTGTGGCTCTACCCGTACAATTTCCTCCACCATGACCCTGAGTTCATCCTCGGAGAACCTGGGGTGTCTTTGCGGTGCCATGGGGTGGTGTGGGTGATGTGTGGGCTGGATTGTGTGGTGATGTGTATTGGTGTGTTGTGTGAAGTGCGTGGAAATATTGCTGGTTGAAAGTAAAATGCGCGTCTGGGTGCTCAGTTCTCTTTTTCTCAGTGCGTGGTCCCGATTCTGTAGAAGTGGGGGTTTGTTGGTGTGTGTTTTATATTGTGTTGGGTGTGTGGGAGTGGTGTGTGTATGTGTATCAGGTGTGTGTTTTTCGATTTGTCCAATGTGGATGTGTTTTGTAAATGTGTGTGTATTTTGAGCGCGGCGGTGTGTACCGCCAATGGATTACCGCGGTCGAATGACCGCCGCGTGGATTCGTGGGTCATGATAGTGTGGGCGTATTTCTGTTGGCGTGACGGTGGAGGTTTGGTCATCGCCAGTTTCTCGCTGGCCTTTGGTGTGGCGGACTTTTGTGGATGTCTGCATTTTGGCGGTTTGCCTGTTGTGGGTCAGAATGACCGTGGCGGTTTACCGCGGCCGCGGCGGTATGTTGGCGGTCTTCTGACAGCGGTAAGCGGCTTTTACCGCCAAGGTTGGAATGACCCCCATTGTCACTAAAATAAAGTACCTTTATTTTTATTAACTCTGAGTATTGTGTTTCCTATGATATAGTGCTATATGAAATAAGTGGTATAATAGGAGCTTTGCATGTCTCCTAGTTCAGCCGAAGCTGCTCTGCTATAGCTACCTCTATCAGCCTAAGCTGCTAGAACACTTATAATCTACTATTAAGGGATACCAGGACCTGTCACAAGGTGTAAGTACCACAAGGTACCCACTATAAGCCAGGCCAGCCTCCTACACACGGCAACTGATTCTAGGATTCACATTTTTTTCTGTTAAGTTAAAAAAACAGCATTAGTGTAGTAGATGTGGGAATGTGACGCTTTGCTGACTGTTCTCTTCCATAGGCTCCAACCGCTGAGGCTGCATATGAGATGGCGGCATCCTCCTGGTGGACCTTGCTACAATGGAGGACAGACACATTATCATTACCTACAGACTTGATCGTGCCACAAACCAGGAACTGTGTGCCCAATTTGAGCCAGACCTAATGTCAGCTATATGGCAGCCCACTGGTATCCCCTCTCTAGTTCAAGTCCTGTCAGTGCTCCAGTTCCTGGCAAGTAGTTCTTTCCAAACAACAGTGGCCATGACATCAGGGATGTCTCAGCCAATGTTCTCTAAAGTGTTGACCAGAGTGTTGTCAGCCCTGCTGAAACATATGCACAGCTACATCGTGTTCACACAGGTGGAGGATTTGGCCACTGTGAAAGCTGACTTTTATGCCCTGGGACATATCCCCAAAATCATAGGTGCAATTGATGGTACACATGTGCCATTTATCCCCCCCGGAGAAATGAGCAAGTTTTCAGGAATAGAAAAAGCTTTCAATCTCTGAATGTGCAGATGGTGTGTTTGGCGGACAAGTACATCTCCCATGTGAATGCCAAATACCCTGGCTTTGTGTATGACGCCTTTATCTTGAGGAATAGCAGCATCCCATAGGGGATGGGCCAACTCCAGATGCACTTGGTGTGGCTAATAGGTGAGCCCAAGGTCCCCACACAGTATCAGTAGGTGTATGGGTATGGGGGTGTCCTTAAGGGTTAGTGTGTGTCTAACAGGTATCCCTCAACATTTGCAGGTGACTCTGGTTACCCCAACCTCTCATGGCAACTGACCCCAGTGAGGAATGCAAGGACAAGGGCAGAGGAACGTTGCAGTCAGCCAGATGGGCGTACAAGGAGGATTATCGAACAGACCTTCGGCCTCCTGAAGGCCAGATTCCGGTGCCTCCATCTGACTGGTGGATCCCTGTACTATTCACCCAAGAAGGTGTGCCAGATTATTGTTGCCTGTTGCATGTTCAACAACTTGGCCTTGAGACGCCAGTGCCTTTTCTGCAGGAAGATGAGCCTGGAGATGGTCTTGTGGCGGCGGTGGAGCCTGTGGACAGTGAGGAAGAGGAGGCAGATGAAGAAGATGTTGACAACAGGAACAACATTATTCTGCAATACTTCCAGTGACACATATGTAAGACATTGCACATTCATATTACATTTCATTTAACTGTTGGACATTGTTCAAGGCAGCCTCTTACCGTATGTTTCTGGCCACTGACTTTACCCTTTGCCATGTCTATTTTTGGATCCCTGTGCCTCACTCAGGTTCCTGCTGTGCGTACTGCTGCCCACTACAGGTCATACCAATGTACATTTAACTAGACATATGTATTGAGATGTTAACCTTCTACGTACTGCAATCAATTGACAGACTCTGTACTTGTTTTTGATCCAAGGGTGTTTATTTCAGTGCTCATAAGTAGAGGAGGATGTGCAATGGGCAGGGGTGATGGTGGAGGAATGTCCAGTTAGAGTCCAGCCTCTTGGTATCACAGGTGCATTGTCCAAGGGGGCATAGGAAGGGGAGTAATGGCAGTTCAAGGTGGACAGGGTGACAGAGTGGGACACAAGGGTGACAATTAGGAGAGTCTTATTTCCTGGCGGTTGGTCTTGCAATGTTCTCTGTATTCTGCCTGGATCACAGGGACTGTTTGCGGGGCAGTTCTCCTTCTGCAGGGGGTGGGGTGCTGGTGGCCTGTTGGTCCTGTGGCGGTACCTCCTGTCCACTAACGCCGGCGGAAGTGGAGGGCTGTTCATCTGTGTGGCTAGTGTCAGGGGCCCGTTGTTGTGCCACCACCTCCCTCATGGTCGTGGCCATGTCACCCAGCACCCCAGCAATGGTGACCAGGATGGTGTAGATGTTTGTTAGGTCATCCCTGATCCCTAGATACTGTCCCTTCTGCAGCCGCTGGGTCTCCTACAGCTTGGCCAGTATCTGGCCCATGGTCTCCTGGGAATGGTGGTATGCTCCCAGGATGCTGGAGAGAGCCTCGTGGAGAGTGGGTTCTCTGGGCCTGTCCTCCCCCTGTCGCACATCAGTCCTCCCAGCTTCCTTGTTGTCCTGTGCCTCTGTCCCCTGAACCGTGTGCCCACTGCCACTGACCCTAGGTCCCTGATCGTCCTGTGTATGTGGTGTTGCCTGGGGTCCCTGTAGTGGTGGACACACATTGCTGATTGACATGTCCTGGGGACATAGTGATGGGCCCGTGGGTTGGTAATGTGCTGGTGTTTCCTGAGGGGGGAGGCTCTGTGGTGGTTTGGGACTGTGACAGGGGAACCGACAGTCCAGAGGTCCTTGATGGGCTAGGTTGGTCTTCCTGATCCAGGCGTGCGAGCTGCTGTTGTCACTCTGGGCCTCTTCAGGGGGTGGACTGGTTGTAGCTGTCACCTCCTCTCCAGTGACGTTGAGTAAGGGTCCTGTGGGGATGCAAATGCAGTGTTAATGTATCTGCGTGTGCCATTCTGTGCATGGGTGTGTTTCCCTGTATGATTGTGATTTCCCTGTCAGCTTAGCCTTGTGTTCATGGTGGTTTTGTGGGCTGGGTGAATCTCTGTGATGTGCATGCTGTGGTGATGGGTGTCCATGCAGGTCTGTGATGGGTGTCCATTCCTTGGTATTGGGATGGGTGGGTTGTGATGGTGGGGTGTATGTGAGGTGGTGGAGTGATGGGGGTGAGGGTAGGGGTAGGAGTTTGTGATGGCATGCAGGTAGGGTGGGGGATATAGTAGCAACGATTTGACTTATCAGAGTCCAGCCCTTCTGCTACTCCTGCGAGGCCCTCAGGATGCATGGTGGCCAAGACTTGCTCCTCCCATGT
Organism: Pleurodeles waltl; assembly: GCF_031143425.1. NCBI lineage: Eukaryota > Metazoa > Chordata > Amphibia > Caudata > Salamandridae > Pleurodeles > Pleurodeles waltl. The sequence goes on along the minus strand of NC_090437.1, from coordinate 1,048,639,653 downwards.
TGTTAGTTGTGGGGGAGGAGGTGGGTGTCCACTGCCAGTGTGTGTGTAGTTTGAATTGTCCAATGTGGTGTGCTTTTGTAAGTGTTTTTGTATTTTGAGCGCGGAGGTGTGAACGGCCAATGGTTTACTGTGTTTGAAAGCCCGCCTCGTTGATTTGTGGGTCCTGATACTGTGGGCGTGTTCCTGTTGGCGTAACAGTGTGGGTTTTGGCACCACCAATTTATCACTGACTTTGGTGTGGCAGACTTGTGTGGGTATCTGCATAGTGGCGGATTTCTCAGTGTGGATCATAATACCCGTAGCGGAATACCACCGCGGTCACAGTATGTTGGCGGCTGTCAGCACGGCGGTAGGCGGCATTTACCGTCAGGGTTGTAATGAGGGCCTCAGTGTTAGAAAAATAAAGGTACTTTATTTTGGTGACACATTGCCAAAAATGCCTTAGAGACTATACTCCCTTAGGATGTAAGTAAATTACTCAATATATACACTAGTAACCAGGTAAGTAAATAGTCAGAAAACAGTGCAAACAGTGAAAATCACAATAGGTTGCAATGGGCTTAGGGGGGACACAAACCATTTGTTAAAATAGTGGAATGCGAAAGTTGGTTGTGTGAAAGTGTAGTGTGTAGAGGGGTGCTGGGAGTGTAAGAAAACACCAAAGGTAAGTAATAGACCGCACCCCAGAGCCCAGGAAAACAGGAGTAAATCAAAGTAAGTTTCCTAAATAACAAGAAGTTGTGATAGAAGATTATGCAAGAACCAGAAGAGACTGCAAGGCACCAACAATAGATTTCGGGACCTGAAGACACATAGAAGAAGAACACCAAGTCCAAGAAGCACTGAAGGGGGAACAGGAGCCTCTGCTAACCTGGATTAAGGTGCAAAAGGAGAACCACCAGTGAGAAGACAAAGTCAGTATTGCAACAAAGAAGACAGATGCGGGTTCCTGGTTTGTGCAGAAAATGTCCTACGCCGGATGGATGAATGCAGTCTGGTTTGCATCACTGGATTCCGCCAACAAGCCTTGGCACACTCAATGCTTGCGGTTAGCGGAAAATGTCGCTGCCCAGGACCAGGAGGGACATGGTGGCCTCTACGCAGGAGGGGGTGCTGGGGACCTAATCTGTGCATGAAGAACTTCTTGGAAGGTCGCACATAATCCTTGGCAACTGCAAGTCACGCGGTGTACGGGGGTACTGTCTTGCGTGGGGAGGCAAGCTCGTACCTCCAAAGTTGAACAGTTGGAGATTGGGACTGTTGGAGTCACTTTAGTCCATCACCCCTATTGCTGGATCCATGCCTGTCATCTGGAGAGGAGACCCAAGACACCGGTTGTCGCTGCAGAGAGGTGCCTGCTGAAGCAGGGAAGTGACTCTGTCACTCCACAGGAGATTTCTTTGGTTCTTTTGGTGCAGGCTGAAGACAGGCAGTACTTTGAGGGTGCACAACCTGGCAACTGTTGCAGTTGCTGGCAGGAACTGAAGTTACAAGGTTGCAGAAGTCACCTTTGCTTTTTTGTTGCAGTTTTGTAGAGTTCCTGGAGCGGTCAGGGGCTGTTCCGTCGGTAGAAGATGAAGTAAAGGATGCAGAGGATTCCTGCTGGAGTCTTGCAATCCAAATCTGAAGAAACACCCAGAGGAGAGACCCTAAATAGCCCTGAGAGGGAGATTGGTCACCAAACCAGGTAAGCACTCATCAGGAGAGGTCTCTGACATCACCTGCTGGCACTGGCCACTCAGTTGCTCCCAGAGTGCCCCACCACCTTGGAATACAAGGTGGCAAAACCAGGGACACTCTGGAGGAGCTCTGGTCACCACCCCTGGGGTGGTGATGGACAGGGGAGTGGCCACTCCCCTTTCCTCTGTCCAGTTTCACACCCGAGCAGGGACTGGGGGGCAACAGCTGGGGCTGCCTGGAAAACCTGAGAAGGCTGGTATGGCCGTACTGGGGATCCACTGTGGAGCCCCCAGAGTGCATGGGATTGTGCAACTAATACTGGAATCAGTATTGGGGTACAATTTCCAGTTGTTAGACACCTTACATGGCCATATTCGGGGTTACCATTGTGAAGCTGGACATATGTATTAACCAATGACCTGTGCATGCATAAAATGGCGTCCCCGCACTCACGAAGTCTGGGAAAATGGGCCTGGACTATGCGGGAGCACCTCTGTTAGTGCAAGGGTGCCCTCACACACAGGTGCTTTATACCCAGCCTTCAGGGTTGGATGACCTGACATATAGGTGAGGTGACCTGGTGCAGTGGAAATGGCTGTGAAATAGTGCATGCACTATTTCACACAGGCTGCAATGGCAGTCCTGTAGTCTACTTTGCATGGCTCCCTATGGGTGGCAAATGAAATGCGGCAGCTCTTAGGAATCCCCTGGAACCCAATGCCCTAGGTACCTTTGTACCATATACTAGGTACCTATAAGTATTCCAATTTGGAGTGAAATACTGAGTTTCCAGTATCTAGTGACAAATTTGGATACAGAGAGAGCGTGAGCACTGGGATGCTGATTAGCAGGGCTCCAGTGACAATTTAGAAAACAGTGAAACACACTGACAAGCAGGCATTAAACCATAAGCACTGTGGTCATGACAAACAGGATCCCAGTGACACAGTCAAAAACACACTGACCTCAGGCAGAAATTGGGGGTAACATGCCAAAAAGAGGGTACTTTCCTACAAGGGGTGTCTGTGTTGAGGGTAGTGATTGTTAATGTGCAGGAAGGTGTCGCTTCCTGCACATAAATAATCTACAATGACGATTTGGCACTTCTGCAAAATGCAGCACACATAGAAGTACCAAAGCGTCATTTTTGAATGATTGTTCATGTGCAGGAAGGGACACTTTCCTGTACATAAACAATCATCTATGGCATTTTGCTTCTTCTTTGTGTGCTGTAAAAGCAAAAAACAAGGAGCAATTACAGCATTCCTCCTCGTTTTGCCATGCTAATGCCACCCACCACGGGGTGATGTTATTTTATGGTGCTGCCACAGATTAACGATTTCTCATAAATCTCGGACAGCATAAAAAACAATGGGTGTTGCAATGAAACACCCATTTCAACACCTATTGCGCACCCCTCTGACGCAGTCAGAGGGGCCTATATTTACAAGGAAGAGTAACACCACAAAAAGTGGTGTTACATCTCCTTGTAACTATGGAGCAGTGATTTACACCACTGGAGTGTCACAAAAAGTGATGCTCCGATAGGGCCTTGCAGGTCTGGCCCACTGTTTCTACCTATTCCAGCAGAAATTGAGTTTTTACTGCAAAGACGCCTGAGTAGGCACAATTCCATGGTGTACATTATATGCCATAAACCCGCCAATCATGCCATGCCGTGTGCTCATGCTGAGGCAGCTGATAGGACAGGTGTTTCTTGTATTACTCCTAGGCAAGGGCCAACAAGATAGTATAAACTAAGAATGTAGACACAATGAATCTAGCCAGAATGAACAGTGTAAGCTAGAAAAGGCCAATAACGGTGAGACATACAAGCTTTCATAATTAACTGTTGAGGGGTCTGCAGAGGTACCAGAACCCTGTACAGTTGCTGAAATAGCTGGGCAGATTCATAGGTAGTGCCCAGAAGACACTCGCTAAGCAAATTACATGACCACTGGAGAATAATATATGTACTTGCTAACAGCAGAGTTGTGGAGGAGGTGGTCCTTGGTCTGTGTGGGGGCCACGAGACCCCCGCATAAAATTATATATTTACCCAGGGCAAGGTGACGGTCCCTGGGCCTGTGGGGGGCTTGTGGCCTCCTGCGTACAATTAAATCATTTCCCCAGGGAGGTGGTAGTCCCTGGGGCTGAAAGAGGACTGCATACCCCTGCATTGTATTTGATTACAGCCCCTGGGAGGTGGCGGTCATCAGGGCTGCAGGGGGCCACGCACCTCCGCATTATGTTTGATTACAGCCCTAGGGAGGTGGCAGTCCCCAGGGCTGCGGGGGAAGGGGCCAAACAGCCTCCCACATAAAATTGTATATTTGCCCCAAGGAGGTGGCAGTCTCCAGGGCTGGGTGGACCACATGACCTCCCTGCCTACAATTAAATCATTGCCCCGGGGAGATTGCGGTCCCCGAGGCTGCGGCATTAAACTGCCCTAAGAGGGGAGTGCTGTGCACCCCCTCATTTATTTCAAAATGTCCCTGTGACCTAGTCCATCCAGGGGCTTCTTAAAAACAAGCACAGGAGCCCATGCTTGTTTTTACATATTTGTTTAAATTTTTGCCACAAATTTGTGGATACGCTGCAAACTCAAAGCAAATTTTTTTTTTGTATTGCTTTTTTGGCCTGGGGTCAGTCTGGGACCCCAGCACCAGAGCTATGGGGTCAGGGTGTCCTTACCTTTCCCCTTTTCTTTCTTTTATCTTTTTTTTGGGGGGACTGGGTTGAATCCAAGTGTTGGCAGCCAGTCAGAGTTCTGCATTTCCCTGCACCAGCTCATTATTATTTGCAAACACTTTGCACCCCTAGATATCTATATTTAGTTATCTTTCAATATTTCAAAAAGTGCTGAACGGATTTGCACCAAATAAGAAAAAATCACTCGTTCTGGACCAAGAGCTACCTTTCTGCCAAATTTGAAGTAAATCTGTCCAGATGTACAGACTGTAGTTGTATCCAAAATTTCCTATGGTAAATATAATAGGAAACACATGTGAAATACATGTATGAGTTTTTTCTTGTAAGAGGCTGAATTTGTACAAGATGGAATACAAGGATTTGGATTATGCTTCAAGATAGCATTTTATTTGCTGCAGCGGTCACCTCCAAAAGAGTATAAAAATGAAACTCTTTGGCCAAGGCAACTGATCTTTCCCTCAGCCTTTGATGTCTTTTATGGCAAAAAAATAAACACTTCACCACACTATACATGTGTCACAATTTCCAGACGCCTTCAAGCAAACATTTCCTTAAACCACATGAACATGATGTTCAAACACAGAGATAACATTTCTAGAACATAGGGCGGTTTAACACATCTACAAAGTTTCACATCTGCAACAAATGAAATTAAACAAGTGATGAAAGCATACAAATTTGTTCACAGCACAGAACAAATTAACAAAATGGAGCCCTCATGCCAAGTTAAGAAATCAATTTTTCACACACACGTTTTTTGATTCCCCCTTTATCTTGCCACCTCCCCTTGACAGATCACCCTGAAACTTCCAAGATTCACTGGAATGCTTTTTTATGGAAAAAATGGTGAAGATTTGTCAAACAGCGCCAAAGACATAGGCAAGTCAAAAAATGCTTTTTCAATGGTCATATCTTTAACTACCTACTATTAACTTTAATGAATTTCTGCAAAACGTTTGTGGTTGGGCTGCTAAAGAAGATTTAAAAGAGGTCTCTTTACTGTGTGTTGTTGCTTCCATGGAGAAGAGAGTCACACAGGTAAATGAACATCACACTTAGACCTGGAGATTTACTTGCACCAATGTGTTTTACGAAATGTTGATTTATGTTGTGGGGGATTGGATGCTCCTGTTAGTAATACCAAATGATGATTCATGTTATGGGGCTGGTATAGTTAGCCCTCTCTCCTAAATTATTATACAGCTCTTGGGAATGAGTCCCCGGGCCTCCTGAAAGCTTGGGGGCTGGGAGGCTGTTGTAACATTCCCCCGGGCCATAGCCCCCCCGGCCATAGGCCACACATTACTTTTTTTATAAAGGGTGGGAGCCATTATTTTTCTTTAAATTTTACAATGGGTTAGTGGATCTTCCATGATTTTGCAGTTATTTTTTTTAATTAACATTTTGGTCCTGGGGGAAGGGTATCATTATATTGCCCCTATATGCTTTTTAGTAGCACTTTTCACCATAGTGGACTTAGTCCCAAAGCCCTAAAATGGCTGCCTTCAAATGTTTTATTGCATATGTGTGCATTAACAAATAAGGACAAGAGATGCACCACAGCACAAAACCTTTACCAGTGCCATGATGGAAATTGGAAAACACTTAGATTATCTGGAAAAGACTGTATTCCTAGAAACCTGAGGCGGGAGGAAAAATCTTAGCACTGTACAGAAAAGAATCTTTGTACATTGTGGAAGCTGACTGCTAACCACCACACAGAATTAATTTAGATGAGGAACTTCATGTCTATTTGTAAGAACTTGGTTGGCCCTCGGGAGACATTTTTGATATAAAAGATTTGGGTCCTAGCTTTAATTGTCTCTTTTGGTATACTCTTACAGTGTTTGTATGATATGGGGGGCCACTGTTTTCTTTCTTGACATTTAGCAAATTATGGATTACAAATATAATTTATTGACTAAGAGATTTGATAATCGTTGAAGGGTTGTGTCAGATCAGGCATTTATATTGAAAGTTTGGAACCAAACATATTGGTGGGTTGTATATAATTTATAATGTTTGTAATGAAACACTGTATATGGGGAAGACTCTCAGTATGATTTCATTTAAGTAGGATTGAAAACTTTCAGCTACTATAGTCGTAACTGTTCAATGTTTTGATGTAGATGTATCAATTTTTTATAAATTATAAGGCAGATGTGATTGTGTTTGGGTATGTAAAATGACGCATACTACCAGTGAAATAGATTTGCTTTAGAATCCTTTTTTTAAGATGCAACCACTGATTATTTTCCTTTTCTTCCTAGGGATATTTGTTTTATATAAATTGCCATTTGTGATCGACTTGAGATATTATCTACAGCTGATGAATTGTAGACATATTGGCCCTCATTCTGACCTTGGCGGTCGGCGGAGAGGCGGCGGTCGGACCGCGAACAGACCGGCGGTCAGAAAAATGGCATTCTGACCGCGGCGGTCACCGCCGCGATCGACCGCCACTTCCCCACTCCGACCGCCACGGCGGTCATGACCGCCGGGCTGGAGTTTGCGCACTCCGGCCCGGCGGTCGTCCCGAGACCGCCAACGGTATCATGACCCTGCCTACCGCCGCGGTTTCTGGTGGTCGGGAACCGCCATGCGAACCATGGCGGTAAGCACTATCGGGGCCAGGGAATTCCTTCCCTGGCACTGATAGGGGTCTCCCCCACCCCCCACTACCCACCCGAGTCCTCCCCCCACACCCTCCACCCCCCTGCCATCCCCCAGAGGTGGTACGAACCCCCTCCCCACCCACACCCCGACATGCACATACATGCACCCCGACATGCACACACCCCCAACATGCACATATACACACCCCCTACACACACATACACAACGGGGACACATACCCGCACACATACATGCAGACATGCGCACCTGCCGAACAGCACACATTACCCATAGACACAGCAGCACCCCCCGCCCGCATACACGCACTCACACACCCCCTCTACACACTCACACGCACACCCCCATACACGCCCACATCACACAACACCCCCCCTCCCCCTCCCCTCACGGACGGTCAACTTACCTTGTGCGTTGGTCCTCCGGGAGGCGACGGGAGCCATGGGGAGGTGACCGCCAACAGAACACCGCCAACAGAAGACCGCCACACAGATATGTGGGTCGTAATTCTGTGGGCGGTGTTCTGCTGGCGTGGCGGTGGAGGTTGACCAGTCTCCACTTTTCCGCCGACCGCCAGTGTGGCTGCTGGCGGTTTCCCGGCGGAACGCTCCCAGCGGTCGGAATGCGCACAGCGGCATAACGCTGCGGTCGGCGGTCTTCACCGCGGCGGTAACTCGGCGGTCTCGCGAAAAGACCGCCAAGGTCAGAATGAGGGCCATTGTCTTCATTGTCTACACTTGGATGCTTTGTTGGAGGAAGTAAAAGTCTTTTGTTAATTTCTGTGGTATTTTAAATTGGATGAGCACCAATGAGATTTTTCTGTTATCAACCCTCTAACATGTTACCTGTCTTCTTGTTGCAGTCACCACTACATAGTTATAGTTAGGTCAGCTGTTTTATGTTGCTTCCTACCGCCATGGTGACAGCTGCCAACATACCATTGCTGTGGCTACCACCGGCCCACCCGCATTTTGAACGTAGACGGAATTCCACCAGAAGGCTGGTGGAATACCGTTGACGGTCATGGAAGGGGATGGTGTTAAGGTGGCGCTGCTGCCAGCAGCTGTGCCACGCCAGCAAAACACCGCCAACCATATCATGAGCAATGATACGGCCTTGCAGTGTTTTGGTGGCAGACGCTGCTGCTGGCAGCAGTGCAGTGTCCCGTCTCCTGCCGGAGGACCCCCTACTAGCAGGGAAGTCAGGACAGGAGAAGGCAGTGGGAGGTGGTGTATGCATGTGTGGGGGGTGTGTATCTGTTTTTGTATGCGTGCATGCGGGTGTGAGTTGCATTGAATGCGTGCATGAATGACTGAATGTGAGTGTGCGTGTATGTTGTGTGTTCTGAATGCGGTTGTGCGACAATGTATGTTGGTGTGTGTTGCGGTATGTGGGTATGTATATGTGCATGCGTGGGTGGATGTGGTTATGCGTGTGTGTATGATTGTGTATGACTGAATGTGAGTGTACGTGTATGTTGTGTGTTGTGAATGCGTGTGTGCGACAATGTATGTTGGTGTGTTTTGCGGTATGTGGGTATGTATATGTGCATGCGTGGGTGGATGTGGGTATGCGTGTGTGTATGATTGTGTATGTGTGTGCATGTGGGTGCGTAAATGTGCGGGTGGCAGGAGAGGGAGGGGGAGGGCGGGGGATGACTCTAGAGAGGGGAGGGGGTGATGGAGACCCCTATCAGTGCCAGGGAAGGAATTCCCTGGCACTGATAGTGCCTACTGTCATGGTTTTCATGGCAGTATGCTTGCCACGAAAACCATGTCGGTAGGCGGGGTAATAATCCCGAGGGTGGGATTGTGACGGCCGCATGGCTGGAGACTCAAGTCTCCAGCCCAGCGGACATTATCACCCTAGCGGCCGGAGTGGTAAATTGGCCCCCTCATCAAGCCATCACAGGCCATGGTTAGCCCACACCCAGTGGCAAAATTATTGAATATGGTGACAGAGGAACACAGCCCTCCACCCTGAGCTTTCGCAGACCCCTGGAAGTTCACCCTGAGGCTTAAATTTCTCAAAATGGGGAGGCGATTGCCTGGTTCCCCTTCCTATTTTATCCCATGGTTCACCTGAATGAAGGGGATACTGGCACAACAGAGTTAGCCCTGTGTTAAAATCCACCTTATCTCATCACCTTTCCTCCAAGACAAGATGCCAGCACACCGAGGCACTTTCATATAGCAATGTTTTATTGGTACGCTGTCATCACACATTTCCACCATACCTCTACCTTGCTCACATAAGAAGGCCTCAATTTTTACCACCTTTAAAGTGCTCAGGTGCTCATTCCCCAAATAACCATAAAAAGAGAATACATTTTCACATTTCATCATGCTCTTTATCTTTCCGTATTAAAAAATAAAAATGAATGTGTTAATTAATTCCTCCTAATTTATGTGCATCAGTAATTTTAAATATATTTTTCCATTTCTCATCACTTTTGCCAGCATGTAGATTGAATTTTATATTGTGAGGGTAACATGTCAATCATGCAGGGTCCCTTTATTTACACAGTATTATTGTCAAACATGACTGAGTAGACTTACCATTTTGTAATCTAGCACATAAATTTAGCATTTTACCATTGATAATCATGCCATAGTAGACTAATGACCATGTGAGTTTCAACAATCCTTTCTACTTCATACCCTGTATCAGTCTTTCTGACTGAAATATGTACATGCTACAAAATCTATGCCTAAAACCCTCTAATAGATAAAGCGAGGGATCGGATTCACTGGCTGTATTACTCTTTCTTTTTCCGCCTTTCCCGAGGGACGCTCACATTTAATTGAAACACATTACTGAAAAGGAACAATGTCAACCAAAAAAATGTCACCTAAACAAATATTAGCTCTCAACACAGATGCTACAGATATGTGTGTAGTTCCTCTTACAGATTCAGTCATGTGGGATACTTCCTGTCTAATAAAATATAAGACTCTAGACTTCTTAGTTGATTTTCTCAATTACTTCCCTGAGAATATCTAGGTATAGAATCAGTCACAAAGTATTTTAGATCTTAGCATGTTTCTCAGCAAAATGGTGAGTGATTAGAAATGACTTATCCTTGTTTCTTAATGCTTAAGTGTGTTGTAAAACTCTCTTGTAGACCTGATGAATTGTGTTGCCTACATATTGTCCGCATGGAACACACAGTACATTGACTGCATATTCTGTTCTGCAGATATACGCTCCTCTAACATTTTGTGGGACTTTATCAAATGGTGTACTATACTGAGTTTTGTTAAGTCCATACTGACACATCTTGCATTTACTATATTATTGAAACCCATGACTTCCCTTCAACCAGTTCATTAGCATTCATTCTGGGCTACTTCTTACTTACTCATCAACCATAGATTTTGTTCTTCTGAATTTGAACCTTACATTACATGGCTACAAGGGGCATAGAATGAGATACATTTTCACTAAATGTCAGTGTTTACTCATTATCTTCCTGATAAATCCTTTCAATGTGCTATAAGTTGTGATAAATCAAATTTGCAACTGACCTTCTTCCCTTTAAGATTTTTCCATTTCAAACAGCACAACTTTCCTGTCGTCTGTACTTGTTCAACTGCTTCTTGCACTAATCGTATATATATATATATATATCTCCTTTCTAAGAAAAGCAAAGCCATTTCCAATTGGCCCTTCTTAAATTTCATTTGTTTGCTACAATGTATTTATACCTGCAAGTCTTGATCTTAAGGGATATTAGATATCAATCTTTTGTGATGAGAGCTACTTGTATGCAAAACAGTATGTTTCTTGCTGTTATTTTCTAACTACATTTATCTCTAATGTTTTGTTTTTTATATACTACTAAGATTAGAAACATGATGTCTGTACTGTTTGTGGAGCTGGCACAATGTAGATTCAGATTGTTACAATTAAGTTTTGTTACAAATTCTTGAGCACTCTCTTCTGACCCCATTCGCATTACAAAGAGGTTATCTATATATCTGATTCCCATTGTACCATGCTCATTCCAGTCATTCCCATAATTGACCTAGAATACCTGCTTCTCCTACTAGCTAATATGCAGATTTTCATAGCTAGAGATGAAGCAGGTGCCCACAGTTACACCTCATAACTGTTTGTATACTGTATTATCAAATAGAAAATACTTTTTTCAAGGCACCATTTAGTCATCTTAATCGACATTTTGGTATTTTGCAATAATAGAAGAGGGCTTATGTTTTTATGTGCAGTCCTAAAAATACTACTTGTAAAATAACTTTGTGGATAGAACATTTGAGAAAGTCATCATTTTTGCTTGACCAATACTGGTGGTTACGGACTCTGACTGTGCCCTCAGCCCTGCTGCCCTGGCTGTGGTTAAAAAGGTATATGGTAACTAGGCATAATTATAATTCCCTAGTACATGGTAGGGCCAGCAAGTTTAGGGACCTAAGTAGAGTTAAGGCACTTAAGGGTGTACTGTTATGGTGACTGCTGTCATTCTAAAGGCAGGCCTCCTTTAAAAAATAATTAAGCCCAAAATTTACTTTGGAACTACTTCCAAAGTCTCAAACTACCTTATTATTGCATATATGTCACCCATAAGTTCTACCCTAGGTACCCCAAGTGTAGGTGCCTTGTAATTGTAAACAGGGACATTATAAAGAATGTTTTTTAAGCCCTGGTGAGGAACAAACTGCCAAATTTGTTTTACTCCATTGTAGTACATTAGCTCAACAGGCTAACAAGGGAAGTCTTTATTTACAACTAATAAAGTCTATCTTTTGAGCTACACAGATGATTCAAAATGTCAAAATAATAGTTGGGATTAATCCAACAATTTGCCAATCTTAGATTTCTCATAACTATTACAGAGCTTTAGAACTATTTCCTAAAGCTACCTAAACTTAACCCTGTAGCAACCTCTCTTAATTGGTCAGCCTTTGACTGTTGGTGGGCTTAGCCAGACCTGAACCTCCAGGAGAGATTTTTTTCTTTGTTGAGTGTTTGAGGAAGAGTGCTTTCTGGGACAGAATTGTGAAACACTTTGCCAGAAGTACCCCATTGGTCAGGGGTGCTCTCCTACTTGCCAGCTCAGAAACCTGGATAAAAGTAAGAAAACTGCTCAGCAACTCAGATCCCTGCAGGAAGAAATCAGAAGAAGGACTGACCTGCCGAACCCCTGGTTTGCATCAAGAAGGACTGCACTCTGAAGTGCTGCCCCTTTTGCAGTCTCTGGGCTTCACCACAAAGAGGACTTTGTCCTGCTTAGAGAAGATCCGGAAGTGGAATCCCTGTTAGCAACAGGTACACAAATCACTACCTAGAGCCCCTTGCAACAACTCCTGTAAGAAGAGCCGAGCTGACCAGTATGCAGTGGACATTTAAGGATTAGACCAGATGCATTGTGGGAATTGTAGTCTCAACTCTCTAATGGGCCACTCGGAGCTTCTGAAACCTTGGTTAGTGTTGTGGGCCCTTCAATGACCAAAAAAAACCTTCTGGAAGAGGATCTAGAAGTTTGGAGACAGTTGGAGTATTTTTGAGAAAAATGCTCCTTAAGGTGACTGACCCATCACCGAGAGCCAAGCTGGCAATGATGAATCACAAATTTGCCTGAATCTCAGGTTTGCTCTAAAGCTCCAGAGCTCTTTGCCATCGAAAACGAGAACCAAGACCTCTAGGATTTCACAGAGGCCTTGCATTGAAGAAAGCCGCCATAGTTGAACTGCAGCCGGTCCAGGAACCACTCTCAGTGTTGAGGATAAAAGAACCAAAAACAGACTGAGGGCCTCATTTAGAGTTTGACGGAGGGGTTTACTCTGACAAAAGTGTGATGAATATCCCTTCCACCATATTACAATTCCATTGCCCATGGAACTTGTAATATGGCAGATGGGATGTCTGTCATATTTGTGATGGAGTAACCCCTCTGCAAAACTTTTAATCAGGCCCTAAGTGCGAAAGAAAAATTTGGACTGACGCCTACCACTCAACATATCCAACTTGGGATCCATTGCTGTCAGCCTCAAACTTCGAGTCTGACCCGGTCAAGCACACAATGGAAAGCATATTTTTAATATATTCTTTAACAATTTAGATCTCTGGTTCCCTACACTGGATTTTTGTCATTTTGGTGCAACATTTAAGTTAAAAATATTCCCTATATTTATGAATTGTTTTTTTTTTTTTTTGCTTTCCACTGCTGTCTCCTAAATTAACCCTAACTGCTCGTAGGTCAAGTAACCAAGGGTTCAGCAGGGATTAATGTATTGATACCTGCACTAGACATCACTAGTGATTGTGGCCTTATTACTAATTGTAAGTACCTACCTGTCCTTACTAATAAACCACTTTCCAACAGTAAACAATCATAAAGGTATACAAACATGTCAGTTTACTTTTAGGAATATGGCCCTGAATGTATGTTACTGCTAATACATTAATTAGCTGGCAAATATATGTGCATATTGCCATTGATATGACACATTATGTTTCTGCTGAACAATTTACTTGACTGTATATGTGCGACGTCAATGGAGCCATCCTGGTGGGTCATCATGCTCTCTGAGACAGCTAATAGCATGCCATCATACACTACAATGGCCCTGCACTTGCCCTACTCCCTTCTGATTTCTACCCTACACCCTCTAACCCAAATAATTTTCTACTACAACTTTTTCCCTAAAAATGTGGAAAGGAGGTATAAGGCAAGGTCATTTATATATTTTACACAGCTTGGGCTGGGCAGAGGTTTGACTATGGACCATTTTGATGTCACATTCATTATACACTTGTAGATGTAGCATGATAATAGAAGAAAGCAGATGGACAGCAATGTAAGCCATGAAAAGTAGTCACTTAGGGAGAAACTGTTGCTAAAATGTGGCACATGCCAAGATGGTACTGTCCTTTTTTAGCTGTCTGGGACAGAACAAATGAGTGAAGGTGAGTGGGCACTAGGCACCAATTCCGGGGAGGAAGAGACATTAATGTAGGAAGCTGGAGCATTTTTAAAAGGACTACTATCTGAGCTTGGATAAAAGGAAGGAATACCTTAACAAAATCAGTAGTTGTCAATGAGCAACGAAGGCAACTTATCACTTGTGCTAGCTGATACTCCCCCTTCCCTCAACAAAAGTATGGTCCCCTCTTCCTCCTCCTCAGGACTCTGAAGTACATCAGGATATAGACGAAAACATAATGCACTTATGTAGAAACCAGTAATCACCACATTATTGTGCACAAGTTATAAAAAAAAAACCTCACTATTGTTAGGAATGTTAGATTATCATTATCTATTTTCAATAGAAAGCATCCCTTTGAAAGTTTTACTTGACATTTTAAAAACCAAACATTCAAACATTCAGCGTTATAATATTTTTGTCTCATAATGGAAGGATGTGGCTATGAACGGATCTGAAAAATAATGACTGGGTTGAAGGGTTTGGAAAGGACATATAGGTCCTCATTATGACATTGGCGGTAAGTGCCGCTTACCGCCATGCTGACTGCCGCCAACATACCGCAACTGCGGCGGTATACCACTACGCCTATTATGACCCACACATAGAAATTTGCCACTATACAGACACACACACAAGTCCGCCAGCCCAAAGAACAGTGATAAAATGGCGGTACCAAAACCTACACCGTTACGCCAACATAACTATGCCCACAGCATCATGACCCACGAATCACCATGGCGGACATTCAACCGTGATAAACCATTGGCGGTACAGACCGCCATGCTCATAATACACACACACAGTAACAAAACAACACCACATTGGACAATTCAAAATACACACACCTGACACACATACACACACCACACCCACACTAATATAAAACACACACACACTACCCACAACCCTTTATGACAAACACATTGACATCTGAGAGAGAGACAAGCCAAGAGGACCCACTGAATCAGAGCCACAAATCACCATCACCTATACACCATCCAGGCACCTCACAGCACACACCCCAACACATCACCCCACACACCCTCACACACACCACTCACACTACACCCATGGCACCCCAAAGACCCCAGGTTCTCAGAGGAGGAGCTAAGGGTCATGGTTAAGGAAATCATCTGGGTAGAGCCACAGCTGTTCGGATCACAGGTGAAGCAGACATCCATTGCTACGAAGATGGCAGAGAGTTGTGGACAGGGTCAGTGCAGTGGGACAGCACCCCAGAACAAGTGATGACATCAGGAAGGGGTGGAACGGCCTACGGGGAAGGTGCGTTCTGTGGTAGCAAGACACCAGATAGCTGTACAGAAGATTGGCGGTGGACCCCGCACCTCCTCCCCCACAACTAACAACATAGGAGGAACAAGTCTTGGCGATCATGCATCCTGAGGGCCTGGGAGGAGTTGCAGGAGGACTGGACTCTGGTAAGTCAAATCTTTACTACTTTATCCCCCCTCACCTGCATGTCATCACAAACTCCTACCCATACCCTCACCCCCATCACGCTACCACCTCACATATACCCCACCAACACAACCCACCCAATCCCAATACCAAGCCCTGCATGCTAAACCAATGCAAGGACCCCAATCACAGACCTGCATGGACACCCATCACCACAGCATGCACACTAGTGACAATCACTTAGCCAGCCAAATCACAACTCAAACTAGCCACAGCTGCTTTGGTAATAACAACCATAGAGGGGAACATACCCATGCACAAGATGTCGACGCAGAAACAATAACACTGCATTTACATCCCCACAGGACCCCCACACAATGTCACCAGAGAGGAGGTGCCAGCAACATCCAGTCCCCCCCCAGAAGAGGCCCACAGTGATAATAGCAGCTCTGCATTCCTGGATCAGGATGACCAACCAGGCCCATCAGGGACCTCTGGACAGTTGGTGACCCAGCCACATTCCCAAACCACCACAGAGCCTCTCCTCTCAGGAAACACCACCACAGCACCCACCCAGCGAGCCCATCCCTCTGTCCCCAGGACACGTGAATCAGCGGTGTGTCCACCACTACAGGGACCCCAGGCAACCCCACAAACACAGAGCGATCAGGGCCCTGAAGTCAGTGGCAGTGGGCACACGGTTCAGGGGACAGAGCCACAGGACAACAGGGCAGCTGGGAGGACTGCTGTGCGACAGTGGGAGGACAGGCCCAGGGAACCGACTTTCCACGAGGCACTCAGCAACATCCTGGGAGCATACAACCATTCCCAGGAGACCATGGGCCAGATACTGGCCAAGCTTCCGGTGACCCAGCGGCAGCAGGAGGGACAGTATCTGGGGATCAGGGAGGACCTGAGAGACATCCACACCACCCTGGTCACCACTGCAGGGGTGCTGGCAGACATGGGCAACACCATGAGGGAGGCAGTGGCACACCAATGGGCCCCTGACACTAGCCACACCGATGAACAGCCCTCCACCTCCGCTGACGCTAGTGGATAGGAGGCCCAGCCACTAGAACAACAGGCACCAGCACCCCACCCCCTGCAGAAGGAGAACCACCACGCAAAAGGTCCCTGCGATCCAGGCAGAAGCCAGAGAACATTGCCAAGACCCCCACCAGGAAATGAGACTCCCCTGAATGTCACCCTTGTGTCCCACTCTGTCACCCTGTCCACCTTGAACTGCCATTACTCCACTTCCTATGCCTCTTGGACAATGTACCTGTGATACAAATAGACTGGAACTTTACCCTGGATATTCCTCCATCATCAACCCAGCCCATTGCAATACCCCATGCACTTATTATCACAGAAATAAACACCCTTGGAACTAATACAAGTATGGAGTCTGTCAATTGATTGAGTTATTTATTAGTTTAACAAGCTGTAAACATTGCAATTTAAATGTACAGTTACATATACATAGGTATGACCTGTAGTGGGCAGCAGTAAACACACCAGGAGCCAGAGTGGGGCACAGATATCTGAAAATAGAGATGCCAAAGGGTACAGTAAGTGGCCATAGAAATCAGAAATTCAGGCTGCCATGTATAATGTCCAACACAAAACTGCAATGGAAGGTGAAGTTACAATGTCTTACCTGTGTGTCACTGGAAGTACTGTTGAATTATAGTAGTTTAGTTGTCCACATCCTCTTCCTCTGTCTCCTCTTTGTCACTGTCCACAGGCTCCACCGATGCCACACGACCATCTCCAGCCTCATCCCCCTGCAGAAAAGGCACCTGGCGTCTTAAGGCCAGGTTGTGCAACATGCAACAATGATCTGGCACACCTTCTTGGGTGAGTAGTACAGGGATCCACCTGTCAGATGGAGGCACAGGAATCTGGCCTTCAGGAGGCCAAAGGTGCGCTCAATGATCCTCCTTGTTCGTCCATGTGCCTAATTGGTACATTCCTTTGCCCTTGTCCTGGCATTCCTCACTGAGGTCAGTAGCCATGAAAGGTTGGGGTAACTAGAATCACCTGCAAATATCGAGGGATACCTGTTAGCCAGACACTCACCCTTAGGGCCAACCCCACACCCATATGCCAACATACACTGGGTGGGGACCATGGGCTCACCTATTAGCCACGCCATGTGCCTCTGGAGGAGTTGAGACATCACATATGGGATGCTGCTATTCCTCAAGATAAAGGCATCATGGACAGAGCCAGGATACTTTACATCGACATGGGAGATGTACTGGTCAGCCAAACACACCATCTGCACATTCAGAGAGTGAAAGCTCTTTCGATTTCTGAACACCTGTTCATTTCTCCGGGGTGGGACACAGGCAATATGTGTACCATCAACAGCACCAATGATGTTGGGTATATGTCCCACTGCAAAGAGGTCAGCCTTCACTGTGGCCAAATCCTCCATCTGGGGAATACGATGTAGCTGCGCATGTGTTCCATCAGGGCAGACAACACTCTGGTCAGCATGTTTGATAACATAGGCTGTGACATCCCTGATGCCATGGTCACTGTCGCTTGGAAGGAACCACTTGCCAGGAAATGGAGCACTGACAGGACCTGCACTAGAGGGGGGATACCTGTGGGGTGACGGATAACTGAAATCAGGTCTTGCTCCAATTTGTGCACACAGCTCTTGGATTGTGGCTCTATCATGTCTGTAGGTTTGGATAATGTGCCTGTTCTCCATTGTCGCCAGTTCTACCAGGGGTCTGTACACAGGGATTTGTCTCCATCTCCTATTTATCCTCAGCGGTTGAACTCTAGGGTGAAAAACGGTGAGCAGATGGTCATAGTCAAACATATACTCAGATTAATATGCTTTTTTGTTTTTTACAGAAACAGTATGTGAACGTGTAGGTCCGTTGATGTGCCTACGTCTGCTTTAACGCAGTTAAGTGTCATGGCCCGTGCCCCCCTGAAATAGCGGCCGCCTAACCTGTGAGGAGGGACAAGTGGAAATGAGGTAATTCCGCTGACGTTGTGCACCATTGTGGGAGGCGGTAGAGGACCGCCGTGCAACACCGCATTGGTTATCATTGGGGCCTACAGGTTCCAGGAGCCAGGGTGATGTGTAGGGGGGGCTGAGGGGTCCTGGCCAGAGTGCTGCATGTTTGGTGGTCAATGTATATGTGTAAGGAGATGGGAGGGATATGTTGGGCCATGACAGTCCGGACGGTATGAATAATACCTTTTTTCTGTATCTTTTTCTGCAGGCCAGTGCCCATCAGAAAAAGGGTATTTGGGGTGCCATCGCCAAGGAGGTGTGGATCCTGGGGGTCTTTGACAGGCAGAGCACCCACTGCCGCAAACGGTGGGAGGACCTGCGCCGCTGGGCCAGGAAGACAGTGGAGGTCCAGCTGGGGCTGGCCTCCCAATGAGGAAGGGGTGCCCGTCGTACCCTGACCCCCCCTGATGTTACACATCCTGGCACTGGCCTTTCCGAAGTTGGATGGGCGCTTGAAGGCATCACAGCCGCCACAAGAGGGTGAGTACAGATTCAGAATCATGACTTTGCGCGCGTTAAGGTGTTACCTTTGTGGGGATGTGGGCTGTGGGTGCCCCTAGGCCAGGGCGCACATGGCAGGGAAGGTTCCATGAAGGGCAAGCTCAGATGCACTCCAATCCCAATTATGTTAATGAGCATCTACTACTGGGCAGGGTCCTGTGGGTTTCAGGTGTGCTGCTAATGGCGTTAGGCATTGTAGCCCATGGCCTGGTGACTGGCATTGTAACTGGTAGTGCATGGCCTAGTGCATAGGGCTGTTCCCTGCCAGTTGTGTACTCCAATGGTAGTGTTGTTGCTGGCATTAACCAAGTGTATCCTCTGTCTCTTCCCCCTCTTTTTGTTTTGTCACCATGTACGTGTGTACATTAGCATCATCTGGCGGAGGAGCAGAGGCACCGGCGACGGAGGGAGTTGCATCCCATATGGGCCTGAAGGCCCAATCCACCGACGATGAGGGTACCAGTGGGACGGAGGGCAAGGGGAGCACCACGACGGAGACAGGAGGTGACAGTACTGACAGCAACTCCTCCTCTGATGGAAGCTCCCTGGCAGTGGCGGACACCTCAGTGCCCACCACAACTACAGGTACAGCCGCCACCCCCATACCAGCACTGCCCTCCCAGCAGCCCCTCATCATGTTTCCTGTGATCACTCACCCAGGAGGGTGGGCATCTCCTTCGCCCCAGGCACCTCAGACCCTGCCCCAGTCAGGCCTGCTGCCCTCAGTGAGGAGGCTATTGACCTCCTGAGATCCCTCTCTGTCGGGCAGTCAACCATACTGAATGCCATCCAGGGTCTAGCAGGGCATTTGCAACAAACAAATGCATACCTGGAGGGCATTCACTCTGGCGTGACGGCCCAACAGAGAGCATTCCCGGCTCTGGTCAACTCACTGATAGCAGCCATTGACCCTGTCTCCAGCCTCCCCCCTCCAACTTTCTCTACCCAGTCCCAATCCCCTCATCCCCAGCCTATCCCAAGCACACATTCAGACCTGTATGCACCCAAATAAACTCACAGAAGTGGCTCAGGCAAACCCAAGCACCACACTTCATCCCACATGCAATCACACAAGCACCATCCAGATGCAGACACACCAACATCCACTGCCTCCACTATGTCCCCCTCCTCCTTCTCATCCACCTCCCGCCCAGTAGCATCTCCACTCACACCTGCATGCACTACATCCTCATCCACTACCTCCATCACCAGCACACCTATCACAACACAACCCTCACTGGCAGTCACCACTCCCACATCCATGCATACGTCCCCTCTGTCCTCTCCCACTGTGTCTGTGACCCCTCTTCCCAAAGTACACAAACGTAAGCACTCAAACACCCAACAGCCATTCGCCTCACAACAGCATCCAGCCCATGCACCTGCACCCAAACACAGCAGACAGACACCTCCTACAATCACTCCCTCTTCCTCCACTCCCAAACCTTGACCCTATTTCCGCCCCAGTGTCCCTAAGAAGCTTTTCCTCGCCACCCTTGACCTATTCCCTGCCCCTCCTCCCCATCCTTCACTTCGGGCCAGGGTGGCCCGTAACCAGCCCAGCACCTCAGCCACCCAGTCCACGGCCACTGTAGTTTCTGCAGCTACTGTAGGTGTGAGAGGCTCCAAGGAGGCACCCATCAGCACAGCCATTGTGCCTGCACCACCTGCCAAGGGCAAGAAGGGGCCACCACCAAGCAAGGGCAAGAAGGGGAAACCATCCACCAGCCAGCAAGGAGAAGGAGGCACCACCAGCCAGCAAGGGCAGGAAGGGAACACCAGCTGGCAGAAGCAAGGAGGCACCCCCATCTGCCAAGGGCAGGAAGGGGCAAGCAATACCAGCCATGGCACTTCAGCCGTCCGAGGCTGCAGGGGAAGGGCTGGAGCCTCACCCCACCACTGACAGCATTGCCACCTGCATCGCCACTTGAACCACCGCCAGCACCGCCATGTGCACCGGCACCAGTACCACTGGCAGCAGCCCCAGTGGGCAGCCGCCTGAGGCTGCAGGGGAAGGGCTGGAGCCTCCCCCCACCACTGACAGCACCGCCACCTGCACCACAACTGCCATCCACTGAGCAGCCGTCACCGCTGGCGAGCAGTGTGTAGTCGTGACTACATGGGCTGCAGTGTGTCCTGTCCCCAGCAACACCTGTAGGTGTGAAACGCAGGTGAGAGACTGTGACCTTGCGCCATTCCAGATGAAGCACACTGGGCACAAAGCCCCCTCCAGAACCAGTGGAAGAAGGCATCCACTCACCCCCTCCTTGCCAGGATGAAGCACACTGGGCACATAGCCCCCTCCAGAACCAGTGGAAGAAGGCATCCACTCACCCTTCCTTGGCAGGATGAAGCACACTGGGCACAAAGCCCCCTCCAGAACCAGTGGAAGAAGCCATCCACTAACCCCCTCCTTGCCAGGATGAAGCAAACTGGGCACAAAGCCCCCTCCGGAACCAGTGGAAGAAGGCATCTACTTGAGAGACTGTGGCTTAGCACTCCCCATGACCAAGCAGTGGGCAAACCACCCACTAGAGAGACTGTGGCTTTGCACTCCCCAGGGCCAAGCAGTGGGCAAACCACACACTAGAGAGACTGTGGCTTTGCGCTCCCCAGGATCAAGAAATGGGTAAACCACCCACTAGAGAGACTGTGGCTTTTCCCTCCTCCTCCTCCCCAGGACCAAGCAGTGGGCAAGCACCCTCTTGAGAGACCGTGGCTTTGCACTCCCCAGGACCAAGCAGTGGGCAAACCACCCGCTAGAAAGACTGTGGCTTTGTACTCCCCAGGACCAAGCAGTGGGCATGTAGTCCCCTCCAGGAGCAGTGGCGTTGTACCATCTTCCAGCTGAGGTGCAGCCACATTCCTTATCCCCCTGAGGTGCCTTTGTGTTTTCGACCTGATGCCCCTACAGTGTTAGCTCCATATTGAGGCAGGAGTCAAGTGTGGCCATGACCTATGTGTTGTGGCCCCGTGGGCCACAGACATTATGGAGTGGGCATTGTCCTTCCATTTGTATATATTGCACATACTGTTTATTGCTTCAAGGACGTTTTTATCTAAAATTGTACTATTACACTCAATTTAATCAATTATTTGTATCCTTGCGTTATTCCTGAGGGTTATAGGGTGTATATGTAATGTTGCTGCATCTGTTTGTGTGTATGGTGTTGGGGGTGATGGTGGGGGTGTTGTGTGTTGCGTGTGTGTGTCACTCTCTTTCCCCCCCCTCCCTTGTGTGCTAGGTGGGTACTCACCGTGGTCGTCTTTGCCGCCGTTCATGTTCCTGGTGTATGAGGAGGTAGACCAGCATTGGAAAAATGTGCAGCCTGACTCCATGGTGTTGTGGTTCTTCCTTGAGTGTCGAGAAGTGAGTCATTTCTCTTCTGTGTACCGTTTCCACCTTGCTTTTGATAGCATTGGTACCGGCCCGGAAAAGGTGGTGGATTGGCCTCTCATAATAGGGTGGGTGGTACATTGTCTTCCGCCTGGCTGTTGGCGGTTTCCGCCGCGGAGCTTGTTGCTATGCCGTGGCGGTCGGAGTGTTAAAGTGGCTGTCTGTGTTGGCGGTTTCCGCCATGGTCATAATTCCATTTTTTTTACCGCCGGCCTGTTTGCGGTATTTCCGCCGCTTTATCACCGACCGCCAGGGTTGTAATGAGGGCCATAATATTGGTACCCTGAAATGCTGCACTGTCATGACATCATGGAACCTTGTTTGACATCCTGTTGGGGTCCTTGTTTGACATCCTGTTGGGGTCCATGATGACCATCTCAGTTCCTGTACGATTGACTACTGCTGAAAAAGCCTTCTATCAACCAATGTGCTGTAAATATTTAGGCCTGCTTTATTATTTCTATTGGGAACAATATTCTCTTAGCAATGCAAGAGATGAGGAGCAATGAGAAGGATACTAAAGAAGTGAAGGGGAATAAAGTTACAGTCAGAAGGAAGAGAGAGCTTCAGAAAATGAGACAACTTGAAAGAAATCAGTGCACAACTTTCAGGTATGTTTGATGAAAGCAGACTCTAAAGTAAAAAGGATGAAGTTGGAGGTATCAGAAAATGCAGAAGACAGCAATGCATATAATTGATTGAGTGTGGGTATGACGGCTGTGTTGGGCCATTAACCGAGGGGAGAGTGGTGGTGATCGGCTGTTCTAAAATAAGAAAAGAGGAAGAGTAGGGGTAGGGCTGGTGAAGCTTGTACTGTAGAGTTCCACTACGTGGAATTCCACGGCGAGGTTAAAAAACTCCTTGAGCTCGGTGGAATTCCGCCAGTGGGAGGAATTGCTTGGCATGCCAGTTGGCGCCATTTTTTTCACATTCAGGAGCGTGATGGGCATTCTCGTGTTGAAAATATTATGCTAACAGCACCTTGCTGTTTGTATTGGCTCGCCCATTTTGTTTTCTCTGTCTCACTGTGCAAAGTGCTTGGTCCAACATTAATTCACCCTAACTCTTTTCAATTCCACAGTTTTCTAAATTATCCACCCCTCATTTTATTTTATTACATCAGTGTATGCCATTGGTTTGTGTATTTTTAATGTTTCTGTAATCTTTAGTGTTTTTATTGGGACTTTTTTAATACTTTTTTTTTTGCTGATTTTCCCTTTACTTCTTTTTTTGTTCCTTCCTTCTATTTCGTCACCTTTTTTTTCCACCCAGCACCATGGCAGAGCAGGGTGACAGAGGGAGTGGCAGCGCCATTAAGGATGCTATCCGCTTATCATGCGGACATCGGCACGGTCAAGGGGTGCAGCTCTGCCCCATTTTTACTGAGGTGGAGGTTGCAGCACTTGTGTTTTTTCTGCAGCACCACCTTCCTGCCGTGCTAGCAGTGGGCAGCAGGTCTCGGAATGGTTTCAACCTTTCAGAGCATCGTCTGCAGGGCCCAGCGCACCCAGTAGTAGTTGACGCACAGTTGGGCAGATAGATTGGACGTTGAGCAGGACCTGCTCGACCTGCGTGACGTTCGGGAGTCAGGGTTCAGTGAATAAATATTTATTTGTGGTGTGTGTTCTGCAATAAAAAAAAAATTCCTAGAGCAGTGCTGACTCTCAGAGGTAGGTTAGGTTTATGTTATGACAAATATTATGTGACTCAGAATGAGCTAGTCATATGGTCAGTCAGATCTTCCTTATTGTACTCATCGGCATGTGTTTGGGCTGATTGTTTAAGAAGCCATGCAGCTTGAGGCTACCCCTGTCACCAAAAATAAGGTAGTGTTAGTAGTAGTAATAAATATCAGTGAGTTAGCATTCGCCTCTTTGTGCCTTTTTTTAAGTAGCTTTTGTAGTCACTCCCAATTGCAATCTCCCGGTGATATGGAGTATCATATTATGTATCTATGCATTAAAAAAAATGGAGACTGAGTTGGCCCATCAAAAGTGATTGAGAAGCAAAGATCATTCATTGTCACATGAATGTGTTAGTAGTGATGCATAGTTGCAAATGTAGTTCAGGTTTAAAAAATTTGAAGTACGGCTTAGGTGTAGAAAATGATTAGGTCAGCTCAAGTCGAGTCGATACTAGTACTATAGGCGATCTGATTTAGATAAGTACAATGTTACTGTGTTTGGCTTTGCCTGTCAAAATATTTTTTGGGGAGATTAACAATATTTTTATCTTTTTTATTTCTTACCTCAGCACCCAGTGGAAGAAGAGGGCAATGTCTGAGGTGGGTCTAGGAGATGAGGGTGCTAGTGAACTGCTGGCCCCACTAGGTTTTCCTGGGGTATTATTATTAATTTCCAAACTTCTACCACTACCCATTTCAAATTATTTTATTTTATTTTCTGTGCCTGTCTACATTTTGTTTATACGTATTCTTTTTTTACCTAAGCTTTGTTAAATTCTTGTTATCCCAGCATTTTTCTTTTCTTCATGTTTCTGTACTAGTATGTAGCTTTCTTCTGCTTTTTTGCTAAGATTAGCTTTCCCTTCTCACCTTATATATATTGTGGACTAGTACTATAATACTAAGAAGACAGAGTTTTAGGACACAAACTTTACCGACAAGATTGTATGCCCAAGTTAGCATTTCTAAGCTTGCTTGTTAAGGTTTTCTTTTCCTTGCTCATGCTGATTGCATTTGCCAAACAAGACCTCATTTTAGGTTCACAGAGATTGACCAAAATATTCCATCCCTTCATTGGGCTTTAGTGACTTAGCTCTGCCCCTTCATCATGAAAGGTTTGTGGTTGATTTGACTACATAGCTTTTCTAACATAGTTAACCAACAAAATTCTAAAAGAGAATGATAGAAGAAGAGAGACCTGTATTAATCTATTGTGGTTGTATTTTGTTAAATTAGGTCTTAAAAAATAACAAAGGAAGTGGTATTGGGCATCTAAAATGTGTAATGATTTTTCCAACCACTCCAACCACTGTGCAGGGGCCAGAGGCAGCACCAGTATGCTGAATGTGGCAGTGGTTGGGGGGGGGGGGGAGAAGCAGAGGCAGCAGGGACGGGTTTTGGTAAGTCATATTGCCCTTGCAACTTAGAGACAAAAGCTCATAATAAACAGACACCACAAATGATAGGTTGATGGCAAAGCAAACAAAGGATGGATGCCTAAAAGAAAGAATGGGTGAAATGGTATATGAGTGAAACGATGTGTGGATGGGTGAAAGGATGTGTACGTGAGTGATAGGAGATGTATGGGTGGGTGAAAGAATGAATGAAAGGGTATACAGGTGAAATTATGCCACATTGGGTGATGGGTGGGTATAAGGATGCTCAGGTGGGTTAAAGGGTGGGTGGATGATAACGAACAATGCAAGGGTAAATGGATAGAATGGGTGGTTGAAAGGGTTGATACTGAATAGCTGAGTAGGTGAGTGTATAGATGGACAGGTGAATATATAGACTGGACTGGAATGGTGAAAGACTGGATCAGATAGATTGTATGCTGAAATGGTGGGTATCAAAGGGTGAATAGAAGAATTAAAAAATGCATAGATAATTTCTTGGATTAAGAAAAAAGGGAGCTCTTCTGGAGAGGGACATTTCTGTTAACCTACTTTACTTAGTTTGTATGGTTATCAAAGCTTTGGTTCAAAGTGGGAGTATTTCAATTTTCTGTTTACTCTCTTAACTCATTGTAGTTTTAAAGAAAATAACATATGTATCCTCTCACCCCATTAGTCATCCATGCTACTATGACTTAACTGCAGCATGGTTCAATTTGGCAGTACATTAGTGTTGTCTGTGCAATGTGTATCTGCTTCAGTTATTGCAGCATTTACAAAGTTGTCAATGCATTGCAAATTTAAATTAAGGTGTGCTTTCCTTCCCTGTAAGTGCCCACTCTGTCATATCCTAGTTCTTCCATCCTTTATTCTTTCCAAAGTTCTGTCCCAGTTACCCAAACAAATTTGAAAAACTCCTTTTGTCAAGAGCCACATTTTGCACAAGTGATTAATATTTCATGGCTTCCATAAGAGATTTGTGCCAGTTCAAAATGTATCCTTTTGATATTTGTCAACTACAGTGAGGTGTGTGTGTGGGTAAAAAGATCGCCCTGTGACTCATAATCAGCCACGTCAAATTTCAATGTCCCTAGGGGACCAGCAATGGATTGCTACTGTGTCACACTACTTTTTCAAAAATTGTTTGAACAGAATACTAGTTATAATTTGTCATTTATCTTTTTCTTTCTTGCTATAGCTAATTCTGTTGAACATCTTCCTACTCACAAGGAGATAGCAGCCTGGTTGCAGCAGCAGAGGTGGGAGGCCATCCACATCGAATATCAGTGGCTGATGGCTCTTCAGAAGTAGGACGCGGCCAACATGCCCACCAAACTGAGCTCCTCCAACCGGCATCAGGCCATCAACGTCCCACCACAGCTGCCCCCATGCTCAGACAGCAAATTTCAGCCCCCCATCCTGCAACACTTCACATGCCTGGACCACCAGGTGGCACACAAAGAGGCAACCCCCAATGATCTCCAGACCCACGTGGAGATTGCCTTCTTATGCCGCCTTTTTTAAGTTTTTTGTTTTGGTGAAAGAGACACTTGTTGTGGTTGGAGAGGGTGGGAAAGGGAGTTTGGATTGGGTTTTTTCACTTTGAACTTTGGTTGGGGATGGGGCGAGTTGTTTGGGGAGAGGGGAGGGCATGTTTTGGGTGGAAAAGGCGATTTTCTATTTGTAAATAATAAAAGAGAAATCATTTATTTTACTTCATTTATACCTTAAATCTTTATTTTTGTGTTTTAGTTTGCAGTGCTGTATTTTAGTGAAGACTGTTTTTTAGATCTGCTAAACAAAGTATAGGTCAATTTGTTATACCCTTGCTCTACTGCCCTCTGTAACTATGTTGACTATTAGGGGGTGATTTCCATTGCCTATTTTGCCTACAAAAGCCTAGATATACACAAACAACATCTTCTTCAGTAGACGTTAATTACTAACTAAACGAGTTCATTTCAATCCGCTGTCTTCTGACTAAGGGGTTTTCCCAAGGTGACAACTTATCTTAAGGTGGTGATAGTAGTAGTAGCAGGGTAGAATGCTAACAGGGAAGCCACAAGGTGCAACTCCCACCTATGCGAACTCCAACTGTGGGATTAATCAAAGGGTTATCCATCACTGTCAACTATATTGAAAGAAAACAGAGAGCTAGTGGGTTATATTATATCTTAACTTTAGAAAGACTAAGACCAGACTACCACAATGGTAGTATGTCACACAACAAAGAAGAGAAGACCTGATATTGTAATAAAAACTAGCAATGTCAACTTCTTTTGAGCAATGGGGAGCTAGTATTTAATAGAAACTAAACTTAGGACATGAAATCCTCGAGTCAGGTTAAGTGGGCTCATAGTGAGGAGTAGTGTGACAAGGCTGAGCATTTATGTAACGTAAAATACTAGGACTGAATGAATGCGTGGGTAAGTAAATGGGCTCATGTGGGCTATTGCTCAGGTAATAGAAGATCATGCATAGAGTTGTTGTCACTTTCACCACGTCCTCCCCAGCAAGTGTGTTACCATTTTATGTCACACCTCAATTAAAATCACACAGCCTGGTGGAAGAGAATTAGGGGTCGATGAATGAATGGGAAAGGGGATTGGGTAAAGATGTGACAAAGACAAACACTACACAAAAGAAACAATAACAATATTCATTGGGGCACTGAGCAGCAAACCAACCTCAATCTGTTGTGGAAGAGAATAAAGGAGTGAGTATGACACAGTTCAGTAAAATGCATTGCAAACAGTCCTTCGGCCCCAGAGAGACCCAAGATAGCATATCTCCAAATGTTCTGTCTACTAGGCTACAAGAACACAAATTATGGAGAATTGAAGTTAACTCACCCTGTTCTAAAATGAATGATTGCTAAAAAATTATACAGTATTGCCAAATTGGTAGGAGCATCTCCTTTCCTCTTGGAATGTCCATCACTTTTGAGTGCCTGGCAGAACCTGTCCTGTAGGTAAGCTGGAGTTTTTAGCTTTTGCCAAGTTTTGTTCATGCAGGAGATGACTAGGAGAAGGCCTGCTTAGTGAAAAACAGTAAGTGTATTTTAGAGTAAAGGAATGGAGAGAAGGAAGCAGGGTAAGCGTCATGAGGAGTCAGGAGTATACCAAGAAAACTCAGAGGCAGAGCAAGAACATAAAGAATAGTTTCACATTTGAGGCAGCAATGCAGCAAACACTCATTCAGCAGCATTTACCAAATCAACACACCCCTCTCCATTCTACAGAGCCGAGTGAGTAGAAGGCATCAGAGTCTTCATCATCATCATAGTTTCTTTTGACGTCAATAACTATTCACTTCTAGCTATTGAGGTAGTCTCTCCCTGAGTCCTTCCCCATCCTCCTCCTTCTGATTCTAAGAAACTCTGTCCTAGTCCCAAACTGAGTGAGCTAGACCTGAGGAGTGCACAAATAAAGAAACTGAATTTGAGTATTTTGTGTAGATTTGTGTTTGGTAACTAACATGACTATTCTGGTCTCTGAAGAACCAAAAAAGTCGTGTACCTTCCAGGTAAAGATTGCTAAGTTTGAAAGGCCAATCACGTTTAGGAAAAAATGATCACCAATCAGCCCCCAAACATTGCAAATCATCAAAATCAAGTACACCAATTTGTTGAACTCCCTCCCTCACTGTCTGCCACTACATGCAAAAAAAGGATAGACAATGGCTTGTGAGGGAGGCTGGCATTGCTCCAATGTCCTGAAGGGAATGTGGAAGTGTCTTGACTGCACACAGATCCAACTCCAATCAAGCCATTTATGTGACAATAAAATGGTGGGGCAGTATACATCTAATACGAATATAGTATTCCACTAACTAGTTTTTGGCAAAGAAAGAAGTTTAACAAGAAATAATTGAAAAGTTCTATGGTGGCACTGGCATTCTCAGTCTGCAAATTAGAGTTTGTTCCAGAACTCATGCGGTTCACCCAGAAGTTGGTCAGCTAACACACTTCCAATCCTCCTCCTCCTATGGTGTTTCTGGAACAGTGTAACCAGGTGATATGAAATATTTCTTTATTTTGAACATGGTCAATCTCTCCTCATTTTGAGGTGAGAGACTCGTCCTTCTCACTGTAACAATTGTGCCAGCTGCACTGGACATATACTCAGCAGACACACTGGCTACAGGACAAGCCAGATACTTTATTGCCAGTATGCTGAGCTCTGGCCATTGGCACACCTCCTCCCCCCAATACACCAATGGGTTTTGTTCCACATACACCTCTTTTGAGTCATCCAATCCAGTTACTCCTGTAACATCCTCTGAAAGGTCATTGGTGCTGCCACTTGCTCAACCTCTTTTGCCTTCACCTCTGCAGTGGACTAAAGATCTGCCACTTGAAACCAAGCCAATGCACAGGTTTGGTCTGATTCTTCTGTTCCTGCTGTTGCCAATGTTCTTGTTGCTGGTGTTCCAGCCATTCTTCTTCCAAGTCTCCGGGTTGTTCAACAACCCACCTCTTATATTTTGAAACATCTCTTGCAGAGAGAGGAGTGAAAGTGGGAAGAACATTTTTAAAGAGTGGATCAAGTAGGGTGCCACAGTTGTACTCTTTGGATAGGCTGTCATTTTGCAGCCTTGGATTACAAGTGAAGTGATAGCTTGAGCTCTCAACTAAGGCATGCACTTCTGTGTTTTAGTTCATACCTCCAAGCCTTTAGACACCTTATTTAGCTTAGCCCATCCTACTGTCCTCCTTGCCAACTTCCTGTGTGAAAACCTCAAAAGGGAGCAGCATCTGTGTCAGGTATTTGACTATGACTCATTTGGTCACATCCATGGTTATAGCTTTTCCAACTGCACCCCAGCCTCTTTGAACAACATAGTCAATGATCTGTCTGTACTGCTCAAACAGATGTTGCAACATATAATAGGTCGAGTTCCAACTTGATGGCACCTCCTGTATCAAGTATTTACTTGCTAATCTATCAGCACACTGAATAATCCGAAACTGCTTCCAGGCTTTAAAAGAATGACTGAAATAAGTGAAGATTCATCTGCAGGTGTTCAGTATGTTGCTGACTATGGGGGTTATTCTAACTTTGGAGGAGTGTTAATCCGTCCCAAAAGTGACGGTAAAGTGACGGATATACCACCAGCCGTATTCTGAGTTCCATAGGATATAATGGACTCGTAATACGGCTGGTGGTAAATCCGTCACTTTTCCGTCACTTTTGGGACGGA
The DNA here is from genome assembly GCF_031143425.1 of Pleurodeles waltl. Taxonomy (NCBI): domain Eukaryota; kingdom Metazoa; phylum Chordata; class Amphibia; order Caudata; family Salamandridae; genus Pleurodeles; species Pleurodeles waltl. Next base: position 1,048,609,037 of record NC_090437.1, on the reverse strand, counting down.
TTAACACCTCCTCCAAAGTTAGAATAACCCCCTATGTCTTATTTTTTTAGAAGGTCTTGCACCATCAGGTTGAGGCAGCGTGCCAAACACAGACCCTGAAATAGCTACCATCTGACATGACCTTGACTATGTTACTGCCATGTTTCGTGGCAACAAATCCAATTCAGAGACCGCTGGGTCACAGCCATTCAGACACCTTGCTGTATGTGATTTCTCCATGGCAAATATGGCTACTGTTGCATGCCCTGAATGCTCCTAAATCCTTTTTCAGGGCCAAGACCTGTAGATAGCTTTTGCTTTACCCCAGAACAGAGATCTAGTGTGTGCACATATAATCTGTCACCTGTCAACTGGTCCCCATGTATGTCGTCAGGCGGATAGTATGGATAAAACCTTGCTGCAAAAACGCAATTCAGCTTCACTGCTTTTTGGCATTGCAATGATTGCCGTGGCTGCCTCATTGGCAGACATGGTCTTGGGCTTAGCCTGGGGTGGTGCTGTTGATGCAGGAGTGCTGATCCTAGGTTCCTCCCCGGAGGCCGGTGTGGCAGGCACACATCTCCTGAAAAAGGTTGCAGTTGGCACGCCACTGGTGGAAAGCTGCTTCTTCTCACAGCCCACTTCCTTGGGAGCAACTTTCTTTGGGGCAATCATAAAGCTCTCAGTTGGCAGTGGCACTAAGATGCACAAGCGGAAGGGATTGGAGGGCTGAAATTACTGTACAGATCTTCACTTTGGCAGTACTGTGGGTTCTGTCTCTTCTTCTCTTGTGCTCCTAAAGCAACCAAGAAAGAAAAACATGTACTTAGTGAAATACGGCATTGTTGCAGGTTGCAATACTGGAGACAAGTGCAACAATAGTGTAGATTGTTACTTATGTTATAATTAACAATTCATCCAAACATTGTAAGGTCAAACCAAACGACCACCATACCATAAAATGTCATTACAAATCAATCAACACAACATACAGATATAGCTCTTTGCTTTATCTCTTTAAAAGGAGACGTGTGGTAGTCAGAGAGGTTCATGCGTAAAAAGAATAATCCTTAAAAAATCTATGGCAGCAAGGAGGTCCAGGGAAAATTGAATAATTTCTTTAAAAAAATGAATTATGCTGCTGATGTGCATGCAGTGCACCGCAGCCAGGTTGTCCAGGAGGAAATGTCATTATACCTAAAGAAACGAAATGTTGTAGCTCAGCTGTGTGCCTATGGTGGATGGATGAATGGATTTATGGATGGATGGATCAAGGCAAAATGCAAAAAACTTAAATAAATAAATTAAAAACATAAAAAATAATAAAATGTATAAACATAAAAAATCTAAAATACAAAGTAAAAAAATAAAATAAAAAGAAGACATTAAAATTAAAAAAATAAATACAAAATAAATAAAATAAGAAAAAACGAATAAACATTGAATAAAAATGGTCAATAATTGTTAATATTTGTATGTCAGGACAAGAAGAAAGAAACCTATTTTGAGGCAATGAGTTAGATGTGGCGTAACGGCCAGACCTGTCGATTTCAGAGCTGGGAAAACCAGGTTTAAGTTTTGTCATCCACCACCAGCCATATGGTCAAACAACAACAGTGAACAAGGAGACATGGAATGCAAGCCTATGGCAAAGGCACACTGACTGGATGCACAAAATGGCCACCAGTCTCATGGTCATACAACAACAGTGAGCAAGGAGTCATGGAGTACAAAGAGAATACGCTATCCTATAGCAAACACCCACTGACTGGTGCACAAAATGACTGCCAGCCACATGCTCAAACAACAACAGTGAACAAGGAGAACAAAGAACACATGCAAGCCTATGGAGAGTAATACACTGGCTGGATGCACAAAATGGCCTCCAGCCACATGATCAAACAACAGCAGAGAGAAAGGGGGCATTGTGAACAAAGAACTCATTCAGACCTATGGACATAGACTACACACAATGGACCCTGTGCACATGACACAGAGAACAAAGACAAATGGTGGCCAATGACAAGCACACACCCACACACACACTCACATGCACACACACAAACACACATACACACACACTGGCCAAAAGAAGAAAGAAAGGTGGAAACACTGTAGAAAACACTAGCAATGCAAAACACAAAAATTAACTGAGCTATGAAAATCTGACAACGCACATCCTCCTATACCATTAAATATTACCCCACATACACTTGGTGCATAAGAAAATGAAATTCAAACAATAACCAACATTTTTATTTTAATCCAATGTTGTCCCAGCCCTAAATGAAGTTTTAAAACCATATAACACAGGTTCATTTCTTTCATGCACCAATGACTAGTTCTGGGCCTACTGGCTAGTTGGCCCATTAGAAGTCTAGGCCATAGTCAAATAAATGTATATTGTAAATGTAACAAACATGGAGAAAAGGTACTGAACAGTTTTCCTTTACAAAAGATGAAAAATAAATGAAATGCAAATAAATAACTAGGCCCCTACCTAAACTCCAGGTCACCCACCACAGTGACATTTAAAAATGAAACACAAAGAAATACTGATGCATGTCATATCAAAAACAAACACCTTTATACAATAGTTTTTTTACTTACTTGTGTAATATCAGAAAAACAAAGTCCTTAATTAAAATCTTTAATGGTCCAATGGAGAAGAATATATACTTGAAAACTTATTTCTGAGTAGATTTAGCTGCTTCTTGAGTTGAAAATCTACTCCAGGGGCATTCGTGCTAACGAGTGGCACTATATTGATGCGAGCAGATGTGAAATCTTACACACGATTACTAGGGGCCTAAGAATATCTTGGTGCGAGCAAGTAAGTACCAAAAACAAATGTTGTGCACTCAATTTGAAAAAAATTTACTTCGCTTTGTGCCGGATGGAGGAATTTGGGAACTCCCCCTGCTCCACATAGCATGAAGTGCCCAAATTCTGAAAACTCTGTGAGCAGAGCAGAGTTTTCTGCGCCGGCCTAATAAAGAGGAAGCAGAATAGTTTTTAGTAGGTACTCTCTAAGAAGGGCATTTTACAGGTAAACACATCTGCTGCCTGACTACAAAGTTTTTTCCTGCCTTTCACTTCAAAACTAAAAATAAAATAGCTCCATCTTACACTCAGTTTCCTACAAGTGATATTCCTCTTCCACTAGCTTCATACAGTTTTACTATTTTGTCTAGGCCTAACTTTGTCACTCTGAAAGCTATGTGCATAGTCAATCTCTCTTTGTGTACTGCACTGCACAGAGATGGATTGGAGATATGTATGAGGGAAGGTTTCTGCTACCATAACAAAAAGGGGTGAGTAAAAAAAGCTACAGACATGAGGAAGTCAGCTGTGGAAACAGGGAAGAAAGAAACCACAAAGAACTACGAAGGGATGGCAAACATTATATCAAGGGAAGTTGGAAAAATGAAAAATAGTATTGGAGACCATAATACATATTAGGTATGAATGGTTAAAAGAAAGAAAACATCAACAAACATGATGACAGCTTTGGAGGCTGGGCATCTCCCAGAGCACAATCATACTGGGCCCATTGCAAGGTGTCACTACTGTTGGAGGTGCTGAGAGCCTTTCCCTTCTTGGCTTGATGCTAGGTTCTCTTCATTTCTGCCTAAAAGAGAAAAGAGAAAAATAACAATGATTAATTTAGCAATACTCTTTAAAAAAGGGCATTTTCACAGGCATAACATAGTAATGTCTGACTAACCAATCCCATTCCTCCCTTCATCCTCCCCACTAAAAATAGTTCTCTGCCCTAAACATTGTTTACTTCCTACAAACAATATTGCTACTCCACTCAATTCATACTTTCTGCTTTTAGGCAAATGTAAGTTTCCTATGCATGCTATACTTCATGGAGTTGGGGACTGTATTAGTGACATAAAACTAATCACATAGGAATGCCAATACCACCCAAACAAGCACCTGGCTCACCTTGGATCAAACTCCAGACAGTATGATTCACTTGCCATTCACTGTACTCCGCTCCCAATTCTCCAGTCCTTCAAACTTGCTGTCAGGCTCTACTCTGCATCACATGCAATTTGCATTACCAAAAGTGTACAGAGAAATCTTAACATATATGTCAGCTCATTCAAAACAAAGACAGTGGACGCAGGTGCTCTCTGGTGCAAAAAGTGCATTGTGAGTGCCACACACCAAGTATGAAAAAAACCTGGCCTTTTCACCGCCAACATGGTGCCATGTACACAAATATATTTCACCAGAAGGAACTTGTGTTCACAGTCTTTGCTGCAAAGGACTGGTCAAATAAATATATATATATATATATATATATATATATATATATATATATATATATATCTCGCAGAGTGGTAGCAGCCATTCTGTATATATAATTAAGATTCCCAGGGATAGGACTACCTCTAATTTATGACCATAACGAACTTTGCAATCCTTTGACCAATCTCTTCAAAACTTTGCAGACCTATAGCTTTTTCTACATTGATGAATGATACAAAGTTTCACTGTGATGCATCAAGGGGACACAATGAAAAAAGGGCTGTGCCAAAAAAATATTTGTTCCCAATTAATTTTCCTCAGACATTTGTCATTGACATAGCACAAAAACATACAATAGGATTTCGGTGAAATTTTGAAAGCTCATAGATTATGGTGTGCATGTCATTCTCTTTGGTATTAAAGGTAAGTAGGGTAAGTATTTTTAAGTTATAAGACATTTTGGGCCAGATGTAGGAAACGATTTGCGACTCGCAAACGGCAAAAACTGCCGTTTGCGAGTCGCAAATGTGAGTTTCCTATGCAGAAATGCATTTTGCGAGTCGGGACCGACTCGCAAAATGCATTTCCGACTCGCAAATAGGAAGGGGTGTTCCCTTCCTATTTGCGACTCGCAGTGGGATGCAATTCCATTTGCGACCTCGTATGCGGTCGCAAATGGAGTCGCAGTTACCATCCACTTGAAGTGGATGGTAACCCACTCGCAAATTGGAAGGGGTCCTCCAAGGGACCACTCCCTGCCCTGAAAAAATACCGAAACTAAAGGTTTCGTTTTTTTTTTAAGTGCAGCTCGTTTTCCTTTAAGGAAAACGGGCTACACTTAAAAAAAAAAACTGCTTTATTGAAAAGCAGGTCACGAACATGGAGGTCTGCTGACGTCAGCAGGCCTCCATGTTAGCGAGTGCCTATACTCGCAATGGGGCCGCAAATTGCGACCCACCTCATGAATATTGATGAGGTGGGTCATTGCGACCCCATTGCGAGTCGCAGTCGGTGTCTGAGACACCGTACTGCATAGCAAATTGCGACTTGCAATTTGCGAGTCGGATGGACTGCTTGACACCTTTTGTTGTTGGGAGGGCCGTTTGTGGCCCCGGGCCAGTCACAGAGACTGTGGGTGCCATAGTTCGGGCGCGGGCCTCAGTACCTCCATCAAGGATTACAAATAACTTTTCAAGAGGGAAATACACAGAAAAAACATTTGCCTTGACCATGTGCAAGAAATTAGGAGCAGTAGTGCGTTACAGAATTAAATAGTGAACTAGGGCACCTGCTTTATTTATATCTGTAAGTGCTTCCCGTTGGGGTCTGATATCTGTCAAATGAGCTTCACACCAGAAAGAATCCTGCCTTTATCCAAGAAGACACCATAGTTTTGAAAGAATATCTCCCCGACTGGAGTTCTGTCTACTGGGAAATTAGTAAGTGCTACCTCTTTGGGTATATGTATAGTGCATTTGCTACAATACAGCTGCATAAATTATGACATTGTAATGTCTCCAGTGACCTTGTGTGTCTGTAAATTTACCAATTTTATTGGTCCTCGAGCGTCTTTATCGGATAACATTTGAATGTAGAACTGCACATCTGCAGTTCCACTTTGAAAACATTGTTTTTTTTCTTTTTCATCTCAGGGACCATGAAGGGGAGCATCACGGCCACCGAGGTCCTAGCCAGCTCCCGTCTATTGTGTGAGTCGGCATTTCTCCCACATGCAGGGATCTGCTTTAAATTGTAGCCCCTGCTTGTTGAAGCAAAGGCTTAATCTCATTCCCTGCCCTCATGATTGTGGGCAGGGAATACGTTGAAAACTCTGCTTTCAGCAAGCTGGAGGTGTTTGACAGCTCCCACTTGCTGGAGGCAGAGTTATGTTTACTTTTACTTGGCAGGAGCTTTTAGCTCCAGCCAAGCAAAAGCAAACACCTCCTGAGGGTAGGCCCCTCAGGAGGTAGCAGCAGCCAGGAGTGGGTGGGTGGTGGAGTTCCCCAGTACCATATATGGCACCAGGAGGGGGGCTGCATGCTCCAATCCATTGCTTCAATTTTGACCCCAGGGAGGTTTTTTTTCTCAAGACAGGGGGGCCACGACAGACCCCCTCCTAATTACATAACATAGGCCCAGGGAGGTGGAGGTTCCCGGGACTCAGGGGGTCCCAGTGTACTCACAATCTAATTCACTAAATTTGGCATGGGGAGGTGGTGGTCCTTGGGGCCTGAGGGGGGTCGGTGTGGCCCTCCACACATAAATTAATTGTTGCCCTGGAAAGGTGGTGCTCCCTGCTGCCTGAGAGGGATCTGTGGGGCATCCCCCATTCATTTTCTATTGGTTGGCTCAGGGAGGTGGTGGTCCTCAGGGTGCGGGCGGAGTCTGTGCAGCCCCCTACACATTATATAATTTTACCCCCAGGGAGGTGGTGGTCCCTAGGGCCTCGGGGTTCCACAGGGCCCCTCATTCACATTCAATTATTTGCCCTTTGGAGGTGGTGGTTTCCCAGGGCTTTGATAAGCCCTAGGATGGGGTCTCCTGTGCTCCCTCCTATATTTTGTATGTGCCACCATGCTACCGGGACCTGGCCCACACAGGGCAATATATATATATATATATATATATATATATATATATATATATATATATATATATATATATACATAGAGAGAGAGAGAGAGAGAGATAGATAGATAGATAGATAGATAGATAGATAGATAGATAGATAGATGGATATAGATATATAGATATATATAGATATATGTATATATACTTATATATGTATTTACATATATGTGTATATATATATATATATATATATATATATATATATATGTGTGTGTATTTGTATTTGTACACCTTTACATATATACACACACTTCACACCGTATCCAAGGATTGCCATCACAAAAAGTTGGATGCGGAAAGGAAAAACCAAGTAGCAAGGTAGCAAATGAAATGCAAAGACAAATAACAGCAGCTCCTAATAACATCGTCATAACTTTGACTGAATTGACTCTAACTCAAGAAGAGGAGAATGTTCTAACTTTGGGACTATCATTCTGCCTAGAACAAAACATGAACTATGTACAAAAAGGGATGGATGTTTCCAAGTTTATAAGATCTATGAAATTAAAAAAGGGATTGAAGATGCAACCCAAACCTAAAACACAAGTCAGTAAGACCAGTGACTGCCTACATCAATTAAAGGCAGTGTATGTACAATTGAAGAAGGAAGTCCAAGAACTAGAGAATAATATTATTGGTATTCATGACATATTGACTGAGGACGATGTTTTAGCAAACAGTGACTAGATCTGTATGGAGATACGGTAACTGATTTTAAACCTCAATCTACATTTATGGCAGCACTCTTGACATTTTCAACAAACTTACCATGCAGGGTTTAAAGAACTTATATATTAATATGGAGAATAAACCTAAGGTTAGTTATATCCAAGAGAAGAAATATCATAAATTGATGCACAAACGTGGTAATCAGACAGACTGTGTGATTATGAACTCTGACAAGAGAGGCAATCTAGTTATTCGGCCTATGGATAAATCTTTGGATAACACATACAAGCAAATTAATTATGAATTATGTGATGTTTGAGTTCCAAGCAATACATTAAAGATGGTAAAAATGCAATACAAAAATGAATTGTTAGATTGGCATGATCAAGGTCTTCTGTGTCACAAATAGTACCATTTTCTGTGAATTGATGTTTAAGAATACCTGTTTTTCACCTTATCCCCAGAATACATAAGGATAAGTAGATCCACCAGGTCGCCCTATAATTTCAGCATTGGGGAGTGCTTTTGAAAACACCTCTAAATATGTTGACAATTTTGGGGGATTTTGTAATGAATTTATCCTCCTATATAAAGGGTACAGGAGATTTAAATTTCTTTTTTTATTTACATTTCTTAGAAAGATGGATATATGATAATTTAGTTATATTAATCACCAGAATATAGATGTGTCAACACTATATACCAGTATCCAACATGAGGGTGCATTGAGAGCAGTCGTTCCTAGGTACTAAACAATTAAATCTGAGGAAACATACCAGAAGGTAAATTAATTGTTCCCTTAGATTTGGGGCACAGCAATGAGTACCCGCTTCACCCCCAGCTATGCTAATTTGGCTTGCATATGAGCCTGTGGGAGGAACAGGTGCTCCAGAATGAATTTGCAGCAGGAATGGTAACAGCCCGTGGAACTTTTGTATAGACTCATAGTCAATATATTTGTGATCTGGAGAGGCACCATGAAAAGTGCAAGGCTGCTTTCAGGAAAAAGAAAATAAAAATACACTGAACCTACATTTCAATGGTACAGTGGTTGAAAAAGAGGATACCCTTTTAGATCTGACAGTATATGTGAAGAATTTTAATTTAGGTCTAAACTATTCAGTAAACCAACAATTGGAAATACTCTATTGAATGCAACAGTTTTACCTCCAAAACCTAGTGAGAATTATCCCATATGGAGAGAATATAAGGGTCGGAAGGAATTGTAGTGAAAAACCAGAAGAAGAGAAGGCCTAAGAAGCAAAGACTCATAGATATCAGAGGAGAGGATACTCATATACCAATACTGACGATGCCAAAAAGAAAGCAAAGGCAAACACAATTAAAAAAACTGGCATTTGAGACAGAGAGAAAAAAATCCCAGTGAACCTCCCAATTTACACTGATTGCTACCTTCTGTAAATAGGAAGGACTATCCCTAGGATAGTACACAAATACTAGCACTTCTGGAAGAGAGGAGAGGTAAGGGCCTGAGTTAGATATTTGCAAGTGGGTTACTCTGTGACAACAGTGACGGATATCCTATCTGCCAAAATAGGATTTAGATTTCATCAGACAGAATATCTGTCACCTTTGTGACGGAGTAACCCATCCACTAATTTCTAAATCATTCCCTAAGACTACGAAAGACACTTTGATTAAAAGAAGTCCTGAATGTACACAGCAAAATAGTAACAAGGTTGAGAACAGCACAGGCTTTATAAAGTGCAGCAGACGTAAGGCCTGTCAATATGGAACCAAAAGGAGCGAATATGAATACCCCTACTTAGGAAAGTAAAGAAGAGTAGAGAGAGAGTAAAGAAGAGAATAAAATGATTTTATACTTGCAAAACTGTAGATATTTTGTGTTTGTCCAATTAAGCTCACGTACGTGTGGAGCACTACGCTACCCATACATAAAATAATTTTAATTTTACAGCAGACAAGGGCAATAAGAAATAGAGATAGAACAAAGCCAGTGGCTCACATCACACAAGTGAAGTGAGAGGGTTGGAGTATTTGCTATGCCGAAAAGTAACAGAGGAGGTAACAGAAGAGTTTGAGGCAGATGGAATTCTGATATATTATAGAGATAATATTTCTTGGGGATTGAACATAGAAGGAGATCTCCATATTCACCTGAATAACTGCTAGTACATTTATTTTAACTAAGGAGAAGCAAATTCAAATATTTTTTGCCTGGTATTAAATTCAGCATTCCGCACTTTTACTTGCACTAATCACTTTAATCGGGTCTGTTCAGTACAAAAGAAGTTAAGTACATTTATTGTAATAGGAGTATAGAAGGCAATGCACTGTTGTAGGGTACTGTATTAGTACATGTGACCTATAGGTGTACCCATGTGGACTAAATTACAATGTGGCAAAATTTAAAAAGCAATGTTAATCAGTTTGCACAGTAGACAGAATGTCCATGTGGGCATTATAAGCAATTGAGATGTAGCATTTTATTTAGTTTTATTGCATTGCATTTCATTTAATTGTGCAATATTGCTTTTAGATGTCAAATGTATGAATAATGCCATATTGATTATACATTTAATATGGACTTTTTTAGCTCCGCATTTGCGTAATGTTTTGACGCAAAAGCAGCACAAACTTACAAAATACAATTTTATTTGGTAAGTTTGCGCCGCTTTTGTGTCAAAAGGCGACGCAAATGCGGCGCTAACAAAGTATAAATATGGGTCCATAGTTTTTTAAACTAATTTTTATGACCTTGTGGGACTCTTGCAGGATTGTGAATAGTAAAAATGGGTTAATAAATTCTCAATACACTTCATTTGTAAGAAAGCCTATTGTGGCCATTGTTGTTTTACGAGCTCACAGAACTCTTGCATGATCATAAATAGTAAAAAGGAGTAGATTAATTCTCAGTACACTCTGTTTGTAGGAATGCATATTGTGGTTGTTGTTTTTTGAGAGGATGTGTGTAAGAGATAAGTACTGTGATGATTAGAAGAATAAGAGCCTCATTTACAAAGTCCTAGCGGCACACTGCGCCACCAGAACATAATTTCTTTTTCTCCAGGGGCGCAGTGTGCCTGCCCATCTTTACAAGGCCGCGCAAAGCCACCTTGCATGGCTTTTCATGACCTTGTAAATATGGACCCTTTCACGCACAACACTGTGTGAAAGGGGCATTCCATGGGTGTTGCTTGGAGTGTTCCTAGGCAACAACCATGGAACCCAAAGGAATCTGAGGCATTCCTAGATTTACAAGTCTGTGAATGCATCAGATTCAGTCACTTCAGATGGGGCATAAGAATGACCCTACGGGGACAAATATCTTTATTTCTCCCCATTTTTTCCTCTTTCTATGTGTGCTGTATTCTGCACACATAGAAAGAGGAAAACACCCCTTGTGATTCTTTTTGTACAGGAAGGTGTTGCTTCCTGCACAAAAACAATCATCCCCATAATGCAGGCACCCTTGCACCATTGTGCAAGGGTCGGTCAATTGGTGCTAGGTAGCAATTTCTGTAGCAGCACAGGGGGAGAGGACACAAATGTGCCATATCTTCTAGATATGCTGCATTTCTGCCCTTTCCCGGTGGCACAGAGTGGCACAGCAAGGCACTTGCCATGGGCCTTTTAAATGATGGTGCCCACACTCTTTTAAACACTATACTGTCTCACAAGACTCTTGCAGGATCCTGAAAAGTAGGAAGGAGGAGGTGATGTTTGAATACACTCTGCTATACACACTTCTTACTATATGAAAGAGTCTTACTGTAGATGGTGTTTGATCAGAGTCTACTAGTTATGTTCATTGGCTTGAGAAGAGTTGTGAGTAAAGACTTGTCCAAACGTCCTACTATGCACACCCATCTGAAATAGTGGTCTGACCTGCATTATGTGTCTCGAATTATGATGTGAGAGGTGAGAGAGATGTACCATAATGTGCTTGTTAGAAAATGTGCTATTAGTTGTGTGGCCTGAACAAGTAATGGGTCCACATTTGTCCTCCGCTGGGAAACAAACACACCATTGTAGAGTTTGACTCTTACAAGGTGGTGAAGCAGAACAGTCCAAGGTCTACTCAAGCGAGCTGGTGTGGGCTAGTAATCACCATTCACAAGTACACAATAATAACACTTAGTAAATTATTTTCCAGTCTGTGCTCTTTAATTTGAAAAAGGAAAATGTACATTTAAAACGCACACACACTACCAATACTATTCAATAATTTACAAATATATACAAGCTGATGGAAATATGCCTGGGTTTAATTGCGGAATCATTCTTGTCTCTCCCAAACAGAGATTTAAACCATCAAATCATATGTCAAATACGTTCACTTGTATTCCAATGTGATATCTGAGAATGACGTGGGGTGAGAGCACTTAATACTGGCAATAAAGCATATATACATTGATCACAAGTGGTTGTCAGTCCCATTATTCAAATAACGCATTTGCAAAAATATGTTATAACCACGTTTGACTGTCTTGTGCTATCAAGATTACTATTCACATGAAATACACAATTTAACTACAGCCTCTAAAGGGTACCACTTTTAAAATTACATCCCTATGTAATTATAAACTGTCAGCCCTAGGGGGTGTTGGTAGTGTTTCTTCACTTTTAACATTAAAGATCTTAGCATGCATAATTGTACACTCCAGGAATCCAAGATGGCGGACGGATTTCCCGGCTGATCGCCACTACCGCTCTAGCCCACCTTCAGATCACACGCGGCTCCCATTCACCCGCGAAAGCCGCGGATGCCGCGGATGCTGTGCGCCTGCAGCACGGACCGCTGCGGGCGTTTCACGGCTTTCTGGCGGCCCCTGCTAGGATCGGGGCCACGTCGGCAAGCACCGGAGGGCCCCGCAAGAAGATGCGAGCGCGGCGCTGGCCCTAGACCCGCGCACCTGTTCCTCTCGACCGAGCACGACCCCCGACGTTTCTTGGCAACATTGGCTGGCTTGTGGGGTGTGTGGGATGCCCTGATGGCACCGAAGTTAAGCAGGACCCCTCGCTCCTTACGGGCACGCCAGAACCAAGATCCAGGAGGAACCAGAAAGGACAAAAAGCTACCTGTCCCCGGATTGAAGGAGCACAGCAATCCTCAAGTGAAAGGGGGCCTGCATAAAACAACCGACATGGAAAAAGACGCCAGGTACTCTGTTCCAACAATGTTTACTAGTTTGATGCGGCTTAAGCAAATGTCCACGGAAAAGGCTGTAAGTGATTCGCAATCTAACGTGCCAGGAGTTAATGATGAGCAGGTACCTGTTGCATCTACATCTCTTGAAGTACTCACTCCTATATGCAATGCAGGGGGGAGGGAGCCACCCAGTCGAGAGACTGATAGTACAAGTCCAGGAAAGAGCGGGGAGGTGGTGCCCCCCCCCAATGGGGTGTGAGAAATTATCTGAGCAGGAACTCAAAGATTCAAATCAGGGGCCTCAGGAATCTAATTCAGAGAAATGTGGAAATCAACTTTGTACGTTAAGCTGCAAGTTAAACTCGCAACAAGCTGAGGGTATGGCCAAGTCCTCAATGACATATGAGACTACCCCCACAGCTCCAGTCCAGAGGGGAAAAGAGGCGAAACTAGCAAACATTGATCAGGGGCCATTAGATACAGCAGAAAACTTTTTCTCTCTCTCCGATCAGTCTAGAGATTCAGACTTAGACGAAGAAATCCCTTTAACAGACTCAGATATTGAGAGTAGCTCTGCAGCAAGTATCTGGGTATCCAATTACTCAACATGTAGAAGAAAATCAGTCGGGCAAACTGATGTTAGGAGTAGTTCAGGGGCCAAGCTTAGGAGAGACCCGCTTAAGCCTCAAGAGGAGGATGGTGAAATGCAGTGGGACTATACGGTCACCCGACAGGCTTTTTCGAAAAGTGATTCGGCCTGCAGTACTCTAGTGCCCCCTTCCATGGGTGGCCCTGCAGAGCCTCCCTCGTTGGATCTTATCTACAGGACAATGGTCCAGAATCGTGAACAGGCACAGTGGGAGAGCAGTAAAATGAAAGCGGCAAACAGACAGTTACAATTATCCATTAAAAAAGTGGGCAAATCTTGCCAGGACATTGGTGCACGCATCGCCACCATGGAGACTCGAACTGAGGAGCTGGAAATCGAAGTGAAAGCAGCAACAGCACAGACGACGACACAAGGACAGCAGATCTCGGATATTCAATGGAAACTGGAAGATGCGTAAAACCGCCAGCGGCGGAATAACTTGAGGATTTTGGGTATAGCAGAGGACCTTGAGGGGCAGGATACTAGGGCCTACATAGCTTTACTTTTTAAGAAAGCATTCCCAGACTTGATCGGGTGGGATTGGGAAAAGGAGATTCAGAGAGCACACCGTTTTCCGCTAATGAGGAAAAAACAAGCCTTGACCTCTGCCGTTAGAGACCAGAGCTATCCACGGGCTATTATAATGTATTTTGGTAATTTTTTACTGAGACAGGCTGGGTTTGAAAAAGCTCGCCCCAATTCAAAGGTGATGGTGGAGGGTGTATCATTCTTTAGTAGGCCAGACTTTGCACATGCCACTGTAGAGAGACGGTGGCGACTCAGGCAGATGATTGCTCAATTCCAAGAGTTGGGGGCGGAAGCCTACTTGTTAAGCCCTGCACGTCTAAAAGTTGTCTATAAAACAACTATAAGATTTTTTCTCTCAGAAGTTAAAGCAGGAGAATATGTACAGCAACTGAAAACTGGTCAAGGGCAGGGGGTACGGGAGAAGGGGGGGAGGGTTTGCCGTAAATAGCCGTTTATATATAAATGTATGTAAATGTATGTGATACTGATTGGGGGTAGGTAAACTCCCCCCGCACTCCGCTCTCTACTCTCTCATATTTTTTTTTTTTGATCTCTTTTTGGCCTTTTCTTTTCTTTTTCTCTTTTAATTGTTTATTGGTCAAAGGATTCGATCGGGAGGGTGAAGAAGAGGGGCCGCGGGTAAGGATTGGTAATAGATGTGTGAAGGTTTTTTTTTTTTACGTATGGGTGGGCTAACGGGAGCGGGACTGGCAAATACCATTTTACAGGCTCAGGAGCCTGGCGATTCCATTTGTAGGGGTTAGGGTTGGGGGGTGGGTTTAAGGAGGGTGGGGGGGTCACAGGGACAAAAAGGATAATGGGACACACAGCAGGGGGAGTGGGGATAGCTCTCATCAGTGTAAAAAGGGACAGGGTGTGAATGCAGCAAATTTGAATGGGGCATACAGGGGAGCCAGAAGGACCAACATCCATGAAAATAGGACAGTTAAGTGACATACGTATTGCCACAGTGAATGTTTGTGGGCTGAATAATAACAAAAAACGGCAGCTTGTAGGAGAGGTTTTCAAGTCATGGAATGTCGATATTATTTGTATGCAGGAAACACATATCCCAGTTACACAAAAGCAACTAATGGAGTTTTATGGCTGGAAGCTAGCGGTTTTTACACGACAACACACAACCACTAGAGGGGTCGCGATATTAACCCGGATCAGTACTTTGGTTATACATAGACAATTCGCTGATAAACTCAGCAGGCTGGTTCTGTTGGAATGTTCGGCTAAGGGGCTAAGGTTCACTCTATGTTCTATTTATGGGTCCAACACAGACGATCCAGAGATACTGGATTGGCTTAATTTAGAACTTGCGACCTGGGCAACACCTATCATAATGTGTGGAGATTTCAATATACATTTAGATAATAAAGGACCCATTCAGGAACAAACACTCTACCTGGGTAGAAAGAATAAAGGGGGTTATTCCAACTTTGGAGGAAGTGGTAATCCGTCCCAAAAGTGACGGTAAAGTGACGGATATACCACCAGCCGTATTACGAGTCCATTATATCCTATGGAACTCGTAATACGGCTGGTGGTAAATCCGTCACATTTGGGACGGATTACCACCTCCTCCAAAGTTGGAATAACCCCCAAAGTTTTTAGGGCACTTCAATCATTGGCCTTTAATCATGGCTTGATCGACGTCTGGCAGCTGTATTGCCCGCAGGACTCAGGGTTCACCTTTTTCTCTGCCCCGCATAAGAAATTAGTCAGGTTAGACTACTTTTTTGTGACTGCCTTTCTACAAAGCCAAATAAGGATCAACAGACTTCCTCGAATCATATCAGACCACAACCCATTGGTTTTGGCTTTAGAGATTGGGAGAAAGGGCCCGCAGCCTAGATCTTGGACATTTGATAGGGCACTATTAGCCGATCCAGGGTATATCCAAAAAATGAAGGAATGGATCCCGGAATTCTTTAAGATAAATCAGGACTCCGCTTCTTGCCAGACAGTTTGGGATACATTCAAAGCTGCTGTCAGAGGAGAAACCCTGAGCTATGGGTTAAGAAAGGAGAAAATACGCATGGATCAGTTAAAATTAGTTCAGACAAAGCTGGTTAAAGCAGAGCAGCGACTAGGGGAAGCGATCCGCAGTGGAGTAGAGATCACAGACATTCTGTGTGAGGGGAATATCATTAAGGCAGAAGCCACTAAGATTTTTATGGATAAGGCTGCTGCAACATTTTTAGTATATCGACAAAAATGCTATGAGTATAGCGGGAAAGTGGGCCAACAGCTGGCCTTAAGAATAAGACAAAAGCAGGTATTTGGGAACATTAAAAGTTTAGTGAATGAAGAGGGGCGGATGGTACACAACGGTCCAGAGATTGTGGAAGTTTTTAGACGATTCTATTAAAAAATTATATACCCAGGAAGAACAGCCCCAAGAAGAGGAAGGGATCAATGCTATGGGCAATGAGATATCAGATCAGTTAAGAGAGGAAGATGAGGCAGCTTTAGAAGTACCTATGACATTGGAAGAATTGGAGATAGCAACTCGCGCCTTGGCAAGCGGGAAGGCGGCAGGGGGGGATTTAATTCCATTGGAATTCTACAAAGTTTTTTTTGTGGAGATATGTAAACAGTTGCTTAATTTATTTATTGAAGTACAAGCAGGGGCTCCTCAACCGGCCTCCTGGGGGGAGGCTAAGATAGTAGTCTTTTTGAAAAAGGATAAAGAACCCACGCAGCCTGGTTCATATCGCCCAATTTCTCTAATTAACAGTGATGCCAAAATTTATGCTAAAATACTTGCCAGTCGCCTGAGTTTGGTAATCTCAGGTTTAGTATCTCCATGGCAGCATGGCTTCATCCCGGTGAAGAGCACGGCAGACCATATAAGACGAGTCATCACGCTACTTGATGTTAGTGCAACAGCCAAGCTTCCCATGGCAGTAATCTTGCTAGATGCGGAAAAAGCTTTCGATCGGGTTCACTGGCCCTTTTTATGGTCTGTCTTGCGTAAAAACAACATCGGTTCCGGGTTTGTTAAAGCAATTCAACAACTTTACCACAAACCAACGGCTACGATACAAGTTGCCGGGCTAAAGTCGACCTCAATCAGTATCCAGAGAGGTACGCGACAAGGGTGCCCGTGTTCACCACTGCTTTTTGCGCTATATATTGACCCCTTGATCAGGAGAATGATCAGGAATTATCGGATCATTCCAGTCTCATTGAAAGGAGGGTGTACTAAGATTTTAGCATATGCAGATGATATTGCGGTGGTGACCACGGACCCCAGGACTGCTATATTGGAAATAGAGCAGGAAGCCCTGCAGTTTGGGAAAATATCTGGCTACTTGCTGAACAAAAGTAAATGCCAAATGTTGGTGAACGACTCAATAGATTTTAAGGATGAGCGGGTGCTGACACAGGTACAATATTTAGGTGTTAAACTCACAGTAAACCTTGACGAAGTTGTGAAAATAAACATGGGCCCGATTTTAACAAGGAAAGACTAGGAAAGATCTTGCTCGCATTAATAATCTACATTTGTCACTTATGGGACGTTGCAACGTGATAAAAATGGTCTTTCTACCCAAAATACTCGGGGCATATTTATACTCCGTTTGCGCCGGAAATGCGTCGGTTTTTTTGACGCAATTCCGACGCAAAACTAACTCCATATTTATACTTTGGTGTTAGACGCGTCTAGCGCCAAAGTCCATGGAGTTTGTGTCATTTTTTAGCGTGGACACCTACTTTGCGTTAATGAGATGCAAGGTAGGCGTTCACGTCTGAAAAATTGACTCCGAGGCATGTGCTCTGTATTTACACTCCCGGGCAAAATTCACACCCGGGAGTGGGCGGGTCAAAAAAAATGACGTACGGCCGCTTTTGCGCCGTTTTTTAGTGCCTGCAAAAGGCAGGCGTTAAGGGACCTGTGGGCTCTGAAGGAGCCCAGAGGTGCCCTCTCATGCCCCCAGGGACACCCCCTGTCACCCTTGCCCACCCCAGGGGGACACCCAAGGCTGGAGGGACCCATCCCAGGGACATTAAGGTAAGTTCAGGTAAGTGTTTTTTTTTTTTTTTTGTGGCATAGGGGGACCTGATTTTTGCCCCCCTACATGCCACTATGCCCAATGACCATGCCCAGGGGACAGGAGTCCCCTGGGCATGGCCATTGGGCAAGGGGGCATAACTCCTGTCTTTGCTAGGGAGTGAAAAAAAATGGCGCAAATGGGGTTGATGCGAAAAATTTGTCTCAACCTGACTTGCCCCATTTTTTGACGCCCAAGCCCCATATCCCCCTACGCCGGCGCTGCCTGGTGTACGTCGTTTTTTTCCACGCACACCAGGCAGCGGCGGCGGCTAACGCCGGCTAACGCCGGCTAACGTCATTGATTAAATACGGCGCCCGCATGGCGCTTCAGAATGGCGTTAGCCGGCGCTAATTTTTTTGACGCAAAACTGCGTTGCCGCAGTTTTGCGTCAAAAAGTATAAATATGGCCCTCAATCTCTTTAAAACAATCCCCCTAGAGATTGGGCAAGACTGGTTCAAACTAATAGAGGGATTGGTTAATAGCTTTATTTGGTCCTATACAAAGCCGCGCCGGGCTTTTCACTATATGACTCTTCCTAGAGAGAAAGGGGGGTGGGCACTTCCCAACTTTAAACTTTATTATCTGGCAGCAGTGCTTCAGTATGCACAGGCACTTTGGGCCTTATTTATACTTTTTGGTGCAAAACTGCACTAAGGCAGTTTTGCCCCAAAAAGTTTTGCACCAGCTTGCACCATTTTTTAGCACCAGCTGGGCACCATATTTATGGAATGGTGCAAGCCGGTGCAAACTGTAGGCTAGCTTTTAAAAAAATGACGTTAGGCAGTTTTGAGTCAAAATAAATGAATCTGACCAGATTAGCATCATTTTTTGATGCTAAAGGGCATATTTATACTCTGTTTGCACTGAATTAGCGTCCGTTTTTTCAAAACTCTAATTCAGTGCAAAACTAACTCCATATTTATACTTTGGTGCTAGACCCGTCTAGCGCCAAATTTATGGAGTTAAAGTCATTTTTTGGAAGTGGAAACCTACCTTGCCTTAATAAGATGCAAGGTAGGCGTTCCCGTTCAAAAAAATGACTCTATGGCCTTAACACCATATTTATACTCCCATGTAAAAATGGTGCAAGGGAGGGAGGAGGGGTCAAAAAAAGGGGCAAAGCAAGCTTTGCCCCATTTTTTAAGACCTGGGTCAGGGCAGGGGTTAGGGGACCTGTGGGCCTATTTCCATGGTGGAACACCATGGAATAAGCCCAGAGGTGCCCTCCCCAGGCCCCAGGTGCACCCCCACCCACACCATAGGCACTGCGGAGGATGGGGGACCCTATCCCGGGTAAGTACAGGTAAGATTGTATTTAATTTTTTTTTTTTTTGTTTAAGTGCCATAGGGGGCCCTGAAATGGGCATGGTAGGTTTAGCACCATAAAATGACGCTAATCTGGTTAGAGTCATTTTTTTTTACTCTAACCTGCCTAAAGTCATTTTTTGGTGCTAAACCCTCTTCTTCTATACTGCCAGCCCCACCCAACTAAAGTCATTTTTTTTTACTCTAGCCTACCCTTTGCACCGACTTGCACCATTCCATAAATATGGTGCCCGGCTGGTGCACAGAAATGGTGCAAGCCGGTGCTAAACATTTTGGTGCAAAACTGAGTTAGTGCAGTTTTGCAGCAAAAAGTATAAATAAGGGCCAATATTTTGTAAGTTTGCACCACTTTTGCGTCATAAAATAACGTTAATGTGGTGCAAAAAATGTTTAAATCAGGGCCTTGGTGCTAGATGGGTCTAGCACCAAAGTATAAATATGGAGTTAGATTTGCACCGAATTAGAGTAAAAAAAATGACGCTAATTCGGTGCAAACAGAGTATAAATATGCCGCAGAGTATAAATATGCCCCTAAATATGGCGTTAAGGCCAGAGAGTCATTTTCTGCACGGGAACGCCTACCTTGCATCTCATTAGGGCAAAGTAGGTCTCCCCTTCAAAAAATGACTTTAACTCCATAAATTTGGTGCTAGAAGGGTCTAGCACCAAAGTATAAATATGGAGTTAGTTTTGCACCGAATTAGAGTTTTAAAAAAATGACACTAATTCGGTGCAAACAGAGTATAAATATGCCCCTTTATGTCACAGATAGATCCGAGCAAGATGCTCTCCCTTCGATATATACCCTGATTTTGGGCAAAGAAGCAGATGCAGTCTTTCTGCGGATTCTGGAACCCAGCTACTACAAAAAGGTTAAATTTAAGGTAATCTATGCTGCATTCAAGGCATGGACCCAGGTTAAGCGCAAGATAGGTATAGGACGAATCTGCTACTACACTCCCTTGTGGAATACACCCACGTTTCCGGCGATGTTTAAAGACCACTACTGTTTGAGGTGGAGTAACCGGGGTATTCATAAAGTCGGGGACCTTTTTCATTCTGGCAGCCACTTCAAATCATTTGAGGAACTGAGTGTGGAATTTGCGCTGGAAAAAACAGACTTTTTTAAATTTTTACAGATTAGAGCTTATCTACTAACTAGTATGACCCAAGGTTGGCACATAGACAAGATTAAACTAATGGAAGTTTCACGACACCCCACTAGCTGCGGCATTAAAAACCTGTATCCGCTGCTTTTAAATGCTATATTGGACGACCAGGCTTTCCTTGTTAAAAAATGGGAAGGACGGGTTGGAGCTAAAGAGATAGAGGTTTGTGAATCTATGGAAATGGCACGGACTGTTTTATTGTTTGCGAGCCCGCAAGCTCAACATTTTATGGTATTGTATAATTTATATTATACACCTGCTAAGATTGCGAGCTGGGGTAAAACGATGGGAATCATGTGTCCACGATGTGGTTCCCAGAATGCAGATCTCTGTCATATGTTTTTTCAATGTGTAAAACTGGAAAGTCTGATTACCGGGATATCCGATATATTGAAGAAAATCTTGAAACAGACTATCTATCTGACACCTCAAATGGTTTTGCTGGGAGTTGATCATGCAGTCTGTAATAGTCGAGATAGATATTTTCTGTTCATAGCAATGTCGGTATTTCGCAGCTGCATAGCATCTCTGTGGCGTGATATAGACCCCCCACGATTTAAACAATGGTTTTCACGACTTTTATCTATGTATCACTTGGAGAATAGCCTGTATGAACTAAAAGGAGCAGCGGCCGGTAAAAGACTCACTAGAGTTTGGGCACCCCTTTCTGCATGGCTCTCGGGGCCTCGAGAATATGTTAATTAAATAAGTAATCTTATATGTGATCTTTAAAAGCAGAAACTATGGCTATTGATTTAGAATAGAATGCATGTTTCCCCTGTATGACAACATTGATGTACTTACGACTTTTTTTTATTTTATTTTCTCTTCTTTTATGTTGTAAACATGTAACCCGCTGTGTGTTCTAAATAAATAAATAAAAAAAATAAAAAAAGATCTTAGCATGCTGCACATTTTATACAGTTCCTGAGTGACCTCACTTTGGTTAAAACAAAAGTGTCATGACCAACATTTACCTCTAGCGGGTGCCTGTTAGTATGCAAAACTCATATTTTACTGGTTTATGCCACGAACACTGCAGCCATACTCTCTGTCCCTGGTGTGTTCAGTATTCATAGCTGTAGAGCTAAAACTCCAGCCTGGTAAATGCTTGAAAACATACAAAAACCCCTGAGGGGTAATCATTTAGGTGTCCCCAGAAACTGAGGGTGGGGATTGTTGAATTACTTTTAGTGGGGCGGCTGTGCTTCTCCTGCAACTCCCTTCATACTTTAGCATTCCTTTGGTGGTGACCCGATCTCCTGAGGCCACCACAACACCAAAGCAAGTGACTTTGAAAAAACAAATGTGGCCTGTGCAGGGCATTTTGGGGCACTCCTCCATGAGCTTGATGCATACTAAAACAGCATCTCTCGTACTGCCCTGGGGAGAGCTGCCTCCATTTCTGATGTTTTCCCTTTATTTCACTTTTCATGTGGCCTTGTACCATGTTTTACTCTTCTCTGGGTGCCCGGTCCCACACAGACGTCATGTTCTTTGGGGCAGTGTGGTATCATGCCACAAGCCCTTTTTGTGGTTGCAGGGACCTGGTCCCACCGACCCCAGGCTGCCCCAAGCAAGCTCCCTGCACACCAACACACTGGCGTACTACCACTTGAGATGGCAGCATCATTCTTGTCTGCCTGCTCCTGCGGGCAGACATGCACCATCTCATTGGCCTTCCTGTTCCCGCAGAACATGGTTGTGGAAAGCAGTGGAGGCCTACAGAATGGGGGACTGTGTCGGGACACCCACACTCCTCTGTACAGAATCCAGGGATGAGGTCCTGGATCCCCTCCTTCCTCCAGCGAGGTAGTGTGAAGGCACTTCCTTACTGTGGTATTCCTCTCGGGGCCCAGAGATGGGGTCCTGTGCCCCATCCTTCTTATAGCGAGGGAGTGCAACAGTTTGCAACTCCCTCAAAGTCCTGTTCCCCTACACTCCTTTAATTGGGGCATGTGACAGTGGATTTATCAGACAATATTTTGTCAAGGAATTATCACTAAAACTGTTATCCAGTTGATCTATAGTACAGTGCATAAACAAGCCGCTGTTATGCACTGTAATATGGATCAACTATATAAGACTGATGACATATAGGGGGTCATTCCGACCCTGGCGGTCCATGACGGCCATGGCGGAGGTCGACGGAAGCACCGCCAACAGGCTGGCGGTGCTTCCAGGACTATTCTGACCGTGGCGGTAAAGCCGCGGTCAGAAAAGGGGAACCGGCGGTTTCCCGTCGGTTTTCTCCTGGCCCAGGGAATCCGCCATGGCGGCGCTGCTTGCAGCACCTCCATGGGGATTCCGACCCCCTTCCCGCCAGCCTGTTTCTGGCGGTGTCCACCGCCAGAACCAGGATGGCGGGAACGGGTGCCGTGGGGCCCCTGGGGGCCCTTGCACTGCCCATGCCACTGGCATGGGCAGTGCAGGGCCCCCCTAACAGGGCCCCAGAAAGATTTTCACTGTCTGCTTTGCAGACAGTGAAAATCGCGACGGGTGCCACTGCACCCGTCGCACCCCTGCAACTCCGCCGTCTCCATTCGGAGCCGGCTTCCTCGTTGCAGGGGCTTTCCCGCTGGGCCGGCGGACGGCCTTTTGGCGGTCGCCCTCCGGCCCAGCAGGAAAGTTGGAATGACCGCCGCGGTGGTGCGGTCATTCGACGGTAACCGCATGGCGGGCGGCGACCGCCGCCTGCCGCGGTCAGAATGACCGCCATAATCTGATTATAAACCACTTAGCACTATGGATTTGAACTGGTAACAAAAACATTGTAGGAGGGGGTCTTACTTTCAAAATGTGTTTTGAAAGCACATTTAATAATTTTGGGGATAATTCCCAGCCAAAATCTTGTTTGATAATTTTGCTGTTAATTTACAAGCAATAAAATCATATGCTGCAGCATGAGTTATTTTTCTTTTCTGCTGTGTGTACTGTTTCTGAAAGCCGGTAGAACCAGGTGAGTCTTTTCTTTATGTTTATTCAGCATGTGATAGACTTATTAAGGGGGACTGGGCATGGCATTATATTGCATGGCTTTGACAAAGGGTGGTCAAAACACAACAGCCAGTTCATTACATTTTTCACGGAAATACCATACTGGAGTGCTGGCTTTTCCTTTGGGACAAGGTATCACAGTTGAATTTTGGTTATATTGAGCGGGTTCTGCACTCGCTGCTGTGCACCCACCCCACTTGGTGGAAGTAGTCAGATGAATGGCAGGATGAAGACTTACAAAACCAAAGGTTACTGGGATATTATAGTTAGGTTCCGAATAGTTATATTTATATCAAGTAACTATAACTTGAGTGCTTAGGTAACCATAACTCACGTATCAGCCATGCACACATTTTTCTCATGCTTCATTTATATTTTTAAAGTGCTGTAATATCTGCAGTGCATGGCGAAAGCGCAAGTTTTGGCTACCTTAGAATGTGAGTTATAGTAAATAGCTCTAACTATAACTGCAGAATTTCTCTGGTTTCCTACGAGTAAATTTAGAACCTAACTGTAATGTCCCTGTAACCTTTGTTTTGTTCAGTGAATTTCTAAGATTTTCTTTAACTCAATATCCTAACTATACCGTCCCTATAACCTTTAGCTTTTTCAGTGACTTTCTATTTTTTTTTTACATTTTAATGACTAAACTTTAATCCAACCATTGCTACACACATCCTATATATATATATTATTGCAAATTACCTACTAACTGTTGCCAGCAGGTAGTTATACTTAGGACCTAGTTTCCATAAAAAAGTGTTTTTTGTTTTGCCAATGAATTTGGCGTTGTTTGACAAATCTTTGTGAAATGTTCATAATCAGCCACTACTCGCTTCAGCAGCTGTCTTGAATGTTTTGGTGTGATTGTCAAGTGGGGGGGCCAAGAAAAAAGGGGGTCCCAAAATGCACTTTTCCCAATGCAATTTCCCATAGGGGTTTTAGACACAACTATAACCCAAACCGCTGGACGGAACTACACAAAATTTGACACTAGCTCCTGGTCCAGAAGGAGCCCTTTTTGTGGTCTGGTGTAAATCCATTTTCTAGCTGTGGAGTTGTTAAAGGAAAAACAATCTCTGGGACATGGATGCACCCCAGATCCACCCGGGTGGATATATGGATTCATGCACCACCAACAATGCATGATTGGCTGGCTGCAACCTGCCTGGGAGGTTGTGGCCACCATTTTATGTACTGAGAAACGGTCCCCGGGGCCTGAAAAATATGCATGTCATTTTGATGAAGGAGTCTGGGTAGAAATTCCCTGTCCCTGTGTTTGTGTTATAGAAGTGATATAAGTGTATATGATGGGCAAAAAATTGCCAATATGTTTTATTTCCATCTGCGAGATCCACCACAGTGCTCAGTATGGCCCCACATATTAATACGCAACAGATCTGCGGATCACTCTACAAAGTAAAAAAAAAACATATACTCATAGACCCACTCAAAGAGGTACTCTCAGACCAATGAAGACACACACAGACACTTATGCACCCCTTATAGAAAGATACAGGTACTCACACACCCACTCACAGACCCACAGAGACACTCACAAACTGACTCACTGATCCACATAGAAACTCGTAACCCCACTCAGACACTCAACCAGATACCCACAGACCCACACAGACACTTTCACAACCACTCGCAGACCAATTCAGACAGTTACACTCACACTCACAGACCCACACAGACACCAACACACCCACGCACAGACCCACTCAGACACTTGAATGCCCACTAAGACATCTACCCACAGATCCAGAGAAACACCCACACCCCCTTTTATGCCCCACTCACAAACCTACACAGACACTCACTCACGGACCCAGTCAGCCACCCCATTCACAAACTCACTCAGACACTTCCACTCACAGACCGACTGAGACACTTATACATCCACTCACAAACCACAGAGATACTACTATGCTCACTCACACACCCACTTAGACACTTATATTTCTATACTCAGACCCACTTTGACAGTCACATACCCACTCTGAGAACCACTCCAATACTCACCCAGCCACACACAGACCCACACAGACACTCCCACACCCACTCATAGACCCACTCAGACACTTACACTCACAGACCCACAGAATCACTTTTATGTTCACTCACAGACCCACACAGACACTACCATGCCCACTCACAGGCCCACTCAGGCATTTACATGCCCACACACAGACCCACGTAGACACTCACACACCCACTTACAGACCTAAGCAAACAGACCCACTCACAGTCTCTATCCCACTCACAGACCCACACAGACACTCCCACTAAGAGACTCACTTAGATACTCACACAACCACTCAAAGACCACTTAGACACACAAACACACTCACAGACCCACACAGACATGTCCATGTCCACTCAGACTTTTACACTCCCATTCATGGACCCATTGGCGCACTTATACATTCCACTTATAAATCCATTCAGACACTTACACACCCACTCACAGACTCACACAAACTCTCACACACTCACTCATAGACCAACACAAGCATGTATTCACCCACTAAAAGACCGTCTCAGTCACTGACCCACTCACATACCCACACAGGCACTCCTACACCCAATCACAGATACACTTAGACAGTCACACGCCCGCCCACAGACCCATTCTAACACTCACACACCAACACACAGACCCACAGAGACTCCCATGCTCACTCACAGGCTCACTCAGAAACTTTCATGCCCACTCATAAAACCTACACAGACACTTCTATACCCACCTACAGACCTGAAAGTGCCAGAGTGGGTCTTGCACTTACAAACCCACACAAATACTCACACACCCACTCACAGGCCCAGACAGAAATTCCCACAACCACTTACAGACATATACAGATGCTCATACATCAACTTGTAGGCAGTGAAACTCCAACTCTGAGACCTACTCAAACTGTCATCCACTCACTGGCAAACCCACTGAGACACTCACACACCTATTCCCAGACCCACTGGCATACTCACAAACCCAGTCATAGATAGTCAAACACCCACACAGACACCCACTCAGACTCTCATGGACCCGCTGGCAGATCCACTGATAAATCCACTGAGACACTCACATACCCACTCACAGACCCACTCACAGATCCACTCAGACACTCACATGTCCACTAACAATAACTCATGCCTTTACCATGGACAGTTGTCTCATCAATAATTGTATTGCAAATGTTGCAGTGAGAATAGCAAAATTGCATATGATATGTCATCAATGATATAATATGTTCAGTAATTAGCTGTGCATGGTAAAGATGCAAGTTAGAGTTAACTTAAGGGGCAAGGTATAGCTAATTGAAAGAGCTCTAAATGTAAGTGCTGAATTTCTATGTTTTTGTATGAGTAAATTCAGAATCTAACTATAACGTCTCTGTAACCTTTGGATTTTTCAGTGAATTTCTATTTTTTTTAAAATGTATAGACATTTTAATTTCTATACATGAATCCAACCACTGCCGTGCACAACCTTCAGCTGTGCACAGTGGCCGTTGGCCACAGGGACTGATCTGTGGCCAGCACCTGAGGCCAACCTTGTATGAGCACCCAACCATGCATGGCATTCTCTTGTATACAGTAGGGGTTATCCGCAATTGCTGGCCTGCAGCCAGTCCCTGCTGCTAACCCCCACAACCACCCAAGCCGATGCAGTGCATGGCCCTTTGCACATGCATGACAAAAGTTGGCATGGCCTCTATGGGTATGAAAAAAGGTGTGAGAGGCTGTATCTGGGGATCATAGTGTCTGTCTGGGTGTGAGAGTGCATACATCAGTGTTTTAGTGGGTGCCTCGGTATGTGCTTGGGTCTGTGAGTGGGTGCATCAGGGTGTTAGTGGGTGCGTGGCAGTATGAGTCGATATGTGATTGGGTGCATAACTGTCTGAGTAGGTCTGAGTCAGTGTGTGAGGGTCTGACTGGGGCTGTAACTCAGTGCATGAGGGTCTGAGTGGCTCTGTGAGTAGGTGCGTGAGTGTCTGAGT
Source organism: Pleurodeles waltl (assembly GCF_031143425.1). Taxonomy (NCBI): domain Eukaryota; kingdom Metazoa; phylum Chordata; class Amphibia; order Caudata; family Salamandridae; genus Pleurodeles; species Pleurodeles waltl. The sequence goes on along the minus strand of NC_090437.1, from coordinate 1,048,581,614 downwards.
GGGTCTGTGATTGGGTGTGTGAGTGTCTGATTGGGTCTGTGAGTGGGTGTATAAGTGTCTGAGTGGGTGTGTGAATGGGAAAATTGATTGAAAGAGAGACAGAGAGAGTGATAGAATGAGAGAGAGAGAAAGATAGAGTTTTTAGGCTTTGATGTCTGATATACTTAGAGTAAGTTATTTGTTTTAAATTTAAAATAAAAAATGTATTTTTTTCTTTTTAATATAATCATTTAAAACATTTTAAATGAGCCCAGCGGGACTCAAACTCCCAAAACTGGGTGAAGATCTGAGACCTTCACTATGAGCTATGTTTTTTTTTTAGCTATTTCTTTCCCAACCCTTTATGGGCTATCTGGGACCATGAGAGAGCCCTCCAAAGCTCCCCCCCAGTCCCTCCTTATTTACTTATTTTTTTTTCAATATATTTTTTAAATAAAAAGCCCTTATGGGCTAACTGGTACTGCTGGGAAAGCCTTAAGGCTTCCCTTGCACTGCCATTTCTTCAGCAAACAGGGAGCGGCTTTGATAGCAGCTGCTTGTTTGCAGAAGCATTTAATCTCTGTCCCCTGCATGCGTGCAGGGGACAGAGATGAAAACTTTGAATTTTGACAGCGGGACCTGCTTTACAGGTCCCGCTATCAAAACCTGAAGTGTTTGCTGTGGTGTGGCTGCATCAAAACAAAAGCAAACAGCTATGTCCCAGGGTTGGGCACCCTGGGACATAGCAGGAGCTGGACCTGGGGGGTGGCGGTCCCCAGGGCCATCAGTGACATCAGTGGCTCCTCGATGGGGGCCATCCAATGTGGACATAGCCCCAGGGATCGTGGTCCCCGGAGTCCCAAAAATATCCCCTTTCTTTTTTTTAAATATTGGCTCTGGGGAGGTGACGATCCCCAGGGCAGCAGGGGGGCTGCACCCCCCCACATATATAGTATTGAAGGCCCTGGGGATGTGCTGGTCCCCAGGACATGCAGGGTTGCCATGGGCCCCCCTGCATATATAGTAATGAAAACCCTGGAGAGATGGAGGTCTCCAAGTCTGAGGGGGGGCCGCAGACTCCCTATTTTAAAAAATGAGAGCCCTGGGTAGGTGGCAGTCCCAAGGACAGCGTTGTGGGGTGGGCCCCACACATATATAAAAATGAAAGCCCTGCGGAGGTGACAGTCCCCAGGGCAGTGGGGGGTGCGGGCCCCCTGCAGGTATAGTAATGAAAGACCTGGGGTGTTGGCGGTCCCAGGGAAGTGGGGGGCCATTGGCCTCCTTGGATTTTTTAAAATGAAAGTTGTGGGGAGGTGGCAGTCCCCAGGGCAGCAGGGACTGCCATCCCCCACATTTTTTAAAATGAAAGTTCTGGAGAGGTGGTGGTCTCTGGGGCTTATGGAGGGGCCAGGGTGCCCCGCACACAACATTTTGTATGCCTCCAGGGGCCTTAAAAAAAAACAAGTGTGGGAGCCTATGCTTTTTTGCAGCCAGCCCCTGCAGCCGACCCCCGTAGACACCCAACCCCATGCTGTACATGGCCCTTTTGCCGTGCATGGTGGAAGTTGGCCGTGGCCTCTCTGAGTGTGAGAATAGGTATGAGAGGCTGCGAAAGTGTGTGTCTGGGTGTGAGAGTGCATACATGATTGTTTTAGTGGGTGCGTCACTAAGTGTGCGGGTCTGTGAGTGGGTGTATCAGGGTGTCAGTGGGTCTGTGAGTTTGTGTGTGACAGTCTGAATGTGCGTGAGAGTGGGTGCATAACTGACTGAGTGGGTCTGTGAGTGGGTATGTGAGGATCTGACTGGGCTGTGAGTGAGTGCATAAAAGTCTGAGTGGGTCTGTGAGTGGGTGTGTGAATGTCTGAGTGGGTCTGTGAGTGGGGTCATAAGTGCCTGACTGGATGTGTAAGTGGGTAAAAGAGAGAGAGAGAGAAAGAGAGTGAGAGGAAGAGAAATAGTTTAGGCTTTGATATATGACATACTTAGAATAAGATATTTGTGAACAAATTAAAAAGAAAATTGTATTTGTTATTTAAAAAAGCATACAATTACCTTTCAGTATGAGCCTTAAAGATCTGTAGGTAAAGAAAAAAAAAGGAAAACGAGTCCAGCTGGTCTCAAACCCTTAATTCTCAGTGTGAAGGTCTGCAACCTTCATGTAAAGCTATTGCATTCTTGTTTTTTTTTTTTTTTTTTTTAAACCCTTTATGGGCTATCAGGGACTGCAAGGAAGCCCTCAAGAGCTCCCACATGGTCCCAACAGATTTATTTATGTCTTTTTTTTATTTAAAACATTTTTTAACAAATTGCCCTTTACGGGCCACCTTACACTGCTGACCCTGGCAGTGCCATTGCTTAAGCAAGCACAGAGGTGCATTGACAGCAGCTCCCTGTTTGCTGAAACATCTCAACTCTGTCCTCTGCATGGGTTCAGGAGACAGAGATGAAACTTCAGATTTTAACAGTGGGACCTGCTTTAAAGGTCCCGCTGTCCAAACCCAAAGTGTGTCAAACTATAAGATGGTTTAGGCTACTAATTATAACACTAGGTACATAGTTTTATTTTTAAGTACACTTGGTATTAGAAAATGTGTTTAAGAAGCTTTATGTACTTTGTTTTTCACAGTAAACCCAATCTTTAAGTATGATGCATGTACGCTATAGAAGGGAATGTATTCTCAATAGAACATGAAACATGTTCTGAGTTTTAATAACTAAGATATTAGCTTACAGATACCATTCCCAGATATATATGCACTTTAATAAATATATGGTACTGCTATAGCTTATAACAAAAAGATAGTTCAATCACATATCTAGTGAAACACTAAGACACCCAGGCACAGGTGGATGCATACACTGACAAACCTAGGGACACATTGATGGATACACTACCACACCAAAGCACGCACCAATACATATACTGATACACACAGGCTTACACTAATATATACACTGACACACCCAGGCACACACTGATGCATACACCTATACAGCTAGGCACACACTGATGCATGCACTGACACACCTAAACACATACTGATATATACAGTGACATACTGTGTTACACACTATTGAATTCACTAACACACCTATGTGAACCTGATGCATAAACTACCACACCAAGGCATACACTGATACATACAATTATATACCATACACACACTGATTCACACTTATACATATATGTATATACTGATACATACACTGACACACTCAGGTACACACTCATCCATATCTTAACACATCCATGCAGATATTGATAGACACACACAGACAACCATGATCAAACTAATGCACACACTCACAAACATATGGAGAGAATGATACATTGAGCTACATACATAGGCAGCCATAGAGGCAGACAAACACAGATGCAGGCACATTGCTCCTTGGTAATGACCATGCATGGTAATGACTGTATTGTAATGGCTATTTCCCCAAGATATTGACACGTCTACTCATAGACAGTCAAAACAACCACTGACAGACCTACTGAGACTCTCATATGCCCACTGACAGAGCCACTCACAGACTGAGTCAGATACTCACACACCAACTCATAGACAGTCAAAGAGCCACTTACAGGCCGACTCAAAGTCTTGCATGCCCACTGACACACCCACTCACAGACCTACTCAGACACTGAAAGACCTACTCACAGACCCATTCAGAAACTCACACATCCACTCACAGACTTACTCAGACACTCACACACCCACTCATAGGCAGTCAAACAAACCCTTATACATCTGCTCAGACTCTCACAGACCAACTCAAAGACCCACTCAGACATTCACACACCCATTCATAGTTACTCAAACATCGACTCACAGACTCTCACAAAGCCACTGGGGGAGCCTCTGCACTGATGTGAAACACCACCAGACACATTCTTAATTGTCGCTGTTGTGTATTAGATGAGTGCTCTTGGTTTATGAATGGCCGATGGATCAGCAAATCTGAATGAGATTTTTTGAAAAAAAGGATTTGAAAATTAAAGAAATCAGTGATTGGAAATAGGATTGGCTCTGAAAAGAGCCTTTGTGATTATGATTTGTAGATAATTAATTCAGATAGAAATGGATGCAGTCTTTCAAGTTGTTCAGGAACACCTTGTTGCCTTTCTCTGTGTAATAAACTCTATCTTTTTTATATATTACTTTGATATCAAAGTGTACATAGCTGTCGTATTTGGAGCTCACGTTGTGGTCTTTGAGGAATGCAGAAACAGTTTTATTGACATGTTTCCTGGATTTATCTATTTTTGGATTGAATTAATTTGTCAATTCCACTTCTGCCTTTGGCAAATGTCGGAGAACACCAAAGCAGTGAGTCACAAAAATGCCAATAATTTACCAAAGGTATCCATCATTAGGATTTCCAGTCCTACACCAGTGGTTGTGCCTAGGTCCCTGCCACCACAGTACACAATCATAAGGGTCTGGATGTTGGTAGTCTATAATGCTTTCAAAAGCAACAATTGATGCCACTTTTTTCCCTCTTTGGTCAACCCAAGTAATGTGTATATTTGGTAAAACAAAGTCATTGTCAATGCCAATATTCCTAGCACTTTCTCTGGCGCAAAACACAAAACTATGACCCACAATCCACACCCTGCGCATTTTGGAGGGAAGGTGGTGTAGCACACAGGGGAAGATTGCAGCTGAATGAGACAGAATTAAAACGAAAGGCAGTTAAAATGAAGGATAGCAGCGACAATTTAAAAGATCATATTTAATTGGATGCTGTAAATATGTTGGTGGCTAAAAGTAGATCTTGATTTTGAGATAAAAGTAACTTAGTATGTGATTGGCTTTGGAGAAACAGCAAAAAAGTAATGCTGTTTGGGATGTGCTTATAATTCTATTCACTCAACCACACCAGCTACAGTTGATTTTGAAGCTAGTGTGCTGCTCTCAGAAGGTGCTGTGAACTTTTGACCTTGTTCTAGCATAGAATGTTTCAAACGTGGTCACTATGGAAGCAGAGCTACAAGAGCATGGGGGAAGGGAACAAAAAAATAAACTATTAACTTCAAAGGAGAGTCGTATGAAAAATAAAGCTGAATAAGGAGTGTGTGGGTTCAAATTTAGTAATTTATACAAAGTAGTGTACATGACATTGTTTATCAGCAGACTATGAAATGGATTTATGGGCTTCCATGTGGATCTGCTACTCTGCCACAAATTAACACAGGTCCAAATTGCGCACCGCTGCAGATCCACCCAAAAAACTCCTACAAAATTAGGCTTCTTTGTACAGCAGTCTTAGAAACGGTTCAATAAAACTGACCATTTAGACATTTTATAACAAAAGTCAAATATGAAAGGGAGGTTGTGATTTGTGTTCTTCATGCATATCAGTGAAAGAAAAGTTAAAAAGTTTGCCATTAATGGTTCCTTCGACCTGAGTGTAGTATACCATTCTTGTGCCTGTGAATTCACATTTCAGTGAGAAGAGATTCTAACTCATATTGACAAAAAATACACAGACCAACAAATACGTTTTTCAGGCATGTGACTTAGGGTGAACTTTCAAGAAGAAAATGCATTTCAAAAGGTCTGTGTGTATATAAGGTGAAAGAAGATCTGTAGGATGCACACAAGAGTAAAAGGGAAAAAAGGAAGGGTACAAGATGATATTAAGGAAAAAAACAATGTCCACCAAAGGAGGAAGAAAATGTTGTGGAGTAACAACACTTATTTTATTAAGCTTCTAAAAGTTACTGTGTTTTGAAAGTAGATGTAGATGATTGTTCAAAGGAAATAAATGAATAGTCTGGCCCAGATTTATGGGCTTTTGACACAGGGCAGTGCAGCAAGTCATCTTGTTGTGTTGTCCTAAATCAAAAGGAAATGGTAGGATATCACCGTATCTATGTGACACGGCACATTCCTGTCCCTTCCAACTGGACTAGCTCAGTTTTGACTGCCTAGCGCCAACTAAGGCACCCTTGCACCATGGTGCAAGGGTGTCTGAGTTGTCAGCAGGATTGTTTCTGTGCAGGAAGGGGTACTTTCCTGCACAAAAACAATCCTGGGAGGCTTTGGCTTCTTTCTATGTATGCAGCACACATAGAAAGTAGAAAAAAGTAAAAGAAATGGAGATATTTCTCCTCATTGCACCACCCTTGGGGAGCCTTTGGAGCATCCCCAGGTTTACAGGCTCCTGTAAATCTGGGAATTAGTCAAAATCCAAGGGTGCTGCATGAGAAAACCCGCTACTACGCCCATGGAACACCTCCTTTGCATAGAATAAGGCAACAGAGAGATTTGCCCTGCCTTACCTTACTCTATGTGTACAAGTCCATTCAAAGCCATGCGAAGTGGCTGTGAGTGGCATCTTAGATATGGTTGAGAGGTTTGTGCAGCCACCGCATCACTAAACATGCTGAAATGTCAGTCTAAGCCTCTCATAAATATGCCCCTATATATTTTGTACCCACTCAGGAATACAAACAGGTACTTATACACTCAGGGGTCTATTTACAAGTGGTTTGCGCCACCAATGCATCACATTCTGTGATGCACCAGTGACACAGACTGCAGGCCAATATCTACAAGGCCACCCGAAGCCAATTTGTGTGGCTTTTTTATGGCCTTGTAGATAGGGAGGAGGGCAATGCAGCTCAATTCTGTGCGTTGCCTAACTCTCCATCACAGAGGAGTTCCATGGGTGTTGTGGTGGGTGTTCCCACACAACACCCATGGATTTAACGTACTCCTAAATTTAAAAGAATTTATAAACCTGTGAATGTATCAAAAGTCTATGACTCCCCAGGGGAGGCATAAGGGAAAGGCAGCGAGGAGAAATAACATTATTTCTCCTCATATTTTCCCTTCTGTGGCACACACAGTAAGAGTAAATCAACTCCAGTGATTGTTTATGTGTAGAAAGGTGTCCCTTTCTGCTCAAAAGCAATCAATCCTGCTGTGCAGACACCTTTACACCATGGTGGAAGGGGGCCTGTGTTGGTGCATGGCAGTGAATGGGTAAAGGACAAGAATGCGCTGTATTTCACAGATATGGCACATTCCTGTCCTTTTCTTTTGATGTAGGGAGCTCAGTAAAAATCCTTGCAGTGCTGCCCTGAGCCAAAACTTTGTAAATGTGGTCCTGAGTTTCAGATTTACAGAAGCGACTATTAGCATTATACTAGCATAGCCAGAGTAAATGACACACTGAGAAAGATCTAAATTAAACCATTCACACATACCTGCACACTCATTCATGTAGTAAAGTAGTCTTTCATGCCCCCATGCCAGACTTTCTATGATTTACTCAGAGAGATATAGAACCATTTCTCTTCCAATGAGTAACTCTGTTATAGACAAATATAGACAACCTTGCATCCAGATATAAAACTAGGCTCTTACTAATATAGCTCTGACATATTTTTTTCAAAACCATAGGGTGCATTACACATGCAGTCAGAGGGTGACTGAGGCATTTATACATTCACTCACACATTTACACAGCAGATATGTACCCAACACAAACACAGCCACTTTCACATACAATTGCATACCCCAAAACACACTAGCACTGTCAATAAGTGTTAGACTTTTCATCATTGGCGTTGCTCCCTTAACTTTTTGCCTCTGTTCCCCAGGTTGTTGATGTGTGCTGGACTCTGTTTTCGCTGTTTTTGTTACTCTGCACACTTTACCACTGCTAACCAGTGTTAAAGTACTCCTATACAAAATGTGTATTTACTTGGCTTAGTGCGTTTTTAGGGATAACTTGACTTGTATATTGTGGATTTTTGTCAGTTTGGTCTTGTTTTGTTTAGATAAATATCTTCTATTTGTACTAAACCTGTGTTGTGTCATTTTGTAGTGTTTTCATTAAGTTACTGTGTGTGTTGGTACCAATACTTTACTCCTAGCACTTTGAAGTTAAGCCTACTGCTCGGGCCAAGCTACCAAGGGGGTAAGCAGGGGTTATCTGAGGGTGATTCTCTATTACCCTGACTAGAGTGAGGGTCCTTGCTTGGACAGGGGGTAACCTGACTGCCAACCGAAGACCCCATTTCTAACAGTAAGCAATACATACAGGCACTTATATACCCATCTAGAGGCCCATAGAGTTATTAAGACAGGCAGTCATATACTCCAATGACACAGCTAAATAGGCACGGATATAGGTATTCAGATATGTATGCCAATGCTGACACACCTAGTCAATTATCCCTACAGTAACTCATAAATACATTTATACTTCCAAAGTGACAGACTTACAGTGCATGTTACACGGTGCATTACAACTGCACTTACACACTCAATTACAGTCTCAGAAAAGTGCTTATGAACTCAAAAGTGGTACAACTAGAGAGTAACTGACACACTGAAAAAAAGACTCTAAGAAAACCATTCACATTCCCATTTCATCACCTATATATCCATAAACATACTCATTGACACTGACATACAGGCACCGTGAGATTCACTAAGAGGAATATCCAACTGACTGAAACACTTACTCAGAAATTAACTAAGCTAGTCACTCATTCATATACTATTTTGTAAACGCATTTATACATGCAAACTGGCAGACACAATACCTGGTATACACTAACATAACTACTCAATTTATACCCACTTAAAATCTCAGGAAGGAGCTTATACAGCCAGTTACAGAGCTAGAAAAACGCTTATCAACCCAAAACTGGTACAGGCACAGAGTAACTGACACAGTGAGAAAGATGTTAATAAAACCATTCTACTCACCTATACTCCCACTAACATATCTGTGTAATAGATCAACTAAGAAAACATAAACTCCAAGTCAACCAAGAAATTGTATAGTTTCAACCCGGAGAAATTAGATCCTGAGCGATGTGACTTATTAAGCTCAGTTAAGTTGTTCTCAAAGTCAAGTGGAGTCAATGCCAAGCATGAACGGTAAATAAAGTGTTGAAGTCTTTCCAGAAATTCAATACCTTGCACAATTTGATCCAGAAAAACAAATATTTTCAAAGCAAATATTTTGGACACTTACTAGCCTAAAAGATCACATCTTGAATGTAGATGAAGGTACATTTATAGTGGTTGGTTGAGATGATTGTTTGGTACAACACATGAAAGGCAGTATCATTAACCACATAAAACATTGTTACCAAACTGCAGAGAAAAGAGTGTTTGTTTTCTTTGGCAGTTCTACAACTGTTTAAACCTTGGCATTCTGAATCAGGTTTACTCAGAGTGTTTCACTGCTATTAAGACTCTTTTGATGCTGTTAAAAATAGCATTGCGTGTTCAGTGTTTCTAAACAATTTGAAAATGTTAAATGATGAGATTAAACAGGAAGAAACAATTTCTGCTGCAACAGTTAAGCAGAGTTCACGAAAGCAGCTAAGGTTCAGCCTAATCATTGGAAAAAAAGCTGCTATTGCAATAAATCAGCTGGAGACTACAACGGAACAAACAAGACAGGACAATTTTGTTTTGGAACAGGTACAGGGACAACTAAATGACTAACAAAAACAAAAAGGTGAAAGACAAAGTTGAGCATGGATTCCTCCATTACAAGAAAGAGTGTGAATACACATCAATCAAGCCAATACTGTTGTATGTCAGCAGTTGAGCTGGCACTGGTAAAAGCTGTTCAAACAAGTATTCACTGCTTTCCTACAGAAGGCTACAGAGTGTAATTTGTCCTGTGCGTTAACAGCACCCATTAGATTAGCTGCACACAATGTTAAAGGAATTAATTAACATTAACTTCTCATGCTAACGTTTGGAACATGACAACAAACTGGAGTACCAAAAATTATCCAGTAGAGCTTGTCATCAAATGTCAAGAGTACTAAAAAAGTTCAAACATTTAGGCCCTCATTACAACCCTGGCGGTCGGTGGTAAAGCGGCGGTAAAACCGCCAACAGGCCGGCGGTAAAAAAAATAGAATTATGACCATGGCGGAAACCGCCAACATAGACAACCACTTTAACACTCCGACCGCCATGGCGGTACAAACAAACAGCATGGCGGTCACCACCAATAGACAGGTGGAAGACAATGTACCACCCACACTATTATGACAGGCCAATCCGCCACCTTTTCCGGGGCGGATTCAACGCGAACAAAAACATGGCGGAAACAGGACTTGGAAAGAAAAACACTCACCTCTACACACCCCACGAGGAACCAGGACGCCATGAAGCCTAAACTCCAAATCCTCCCTGCGATAGTCTTCCTGCTCCTCTACCAGGAGCACGAACAATGGTGGCGACGACCACAATGAGTACTGCACCTACAACACATGGGAGGGGGAGGGAAAAGAGAGTGATACACACACGCAACATGTAACACCCCCACCCCCACCCTCACCCACAACAACATACACACAAATACATGCTGCAACATTACATTTACACCCCCAACCCTCCCTGGAAGAATGCAATGACAAAAGGAAATGATTGTAACCATTGTAATCAAGAATAATCCATTAGTCAAAAATGTATATACAGTATCAACAATTATGCACACCTAGAATTCAAGTCCAGGCACTGCACCTATATGGTCCGTGGACCACTTGGCCCAAAATGCATGGGCGAGGCTCGCACTCGATACACAATCGAAATGGAGAGAACACTGCAGGGGCATCAGATCAAAATAAAACAGGCACCTCAGGGGGAAGGGAAGGGGAGGCACCTCAGCCGGATTAGTGCACAATGCCAGCTCCACGAGGGGGCTTCATGCCCATTGATGTATCCTGGGGAGTGCAAAGCCACAGTCTCGCAAGTCTCTCCAGTGGGTGGTTTGCCCACTGCTGCAGCATGGGGAGTGCAAAGCCACAGTCTCTCAAGTCTCTCCAGTGGGTGGGTTGCCCACTGCTTTATCCTGGGGAGTGCAAGGGCACAGTCTCTCAAGTCTCTCCAGTGGGTGGGTTGCCCACTGCTTTATCCTGGGGAGTCAAAGCCACAGTCTCTCAAGTCTCTCTGTAGGGGGCTTGGTGCCCAGAGTGCTTCATCCTGCCAAGGACTGAGGTAGTGGATGTCTTTCTCCACTGGTTCTGGAGGGGGCTTTGTGCCCAGAGCGCTTCATCCTGCCAAGGACTGAGGTAGTGGATGTCTTTCTCCACTAGTTCTGGAGGGGGCTTTGTGCCCAGAGTGCTTCATCCTGCCAAGGATTAAGGTAGTGGATGTGACACTCCACTGACGGTGGTGAAAAATGCAAGCTGTCCAGGCCCCTGGAACTGACCACCAGCCTCGTAAGAATGACCACTGGGGATGGCAGCCATGTCTGCGGTGGTGCCACTGGCTCAAGATGTCGCGGGCCGCTGGCGGTGCTGGCAGCAGGGTCAGTAGCGGCGGTGCTTGCGGCGGTCATTGTGGCGGCGGAGCTGGTGGCGGCCTCACTGACTGCCGTGCTGGAGGCTGGCTCACTGACTGCCGTGCTGGTGGCTGGCTCACTGACTGCCGTGCTGGCGGCGTTGTCAGTAGCGGCAGTGCTGGTGTTGGGCTCACTGACAGTGGTGCTGGCGTCGGTGACAGTAGCGGCGGTGCTGGCGGCGGGCTCACTGACTGCGGTGCTGGAGGCGGTGTCAGTGGCGGCGGTGCTGGTGGCGGGCTCACTGACTGCGGTGCTGCTGAAGGGCATGGTGTCTGCAGTGCTGGTGAAGGGCTCAGTATCTGGGGTGCTGGCGGTGGTGTCCGTGGTGGCAGTGCTGGTGGCGGTGCCGGTCCTGTCTGCCGTGCATGTTGGTGGCGGCGTTTACTTGCCTTTCATTTTCAGGCCCTTCCCCAACTTGGATGGTGTGCAGCTGTCTTGCCACTTCCAACAATTGTCTTGCCTGAGCCCTTGGTGGCAGGTGTTTTGGCCTTCTCCCTCCGGGATGTGGGCAACTTTTTCTGTTTTGGAGGTGGGGGAATGTCCTTGGCCTCGCTCCTTGGGACATTGGCAGCCCTGTTGCTTGGCGCACTCTAAAATCCGGCCATTGCTGGCACCACTGTGCCCGGTGATGTGGTGGCTGAGGTGCTGGGTTGGGACATGGAAAGGCGGGCCATAGAGGACAGACGGGGTGGGCGAGGTGTATGGAAGAGGTCAACATTTGATAGGAAAAGCTTTTTAGACACACTGGGATGGGTAGATGGAGGGGGTTTGGGAGTGGAGGAAGTGGTTGTAGGAGGTGTTCGTTTGCTGACTTTGGGTGAAGGTGCATGGGCTGGAGGCTGTCGTGAGGTGGATGGTTGTTGGGTGGGTGTGTGACTGCGTTTGTGTACTTTGGGAGGAGGGCTCACAGCCACACTGGGAGAGGACACAGGGGATGTGTGAATGGTAGTGGGGGTGGTGAGTGCACGTGAGCAGTGTGTGTTGATGTGTGTGGTGGTGATGGAGATAGTGGCTGAAGATGCAGTGCATGCAGGTGTGAGTGGAGATGAGACTGGGAGGGAGGTGGGAGACGTGGAGGAGGGGGACACAGTGGAGGCAGTGGATGTTGGTATGTCTGCATGGGTATGATGCTTGTGTGAGTGCCTGTGGGATGTGTGGTGCTTCTGTTTGCCTGAGCCACTTTTGTGTGTTGAGGTGTGTGCATGCTGGTCTGATGGTGTGCTTGGGATAGGCTGAGGTACAGGGGATTGGGTCTGGGTGGAGGAAGTTGGAGGGGGGAGGCCAGAGTTGGAGGGGGGAGGCCGGACACAGGGACAATGGCTGCCATCAGTGCTGAGGCCAGAGCCTGAAATGCTCGCTGTTGGGCTGCCTGGCCAGAATGAATGCCCTCCAGGTATGCATTTGTTTGTTGCAAATGCCTCTCAACACCCTGGATGGCATTCAGAATGGTAGACTGCCCAACAGTGAGGGATCTCAGGAGGTCAATAACCTCCTCACTGAGGGCAGCAGGGCTGACTGGGGCAGGGCCTGAGGTGCCTGGGGCAAAGGAGATGCCCACCCTCCTGGGTGAGCGGTCACGGGACACATGCTGAGGGGCTGCTGGGAGGACGGTGCTGGTGGGGGGGTGGCGGCTGCACCTGTTGATGCGGGAGGCACAAAGGGGCCCACCACTGCAAGGGAGCTCCCATCTCAAGAGGAGTCGCCGTCACTGCTGTCACTCCTGTCCGCGCTGTGGAGCTCCCCTTGCCTTCCATCCCACTGGTGGCTTCAGACTTTGTTGTTTCAACCTCCAGGGCCAAGTGGGATGCAGCTCCCCCCTGCTCCGGTGCCACTGCCCCTCGGCCTGATGATGCTATTCCACACAAGACCAGGGAGTCCACAAAAAGGGGGGGAAGACAGAAGAAAGACATGTTCAGTGCATGCAACACCACTACCGCTGGCAGACACTACAGACACAGCAGCCCTCTGCACTACGCCATGCACTTATAGTTCCTAGATTATTCACATGCCCATGGGGTATAAGGCCTAAGCCTGATTGCTGCACACATGGAAGTCACAGAAGCCTGACTAGGTGTAGATGGCTCTTACCACTGGTGGGATTGGGGTGCCACATAGCCTGCCTCACAAAGGGACCTTGCCTACAAAGCTTGCCCTAGCCTGCTGAACCTTTTTATCTGGAGGACTGTAGATTAGCGTGTACTGGGGGAGGGCCCAATCCACTAGTTTATCTGACTCCTCCGATGTGAAGGCAGTGGCCCTTTCCCCAGACACATGAGCCATCGTCGCTTCCAGACTGAGGTCACAGCAGCACTTGCAGTGTAGGTCCTCTCCTGTCGAAGATCAGGTATCAAGTGAGTGAACAGACAGAAAATGGCGGTCACATCCGCGGCGGTGCGTACCGTCACTGCCGGTGCACATCGTCATTGGCTCCTGGGACCCAAAGGGCCCAATGTTAACCAATGCAGGGTTGCGCTGCGATCTTTGACTGTCTACCGCGACGGTGTACAACGCCAGCGCAGTTACCTCATATCCCCTTGTCCCACATTACAGGTCAGGCATCCGCCATTTCAGGGGGCCACATGGCATTACTTTTAAATGAGTCACACATATCTAGGCCTTGCATACACACAAAGACAGGCAAATAGCGGATTGACAAATGTGTGCAATAAAATTGTTTTTTTACTACCTCAGTGTTGGCTGACTCTGTGCTTGCTGTTCTCATCCCTAGGGCACGTCCGCTGTGGCAGGTAAGGAGATGGCGGCATCCTACGGTGTACAGACCTCTGGTGGACCTGACGACAATGGAAGAGAGACATGTAATAGTCACCTACAGACTTGATTGTGCCACAACCCGGGAACTGTGTGCCCAATTGGAGCCAGACCTGATGTCAGCTATCCGCCATCCCACAGGAATCCCCCCCCCCTAGTGCAGGTCCTGTCAGTACTCCACATCCTGGCAAGTGGGTCTTTTCTAACAACAGTGGCCATAGCATCAGGGATGTCCCAGCCTATGTTCTCAAACATGTTGTCTAGAGTGTTGTCTGCCCTGCTGAAACACATGCGCAGCTACATCGTGTTCCCTCAGGTGGAGGATTTCACTAGAGTGAAAGGTGTCTTCTATTCCCTGGGACATATCCTCAACGTCATAGGTGCCATTGATGGGACACATGTGGCCTTGCCCCCCCCGCAGGAGTGAACAAGTTTACAGACACTAGAAGAGCTACCATTCAATGAATGTGCAGATGGTGTGTTTGGCGGACCAGTACATCTCCCATGTGAACGCCAAGTTTCCTGGCTCAGTACACAGCACTTACATTCTGAGGAATAGCAGCATCCCTTATGTGATGGGGCAAGTCCAGAGGCACCGTGTGTGGCTAATAGGTGAGGACAAGGACCCTATACCCTGTAAATAGTTGTCTGGGTCTGGGGTTGTCCCTAAGAGTTAGTGTGTGTCTAACAGTTGTCCCTAGACATTTGAAGGTGACTCTGGTTACCCAAACCTGTCATGGCTACTGACCCCAGTGAGAAATCCCAGGACAAGGGCAGAGGAACGCTACAACGAGGCACATGGGCGAACTAGGTGAGTGATAGAAAGGACCTTTGGCCTCCTGAAGGCCAGGTTCTGGTGCCTTCATATGACAGGTGGTTCTCTGTACTACTCACCAAAGAAGGTGTGCCAGATCATTGTGTCCTGCTGTATGCTGCACAACTTGGCTTTGCGACGACAGGTGCCTTTTCTGCAGGAGGATGGTCCAGAAGGAGGTCTTGTGGCAGCTGTGGAGCCTGTGGATAGTGAAGAAGAGGAGGCAGAAGAAGAGGATATTGACAACAGAAACAACGTGATCCAGCAATACTTCCAGTAAGACACAGGTAAGAAGACATCACTGCCTCTTACATCTGATAAAATTGTTAGACCTATCATATGTCTGTCACTTTCACCCAGTGTATGGACCCTGACCTGTCACTTTGCCTTTCCATTTCACAGATGTGGGTCCCACTGTGTGACCTCTGCTATGTTACCACATGGACTAGAGCTGTGTGACATAGGTATGTTGACAATACAATGGACATTGCTATTTTACTCACTTATTGCAAATACACATTTGTGAAAGCACAGACTGACTCCAGGTTGTTTTGTGGTTCAAGGGTGTTTATTTAAGTGCAAAATAGTGGAGGGGGTTGTAAAATGGTCAGGGGTGATGATGGAGGAATGTCCATGGCAGAGTCCAGTTATTTGTCTCACAGGTGCATTGTCCAAAGGGGCATGGGAAGTGGAGCTAGAGCAGTTTAAGGATGGACAGGGTGAGAAAGTGGGACAGAAGGATGACATTCAGGGTGGTCTAATTTCTTGGCGGGGGTCTTGGCATTGTTCTCTGTCTTTGTCCTGGATCTCAGGGACCATTTGCGGGGTGGTTCTCCATCTGCAGGGGGTGGGGCGCTGGTGTCATGGTCCTGTGGCAGTGCCTCTTGTCCACTAGCGCCAGAGGAGGTGGTGGGCAGTTCATCGTCCAAGCTAGTGTCAGGGGCCCCTTGTTGTGCCACAGTGTCCCTCCTGGCATTCACAAGGTCCTTCAGCACCCCTACAATGGTGACCAGGGTGGTGTTGATGGACTTGAGTTCCTCCCTGAACCCCAAATACTGTTCCTCCTGCAGCTGCTGGGTCTCCTGAAACTTGGCCAGTACCGTTGCCATCGTCTCCTGGGAATGATGGTACTGCCCCATGATGTTGGAGAGGGCCTCGTGGAGAGTGGGTTCCCTGGGCCTGTCCTCCCCCTGTCGCATAGCACACCTCCCAGTTCCCCTGTTTTCTTGTGCCTCTGTCCCCTGAACCGTGTGCCCACTGCCACTGCCCCTAGGTCCCTGCTGTTCTTGGGTTGGTTGTTTTGCCTGGGTTCCCTGTAGTGGTGGACACATTGCTGTTTGATGTGTCCTGGGGACAGAGGTATGGGCCCGCTGGGTGGGTGCTGTGCTGGTGTTTCCTGAGGGGGGAGGCTCTGTGGTGGCTTGTGACTGTGTCAGGGGAACTGACTGTCCCGAGGTCCCAGATGGGCCTGGTCATCTAGATCCAGTTGGACAGAGTTGCTGTCATCACTGTGGGCCTCTTCTGTGGGGGGTGGACATGTCTGGAACCTCCTGTCCGGTGACGTTGAATAGGGGTCCTGCAGGGGTGTAAAGGTATGATTATTGCATCTGTGTGTGCTATTGTGTGCAATGGGTGGGTGACCCTGTACCCCAGTGCTTACTTTCTTGTGTAAGACCTTGTGTGATAATTGTTTTGGGGTCTATGTGGGTATCTTTACTGGACATGCTTTGGTGATGGGTGTCCTTGCTTTGTTGTTGAATTCAGGGCTTGGTGTTGGGATGGGTGGGTTGTGATAGTGGGACATATGTGAGGTGTTGGAGTACTGGGATGAGGGTGAGGGTGAGTGTGGGGGTATGTGATAGCATGCAGGTAGGGTGGGGGATATGGTAGTTACGATTTTACTTACCAGAGTCCATTCCTCCATCCACTCAAGCGAGGCCCTCAGGATGCAGTATAGCCAAGACCTGCTCCTCCCATGTTGTTAGTTGTGGGGGAGGAGGTGGGGGTCTGCCGCCAGTCCTCTGAACTTTGAGACCACGGAACGCACCTTCCCCCGTAGGTCATTCCACCTCTTCCTGATGTCATCCTGTGTTCTTGGATGCTGTCCCATTGCGTTGACCCTGTCCACGATTCTGCGCCATAGCTCCATCTTCCTAGCTATGGAGGTGTGCTGCACCTGTGATCCGAATAGCTGTGGCTCTACCCGGATGATTTCCTCCACCATGACCCTGAGCTCCTCCTCAGAAAACCAGGGGTGTCTTTGCGGTGCCATGGGGTGGTGTGGGTGATGTGTGTGGTGGTGTGTGTTGTGATGTGTGAGGGGATGTGTTTGTGTTTGTTGTGTGAGTTGCGTGGATGTTTTGTGAGTGATGGTGTTGAGTGCCTGTGGATGCTAGTTTGTTGATGGTGATGTCTCTCTCTGGCCTTCTGTTGCAATTCTGGTCATAGGGGTTTGTGGGTGATGTGGGTGTGTGTTTTATATTGTATTGGGTGTGTGGGAGTGGTGTGTGTATGTGTATCAGGTTTGTGTATTTCGATTTGTCCAATGTGTTTGTGTTTTGTAAATGTGTGTGTATTTTTAGCGCAGTGGTGTGTACCACCAATGGAATACCGTGGTTGAAAGATCGTGGGTCGTGATAGTGTGAGCGTATTCTTGTTGGCGTGACGGTGGAGTTTTTGTTATCGCCAGTTTATCACTGACCTTTGGTGTGGCGGACTTGTGTGGGTGTCTAGATTTCGGCAGATTCCGGCCTGTGGGTCGTAATAGCTGTAGCGGATTTCCGCGGCCATAGCGGTGTGTTGGTGGTCTTCTGCACGGCGGTAAGTGGCATTCACCGCCAATGTTGTCATGAGGGCCTTAATCATCAATGATGGGTGAGCATGAGCTCAAACTTAATTGCATTTGTGCACTTGGGAATGTAACAGATTCTAAGGACAGTCTATGATGTGCTATTCGAAGGAAAACACTTGATTGTGTTTGGCGATCTACAACAAATTACTGAAGTCAAAGGGCAACCTGTGTTCAAAACACTAGTACACGAAAAAACTTGAAGTTCCTTGGGAAGCATTGGAAATGTGAACATGTGGCTAAAATTCTAATACAAATAACTACTTAGAAATACTTGACAAGCATCAGACATTGAATATGCAAATACTCTCAAAAGAGGTGAAAATCCTCACTTAGAAAGTTGACCAGTTAAGAAACAGTTTACAACAAACACGACAGCAGCAGAGCTTCTGCTTGCTTTTATTCAAGAAGGAACATCCATTGTATGCCTAATGCCAACTCTTGAGGAGTGCACCTCTTTCAATAGAGAACTGTTCAAAGTGGTGAAAGAAGACATTTTGCAACTTACAGCAATAGATAAAATGGAACACCAGGGTGTGACAGTATTCCTAAATGAAAAGCTACAAGCAAAAACTGAATTCATTCAAAAAATGTGTTTCCAGAACTGCAGGATTAGAGAAATGTTTAAGTGATTGCAAGAACTGTAGAGTAATTTTGTGTTCAAATGTAAATGTTGAGGAAGGATTAATTAATGGTGCTATGGATAAAGTGATTCATTTAATTTGCTTTTCTAATAGAAATGAGGTAGAATACCTAGCAATAAAAGTTGATCAAGTGGATGGTCTAAACCAGATTGGAAGGTTCATTTTATGTTTTTTGCTTGTGAAAGATGCAACCAGTTTTATTTCTTAAGCATGCACTCAATCTCAAGGTTTAAGTGTAGATGCCGCATTTAATAATATTAGTAGTACAATGTTTAAAGAAGGAATGTCACAGCCTTATCTTGCATTAGAACACGTTCCCATTTGTATCTTGTTGAATTTGATGACAGCAATAAATGGTGATCCAAGTTGTGTGAGTAAAACTGATTAAGAAGTGTTTATGCTCCTCATTCAGGGCTGTATCCAGTGTAAGAAAAACACACCGTCTATCCAAAGTGAAAACTTTAAAAGATTTCAGTCATGTTGTTGAAAAGAAGCTAAAGAAAAAATACAGGGGAGCTGTTAAAAAAAATACTTTCGGTTACCAGTTGTCAAACCCCTTTGGTGTCAACTGCTATACCAATGTTGTTCTAAACATGCTCTTTACATTACCTCATGTTGTCCTTACAATTGAACAAAAACAGCAAAAGACATAGCCATACAGGACACCTCCCTACCAGGCCCATAAAGAATTTCCTACTAGGTCAGCGACCAGAAACCTGAGTTTCCACACACTGGCATAGCAGAAAAAAGCTGACAGCATTGTGTCCAGCTCGTAATCAAGCTGGTGGCAATGCTGTAGGATGCAGGGTGAATTAGCACCTTCTCTGACAGAAGTAAAACATTTTCTGTGTCACACATATGAGACTTTTTAGATGTATGCAGTGGATCTGTGCAGTTTACCCAAAACAGTCAAGAAGATGCATATACTGAGTGATTTATTTACTCAATACTACCAGATTGCAAAATTCTGATTTTAACAAATTGTTCAAAAAAGCTAGAAAAAACAATGCCTGCCCGCATTGTCATTCAGATCTTATGTCAACATTATGTATATGAAGATGTGGCAAATCAAATTTTTTAATGATGCAACAATGCAGAGCCAATTGAAGTAAGTTGAAAATTGAGATTACAAACTTTAAAGCAGGATAAATATTGATTTCTGGTAAAACATATACAACTGTGGCTATCATATTTAATGAGGGACTTAGTGAAACATCTGTACATTTTAATGTCAATGTAAAAAGTAATGCTGGATGCAAATAATGTAATAATAACAACTTGAAATTCCAACAGAGATTGCTTTTTAAGTTACCAAACTTTTACTGTCTCTTCTTTGGAACCAAAGTTCTAAGTAGAATTAAATTTATGAAATTAAAATAATGTGGTTGTAGTAGATAAATTATCCGTATTTATGACATCATTCAGCCTCCCAGGGGTGATGTACTTTTAAAGCTTTCTATAAAATGAAGTGCAGTGAATGATGCAATATACATGGCTGATTGAGAGTAAATTGGAAAAAGAGATCATATACTTTAAACAAGGCTGTGACTATGATATTGTATGAAAGAATTACTGTGACATCTAATCACTACACTGTCTACGTAAAAGGTAAAGCTGGATGGACACAATGTAATGATAACAATCTCAAATTAAAGCAAATCCTGCCTTAAAAGCCACCAAAGTCTTCTATTTTTGTGCTTAAACAAAATATCTAATGAAGATTGAAGTTGTAAAAGTGAAATAGTGTGTCATAGTTGGACTCTTGCTCTAGTCAAGACTGCTGGCTTAAGGATGACAGTACTTATGTTTGTAGGTGACTATGCTTATCCTACAACAAGTATCAACCATCATCCCAACTCTTCCGGCTCACTAGCAGCACCTCACCAAAAAACCAAACAGTAAAAGGTCATTTGTGGCAACCTTTACGCATGGACTCGAGAATATGACATCTCAGGTAGTGTTGTGGTTAAACGGATATTACCCCTTTCTCACAGATATATCATGCCTCATCCAAACACAGGCAATAATGAAGATGCAGAAGGTTTCAATAGTTTTTATTTAACACAACTGCAATCTGTGATAAGTTGCATGGGCTGCAATGATTAGGATAATGAACAGTGCAAGAAACAGAATTGTAAAGACAAGAGTCATTATTACGAAGACCCTCACCATCTTGCAATAACATGAAAAGATCTAAAGTGTGTAATATGCACTAATACGCTATCATGATAGGCCTAACCTCCTATCTAAAGGAGAGCTAGGTATGTTAAACCTAATCTGCCAATGCCATGTCCATGAGAGGAGCCCCCAAACCTTGTTACCTTCGAATGAGGTCTCTATCTCAGAGTCCGCAGGAACACAAAGACTGAGTCAGCGTCAAGACGACCGTCAGCATTGATATCAGCGATGGTGGTGCTGCCCTCTGGTTGGAATCCCTAGGATTATCTGTCTAAAGTGTGATGTATTTATACAGATCTACTTGGACCCCTGACTTAGATGTGTTCCCAAACAATAGATAATGGCATGCTTGGGGTGGCAATTAATATAAACAATTTCCTCGAAAGCATGAAGAGGGAAAGTCCCTAAATGTGAACACCCACAGTTTGTTTGTCTTTGTCACTTGATTTTAAAGCCTTAACGCGGTGGCACTGATAATGCAAATCATAACATGTGGCCTAACTATAAACAAGGCAGCCATCTTAGAAGAATTAAATAATTAAATGGGCTAAGACAGAGCAAGCTAAGTAGGTTAAAAGTCACTAGGTGACGGGGGCATGAGTCCGCAAGCCAACGGCTAAGTTAACTCCTGTTATCCCATTAAAACAAACTAGGATTCACTACAAGTGTACTTCTAGCTGATACGTTATTAATGTTTTGGACACCATTCAACCTACCAAGCGTGAGGAATTTATAAGGCTTTCCATATCCTCAAGTCTTCTATATCTATTAGTAGTACTGTAGCCATTCTATTGATTATGGAGGTATTTTCAACATATTTTTCTTTTTTATTAGTTGAGTTAGTATAGGTAAAACAATTGTTTGAATAAGTGTAGTGAGTGCAATGCATAGTGTTGCTTATTTACAGTGGCATACTGTGCAGTTCTGTTTTTTCTACAATGTATACAATTGTTTTTTGGCCACTGTTCAAGGATGAGGCTTTATACTGCACATCATCTGTGGTGTAAGTATAGAACCTGAGAACAATAAGAAAGAGAAAAGAAAATGCTTAAAGTTAATGTAAGATACCATTCAAGAGTAAGGAACGCTAAGTAGTTTGTTTACAGTATCTAGGTATGCATAGGAGAAATTAAAACTTTATTGTGTAATTTTATAAAACATAATACTAACTTATATACATGTTTTTTATTTTTATATAGATTGATGTCACTATCTATTGAAGTAATGTAGTATAATACTCAGTTCTTTCTGTGATGGCCAACAAAGTTACATTCTCAAGGCACCTACTAATATACCCATGCCCACATTGATACGGTCAGTCACACAGCCATGCATACACCAATATATACACTGACACACCCAGGCACACACAACAAAATAGGCACTGATACACCCAAGCATACACTGATACAGCTATTGATACAACCAGACACACACAAATGCAGCTACTGACATACCCAGGCACAAACTGATGCACATAATCACATACCCAGGCAAACACTAATACAGCTAAGAACTCACCCAAGCACTCACTAATACAGACACTGATACACCCAGCCAAACACTAATGCATTTACTGACACACCCATGCACACTCTGATAGAGACACCAACAGACTCTGCCAAACACGTAAGCAGCCACTGACATTCCCTGATGCAGACATTCACACACTCACCCCAACAGTAATACAGCCACTGACTCACCAGGGCACCCACAAATAGAGACACTGACACATCCAGCCACACACTGCTGCAAACACCCAAATACTTAGCCAAACAATAATGAAGCCACTGAAACACCCCATCATACACCAATAGAGACACTCACATGCCCAACCAAATAGTAATACATTCTCTGACACATACAGGCATACACCGATACAGGCAGTGACACACTCAGCCAAACACTAATACAGCTACTAACACACTCAGGCACACACCAAGACAGACACTTATAGACTGAGCTAAACACTAATCCAGCCACTGATACACCCAGGCACACACTGACGCACAGACTGACATACACAGCCAAGCACTAATACAGCTCTAAAATATATCCAGGCACACACTGCTACAGGCACTCACACACCCAGGCATACACTGATACAGCCATTGACACACCCAGTCAAACACTAATACATCTACTAGAACTCCCAGGCGCATACCGAGACAGACACTGACACACCCAGCCAAACACTAATGCAGCCACTGATACACCCATGCACACATTGATACAGACACTGATGCACCCAGCCAGACACTAATATAGCTACAGCCGAACACCACTATAGCTTGTAGGAAAGTCCTCTTTTTGCACTAGTCACCCCCAAACTTTTTGGACAGATACTGTTGGTGACTGGGCCCTGGGTATTGCTAATCAGTCCCGGGGCCAGTGCTCTGTGTAAAATAGATTATGCAAATTAGGTTGATTATAATTGGCTGTATCAACCTTCCTATGAGTCCCTAGTATATGGTAGGGCATGTAGGTTTAGGGACCCCAGCATAGGCAGTACCCCTAAAGGTGTACTGTTGTGGTGCCCAGTGTCATTTCAAAGGCAGACCTGCCTTGCTGGCTGCTATTAATTGAAGTTAACCCCAAATTAGAATTTAGAATTAAAAGTACTTCCAAAGTCCTAAGCTACAACTTATTTTTAGAAATGTCACCCCTACGTTGTGCCCTAGGTACTCCAGGGTAGGATAAAGTATAACTATAAGCAGGGACTTTATAAAAGGTGTTTTATAAGCCCTCGTCAGGAAAACAAATACCCACATTCGTTTGACCCCATACCAGTGAATGGGCTCCATAGGCTAACATGGAAAGACTTTATTTTAAAATAATAAAATCTTTTTTTCCATAAGAAGGAGCTAAATCTAGCATGTTTAGTATCAAATTAAAAGTTACAATAAATCCAACTACCTTGCAACTGTTGAAGTTAATATAACTAATACCTAGAAATAATTTTAAAACTCTTTTAAAAGTTACCAGTTTCAGTCTGCAGTGTCCTTCTCTCATTTGTCAGCCTCTGGCAGCCTGAGCCATGCTAACTTGATGAGGTGTGAAGTAGCCTGGGCTAGCACAAAGGAAGCATCTGATGGGAGGAGATCTTCCTCATCATATGGTGAAACAGGATGGGGCAAACTGGTCTTCAAAGGAGTGAAGGACATTTGGGACAGCAATTTTACCTCCCCCATTTCCTGCAAACCCAGACAGCCAGGAGCCCCCTGATTAGATTAATATAGGGCAGGAAAGGGCTGTTCTTAGGGAAACTCAGCCACACTAATGGGGGTTCAGCCAGGCCTATCTTCTCAGACTGAATTTTTGCCAGCTTGGATTTTTGGAGAATGTTGCTTTTGCCACACTTCCGAGGAAGTAGTCATTCGAGAGGGTACTGGCCTGCACATGATTGAACAGTGCCCTTCCACCCCAGGAGCAAGGATAAAACTGGCAGAGCTGCACCCTACCTCAGATCAGTAAAGGAACAAGACATGAAGAACGACATCCTTGCTGGACCCCTGGCCTGCACCTGGACACTGCACTCATATGGACTGCACCAGCTGCACACTTGGGCTTCATCACAAAAAAAAACTTTGCCTGGCATCTACTGCTTCAAGAAAGGACTCCCTTTTTCCTAAAGGTAGAAAATAGATCATCAGAGTAACCTGCATCAAGCCCTTAACAAACTGACCAGAGGTCATTTTTGGATTTGAGATAGGTGCATTCTGGGAGTTGGAGTCCTAACCCTCAAGGAGCAACTCAGAGTTTTTGGAGCCTTGAGGTGTGTTGTAGACTCATAAAGAACCTTGGAGGAACTTCAGGAAGAAGATGCAGAAGTTTGGAGAAGTTCGGAGCAACTTTGGAAAAAAAAGCTCCATAATAGGACCAACCCAACTTTGTAAGTCAAGCCTCCACCGGCCTGACTTGCAGGTTCATCATGCTGAAAAGCTCCAGAGTTCCAGACACCCAGGATTTGACTGGAAGCACCTGGAAAGGGAATCCAACAATGTCGACTCAAAATTTGCTTGCGGTGGAGGGTTGTCTGACATCTGAGAATAAAAGCTCCAAAAACGTTTCTAAGTCCGAACGTAAAAAGTTGACCGACACTTCCCGTACAGTGAATCCAAGGAGAGCTCCAGGGAAGTCCGAAGGTGACACTTTAACCCAGACCTCCCACTCACTGTAATCGAGCAGGCTGTATCACAGTCAGCCTTAAATTTTGACTTTACCCCGGTTGAGTGCAGCCAGATGTCCAGATTGGCGCTTTTGATTTCAATGAGCTTAAAAATATTTGTTCTTTAAAAAATAATGTCTCAGTTTCCCTTTATTGTATTTTTGTCGTTTTAGTCTAATTTTAAAGATATAAATATAGTCTATTTTTTAAATTAGTGTTGGAATTTTATTGTGTTTTGTGTTTTACTTATTTACTGTTTTGTGATTATAAAATGATTTACATCTGTTTCCTAAGTTAAGCCTAACTGCTCGTTGACAAGCTACCAAAGGTTGAGCTGGGATTCATCTATTGAGACATGACTGGACCTGGTGGGTGTGCCTGGTCTATTGATAAGTGTAGGTACTTACCTGCCCTTACCAATATTTCACTTTCCAAAACAGTCCCTAACACATCCATCCATACACCAATCTAGACACTGACACACCCAGACAAAAAGTAATGCAGCCACTGACACAGCCAGGCACGCCCAGATGCAGACACTGGAACACTCAGAGAAATACTAATGCAGTTACTGACACACACTTGCACATTCATACAGACAGTGGCACACCAAGCCAAACACTAATGCATTCACGGACACACCCGTGCACACACTGATGCGCACATTGACACAAGGAAACAAAAAAGTCCCCAAAGTATGCAATAATCAATCAATCCAACCTATATTCCAAACACAACATACAATCACATACACACAACACTGCAGTGATGAATCTCCCACAAAATAATCAGTAAAAATTATTTTAATAAATATGATACCCCATATATGTACTTAATCCATAAAATCCACTATGCTACCTGCAACATATAAATGGAAAGATAAAAACCCAACCAATTAAAAACACCACATATATAAGAGAACCGTAAAAGCATCAGTATCATATTGAGGGTCATTACGACCCTGGCGGCCGGCGGTAAGCTGGCGGTAACACCGCCAACAGGCTGGCGGTGTTCCGCCAGCTATTATGACCGTGGCGCAATAGCCACGGCCATACCGCCGGCCCCTCCAACATACCTGCGGTCGTAATCCCCAGGGCAGAGGTGCAGTGGAGTCAAAATAAATTATGCTAAACCAGCGCAAGCAAAGTATAAATATGCCCCTGAGTTTGCTCACTTTATCCCTTCATATCCTTCTTTGTAGACATAGGCCCTCATTCTAACCCCGGCGGTCTCAGACCGCCGGGCCAGGGTCGGCGGGAGCACCGCCGACAGACCGGCGGTGCCCCGCAGGGCATTCTGACCGCGGCGGTTTGCCCGCGGTCAGAAAGGGTAAACCGGCGGTCTCCCGCCGGTTTACCGCTGCCCTTAGAATCCCCCATGGCGGCGCAGCTTGCTGCGCCGCCATGGGGGATTCTGACACCCCCTACCGCCATCCTGTTCCTGGCGGTTCGCCCGCCAGGAACAGGATGGCGGTAGGGGGTGCCGTGGGGCCCCTGGGGGCCCCTGCCGTGCCCATGCCAATGGCATGGGCACGGCAGGGGCCCCCGTAAGAGGGCCCCACAAAGTATTTCAGTGTCTGCCTAGCAGACACTGAAATACGCGACGGGTGCAACTGCACCCGTCGCACCTTCCCACTCTGCCGGCTCAATTCTGAGCCGGCATCTTAGTAGGAAGGTTGATTTGCCCTGGGCTGGCGGGCGGCCTTTTGGCGGCCGCCCGCCAGCCCAGGGCAAATCCCAAAATACCCTCAGCGGTCTTTCGACCGCGGAGCGGTATTTTGGTGGGGGAACTTCGGCGGGCGGCCTCCGCCGCCCGGCGAAGTTAGAATCACCCCCCATAGGCCCATATTTATGGATTTTGCAGCAAAACTGCGCTAAAGCTGTTTTGCGGCAAAAATATTAACGCCAGCTAATGCCATTCCTTAGGGCCATCTTAACACCATATTTATACGACACAAGGTGGTGCTAAGGAATGTCTAGCATCTGCAAAAAAGACGCTAGCCGGGCGGGGAGGTTGGGAGGGAATATGGCGCTAATGGATCAGAAATTATGTTAGGCTGGTTAGCGGCAAAATATATGCCGCTAACCAGCCTAACATAGTTTCTGACGCACACACAGCCAAAAGCATGACTCCAGTCTAAGTATAGACAGGAGTCATGCCCAGCTCCCCAATGGTCAGCACAGGGGGCCAGCGTCCCCTGGGCAAGGCCATGAGACCCACTACCAGGGAAGGGGCCCCATGCCAGAGGCCCCCAATGGCACACCTAAAAATTATTAAACATACTTACCTGGGATGGGGTCCCCATCCTGTGGTGTCCCTCTAGTGTGGTTGGGGGTGTTCCTGGGACTTGGGGTGGGCATCTGTGTCCCCATTGCATGGTGTCTGACCATGGAGATTGCTCCACAGCCACCCTAACATCTGGTCGGACCCAGGCGTTAGATAATGGTGCTAAGCAGGCTTAGCGCCATTATCTGGGCCTTCCTACTCCTTGCGCCTGGTCTCTGCGCCGGAGTATAGATATGGCATTAGAGAGTTAGAGTCATATTGTGGACGGGAATGCCTACCTTGCATCTAATTAGCGCTATGTAGTTTGCTGCATCCACAATATGGAGCTAAGCCCTATATTTTGACACGTCTAGTGACAAAGTATAAATATGTTGTTAAGTTTGCTCTGTTTAACATCAAAATAAATAGCATTAAAACGGTACAAGCTGCGTATAAATATGCCCCATAGTTTTTGATTCAGCACACCTAATTCCTGTTTGACAATAATATATAAGCTGTCTCTCACAATCCAATTGTATTTAACACTGTTACCGTCCGCTGGCCCAGCGGAAAAGTCATAATAGGGAGCCAGGAATACCACCGGCAATGGCGGTTTTCTGGCTCCCGCAGCCTCGGCGGTCTTTTTGAAAGACCGCCGAGGTTGTAATAAGGCCCATAATGTCTTAAGGCTGTCCAAATTTTGGTACATCCAGGCCAATCAATATCTGCATACAGTTTCTGTTTGAATTTAGGCCCAATCCAATAAGTCCAGCAATCCAATTATCTTTGATGCGTTTCGGTGGTCTAATCAACGTTCTTTTACCACCTTCTCCAGGACAATAGAATTTTATAATGTTCTCAACATTTAAAACGCAAAATCAAAGTAAAAAATAAAAAGAAAACATAGGTGCAAAAAATATCAATTACTCTCCACAATAAAACCCCTTATATATCAATGAATCTTTATTAAATATCCCGCAGTCAAACACTAATACATTACCAACACACCAAGGCATACTCCAAGAAAGACACTGACACACCCTGACAAACAATAATGTAGTCACTGACACAACAATGCACATACTGATACAGACATTGAAACACTCAGCCAGCCACTAATACAGCCACTGACATACCCAGGCACAACCTGATGCAGGCATTGACACACCCAGGCACAAAGTGATAAAGCCACTAACACACCAAGCCAAACACTAATGCAGCCACTGACAGACCCAGGCACACACCAATGCACAGACCGACCTCTCCAACATACAATGGAAACAGTTACTAGCACATACAGGCATACACTGATGTAGACACTGACACATTCACACCAGCCAAGCAATAATGCAGCCACTGACACACCCAGGCACACACTGATGTGGACACTGACACACCCATCCACACACTATTGTAGTCGCTGACACACTCATTCACACACAGATGTAGACTGTGACACACTCAGCCAAACACTAAAGCATTCACTCACACAACCATGCACAGACTGATGCATACACTGACACACCCAGCCAAACTCTAATGCAGCCACTGACACACCCATGCGCATGCTGATGCAGACACTGACACACTCAGCAAACACTACTGCAGCCACTTACACACCTATACACACACTGATGCAGACATCTACACAGACAGTTAGACACTAATACAGTCACTACAACACCCAGACAGACACCAATGCAGACACTGACACCCCCAGGCACACACTGATACAGCCACTAACACACCCAGCCAAACAGAAATGTAGCCACTGACATACCCATCCAAACACTAATACAGCTACTGACTCACCCTGGCACCCACCAATACAGACACTGACACACCAGCCAAACATTAATGAAGCCACTGACACACCCATGCACACACTAATGCAGACACTGACAAACCCAGTCTAACACTAATGCAGTCACTGACATACCTAAGCACACAGTGATGCAGACACTGGCACACCCTGTCAAATACTAATACAGTCGCTCACACACCCAGACGCATACTGATACAGCCACTGAAACACCCAGCCCAACACTAATACATCTACTGACACACACCGGGCACACACTGAGACAAACACTAACACACCCAGCCAAACACTAATACAGCCACTGACAAACCCAGTGTAACACTAATGTAGCCACTGACATACCTGGCACACACCGATGCAGACACTTACAGACCCAGGCACACACTGATACTGCCACTAACACACACAGCCAAAAATGAATAGAGCTACTAACATACAGAGGCACACTCTGAAACAGACATTGACACACCTAGCCAAACACTAATACAGTCACTGATGAACCCATGTGTTAAACCTGACAGCCTTAGGGTGGTCACCCCTAAAATAATTTCTGCCTATTCCATTTTTTGGGAACCTTGATTAGCTGGTTTTTAGACTCCTCACACTTTACCACTGCTACCCAGTGATAAAGTGCATTTGCTCTCTCCCTTCAAACATGGTAACATTGGTTCACACCCAATTGACTTATTTAATCTACATATAAATCCCCAGTAAAGTGCACTACGTGTGCCAGGGCCTGTAGATTAAATGCTACTAGTGGGCCTGCAGCAGTGAATGTGCCACCCACATAAGTAGTCCCATAACCATGCCTCAGGCCTGCCATTGCAAGGCCTGTGTGTGCAGTTACACTGCCACTTTGACTTGGCATTTAAAAGTACTTGCCAAGCCCTTAACTCCCCTTTTTCAATATTTAAGACACCCCTAAGGCATACCCTAGATAACCCCTAGGGCAGGGTGCTGTGTAGACAAAAGACAGGACATGTACCTGTGCAGTTTACATGTCCTAGTAGTGTAAAACACCTAAATTAGTTTTTGCACTACTGTGAGGCCTGCTCCTTTCATAGGCTAACATTAGGGATACCTTCATATATTGTTTGAGTGGTAACTTCTGATCTAAAAGGAGTAGGAAGGTCATATTTAGTATGGCCAGAATGGTAATGCAAAATCCTGCTGAATGGTGGAGTTGGATTTAATATTAGTAGGTTTGAAATGCCACTTTTATAAAGTGGGCATTTCTCTGCACCTAAATCCTTCTGTGCCTTACAATCCACATCTGGCTAGGTTTCGTGACAGCTCCCTTGTGCATTCACTCAGACACACCCCAAACACAAGATACTCAGCTTCACTTGCATACATCTGCATTTTGAATTGGTCTTCCTGGGCTGGGATGGTGGAGGACCTGACACTTACATGTCAAAGAACAGTGGCCTGCCCTCACACAAAGGACTGCCACACCCCCTACTGGGACCTGGCAGACAGGATTGAACTGAAAGGGGACCTTGTGCACTTCTAAAGCCACTCTTTGAAGTTTCCCTCACTTCAAAGGCACCTTTGGGTATTTAAACAAGTACTCCTCCCCTACCAACTCAGACACTTCCTGGAGAAGAGAATCTGAACCAGAACCTGCATCCTGCCAAGAAGACCTGCCTGGCTGCTCAAAGCACTCACCAGTCTACTTTTTATGAAGGACTGCTGCCTTGCTGTTGCACTGCTGCCTTGCTGCTACCTGGCTGTGGTGAAGAAGGGCTCTCCAAGGGCTTGGATAGAGCTTGCCTCCTGTTCCCTGAAGTCTCAGGACCAAAAAGACTTCGGGCCTGATTCTAACTTTGGAGGACGGTGTTAAACCGTCCCAAAAGTGGCGGATATACCACCTACCGTATTACGAGTTCCATAGGATATAATGGACTCGTAATACGGTAGGTGGTATATCCGCCACTTTTGGGACGGTTTAACACCGTCCTCCAAAGTTAGAATCAGGCCCTTCATCTCTAAAAGAAGGACTCCTTGTGTGGTGAAAAGCGACGCACAGCCTTTCAGAAACGACATGCAGCCTGCACCGCGGTGAAACTTTTACTGCATGCCCGAACCGGAATGACGCAGCCCGACTTCGCAATGAGAAGATCGATGCAGTGCCAGCGTAGCGACCGAAAATTTGACGCACAGCCTCACCAGATTGACACCTAGCCAAGTCGGAACGACGCAGCCCGTCTTCCAGAGGGGAACTGACACAGTGCCTGCCGTGCGGTAGAAAATTTGACGCAACATCCATCGGATCGACGCAGCCCCTGTGACTTCATCCTGCCAGCACCAGAAATCCACGCATCGTCCCTGGGGTTTCTGAAAACCCCGCAACCCGAAGAAGATCCACGACTGAGCGCCAGAAATCGATGCACAGCCATCCCTGCATGAAAACTAAACTACGCATCACCGTGTGTGGCCTGAGAAACCGACTCACACCCACTTATTTCCATGCTTCTCCTCCTCTGCGGTGCTTGAAAAAGACTTTGTTTGCTTTTAAAATACTTAAGACACTTTGGGGGTCATTCTGACCTCGGCGGTAAAGGGCACTTACCGCCGGTCAGAAGACCGCCATAACACCGCCGCGGCAAACCGCCACGGTCATTCTGACCCGCAACTGGCAAACCGCCAAAAACCCGACATCCACAAAAGTCCGCCACACCAAAGCTCAGTGAAAAAATGGCGATGACCAAACCTCCACCGTCACGCCAACAGAAATACGCCCATACCATTCCGACCCACAAATCCAAAATACACACACACATAGAAAACTCAGCCACATTGGTCAGTTTGAAATATACACACACCTGATACACATACTAACACCACTCCCACACACCCAACACAATATAAAACACACACCCACATCACCCACAAGCCCCTACGACCCGAAATCATTGACGAAGGCTACAGAGAGAGCACTGAATAGACAATCCCACAACACAGAGGCACACAACACCATCACCCAAACAGAATCCACGCACCAAACACCACACACCACCACACGCACCACACTCATCACCACAAACGCCACCCCACACCTCAACCACACCACCCCATGGCACCCCAAAGACACCCCAGGTTCAGTGACGCCGAACTCAGGGTCATGGTGGAGGAAATAGTCCGTGTAGAGCCCTAGCTCTTCGGGGCACAGGGGCAGCACACCACAATTGCCAGGAAGATGGAGCTATGGCAAAGGATAGTGGACAGGGTTAACGCGGTGGGACAGCATCCACGCAATCGGGAGAACATCAGGAAGAGATGGAACGACCTACGGGGGAAGGTGCGTTCCATGGTATCAAGGCACAACATTGCGGTGCAGAAGACTGGCGGCGGACCCCTACCTACTCCCCCAGAATTTACCGCGTGGGAGGAGGAAGTCTTGCACATCCTGCATTCTGAGGGCCTCGCAGGAGTAGGCGGAGGAATGGACTCTGGTAAGGCAAATCTTCACTACTGCTTCCCCCACCCCACCTGCATGCCAAATCATACCCCCACCCTCACCCTCTCCCCATCACACCAACCCCTAGCAAAAGGCTCGCCATCACAACCCACCCATCCCAACACCAAGCCCTGCATGCGACCACAAAGCATGGACACCAATCACCAAAGCATGCCCACTGCACACACACATCACCCCCACAAGCCACACTAACAAAAGCCCCCACAAGGAAATGCCTGCACATGGGTACACGGACACCCACCCATCACACGAAATGCCACACACAGAAGCAATAACCATACCTTTATACCCCTGCAGGACCCAAACGCCACCACACCACCACGGAGGGTCCAGAGATGTCCATCCCACCCCCAGAAGAGGCCCCCAGCGATGACAGCAGCTCTGTCTCCCTGGAGCCAGATGACCAGCCCGACCCATCGGGGACCTCTGGACAGTCGGTTCCCCACAGACAGCCACAGGCTACACCAGACCCAACCCCCTCTGGGAACACCAGCACAGCTCCCACCCAGCGGGCCCATGCCTCTGTCTCCAGGACACGTAAATCAGCGGTGTGTCCACCACTACAGGGCACCCAGGTTGACCCACCACCCCAACAACAACAGGGACCTGGGGGCAGTGGTAGTGGGCACACCGTCCAGGGGACAGAGGCCCAGGAACACAGGGGAACTGGGAGGGCTGCTGTGCGACAGGGGGGGGACAGGCCCGGGGAACCGACTCTCCAAGAGGCCCTCTCCTCGATCATGGGAGCATACCACCGCTCCCAGGAGACGATGGCGACGGTACTGGCCCGGTTCCAGGAGATCCAGGAACTGCAGGAGGAACGGTACATGGGGTTCAGGGAGGAACTGAGGAACATCGGTTCCGCAATGGGGACCATCGTCGTGGCCCTTACCCAGATCGTCACCACATTGCGGGACCATGTGGCACCCCAAAGGGCCCCTGTCACTAGCCCAGGCCAAGAACAGCCTACCACCTCCGCCGGCGCTAGTGGACAGGAGGCCCCCCACACAACGACAGGCCACCAGAACCCCACCTCCTGCAGAAGAAGAACCACCCCGCAAGCGGAACCTGAGATCTCACAAGAAGACAGAGTGGGATTGCAAGACCCCCGCCAGCCTAAGATACCCCCTGATGTCATCCCACTGTCCCACATTGTCACCCTGTCCAACCTTGAACTGCCCCTGCTCCATCCTTCCCCAGGCATATGGACAATGCACCTGTGCGACTGAGAACTGGACTCTGCCATGGACATTACTCCACCCCCACCCATCACCGTTTCCCAATCATGTACCTATATGTAGCACTTAAAATAAATCACTTATTCCACTTGAAAAAACAGGAGTCTGCTTGTATTCTTAACAAATGTATTACACATAACGGTGCAATAATGTCCAGTTACTTTGTGATGACAACATACCAATTTCAATAAGCTTTAGTCCATTGGCAAACAAAGCTGAAGTCAGGCAGTGGGTCATACAGCTCTGAAAAGGGAAGGGAAAGTCACAAATCAGTTAACAGGAACTGGGGGGAAACACAGACAGTGGAGACACATGAGGCCTTAAGTAAATGTAAAATGAGGTGGCTGATTCTTACCTGTGTGCTACTGAAAGTATTGTTGTATGACTGTCTCCCTGTTGTCCGTGTCGTCCCCGTCGTCTTCCTCCTCTTCGGCTTCCTCTTCTTCACTCTCCACAGGCTCCACAGCTGCTACAACACCACCATCTGGACCATCCTCCTGCAGAAAAGGCACCTGGTGTCGCAATGCAAGATTGTGAAGCATACAGCAGGCCACGATGATCTGGCACACCTTCTTTGGTGAGTACATGAGGGATCCCCCTGTCATATGCAGGCACCTAAACCTGGCCTTCAGGACCCCGAAGGTCCTTTCTATGATCCTCCTAGATCGCCCATGGGCCTCATTGTACCGTTCCTCTGCCCTGGTCCGGGGATTCCTCACTGGGGTCAGTAGCCACGACAGGTTGGGGTAACCAGAGTCACCAATTAGCCACACACGGTGTCTCTGTAGCAGTTCCATCACATAAGGGATGCTGCTATTTCGCATGACATACGCGTCATGCACTGACCCAGGGAACTTGGCATTTACATGGGAGATGTACTGGTCAGCCAAACAGACCACCTGGACATTCATCGAATGATAACTTTTTCTGTTTCGGTACACCCGCTCACTTTCTTTGGGGGGAACCAAAGCCACATGGGTCCCATCAATGGCACCAATGATGTTGGGGATATGTCCAAGGGCATAGAAATCACCCTTCACTGTAGCCAATTCGCCCACCTCAGGGAAAATAATGTAGCTCTGCATGTATTTCATCAGGGCAGACAACACTCTGGACAAAACCTTAGAAAACATAGGCTGAGACATCCCAGATGATATGGCCACTGTTGTCTGAAAAGACCCACTTGCCAAAAAATGGAGTACTGACAGAACCTGCACCAGAGGGGGAATCCCTGTGGGTTGGCGGATGGGGGACATCAGGTCTGGCTCCAGCTGGGCACATAGTTCATGCATAGTTGCTCTGTCAAGCCGGTATGTAAGTATGATATGTCGTTCTTCCATTGTCGACAGGTCCACCAGCGGTCGGTACACAGGAGGATTCATCCTTCTCCTCGCAAGTCCCAGCGGACGGTGCCTAGGAAGGACAACATGGAGCACAGAGTCAAGCAAACCACAGGTTCATTCACACAGCTTGCACAGTACACGAATCGCTATGCATTGACTGGCTTGTATGAGTGGCAATGCAAGGCCTAGGCCTGTGTGACGCAGTAGAAATCATGCCTTGTGGGCCCTTGAAATGGCGGCTGCCTGACCTGTGAAGTGTGACAGTGGGATGTGAGGTCACTGCGCTGGCGTGGCACACCGTGGTGGTAGGCGGTCGAAGACCGCGGCGCAAAGCAGCATTGGTTAACATTGAACCCCATGGGTCTCAGGAGCCAATGACGATGTGCGCCAGCGGTCGCGGTACGCACCGCAGCGGGCGTGACCGCCATTTTCTATCTGATTAATCACTCGAGACCTGATGATCCACAGGAGAGGACCTATACTGCAAGTGCTGCTGTGACCTCGGTCTGGGAGATACAATGGCTGCTGCGACTGGGGAAAGGGCCCCTGCCTTCACTTCCGAAGAATTGGAGAAACTTGTTGATGGGGTCCTCCCCCAGTATGCGCTACTCTACGGTCCTCCAGACCAACAGGTTAGTACACAGGGTGCACGTTGAATGGGCTATGCCTGTGTTGAGTGGGGTGTATGTAAGATGGTGGGGAGGGGAGCGAATGAGGAGTGCAACGCACGAAAGATGAGAGCATGTGCCACATGGCAAGGTTGGGGAGGGGGGGGCCACTCACATTGACCAGGCAGAAAACTGATGCGATTTCCTTTACCACCCTGTACATGTCACATAGGTCAGCGCCCATCAGAGGATCGTCATTTGGCGTGCCATCGCCAAGGACGTCCGGGCCCTGGAGGTCCACAACAGACGGGGCACCCACTGCCGAAAGAGATGGGAGGACATCCGCCGCGGGACCAGAAAGACCGCCGAGTCTCTGCTGGGGATGGCCTCCCAACGTAGGAGGGGTGCCAGCCGCCAATTGACCCCCCTGATGTCCCGGATCCTGGCGGTGGCCTACCCCGATTTGGATGGGCGCGTGAGGACATCACAGCAGACACAAGGGGGTGAGTATCAGCACATTCTGCTATCTTTGCGCGCAGTGAAGGTGTCTGGGTGGGGGAGAAGGGCTGTGGCTATCTCCAGGCCAGGGCGCATTCAGTAGGCTAGGCCCCTCCGTTAGACACAGCCCTGTGCCCCCGCCCCCCACCTCTGTTGGGTGCCAAGTACAGCTATCCATGGTCCGGCCTCACCCATGTGTGCATTTGTCATCCATAGACCTGTAGGCCTAGTCACAATAACTGAGTAGTGTACCCCCATTGCGTGGCCTAGTTCAGGGGGCTTCTGTGTCTGTCCTCTCCGACAACGGTGTTGCCAATGCATGCACTCAACCTGTCTTCATTTCTCCCCCCCCCCATTTTCTTTGTCTTCCTGTTCATGTGTGCATTAGCATCATCAGGCAGAGGAGAAGTGGCATCGGCGCACGAGGGAGCTGCGTCTCACATGGCCCCGGAGGGCCATAC
Organism: Pleurodeles waltl; assembly: GCF_031143425.1. Classification (NCBI taxonomy): domain Eukaryota; kingdom Metazoa; phylum Chordata; class Amphibia; order Caudata; family Salamandridae; genus Pleurodeles; species Pleurodeles waltl. The sequence goes on along the minus strand of NC_090437.1, from coordinate 1,048,545,161 downwards.
AACAGACTCCGAGTACACCAGTGAGACGGAGGGCGAGTGGAGCTCCACAACGGGGACCCGTGGAGACGTCAGCGACACCGACACGTCCTCGGAAGGGAGTTCCCTAGCGGTGGCGGCAACATCCGTGCCCACCGCCACAACAGGTACAGCCACCACCCAGCGCACCAGCCCCGCCCTCCCAGCAGCCCCTCAGCCTTCGCTCCGTGCCCGCTCGCCCAGGAAGGCGGGCATCTCCTTCGCCCCAGGCACCTCAGGCCCTGCCCCAGTTACCCCTGCTGCCTTCAGTGAGGAGGTCATTGACCTCCTCAGGACACTCATTGTTGGGCAGTCTACCCTTTTGAATGCCATCCAGGGTGTAGAAAGGGAGGTGCATCGGAGCAATGCATACCTGGAGGGCATTCATTCGAGTCAGGCTGCCCATCAGCGATCGTTCAACGCTCTGGCCTCAGCACTGACGGCAGCCATTGTCCCTGTCTCCAGCCTCCCTCTTCTGACTCCCTCCACCCAGTCCCAGTCTCCTGTTCCTCTGCCTATCCCATCCACACCATCAGACCAGCCTGCACACACCTCTACACCCAAGGGCAGCTCATCCAGACATAAGCACCACAGATCACACAAGCATTCACACAAGCAACATCCAGATGCAGACATGCCAACAGTCACTACCACCTCTGTGTCCCCCACCTCCTCATCTCCCTCCTCCCTCCCTGTAACGTCTCCACTCACACATGCATGCACACCACCATCAGCCAGTACTTCCATCACCAGCACACCCTCCATTACAGTCCGCACACGTGCAGTCACCACCCCCACTGCCATTTACACGTCCCCTGTGTCCTCTCCCAGTGTGTCTGTCACCCCCTCTTCCAAAGCACACAAACGCAGGCAGCCACCCACCCAACAGCCATCCACCTCACGACAGCCTCCGTCACAAGCACCTGCACCCAAAGACAGCACACTTGACTCTCCTACAACCACATCCTCTTCCTCCACCCCCAAACCCACTACACCTACCCATCCCTGTCCTTCCAAAGTCCTTTTCCTTTCCAACCTTGAGCTCGTTCCAATCACTGACCCACCCCCTCCATCTGGTAAGAGTAAAAAAAGCACCTCAGCCACCACCAGCCCTGCATCTACTGTGACCAAAGTGCAGGGCTATTGGAGTCCACCAGATCCTAGGGCAGGAACATCGGCCAGCAGCAAGGGGACAGCCAGCCCACCCCCTGGGAAGAGGACAAAAAAGGAAAAGGCCCGGCGCGACAAGACTGAGACGGCTGCCACCAAGGACAGTAGCCTTGCCCCGTCACCTGCCACATCATCCAAGGGAGGCAAGGGCCACAGAGCTTCAGCGAAGGAGGGCAAGGGCAGCAGGGCGGAGAAGTCAGGCAGCAGGCGAGCTGCCCAGGAGGGCCCCACCAGCCCCATTACGGGTGTGACGGACGACACCCACAGGCCCAGGACTCCATCACAGGAGGGCGCCGCGACCGCAAGTTCGGATGGTGAATGAGCGGGAAGTCTTGCCCAGGTCTGGCTCCCTAGACACACAGGACAAGCACCGCTGAACAGGGCCCCGCCGGGAGGAGCACCGCTGAACAGGGCCCCGCCGGGAGGAGCACCGCTGAACAGGGCCCCGCCGGGACAAGAACCGCTGAACGGGCCCCGCCGGGAGGAGCACTGCTGAACAGGGCCCCGCCGGGAGGAGCACCGCTGAACAGGGCCCCGCCGGGAGGAGCAACCGCTGAACGGGCCCCGCCGGGAGGAGCACCGCTGAACAGGGTCCCGCCGGGAGGAGCACCGCTGAACAGGGCCCCGCCGGGACAAGAACCGCTGAATGGGCCCCGCCGGGAGGAGCACCGCTGAACGGACCCCGCAAGGAGGAGCACCGCTGAACAGGGCCCCGCCGGGAGGAGCACCGCTGAACAGGGGCCCTTCATCTCAAGCGCTGCTCCGCTGGGCCCTTCATCTCAAGCACCGCTCCTCTGGGCCCTTCCTGTCAAGCACCGCTCCGCTGGGCCCTTCCTGTCAAGCACCGCTCCGCTGGGCCCTTCATCTCAAGCACCGCTGGCCCATTGACAGTGCCGGTTCTGTGTCGAGCAGGGCTTCAGGAAGCACTCTGGGCACCATGCCTCCTCCATTAACAGTGGAGTCGGTAATCCACCTGATGGACTGTGGCTTGGCACTTCCCAGGATGGTCCAGTGGGCAAGCCACCCACTGTAGAGACTTGAGAGACTGTGGCTTTGCACTCCCCAGGATGGTACAGTGGGCAAGCCACCCACCGTAGGGACTTGTGAGACTGTGGCTTTGCACTCCCCAGGATGGTACAGTGGGCAAGCCACTCACTATAGGGACTTGTGAGACTGTGGCTTTGCACTCCCCAGGATGGGACAGTGGGCATGGAGGCCCCTCGTGGATCTGGCGTCGTGGACTGATGTGGCTGAGGTGCCCCCCTTCCCTTCCCCCTGAGGTGCCTGTAGTTTTATCATCTGATGCCCCTGCTGGGCCCTTCCTGTCAAGCGCCGCTCCGCTGGGCCCTTCCTGTCAAGCACCGCTCCGCTGGGCCCCGCCGTCTCAAGCACCGCTCCGCTGGGCCCTTCATCTCAAGCACCGCTCCGCTGGGCCCTTCATCTCAAGCACCGCTCCGCTGGGCCCTTCCTGTCAAGCGCCGCTCCGCTGGGCCCTTCATCTCAAGCACCGCTCCGCTGGGCCCCGCCGTCTCAAGCACCGCTACGCTGGGCCCTTCCTGTCAAGCACCGCTCCTCTGGGCCCCGCCGTCTCAAGCACCGCTCCGCTGGGCCCTTCCTGTCAAGCACCGCTCCGCTGGGCCCTTCATCTCAAGCACCGCTCCGCTGGGCCCTTCATCTCAAGCCCCGCTCCGCTGGGCCCCGCCGTCTCAAGCACCGCTCCTCTGGGCCCTTCATCTCAAGCACCGCTCCGCTGGGCCCTTCATCTCAAGCACCGCTCCGCTGGGCCCTTCCTGTCAAGCGCCGCTCCGCTGGGCTCTTCATCTCAAGCACTGCTCCGCTGGGCCCCGCCGTCTCAAGCACCGCTCCGCTGGGCCTTTCCTGTCAAGCACCGCTCCGCTGGGCCCTTCATCTCAAGCACCGCTCCGCTGGGCCCTTCCTGTCAAGCACCACTCCGCTGGGCCCTTCATCTCAAGCACCGCTCCGCTGGGCCCTTCATCTCAAGCACCGCTCTGCTGGGCCCTTCCTGTCAAGCGCCGCTCCGCTGGGCCCTTCCTGTCAAGCACCGCTCCGCTGGGCCCTTCATCTCAAGCACCGCTCCGCTGGGCCCTTCCTGTCATGCGCCGCTCCGCTGGGCCCTTCATCTCAAGCACCGCTCCGCTGGGCCCCGCCGTCTCAAGCACCGCTCCGCTGGGCCCTTCCTGTCAAGCACCGCTCCGCTGGGCCCCGCCGTCTCAAGCACCGCTCCGCTGGGCCCTTCCTGTCAAGCACCGCTCCGCTGGGCCCCGCCGTCTCAAGCACCGCTCCGCTGGGCCCTTCATCTCAAGCACCGCTCCGCTGGGCCCTTCCTGTCAAGCGCCGCTCCGCTGGGCCCTTCATCTCAAGCACCGCTCCGCTGGGCCCTTCATCTCAAGCACCGCTCCGCTGGGCCCTTCCTGTCAAGCGCCGCTCCGCTGGGCCCTTCCTGTCAAGCACCGCTCCGCTGGGCCCCGCCGTCTCAAGCACCGCTCCGCTGCGCCCTTCCTGTCAAGCACCGCTCTGCTGGGCCCTTCCTGTCAACCACCGCTCCACTGGGCCCCGCCGTCTCAAGCACCGCTCCGCTGGGCCCTTCATCTCAAGCACCGCTGGCCCATTGACAGTGCCGGTTCTGTGTCGAGCAGGGCTTCAGGAAGCACTCTGGGCACCATGCCTCCTCCATTAACAGTGGAGTCGGTAATCCATCTGATGGACTGTGGCTTGGCACTTCCCAGGATGGTCCAGTGGGCAAGCCACCCACTGTAGAGACTTGAGAGACTGTGGCTTTGCACTCCCCAGGATGGTACAGTGGGCAAGCCACCCACCGTAGGGACTTGTGAGACTGTGGCTTTGCACTCCCCAGGATGGTACAGTGGGCAAGCCACTCACTATAGGGACTTGTGAGACTGTGGCTTTGCACTCCCCAGGATGGGACAGTGGGCATGGAGGCCCCTCGTGGATCTGGCGTCGTGGACTGATGTGGCTGAGGTGCCCCCCTTCCCTTCCCCCTGAGGTGCCTGTAGTTTTATCATCTGATGCCCCTGCAGTGTTCTCTCCAATGGTATCTGGTCTCCTGTGTGGGCTTTGTCCATGTGTTTGTGCACATTGGCCCACGGACTATGGAACTTTTTCGGAATGTGCAGGACTTTTTGCATATGTATATATTGTTGAATATGTTCATTCCTTATTTTTTTTTCTTTTATATGGCATATTTCCCATACCTTCAATGGAGCTATTTATACATATATTTTATGGATCATTTTAATTGTGTCTTTGCATTATTCCGGGGGGTTTGTGTGGTGTCACTCTGACTGGTTGCTCGGCATTGGGGTGTAGGTATTTGTGGTGGGGGGGTGGGTGTATGGCGCATGTGTGTGCCCGTAAGCTTTCCTCCTCCCCCCTCGCCTGTGTCGTAGGTGCAGTACTCACCGTTGTCATCTGCGCCGGCGTTCGTACTCCTGGTAGATGAGCAGGTAGACAATAGCTGGTAGGATGTGTAATTCGGGTTCCATGCTGTCCTCCTTCCTCGTGGAGTGTGTATAGGTGAGCGTTTTTCCATTCGTAGTCTGTTTCCGCCATGTTTTTATCGGCGGGGCTCCCGCCCCGAAAAAGGTGGCGGATTGGTGGGTTGTGATAGGGTGGGCGGTACATTGTCTGCCGCCTGCCTGTTGGCGGTGACCGCCGATCTGCTTGTCTGTCCCGCCGTGGCGGTCGGAGTGTTAAAGTAGCGGGCTGTGTTGGCGGTTTCCACCAGGGTCAGATTTCCTTTTTTTTGACCACCTGCCTGTTGGCGGGTTGGCCGCCGCTTTATCACCGACCGCCAGGGTCGGAATGACCCCCTTTATATCACTTTTCCGTGACATCTCAACGTATACTTAGTGCATTTTAGTCATCTTGACCTGCATGTATCCAAATAAATATTATATATTTTTCTAAACACTGTGTGGTGTATTTTTGTGGTGCTACATTGTGTTATTGTATGATCTATTGCACAAATATTTTACACTTTGCCTTCTAAGTTAAGCCTGACTGCTCAGTGCCAAGCTACCAGAGGGTGGGCACGGGATAGTTTGGATTGTGTGTGACTTACCCTGATTAGAGTGAGGGTCCTTGCTTGGACAGGGGGTAACCTGACTGCCAACCAAAGACCCCATTTCTAACACCAATCAAAAACAGACATACACACACTGATGCAGACAGTGAAGCACTCAGCCAGATAATAATTGATCCACTGACACACCCAAACACACACCAAGACAGGCCCTGACACACTCAGGCAAACAGTGATAAAGACACTGACTCACCCAGCCAAACACTTAAAACACCTACCTACACACCCAGTCATGCAGGGAGACAGACCCCCACAATGCACAGTTATCTGATCAATTATTTTACTGCAGATGTTACAACGACATTATCAATTATGTTATCAAAGATGTCATGAGTGCTGTCATTTGTGGGGTTATTAGCAGTGCATGGCGAAGGCCCGAGTTATAGTTACCCTAGGGTACCAGTTAGAGTTACTTGATGTAACTCTAACTATAATTGGTGTATTTCATTTGTTTTGTATGTTTAAAATGTGAGCCTAACTATAAAATCCATGTAGCTTTGTGTTTTTAAGTGAATTTCTATGCTTTTTTAAATTCTATTTCCAAACTATAACATCCCTGTAACCTTTGTTTTTTTCAATGAATTTCTATGGCTTTTTTAATGTATAGCAATTATCTTCACTATATGTTATTCCAAGCACCGCCACGTATGATCTTCGGCAGTGCATGGCAGCGGTTGGCCACAGGGCCTGACCAACATCCTATAAGCAGTCAACCTTGCTCCATGCATGGTCTTCACCCATGTGCCTCAGAGGTTGCCCACAAGGCCTGACGTTCAGCTAGACCCTGTGGCCAACCCCCCTAACCACCCAACACCAAGCTGTGCAGGGTCCTTTGTTCGTGCATGGCAGGAGCTGTCTGCTGCCTTTCTGGATGTTAGAATAGGTGTGAAATGGTGTATCTGGGGCTGAGGGTGGCTGTGAAACTGTCTGTCTATGCCCTTATGGGCTATCTGGGACTGCAAGAGGGGGGCCTCCAGGCATTCTCAGCAGTCCCTGACTATATATTTTGTATTTAGTTTGTAAAATGTCATTACGGGCTATCTGGGACCACAGGAGAACCTCAAGGCCTCTGCTGCAGTCCCATTGCCCCAGCAAGCATGCAGCTGATTTTAACAGCAGCTGCCTGGTTGCTGGAGCAATGCTTTCATCTCTGTTCCCTGCACACATATCTGTGTGCAGGGAACAGAGATGAAAACCCTCTGTTTTGACAGCGGGCCTGTTTGACAGGTCCCGCTGTCAGAAAGCAGAGGGTTTGCTGTGACTTGGCTGCCGCTATCAAAGATTCAGCCAAGCCACAGCAAACAGCTGTGTCCCGGGGTAGGCACCCTAGGACATAGCAGGAGCTGGCCCTGCGGGGTGGCGGTTCTTAGGGCCATCAGTGGCTCAATGCGGAGAAGCCCAAAGAAGGTGATGTGCCCCGGGGCTATGGGGGGCCGAAACAGACCTCCTTCACTTTATTATTACAGGCCTGTGGAGTAGGTGGTCCCCAGGGCTGTGGGGGGAACTATGCGGCACCCTCGCATTAATGTTGTTTGAAGCCTCAGGGATGTGGTGGCCCCTGGGGCTGTGGGGAGGCCAACGGACCTCCCACACATAATTTAAATATAGCTCTGGGGAGGTGGTGGTCCCTGGGGAAGAAGGAGGGGGCTGGGTGCCCCCCTGCATTATCATAGAAATGCTCCAGAACTTAGCCCACCAGAGGGTTAAAAAAGACAAAGCTTGTGAGTCCGACTTTAATTTTTTAAAATTAATGGTGGATCCAGGGAGTCACTGTGACTCCTGCCGTAAAATAAAAAAAAATACTTCTTAGCCCTGGAGGGGGGGGGGGGGGGGTCTTTTTGAGATCTCAGCACCAGAGCTAGGAGTTCATGGTGTCTGTACCCTGGCCACGTTTGTTTTTTTTCCCAACATGACCGAACACACTTCCTTGTTGAAGTGTTGTCTGCCAATCAGATATGAGCATGAGATTGGGAGTGGTCGCGACTCCTTCGCATCCCTACATATACCAATTTGGATTTCCTTAAATTTCCCAAAAACTACTCAACAGATTTATACCAAAGAGCTACTTTTCTACCAAATGTGATGTAATTCCATCCATTAGTTTTAGTGCCATCGCTGTTCAAAATCCCTATGGAAAAATGAATAGGGAAAAAGTGTTTTGGGACCCCCCCTTTTTCACATCCCTCCCTGAACAGATCAAACTTTCCAGACAGCATTAGATAGTTTTTGGGAAAAATTGAGAACATTTATTGAAAATTTGTCAAGCGGTGCACAAGTTAGCAAAACAAAAAACGCTTTTTCTATAGAAACTAGGTCCTAACTATAACTACCTAGTGGTGACCACTACTAAGTAATATATATATATATAAATATATATATATATATATATATATATATATATATATATGCGCAATGGTACAATGGTACTATTAAAGGCTGCTGGTATTTGCCTTTCCATTTGCTTTCCTGCTGCTTGGTGTTTCCTATCCACTTCCTTACCACATCCAAACTTTTGTGTCGGCAATCCTTGGATACCGTGTGCAAGGAGATGACAATGTGTGTGTGTGTGTATAATTTCATGCACATATTTGGCATGTAAATGTATCACTTATGTGGAATTTTGCAATTGCTGTGCTGTTTCTTCAACTTGAGTAATTTGACCAGACATCAGTGGCTGTGCACGGAGGAGGTTGGCTGCAGGGCCTCCCCTATGGCCAGGCAAGGTGACCAACCCTCATGCATGCACCCAAACCCAAGCTGTGCATGGCCTTCCGCCTTGCACAGCATGATGGTGGATGCAGTAGGTGGCTTTTTTTTTTTTTTTTTAATTTTTCTCTGGATCCGCTGATCCACCAGTGAATCCATGAGTCTGCAGATCTGTGGATCCACCTGTGGATTGGCGGATCACAATCAAAATTATTAAGTGGGCAATTTTTTTGCCCACTTGGGGTCCCTAAGGGATTCTCCTAAATGCCCTATAGGATCAGGATACCCATAGCCTGACCCTCATGTATTTTTGTACTCTTTCCCCAAGCCGATGTGACAAACAAAATGGCAGCAACAATACTCACAGCATTTGTGTTGGCACATGCATTTGCATGCTTTCGCCAATACGCCACGATTGCTGCAAAAACTTTGCAAGGGATCCGAGGCCCTACGATTACAATTTGTTTTCCTCTTAATTTCTCGAAAACTACTGAACAAATTTACAGCAAATAATAAAAATCATAATCTGAGTTTCAAAGCCTAACTTTCTGCTGAATTTGGTGTAATTCGATCCAGTGGTTTGGGCTGTAGTCATGTTCAAGACTCCTATGAGAATTAACATGGGAAACACATGTTTTTTTACCCCCCCTTTCTCTCAACCACCGCTTGACACATCACCCTGAAGCTTTAAATGCGCAATGATAATCTCCAGCAAACTTGTTTGGAAAATTTAATAAAGATCGGTGAAAAGGTGTTAAAGATATAGGCGAGTCAAAAAAGATTATTTCTATGGAAACATGGTCCGAACTATAACTACCTACTGGCAACCATGTGCAGTGGTCGTTGCATTAATATATAGGGCCTCATTACAACCCTGGCGGTAAAAGACCACCAGGGCTGTTTCGGCGATTGTACCGCCAACAGGCTGGCGGTACAATCTGGCATATTACGACCACGTGGTAGCGCCGCGGTCGCACTGCCGGGAACGGCGGTTTCCCGCCATGGTTTTCCCGGTGGTTTTAATCCACCAGGGCAGCGCTGCTTGCAGCACTGCCCAGGGGATTACGAGTCCCCTTCCCGCCAGCTTGTCCATGGCGGTAGAGATCGCCATGGAAAGGCTGGCGGGAAGGGGAGTCGTGGGGCCCCTGGGGGTCCCTGCACCGCCCATGCACTTGGCATGGGCAGTGCAGGGGCCCCCCGGCACAGCCCCACCCTGCTTCTCACTGTCTGCACAGCAGGCAGTGAAAAGCACGACAGGTGCAGCTGCTCCAATATTACGCCGCCTGCCAAGGTTGTAATGAGAGCCATAGTAATGAAAAGTACTTTACGTTAAAAAAAACTAGAAATTTACTGAAAAAGCCAAAGGTTACAGGGACATTTTAGTTAGAAAATAGAATTTAAAAAAAACATAGAAATTCAATTTAAAGACTAAAGGTTACAAGGATGTTGTGGTTAGGCTCACAAAATGTTAAACTTACTAAACCATAGAAATGCACTTGTTATAGTTAGACTTATCTCAAGTAACTTTAAATTGTGCCCTATGGTAGCTATAGCTCACGCCCTGCACTGCTAATTACCCTACAAATTACGGCACTCATGACATCTTTGATAACATCATTGATAATATGATCGTAATATTTGCACTAAAAGGTTTGATGAAAAAAATGTGTATGGAAGGGGCACATTTCACATTAACGGGCAGTGAATTTCCTGAAAAAATATGTCACATATGCAACTGTAGTTAAAAGAGTCAGATTTAGAGGGTTGAAGATTAAGAAAGCTAGAAAAGCAAAACTTTCAGTGAAAGCAACAAATGTATTTACTGCAAAATATGATGGCAAAATACTTTCAGTAATCATAGGGAAAGAACAGATAGTGTTGGGATCTCTTTGAAGCAAGCATTTTTTCAATTGGAAAAGGCTTCCAGAAAACAAATGAACAAGAGTTGGGAGGTTACGAACTCGAAAATGTATATTGAAGTTAACAGGGTGCCAAGCGGCTTATGGATTTTTACTGTGTCTACGCATCCAGAAATGCTTCAGTAATGGGGAGAGAACAATATACAATGCTCATTAAATATGATGAGAATGCTTATTAAACATGCCAATATTGATTTGGAGGAATCACATAAACAACTCAAAGAGATGGAAGAGAATTTGAATAAAAGTGAATGAACTAGCATGAGAAAAGAAATGGAAGGACGCTTGGATAAATTTAAGGAGGAGATACAGAAGGGTAAAAAGAGGAAATATCTAAGAGATGAGTATGATTACAATCATGGATGAATTTTAACCTTTGTAAAGAGAGTTGATAATTTTAAGAAAGACACATTTGAATAAGTGTGATTATGGACTGAGATATATGGGAACATCATCTGAAAATTATGTAGATTTAAGTGAAGGGGAAAGCTTATCAGGAACAAGTGTCAGCACTACGTCTACATTTTAGATGTGATGAAATTGTTGGTTTTCGATCAGTAATTAATAAGAGGGAGAGGAAGAGGCCGATGACAAATTCACGGTTGTGGCAGAGGCCGGCAGCCACAAACAAAAGAGCCACAAGAAGAGCAAACTGCAAAAAAATAATATCATCTTATTACTGGATGAACTCAATTTGGTCATAAATCTGTCAGATCACATTATCACACCTGAGGAGCAATACATATTGAATAAGGGGCTTTCAATTTCCCGCAAATCCCATTTTAACAGTGTGAAAACGTGCATTGTTGTTTACAAATATGAATGCAAGTTAAAATTGGCAACATTTTATGCAACTCAGCTACTGAATACAGAAACAATGGACAATCAAGTTGTGGTTGCTGATCTACAGATTGATTAAATTCCAGAGATAAAAAAATTATTTAATTTGATGCACAATTTACAAGATAAAGACATGCCTGAATCGGAAATCCTTCATGACCTGGGTATAGACACAAACAGACACAAATAAAGTGGCCTCAAAGAAAAATCTAAGTTCTGTCCTTCACAATCACCAGGGAACTTTTTTAATGTGTTTGTGGAGCTTGTAGTATCAGACTAGGAGAAAGTAAAAAAACAACATAATCAAGGCAAACAAGAGAACTTAACAAAAATTGAATGAAAAGCATTAAAAGAGTTGGCAAAAAAATGCCAAAATAATAACTAATCCAGCTAACAAAGGAAAAAATCTAGTGATCCTCATTACCCGAGATTAAGTTAAAGAAGCATACAGACAGTTGAGAGATGAGAGCAACTATACCAAATTATCGAAGAAGCCTATTGAACAAATGACAATGGATTTAAAACGTTAATAGTGGCACCAAGAGCTTCTCTTAAATAATGATGAATAGAAATATATGAAGGTAGAAAATCCACTATACCGAGTATATACTTCTTACCAAAGATACACAAATCAATGAGCAATCCTCCTGGAAGACCAATTGAGTATGGGTGTGACTCACTTTATGAGAAGGGTTCTAATTATGTGGACAACTTCCTTGCTCAAAGATTCAGGAGATTTTCTGAGGGTATTGGCCAACACTAGCTGAAATTAATAGTATTTGCTAGTTACGATTGATTTTGAGTCCTTATATACCTCAATATTGCACCTGGTTGGTCTTATAGCATGTTAATATTTTTTTAAACAATGCAATATAGGAGAGCTTGAACATATTAAAATGCTTCTATGATAGAACTGTGTTTAAGAAGCACATATTTTTTTTGTAACCCCTTTGTTGCCAGGCCTTTTCCCCTCCTGTGCTGAGCCTTTTTTTGGCTAATCGGGGCAGTTTGCACTTAGGCCCTCATAACATTTTGTCCACATAAGCTATTGACGCCAAATTTGTGTAATTTTCTCCAACATACTAGGGATTCTAGAGCTACCCAGAGTTTGTGGGTTCCAAGAAACCAAGAAATTAGTCAAAATACAGCAAAAAATTCATTTTTTTCAAAACAATGGGAACAAAGGGCTGCAGAAGAAGAATTGTGTTTTTCCCCTCACAATTGCATCAACAAAGGGTTTGCTGTGCTTAACCCCTTCGCTGCCAGGCCTTTTCCCCCTCCTGTGCCAGGCCTTTTTTTGCCTATTTGGGGCAGTTCGCGCTTAGGCCCTCATAACTTTTTGTCCACATAAGCTAACCAAGCCAAATTTGCGTCCTTTTTTTCCAACATCCTAGGGATTCTAAAGGTACCCAGACTTTGTGGGTTCCCCTGAAGGAGGCCAAGAAATTGGCCAAAATACAGTGAAAATTTCGTTTTTTTCAAAAAAATTGGAAAAAGGGGCTGCAGAAGAAGGCTTGTGGTTTTTCCCCTGAAAATGGCATCAACAAAGGGTTTGCGGTGCTAAACTCAGCAGCTTCCTAGCTTTCAGGAACAGGCAGACTTGAATCAGAAAACCCAATTTTTCAACACAATTTTGGCATTTTACTGGGGCATACCCCATTTGTGCAATTTTTTGTGCTTTCAGCCTCCTTCCAGTCAGTGACAGGAATGGTCATGAAACCAATGCTGGATCCCAGAAACCTAAACATTTCTAAAAAGTAGACAAAATTCTGAATTCAGCAAGGGGTCATTTGTGTAGATCCTACAAGGGTTTCCTACAGAAAATAACAGCTGAAAAAGAAAAATATTGAAATTGAGGTGAAAAAAACATCAATTTTTCTCTACTTTTTACTCTGTAACTTTTCCCTGCAATGTCAGATTATCGAAAGCAATATACCGTTACGTCTGCTGGACTCCTCTGGTTCCGGGGATATATAGGGTTTGTAGGTTCATCAAGAACCCGAGGAACCCAGAGCCAATAAATGAGCTGCACCCTGCAGTGCGTTTTAATTCTATACCGGGTATACAGTAAATCATTTGCTGAAATATAAGGAGTAAAAAATAGCTATCAAGAAAACATTTGCATTTCCAAAAAGGGCACAAAATAAGGTGTTGAGGAGCAGTGGTTATTTGCACATCTCTGAATTCCGGGGTGACCATAGTAGCACGTGAATTACAGGGAATTTCTCAAATAGATGTCTTTTTTACACACACCCCTATATTTGGAAGGAATAAATGTAGAGAAAGACAAGGGGCAATAACACTTGTTTTGCTATTCTATGTTCCCACAAGTCTCCCGATAAAAATGATACCTCACTTGTGTGGGTAGGCCTAGCGCCCGCGACAGGATATGCCCCAAAACACAACGTGGACACATCACAGAAAACAGAGCTGTTTTTAGCAAAGTGACTACCTGTAGATTTTGGCCTCTAGCTCAGCCGCCACCTAGGGAAACCTACCAAACCTGTGCATTTCTGAAAACTAGAGACCTAGGGGAATCCAAGGAGGGGTGACTTGTGTGGCTCGGACCAGGTTCTGTTACCCAGAATCCTTTGCAAACCTCAAAATTTGGCTAAAAAAACACATGTTCCTCACATTTCTGTGGCAGAAAGTTCTGGAATCTGAGAGGAGCCACAAATTTCCTTCCACCCAGCATTCCCCCATGTCTCCCGATAAAAATGATACCTCACTTGTGTGGGTAGGCCTAGCGCCCGCGACAGGATATGCCCCAAAACACAACGTGGACATATCACAGAAAACAGAGCTGTTTTTAGCAAAGTGACTACCTGTAGATTTTGGCCTCTAGCTCAGCCGCCACCTAGAGAAACCTATCAAACCTGTGCATTTCTGAAAACTAGAGACCTAGGGGAATCCAAGGAGGGGTGACTTGCGGGGCTCGGACCAGGTTCTGTTACCCAGAATCCTTTGCAAACCTCAAAATTTGGCTAAAAAAACACATGTTCCTCACATTTCTGTGGCAGAAAGTTCTGGAATCTGAGAGGAGCCACAAATTTCCTTCCACCCAGCGTTCCCCCACGTCTCCCGATAAAAATGATACCTCACTTGTGTGGGTAGGCCTAGCACCCGCGACAGGATATGCCCCAAAACACAACGTGGACATATCACAGAAAACAGAGCTGTTTTTAGCAAAGTGACTACCTGTAGATTTTGGCCTCTAGCTCAGCCGCCACCTAGGGAAACCTACCAAACCTGTGCATTTCTGAAAACTAGAGACCATGGGGAATCCAAGGAGGGGTGACTTGTGTGGCTCGGACCAGGTTCTGTTACCCAGAATCCTTTGCAAACCTCAAAATTTGGCTAAAAAAACACATGTTCCTCACATTTCTGTGGCAGAAAGTTCTGGAATCTGAGAGGAGCCACAAATTTCCTTCCACCCAGCGTTCCCCCACGTCTCCCGATAAAAATGATACCTCACTTGTGTGGGTAGGCCTAGCACCCGCGACAGGATATGCCCCAAAACACAACGTGGACACATCACAGAAAACAGAGCTGTATTTAGCAAAGTGACTACCTGTAGATTTTGGCCTCTAGCTCAGCCGCCACCTAGGGAAACCTACCAAACCTGTGCATTTCTGAAAACTAGAGACCTAGGGGAATCCAAGGAGGGATGACTTGTGTGGCTCGGACCAGGTTCTGTTACCCAGAATCCTTTGCAAACCTCAAAATTTGGCTAAAAAAACACATGTTCCTCACATTTCTGTGGCAGAAAGTTCTGGAATCTAAGAGGAGCCACAAATTTCCTTCCACCCAGCGTTCCCCCACGTCTCCCGATAAAAATGATACCTCACTTGTGTGGGTAGGCCTAGCGCCCGCGACAGGATATGCCCCAAAACACAACGTGGACATATCACAGAAAACAGAGCTGTTTTTAGCAAAGTGACTACCTGTAGATTTTGGCCTCTAGCTCAGCCGCCACCTAGGGAAACCTACCAAACCTGTGCATTTCTGAAAACTAGAGACCTAGGGGAATCCAGGGAGGGGTGACTTGTGTGGCTCGGACCAGGTTCTGTTACCCAGAATCCTTTGCAAACCTCAAAATTTGGCTAAAAAAACACATGTTCCTCACATTTCTGTGGCAGAAAGTTCTGGAATCTGAGAGGAGCCACAAATTTCCTTCCACCCAGCGTTCCCCCACGTCTCCCGATAAAAATGATACCTCACTTGTGTGGGTAGGCCTAGCGCCCGCGACAGGATATGCCCCAAAACACAACGTGGACATATCACAGAAAACAGAGCTGTTTTTAGCAAAGTGACTTCCTGTAGATTTTGGCCTCTAGCTCAGCCGCCACCTAGGGAAACCTACCAAACCTGTGCATTTCTGAAAACTAGAGACCTAGGGGAATCCAAGGAGGGGTGACTTGTGTGGCTCGGACCAGGTTCTGTTACCCAGAATCCTTTGCAAACCTCAAAATTTGGCTAAAAAAAAACATGTTCCTCACATTTCTGTGGCAGAAAGTTCTGGAATCTGAGAGGAGCCACAAATTTCCTTCCACCCAGCGTTCCCCCACGTCTCCCGATAAAAATGATACCTCACTTGTGTGGGTAGGCCTAGCGCCCGCGACAGGATATGCCCCAAAACACAACGTGGACACATCACAGAAAACAGAGCTGTTTTTAGCAAAGTGACTACCTGTAGATTTTGGCCTCTAGCTCAGCCGCCACCTAGGGAAACCTACCAAACCTGTGCATTTCTGAAATCTAGAGACCTAGGGGAATCCAGGGAGGGGTGACTTGTGTGGCTCGGACCAGGTTCTGTTACCCAGAATCCTTTGCAAACCTCAAAATTTGGCTAAAAAAACACATGTTCCTCACATTTCTGTGGCAGAAAGTTCTGGAATCTGAGAGGAGCCACAAATTTCCTTCCACCCAGCGTTCCCCCACGTCTCCCGATAAAAATGATACCTCACTTGTGTGGGTAGGCCTAGCGCCCGCGACAGGATATGCCCCAAAACACAACGTGGACACATCACAGAAAACAGAGCTGTTTTTAGCAAAGTGACTACCTGTAGATTTTGGCCTCTAGCTCAGCCGCCACCTAGGGAAACCTACCAAACCTGTGCATTTCTGAAAACTAGAGACCTAGGGGAATCCAAGGAGGGGTGACTTGTGTGGCTCGGACCAGGTTCTGTTACCCAGAATCCTTTGCAAACCTCAAAATTTGGCTAAAAAAAAACATGTTCCTCACATTTCTGTGGCAGAAAGTTCTGGAATCTGAGAGGAGCCACAAATTTCCTTCCACCCAGCGTTCCCCCACGTCTCCCGATAAAAATGATACCTCACTTGTGTGGGTAGGCCTAGCGCCCGCGACAGGATATGCCCCAAAACACAACGTGGACATATCACAGAAAACAGAGCTGTTTTTAGCAAAGTGACTACCTGTAGATTTTGGCCTCTAGCTCAGCCGCCACCTAGGGAAACCTACCAAACCTGTGCATTTCTGAAATCTAGAGACCTAGGGGAATCCAGGGAGGGGTGACTTGTGTGGCTCGGACCAGGTTCTGTTACCCAGAATCCTTTGCAAACCTCAAAATTTGGCTAAAAAAACACATGTTCCTCACATTTCTGTGGCAGAAAGTTCTGGAATCTGAGAGGAGCCACAAATTTCCTTCCACCCAGCGTTCCCCCACGTCTCCCGATAAAAATGATACCTCACTTGTGTGGGTAGGCCTAGCGCCCGCGACAGGATATGCCCCAAAACACAACGTGGACACATCACAGAAAACAGAGCTGTTTTTAGCAAAGTGACTACCTGTAGATTTTGGCCTCTAGCTCAGCCGCCACCTAGGGAAACCTACCAAACCTGTGCATTTCTGAAAACTAGAGACCTAGGGGAATCCAAGGAGGGGTGACTTGTGTGGCTCGGACCAGGTTCTGTTACCCAGAATCCTTTGCAAACCTCAAAATTTGGCTAAAAAAACACATGTTCCTCACATTTCTGTGGCAGAAAGTTCTGGAATCTGAGAGGAGCCACATATTTCCTTCCACCCAGCGTTCCCCCACGTCTCCCGATAAAAATGATACCTCACTTGTGTGGGTAGGCCTAGCGCCCGCGACAGGATATGCCCCAAAACACAACGTGGACATATCACAGAAAACAGAGCTGTTTTTAGCAAAGTGACTACCTGTAGATTTTGGCCTCTAGCTCAGCCGCCACCTAGGGAAACCTACCAAACCTGTGCATTTCTGAAAACTAGAGACCTAGGGGAATCCAAGGAGGGGTGACTTGTGTGGCTCGGACCAGGTTCTGTTACCCAGAATCCTTTGCAAACCTCAAAATTTGGCTAAAAAAACACATGTTCCTCACATTTCTGTGGCAGAAAGTTCTGGAATCTGAGAGGAGCCACAAATTTCCTTCCACCCAGCGTTCCCCCACGTCTCCCGATAAAAATGATACCTCACTTGTGTGGGTAGGCCTAGCGCCCGCAACAGGATATGCCCCAAAACACAACGTGGACATATCACAGAAAAAAGAGCTGTTTTTAGCAAAGTGACTACCTGTAGATTTTGGCCTCTAGCTCAGCCGCCACCTAGGGAAACCTACCAAACCTGTGCATTTCTGAAAACTAGAGACCTAGGGGAATCCAAGGAGGAGTGACTTGTGTGGCTCGGACCAGGTTCTGTTACCCAGAATCCTTTGCAAACCTCAAAATTTGGCTAAAAAAACACATGTTCCTCACATTTCTGTGGCAGCAAGTTCTGGAATCTGAGAGGAGCCACAAATTTCCTTCCACCCAGCGTTCCCCCACGTCTCCCGATAAAAATGATACCTCACTTGTGTGGGTAGGCCTAGCGCCCGCGACAGGATATGCCCCAAAACACAACGTGGACATATCACAGAAAACAGAGCTGTTTTTAGCAATGTGACTACCTGTAGATTTTGGCCTCTAGCTCAGCCGCCACCTAGGGAAACCTACCAAACCTGTGCATTTCTGAAAACTAGAGACCTAGGGAAATCCAAGGAGGGGTGACTTGTGTGGCTCGGACCAGGTTCTGTTACCCAGAATCCTTTGCAAACCTCAAAATTTGGCTAAAAAAACACATGTTCCTCACATTTCTGTGGCAGAAAGTTCTGGAATCTGAGAGGAGCCACAAATTTCCTTCCACCCAGCGTTCCCCCACGTCTCCCGATAAAAATGATACCTCACTTGTGTGGGTAGGCCTAGCGCCCGCGACAGGATATGCCCCAAAACACAACGTGGACACATCACAGAAAACAGAGCTGTTTTTAGCAAAGTGACTACCTGTAGATTTTGGCCTCTAGCTCAGCCGCCACCTAGGGAAACCTACCAAACCTGTGCATTTCTGAAAACTAGAGACCTAGGGGAATCCAAGGAGGGGTGACTTGTGTGGCTCGGACCAGGTTCTGTTACCCAGAATCCTTTGCAAACCTCAAAATTTGGCTAAAAAAACACATGTTCCTCACATTTCTGTGGCAGAAAGTTCTGGAATCTGAGAGGAGCCACATATTTCCTTCCACCCAGCGTTCCCCCACGTCTCCCGATAAAAATGATACCTCACTTGTGTGGGTAGGCCTAGCGCCCGCGACAGGATATGCCCCAAAACACAACGTGGACATATCACAGAAAACAGAGCTGTTTTTAGCAAAGTGACTACCTGTAGATTTTGGCCTCTAGCTCAGCCGCCACCTAGGGAAACCTACCAAACCTGTGCATTTCTGAAAACTAGAGACCTAGGGGAATCCAAGGAGGGGTGACTTGTGTGGCTCGGACCAGGTTCTGTTACCCAGAATCCTTTGCAAACCTCAAAATTTGGCTAAAAAAACACATGTTCCTCACATTTCTGTGGCAGAAAGTTCTGGAATCTGAGAGGAGCCACAAATTTCCTTCCACCCAGCGTTCCCCCACGTCTCCCGATAAAAATGATACCTCACTTGTGTGGGTAGGCCTAGCGCCCGCAACAGGATATGCCCCAAAACACAACGTGGACATATCACAGAAAAAAGAGCTGTTTTTAGCAAAGTGACTACCTGTAGATTTTGGCCTCTAGCTCAGCCGCCACCTAGGGAAACCTACCAAACCTGTGCATTTCTGAAAACTAGAGACCTAGGGGAATCCAAGGAGGAGTGACTTGTGTGGCTCGGACCAGGTTCTGTTACCCAGAATCCTTTGCAAACCTCAAAATTTGGCTAAAAAAACACATGTTCCTCACATTTCTGTGGCAGCAAGTTCTGGAATCTGAGAGGAGCCACAAATTTCCTTCCACCCAGCGTTCCCCCACGTCTCCCGATAAAAATGATACCTCACTTGTGTGGGTAGGCCTAGCGCCCGCGACAGGATATGCCCCAAAACACAACGTGGACATATCACAGAAAACAGAGCTGTTTTTAGCAATGTGACTACCTGTAGATTTTGGCCTCTAGCTCAGCCGCCACCTAGGGAAACCTACCAAACCTGTGCATTTCTGAAAACTAGAGACCTAGGGAAATCCAAGGAGGGGTGACTTGTGTGGCTCGGACCAGGTTCTGTTACCCAGAATCCTTTGCAAACCTCAAAATTTGGCTAAAAAAACACATGTTCCTCACATTTCTGTGCCAGAAAGTTCTGGAATCTGAGAGGAGCCACAAATTTCCTTCCACCCAGCGTTCCCCCACGTCTCTCGATAAAAATGATACCTCACTTGTGTGGGTAGGCCTAGCGCCCGCGACAGAATATGCCCCAAAACACAACGTGGACATATCACAGAAAACAGAGCTGTTTTTAGCAAAGTGACTACCTGTAGATTTTGGCCTCTAGCTCAGCCGCCACCTAGGGAAACCTACCAAACCTGTGCATTTCTGAAAACTAGAGACTTAGGGGAATCCAAGGAGGGGTGACTTGTGTGGCTCGGACCAGGTTCTGTTACCCAGAATCCTTTGCAAACCTCAAAATTTGGCTAAAAAAACACATGTTCCTCACATTTCTGTGGCAGAAAGTTCTGGAATCTGAGAGGAGCCACAAATTTCCTTCCACCCAGCGTTCCCCCACGTCTCCCGATAAAAATGATACCTCACTTGTGTGGGTAGGCCTAGCGCCCGCGACAGGATATGCCCCAAAACACAACGTGGACATATCACAGAAAACAGAGCTGTTTTTAGCAAAGTGACTACCTGTAGATTTTGGCCTCTAGCTCAGCCGCCACCTAAGGAAACCTACCAAACCTGTGCATTTCTGAAAACTAGAGACCTTGGGGAATCCAAGGAGGGGTGACTTGTGTGGCTCGGACCAGGTTCTGTTACCCAGAATCCTTTGCAAACCTCAAAATTTGGCTAAAAAAACACATGTTCCTCACATTTCTGTGGCAGAAAGTTCTGGAATCTGAGAGGAGCCACAAATTTCCTTCCACCCAGCGTTCCCCCACGTCTCCCGATAAAAATGATACCTCACTTGTGTGGGTAGGCCTAGCACCCGCAACAGGATATGCCCCAAAACACAACGTGGACATATCACAGAAAACAGAGCTGTTTTTAGAAAAGTGACTACCTGTAGATTTTGGCCTCTAGCTCAGCCGCCACCTAGGGAAACCTACCAAACCTGTGCATTTCTGAAAACTAGAGACCATGGGGAATCCAAGGAGGGGTGACTTGTGTGGCTCGGACCAGGTTCTGTTACCCAGAATCCTTTGCAAACCTCAAAATTTGGCTAAAAAAACACATGTTCCTCACATTTCTGTGGCAGAAAGTTCTGGAATCTGAGAGGAGCCACAAATTTCCTTCCACCCAGCGTTCCCCCACGTCTCCCGATACAAATGATACCTCACTTGTGTGGGTAGGCCTAGCACCCGCGACAGGATATGCCCCAAAACACAACGTGGACACATCACAGAAAACAGAGCTGTTTTTAGCAAAGTGACTACCTGTAGATTTTGGCCTCTAGCTCAGCCGCCACCTATGGAAACCTACCAAACCTGAACATTTCTGAAAACTAGAGACCTAGGGGAATCCAAGGAGGGGTGACTTGTGTGGCTCGCACCAGGTTCTGTTACCCAGAATCCTTTGCAAACCTCAAAATTTGGCTAAAAAAACACATGTTCCTCACATATCTGTGGCAGAAAGTTCTGGAATCTGAGAGGAGCCACAAATTTCCTTCCACCCAGCGTTCCCCCACGTCTCCCGATAAAAATGATACCTCACTTGTGTGGGTAGGCCTAGCGCCCGCGACAGGATATGCCCCAAAACACAACGTGGACACATCACAGAAAACAGAGCTGTTTTTAGCAAAGTGACTACCTGTAGATTTTGGCCTCTAGCTAAGCCGCCACCTAGGGAAACCTACCAAACCTGTGCATTTCTGAAAACTAGAGACCTAGGGGAATCCAAGGAGGGGTGACTTGTGTGGCTCGGACCAGGTTCTGTTACCCAGAATCCTTTGCAAACCTCAAAATGTGGCTAAAAAAACACATGTTTCTCACATTTCTGTGGCTGAAAGTTCTGGAATCTGAGAGGAGCCACAAATTTCCTTCCACCCAGCGTTCCCCCACGTCTCCCGATAAAAATGATACCTCACTTGTGTGGGTAGGCCTAGCACCCGCAACAGGATATGCCCCAAAACACAACCTGGACATATCACAGAAAACAGAGCTGTTTTTAGAAAAGTGACTACCTGTAGATTTTGGCCTCTAGCTCAGCCGCCACCTAGGGAAACCTACCAAACCTGTGCATTTCTGAAAACTAGAGACCATGGGGAATCCAAGGAGGGGTGACTTGTGTGGCTCGGACCAGGTTCTGTTACCCAGAATCCTTTGCAAACCTCAAAATTTGGCTAAAAAAACACATGTTCCTCACATTTCTGTGGCAGAAAGTTCTGGAATCTGAGAGGAGCCACACATTTCCTTCCACCCAGCGTTCCCCCACGTCTCCCGATACAAATGATACCTCACTTGTGTGGGTAGGCCTAGCACCCGCGACAGGATATGCCCCAAAACACAACGTGGACACATCACAGAAAACAGAGCTGTTTTTAGCAAAGTGACTACCTGTAGATTTTGGCCTCTAGCTCAGCCGCCACCTAGGGAAACTTACCAAACCTGTGCATTTCTGAAAACTAGAGACCTAGGGGAATCCAAGGAGGGGTGACTTGTGTGGCTCGGACCAGGTTCTGTTACCCAGAATCCTTTGCAAACCTCAAAATTTGGCTAAAAAAACACATGTTCCTCACATTTCTGTGCCAGAAAGTTCTGGAATCTGAGAGGAGCCACAAATTTCCTTCCACCCAGCGTTCCCCCACGTCTCTCGATAAAAATGATACCTCACTTGTGTGGGTAGGCCTAGCGCCCGCGACAGAATATGCCCCAAAACACAACGTGGACATATCACAGAAAACAGAGCTGTTTTTAGCAAAGTGACTACCTGTAGATTTTGGCCTCTAGCTCAGCCGCCACCTAGGGAAACCTACCAAACCTGTGCATTTCTGAAAACTAGAGACTTAGGGGAATCCAAGGAGGGGTGACTTGTGTGGCTCGGACCAGGTTCTGTTACCCAGAATCCTTTGCAAACCTCAAAATTTGGCTAAAAAAACACATGTTCCTCACATTTCTGTGGCAGAAAGTTCTGGAATCTGAGAGGAGCCACAAATTTCCTTCCACCCAGCGTTCCCCCACGTCTCCCGATAAAAATGATACCTCACTTGTGTGGGTAGGCCTAGCGCCCGCGACAGGATATGCCCCAAAACACAACGTGGACATATCACAGAAAACAGAGCTGTTTTTAGCAAAGTGACTACCTGTAGATTTTGGCCTCTAGCTCAGCCGCCACCTAAGGAAACCTACCAAACCTGTGCATTTCTGAAAACTAGAGACCTTGGGGAATCCAAGGAGGGGTGACTTGTGTGGCTCGGACCAGGTTCTGTTACCCAGAATCCTTTGCAAACCTCAAAATTTGGCTAAAAAAACACATGTTCCTCACATTTCTGTGGCAGAAAGTTCTGGAATCTGAGAGGAGCCACAAATTTCCTTCCACCCAGCGTTCCCCCACGTCTCCCGATAAAAATGATACCTCACTTGTGTGGGTAGGCCTAGCACCCGCAACAGGATATGCCCCAAAACACAACGTGGACATATCACAGAAAACAGAGCTGTTTTTAGAAAAGTGACTACCTGTAGATTTTGGCCTCTAGCTCAGCCGCCACCTAGGGAAACCTACCAAACCTGTGCATTTCTGAAAACTAGAGACCATGGGGAATCCAAGGAGGGGTGACTTGTGTGGCTCGGACCAGGTTCTGTTACCCAGAATCCTTTGCAAACCTCAAAATTTGGCTAAAAAAACACATGTTCCTCACATTTCTGTGGCAGAAAGTTCTGGAATCTGAGAGGAGCCACAAATTTCCTTCCACCCAGCGTTCCCCCACGTCTCCCGATACAAATGATACCTCACTTGTGTGGGTAGGCCTAGCACCCGCGACAGGATATGCCCCAAAACACAACGTGGACACATCACAGAAAACAGAGCTGTTTTTAGCAAAGTGACTACCTGTAGATTTTGGCCTCTAGCTCAGCCGCCACCTATGGAAACCTACCAAACCTGTACATTTCTGAAAACTAGAGACCTAGGGGAATCCAAGGAGGGGTGACTTGTGTGGCTCGCACCAGGTTCTGTTACCCAGAATCCTTTGCAAACCTCAAAATTTGGCTAAAAAAACACATGTTCCTCACATATCTGTGGCAGAAAGTTCTGGAATCTGAGAGGAGCCACAAATTTCCTTCCACCCAGCGTTCCCCCACGTCTCCCGATAAAAATGATACCTCACTTGTGTGGGTAGGCCTAGCGCCCGCGACAGGATATGCCCCAAAACACAACGTGGACACATCACAGAAAACAGAGCTGTTTTTAGCAAAGTGACTACCTGTAGATTTTGGCCTCTAGCTAAGCCGCCACCTAGGGAAACCTACCAAACCTGTGCATTTCTGAAAACTAGAGACCTAGGGGAATCCAAGGAGGGGTGACTTGTGTGGCTCGGACCAGGTTCTGTTACCCAGAATCCTTTGCAAACCTCAAAATTTGGCTAAAAAAACACATGTTTCTCACATTTCTGTGGCTGAAAGTTCTGGAATCTGAGAGGAGCCACAAATTTCCTTCCACCCAGCGTTCCCCCACGTCTCCCGATAAAAATGATACCTCACTTGTGTGGGTAGGCCTAGCACCCGCAACAGGATATGCCCCAAAACACAACCTGGACATATCACAGAAAACAGAGCTGTTTTTAGAAAAGTGACTACCTGTAGATTTTGGCCTCTAGCTCAGCCGCCACCTAGGGAAACCTACCAAACCTGTGCATTTCTGAAAACTAGAGACCATGGGGAATCCAAGGAGGGGTGACTTGTGTGGCTCGGACCAGGTTCTGTTACCCAGAATCCTTTGCAAACCTCAAAATTTGGCTAAAAAAACACATGTTCCTCACATTTCTGTGGCAGAAAGTTCTGGAATCTGAGAGGAGCCACAAATTTCCTTCCACCCAGCGTTCCCCCACGTCTCCCGATACAAATGATACCTCACTTGTGTGGGTAGGCCTAGCACCCGCGACAGGATATGCCCCAAAACACAACGTGGACACATCACAGAAAACAGAGCTGTTTTTAGCAAAGTGACTACCTGTAGATTTTGGCCTCTAGCTCAGCCGCCACCTAGGGAAACTTACCAAACCTGTGCATTTCTGAAAACTAGAGACCTAGGGGAATCCAAGGAGGGGTGACTTGTGTGGCTCGGACCAGGTTCTGTTACCCAGAATCCTTTGCAAACCTCAAAATTTGGCTAAAAAAACACATGTTCCTCACATTTCTGTGCCAGAAAGTTCTGGAATCTGAGAGGAGCCACAAATTTCCTTCCACCCAGCGTTCCCCCACGTCTCTCGATAAAAATGATACCTCACTTGTGTGGGTAGGCCTAGCGCCCGCGACAGAATATGCCCCAAAACACAACGTGGACATATCACAGAAAACAGAGCTGTTTTTAGCAAAGTGACTACCTGTAGATTTTGGCCTCTAGCTCAGCCGCCACCTAGGGAAACCTACCAAACCTGTGCATTTCTGAAAACTAGAGACTTAGGGGAATCCAAGGAGGGGTGACTTGTGTGGCTCGGACCAGGTTCTGTTACCCAGAATCCTTTGCAAACCTCAAAATTTGGCTAAAAAAACACATGTTCCTCACATTTCTGTGGCAGAAAGTTCTGGAATCTGAGAGGAGCCACAAATTTCCTTCCACCCAGCGTTCCCCCACGTCTCCCGATAAAAATGATACCTCACTTGTGTGGGTAGGCCTAGCGCCCGCGACAGGATATGCCCCAAAACACAACGTGGACATATCACAGAAAACAGAGCTGTTTTTAGCAAAGTGACTACCTGTAGATTTTGGCCTCTAGCTCAGCCGCCACCTAGGGAAACCTACCAAACCTGTGCATTTCTGAAAACTAGAGACTTAGGGGAATCCAAGGAGGGGTGACTTGTGTGGCTCGGACCAGGTTCTGTTACCCAGAATCCTTTGCAAACCTCAAAATTTGGCTAAAAAAACACATGTTCCTCACATTTCTGTGGCAGAAAGTTCTGGAATCTGAGAGGAGCCACAAATTTCCTTCCACCCAGCGTTCCCCCACGTCTCCCGATAAAAATGATACCTCACTTGTGTGGGTAGGCCTAGCGCCCGCGACAGGATATGCCCCAAAACACAACGTGGACATATCACAGAAAACAGAGCTGTTTTTAGCAAAGTGACTACCTGTAGATTTTGGCCTCTAGCTCAGCCGCCACCTAAGGAAACCTACCAAACCTGTGCATTTCTGAAAACTAGAGACCTTGGGGAATCCAAGGAGGGGTGACTTGTGTGGCTCGGACCAGGTTCTGTTACCCAGAATCCTTTGCAAACCTCAAAATTTGGCTAAAAAAACACATGTTCCTCACATTTCTGTGGCAGAAAGTTCTGGAATCTGAGAGGAGCCACAAATTTCCTTCCACCCAGCGTTCCCCCACGTCTCCCGATAAAAATGATACCTCACTTGTGTGGGTAGGCCTAGCACCCGCAACAGGATATGCCCCAAAACACAACGTGGACATATCACAGAAAACAGAGCTGTTTTTAGAAAAGTGACTACCTGTAGATTTTGGCCTCTAGCTCAGCCGCCACCTAGGGAAACCTACCAAACCTGTGCATTTCTGAAAACTAGAGACCATGGGGAATCCAAGGAGGGGTGACTTGTGTGGCTCGGACCAGGTTCTGTTACCCAGAATCCTTTGCAAACCTCAAAATTTGGCTAAAAAAACACATGTTCCTCACATTTCTGTGGCAGAAAGTTCTGGAATCTGAGAGGAGCCACAAATTTCCTTCCACCCAGCGTTCCCCCACGTCTCCCGATACAAATGATACCTCACTTGTGTGGGTAGGCCTAGCACCCGCGACAGGATATGCCCCAAAACACAACGTGGACACATCACAGAAAACAGAGCTGTTTTTAGCAAAGTGACTACCTGTAGATTTTGGCCTCTAGCTCAGCCGCCACCTATGGAAACCTACCAAACCTGTACATTTCTGAAAACTAGAGACCTAGGGGAATCCAAGGAGGGGTGACTTGTGTGGCTCGCACCAGGTTCTGTTACCCAGAATCCTTTGCAAACCTCAAAATTTGGCTAAAAAAACACATGTTCCTCACATTTCTGTGGCAGAAAGTTCTGGAATCTGAGAGGAGCCACAAATTTCCTTCCACCCAGCGTTCCCCCACGTCTCCCGATAAAAATGATACCTCACTTGTGTGGGTAGGCCTAGCACCCGCAACAGGATATGCCCCAAAACACAACGTGGACATATCACAGAAAACAGAGCTGTTTTTAGAAAAGTGACTACCTGTAGATTTTGGCCTCTAGCTCAGCCGCCACCTAGGGAAACCTACCAAACCTGTGCATTTCTGAAAACTAGAGACCATGGGGAATCCAAGGAGGGGTGACTTGTGTGGCTCGGACCAGGTTCTGTTACCCAGAATCCTTTGCAAACCTCAAAATTTGGCTAAAAAAACACATGTTCCTCACATTTCTGTGGCAGAAAGTTCTGGAATCTGAGAGGAGCCACAAATTTCCTTCCACCCAGCGTTCCCCCACGTCTCCCGATACAAATGATACCTCACTTGTGTGGGTAGGCCTAGCACCCGCGACAGGATATGCCCCAAAACACAACGTGGACACATCACAGAAAACAGAGCTGTTTTTAGCAAAGTGACTACCTGTAGATTTTGGCCTCTAGCTCAGCCGCCACCTATGGAAACCTACCAAACCTGTACATTTCTGAAAACTAGAGACCTAGGGGAATCCAAGGAGGGGTGACTTGTGTGGCTCGCACCAGGTTCTGTTACCCAGAATCCTTTGCAAACCTCAAAATTTGGCTAAAAAAACACATGTTCCTCACATATCTGTGGCAGAAAGTTCTGGAATCTGAGAGGAGCCACAAATTTCCTTCCACCCAGCGTTCCCCCACGTCTCCCGATAAAAATGATACCTCACTTGTGTGGGTAGGCCTAGCGCCCGCGACAGGATATGCCCCAAAACACAACGTGGACATATCACAGAAAACAGAGCTGTTTTTAGCAAAGTGACTACCTGTAGATTTTGGCCTCTAGCTCAGCCGCCACCTAAGGAAACCTACCAAACCTGTGCATTTCTGAAAACTAGAGACCTTGGGGAATCCAAGGAGGGGTGACTTGTGTGGCTCGGACCAGGTTCTGTTACCCAGAATCCTTTGCAAACCTCAAAATTTGGCTAAAAAAACACATGTTCCTCACATTTCTGTGGCAGAAAGTTCTGGAATCTGAGAGGAGCCACAAATTTCCTTCCACCCAGCGTTCCCCCACGTCTCCCGATAAAAATGATACCTCACTTGTGTGGGTAGGCCTAGCACCCGCAACAGGATATGCCCCAAAACACAACGTGGACATATCACAGAAAACAGAGCTGTTTTTAGAAAAGTGACTACCTGTAGATTTTGGCCTCTAGCTCAGCCGCCACCTAGGGAAACCTACCAAACCTGTGCATTTCTGAAAACTAGAGACCATGGGGAATCCAAGGAGGGGTGACTTGTGTGGCTCGGACCAGGTTCTGTTACCCAGAATCCTTTGCAAACCTCAAAATTTGGCTAAAAAAACACATGTTCCTCACATTTCTGTGGCAGAAAGTTCTGGAATCTGAGAGGAGCCACAAATTTCCTTCCACCCAGCGTTCCCCCACGTCTCCCGATACAAATGATACCTCACTTGTGTGGGTAGGCCTAGCACCCGCGACAGGATATGCCCCAAAACACAACGTGGACACATCACAGAAAACAGAGCTGTTTTTAGCAAAGTGACTACCTGTAGATTTTGGCCTCTAGCTCAGCCGCCACCTATGGAAACCTACCAAACCTGAACATTTCTGAAAACTAGAGACCTAGGGGAATCCAAGGAGGGGTGACTTGTGTGGCTCGCACCAGGTTCTGTTACCCAGAATCCTTTGCAAACCTCAAAATTTGGCTAAAAAAACACATGTTCCTCACATATCTGTGGCAGAAAGTTCTGGAATCTGAGAGGAGCCACAAATTTCCTTCCACCCAGCGTTCCCCCACGTCTCCCGATAAAAATGATACCTCACTTGTGTGGGTAGGCCTAGCGCCCGCGACAGGATATGCCCCAAAACACAACGTGGACACATCACAGAAAACAGAGCTGTTTTTAGCAAAGTGACTACCTGTAGATTTTGGCCTCTAGCTAAGCCGCCACCTAGGGAAACCTACCAAACCTGTGCATTTCTGAAAACTAGAGACCTAGGGGAATCCAAGGAGGGGTGACTTGTGTGGCTCGGACCAGGTTCTGTTACCCAGAATCCTTTGCAAACCTCAAAATGTGGCTAAAAAAACACATGTTTCTCACATTTCTGTGGCTGAAAGTTCTGGAATCTGAGAGGAGCCACAAATTTCCTTCCACCCAGCGTTCCCCCACGTCTCCCGATAAAAATGATACCTCACTTGTGTGGGTAGGCCTAGCACCCGCAACAGGATATGCCCCAAAACACAACCTGGACATATCACAGAAAACAGAGCTGTTTTTAGAAAAGTGACTACCTGTAGATTTTGGCCTCTAGCTCAGCCGCCACCTAGGGAAACCTACCAAACCTGTGCATTTCTGAAAACTAGAGACCATGGGGAATCCAAGGAGGGGTGACTTGTGTGGCTCGGACCAGGTTCTGTTACCCAGAATCCTTTGCAAACCTCAAAATTTGGCTAAAAAAACACATGTTCCTCACATTTCTGTGGCAGAAAGTTCTGGAATCTGAGAGGAGCCACACATTTCCTTCCACCCAGCGTTCCCCCACGTCTCCCGATACAAATGATACCTCACTTGTGTGGGTAGGCCTAGCACCCGCGACAGGATATGCCCCAAAACACAACGTGGACACATCACAGAAAACAGAGCTGTTTTTAGCAAAGTGACTACCTGTAGATTTTGGCCTCTAGCTCAGCCGCCACCTAGGGAAACTTACCAAACCTGTGCATTTCTGAAAACTAGAGACCTAGGGGAATCCAAGGAGGGGTGACTTGTGTGGCTCGGACCAGGTTCTGTTACCCAGAATCCTTTGCAAACCTCAAAATTTGGCTAAAAAAACACATGTTCCTCACATTTCTGTGCCAGAAAGTTCTGGAATCTGAGAGGAGCCACAAATTTCCTTCCACCCAGCGTTCCCCCACGTCTCTCGATAAAAATGATACCTCACTTGTGTGGGTAGGCCTAGCGCCCGCGACAGAATATGCCCCAAAACACAACGTGGACATATCACAGAAAACAGAGCTGTTTTTAGCAAAGTGACTACCTGTAGATTTTGGCCTCTAGCTCAGCCGCCACCTAGGGAAACCTACCAAACCTGTGCATTTCTGAAAACTAGAGACTTAGGGGAATCCAAGGAGGGGTGACTTGTGTGGCTCGGACCAGGTTCTGTTACCCAGAATCCTTTGCAAACCTCAAAATTTGGCTAAAAAAACACATGTTCCTCACATTTCTGTGGCAGAAAGTTCTGGAATCTGAGAGGAGCCACAAATTTCCTTCCACCCAGCGTTCCCCCACGTCTCCCGATAAAAATGATACCTCACTTGTGTGGGTAGGCCTAGCGCCCGCGACAGGATATGCCCCAAAACACAACGTGGACATATCACAGAAAACAGAGCTGTTTTTAGCAAAGTGACTACCTGTAGATTTTGGCCTCTAGCTCAGCCGCCACCTAAGGAAACCTACCAAACCTGTGCATTTCTGAAAACTAGAGACCTTGGGGAATCCAAGGAGGGGTGACTTGTGTGGCTCGGACCAGGTTCTGTTACCCAGAATCCTTTGCAAACCTCAAAATTTGGCTAAAAAAACACATGTTCCTCACATTTCTGTGGCAGAAAGTTCTGGAATCTGAGAGGAGCCACAAATTTCCTTCCACCCAGCGTTCCCCCACGTCTCCCGATAAAAATGATACCTCACTTGTGTGGGTAGGCCTAGCGCCCGCGACAGGATATGCCCCAAAACACAACGTGGACACATCACAGAAAACAGAGCTGTTTTTAGCAAAGTGACTACCTGTAGATTTTGGCCTCTAGCTAAGCCGCCACCTAGGGAAACCTACCAAACCTGTGCATTTCTGAAAACTAGAGACCTAGGGGAATCCAAGGAGGGGTGACTTGTGTGGCTCGGACCAGGTTCTGTTACCCAGAATCCTTTGCAAACCTCAAAATTTGGCTAAAAAAACACATGTTTCTCACATTTCTGTGGCTGAAAGTTCTGGAATCTGAGAGGAGCCACAAATTTCCTTCCACCCAGCGTTCCCCCACGTCTCCCGATAAAAATGATACCTCACTTGTGTGGGTAGGCCTAGCACCCGCAACAGGATATGCCCCAAAACACAACCTGGACATATCACAGAAAACAGAGCTGTTTTTAGAAAAGTGACTACCTGTAGATTTTGGCCTCTAGCTCAGCCGCCACCTAGGGAAACCTACCAAACCTGTGCATTTCTGAAAACTAGAGACCATGGGGAATCCAAGGAGGGGTGACTTGTGTGGCTCGGACCAGGTTCTGTTACCCAGAATCCTTTGCAAACCTCAAAATTTGGCTAAAAAAACACATGTTCCTCACATTTCTGTGGCAGAAAGTTCTGGAATCTGAGAGGAGCCACAAATTTCCTTCCACCCAGCGTTCCCCCACGTCTCCCGATACAAATGATACCTCACTTGTGTGGGTAGGCCTAGCACCCGCGACAGGATATGCCCCAAAACACAACGTGGACACATCACAGAAAACAGAGCTGTTTTTAGCAAAGTGACTACCTGTAGATTTTGGCCTCTAGCTCAGCCGCCACCTAGGGAAACTTACCAAACCTGTGCATTTCTGAAAACTAGAGACCTAGGGGAATCCAAGGAGGGGTGACTTGTGTGGCTCGGACCAGGTTCTGTTACCCAGAATCCTTTGCAAACCTCAAAATTTGGCTAAAAAAACACATGTTCCTCACATTTCTGTGCCAGAAAGTTCTGGAATCTGAGAGGAGCCACAAATTTCCTTCCACCCAGCGTTCCCCCACGTCTCTCGATAAAAATGATACCTCACTTGTGTGGGTAGGCCTAGCGCCCGCGACAGAATATGCCCCAAAACACAACGTGGACATATCACAGAAAACAGAGCTGTTTTTAGCAAAGTGACTACCTGTAGATTTTGGCCTCTAGCTCAGCCGCCACCTAGGGAAACCTACCAAACCTGTGCATTTCTGAAAACTAGAGACTTAGGGGAATCCAAGGAGGGGTGACTTGTGTGGCTCGGACCAGGTTCTGTTACCCAGAATCCTTTGCAAACCTCAAAATTTGGCTAAAAAAACACATGTTCCTCACATTTCTGTGGCAGAAAGTTCTGGAATCTGAGAGGAGCCACAAATTTCCTTCCACCCAGCGTTCCCCCACGTCTCCCGATAAAAATGATACCTCACTTGTGTGGGTAGGCCTAGCGCCCGCGACAGGATATGCCCCAAAACACAACGTGGACATATCACAGAAAACAGAGCTGTTTTTAGCAAAGTGACTACCTGTAGATTTTGGCCTCTAGCTCAGCCGCCACCTAGGGAAACCTACCAAACCTGTGCATTTCTGAAAACTAGAGACTTAGGGGAATCCAAGGAGGGGTGACTTGTGTGGCTCGGACCAGGTTCTGTTACCCAGAATCCTTTGCAAACCTCAAAATTTGGCTAAAAAAACACATGTTCCTCACATTTCTGTGGCAGAAAGTTCTGGAATCTGAGAGGAGCCACAAATTTCCTTCCACCCAGCGTTCCCCCACGTCTCCCGATAAAAATGATACCTCACTTGTGTGGGTAGGCCTAGCGCCCGCGACAGGATATGCCCCAAAACACAACGTGGACATATCACAGAAAACAGAGCTGTTTTTAGCAAAGTGACTACCTGTAGATTTTGGCCTCTAGCTCAGCCGCCACCTAAGGAAACCTACCAAACCTGTGCATTTCTGAAAACTAGAGACCTTGGGGAATCCAAGGAGGGGTGACTTGTGTGGCTCGGACCAGGTTCTGTTACCCAGAATCCTTTGCAAACCTCAAAATTTGGCTAAAAAAACACATGTTCCTCACATTTCTGTGGCAGAAAGTTCTGGAATCTGAGAGGAGCCACAAATTTCCTTCCACCCAGCGTTCCCCCACGTCTCCCGATAAAAATGATACCTCACTTGTGTGGGTAGGCCTAGCACCCGCAACAGGATATGCCCCAAAACACAACGTGGACATATCACAGAAAACA
This sequence comes from Pleurodeles waltl, assembly GCF_031143425.1. NCBI lineage: Eukaryota > Metazoa > Chordata > Amphibia > Caudata > Salamandridae > Pleurodeles > Pleurodeles waltl. The sequence continues at coordinate 1,048,512,565 of NC_090437.1, read as the reverse complement.
GAGCTGTTTTTAGAAAAGTGACTACCTGTAGATTTTGGCCTCTAGCTCAGCCGCCACCTAGGGAAACCTACCAAACCTGTGCATTTCTGAAAACTAGAGACCATGGGGAATCCAAGGAGGGGTGACTTGTGTGGCTCGGACCAGGTTCTGTTACCCAGAATCCTTTGCAAACCTCAAAATTTGGCTAAAAAAACACATGTTCCTCACATTTCTGTGGCAGAAAGTTCTGGAATCTGAGAGGAGCCACAAATTTCCTTCCACCCAGCGTTCCCCCACGTCTCCCGATACAAATGATACCTCACTTGTGTGGGTAGGCCTAGCACCCGCGACAGGATATGCCCCAAAACACAACGTGGACACATCACAGAAAACAGAGCTGTTTTTAGCAAAGTGACTACCTGTAGATTTTGGCCTCTAGCTCAGCCGCCACCTATGGAAACCTACCAAACCTGTACATTTCTGAAAACTAGAGACCTAGGGGAATCCAAGGAGGGGTGACTTGTGTGGCTCGCACCAGGTTCTGTTACCCAGAATCCTTTGCAAACCTCAAAATTTGGCTAAAAAAACACATGTTCCTCACATATCTGTGGCAGAAAGTTCTGGAATCTGAGAGGAGCCACAAATTTCCTTCCACCCAGCGTTCCCCCACGTCTCCCGATAAAAATGATACCTCACTTGTGTGGGTAGGCCTAGCGCCCGCGACAGGATATGCCCCAAAACACAACGTGGACACATCACAGAAAACAGAGCTGTTTTTAGCAAAGTGACTACCTGTAGATTTTGGCCTCTAGCTAAGCCGCCACCTAGGGAAACCTACCAAACCTGTGCATTTCTGAAAACTAGAGACCTAGGGGAATCCAAGGAGGGGTGACTTGTGTGGCTCGGACCAGGTTCTGTTACCCAGAATCCTTTGCAAACCTCAAAATTTGGCTAAAAAAACACATGTTTCTCACATTTCTGTGGCTGAAAGTTCTGGAATCTGAGAGGAGCCACAAATTTCCTTCCACCCAGCGTTCCCCCACGTCTCCCGATAAAAATGATACCTCACTTGTGTGGGTAGGCCTAGCACCCGCAACAGGATATGCCCCAAAACACAACCTGGACATATCACAGAAAACAGAGCTGTTTTTAGAAAAGTGACTACCTGTAGATTTTGGCCTCTAGCTCAGCCGCCACCTAGGGAAACCTACCAAACCTGTGCATTTCTGAAAACTAGAGACCATGGGGAATCCAAGGAGGGGTGACTTGTGTGGCTCGGACCAGGTTCTGTTACCCAGAATCCTTTGCAAACCTCAAAATTTGGCTAAAAAAACACATGTTCCTCACATTTCTGTGGCAGAAAGTTCTGGAATCTGAGAGGAGCCACAAATTTCCTTCCACCCAGCGTTCCCCCACGTCTCCCGATACAAATGATACCTCACTTGTGTGGGTAGGCCTAGCACCCGCGACAGGATATGCCCCAAAACACAACGTGGACACATCACAGAAAACAGAGCTGTTTTTAGCAAAGTGACTACCTGTAGATTTTGGCCTCTAGCTCAGCCGCCACCTAGGGAAACTTACCAAACCTGTGCATTTCTGAAAACTAGAGACCTAGGGGAATCCAAGGAGGGGTGACTTGTGTGGCTCGGACCAGGTTCTGTTACCCAGAATCCTTTGCAAACCTCAAAATTTGGCTAAAAAAACACATGTTCCTCACATTTCTGTGCCAGAAAGTTCTGGAATCTGAGAGGAGCCACAAATTTCCTTCCACCCAGCGTTCCCCCACGTCTCTCGATAAAAATGATACCTCACTTGTGTGGGTAGGCCTAGCGCCCGCGACAGAATATGCCCCAAAACACAACGTGGACATATCACAGAAAACAGAGCTGTTTTTAGCAAAGTGACTACCTGTAGATTTTGGCCTCTAGCTCAGCCGCCACCTAGGGAAACCTACCAAACCTGTGCATTTCTGAAAACTAGAGACTTAGGGGAATCCAAGGAGGGGTGACTTGTGTGGCTCGGACCAGGTTCTGTTACCCAGAATCCTTTGCAAACCTCAAAATTTGGCTAAAAAAACACATGTTCCTCACATTTCTGTGGCAGAAAGTTCTGGAATCTGAGAGGAGCCACAAATTTCCTTCCACCCAGCGTTCCCCCACGTCTCCCGATAAAAATGATACCTCACTTGTGTGGGTAGGCCTAGCGCCCGCGACAGGATATGCCCCAAAACACAACGTGGACATATCACAGAAAACAGAGCTGTTTTTAGCAAAGTGACTACCTGTAGATTTTGGCCTCTAGCTCAGCCGCCACCTAGGGAAACCTACCAAACCTGTGCATTTCTGAAAACTAGAGACTTAGGGGAATCCAAGGAGGGGTGACTTGTGTGGCTCGGACCAGGTTCTGTTACCCAGAATCCTTTGCAAACCTCAAAATTTGGCTAAAAAAACACATGTTCCTCACATTTCTGTGGCAGAAAGTTCTGGAATCTGAGAGGAGCCACAAATTTCCTTCCACCCAGCGTTCCCCCACGTCTCCCGATAAAAATGATACCTCACTTGTGTGGGTAGGCCTAGCGCCCGCGACAGGATATGCCCCAAAACACAACGTGGACATATCACAGAAAACAGAGCTGTTTTTAGCAAAGTGACTACCTGTAGATTTTGGCCTCTAGCTCAGCCGCCACCTAAGGAAACCTACCAAACCTGTGCATTTCTGAAAACTAGAGACCTTGGGGAATCCAAGGAGGGGTGACTTGTGTGGCTCGGACCAGGTTCTGTTACCCAGAATCCTTTGCAAACCTCAAAATTTGGCTAAAAAAACACATGTTCCTCACATTTCTGTGGCAGAAAGTTCTGGAATCTGAGAGGAGCCACAAATTTCCTTCCACCCAGCGTTCCCCCACGTCTCCCGATAAAAATGATACCTCACTTGTGTGGGTAGGCCTAGCACCCGCAACAGGATATGCCCCAAAACACAACGTGGACATATCACAGAAAACAGAGCTGTTTTTAGAAAAGTGACTACCTGTAGATTTTGGCCTCTAGCTCAGCCGCCACCTAGGGAAACCTACCAAACCTGTGCATTTCTGAAAACTAGAGACCATGGGGAATCCAAGGAGGGGTGACTTGTGTGGCTCGGACCAGGTTCTGTTACCCAGAATCCTTTGCAAACCTCAAAATTTGGCTAAAAAAACACATGTTCCTCACATTTCTGTGGCAGAAAGTTCTGGAATCTGAGAGGAGCCACAAATTTCCTTCCACCCAGCGTTCCCCCACGTCTCCCGATACAAATGATACCTCACTTGTGTGGGTAGGCCTAGCACCCGCGACAGGATATGCCCCAAAACACAACGTGGACACATCACAGAAAACAGAGCTGTTTTTAGCAAAGTGACTACCTGTAGATTTTGGCCTCTAGCTCAGCCGCCACCTATGGAAACCTACCAAACCTGTACATTTCTGAAAACTAGAGACCTAGGGGAATCCAAGGAGGGGTGACTTTTGTGGCTCGCACCAGGTTCTGTTACCCAGAATCCTTTGCAAACCTCAAAATTTGGCTAAAAAAACACATGTTCCTCACATTTCTGTGGCAGAAAGTTCTGGAATCTGAGAGGAGCCACAAATTTCCTTCCACCCAGCGTTCCCCCACGTCTCCCGATAAAAATGATACCTCACTTGTGTGGGTAGGCCTAGCACCCGCAACAGGATATGCCCCAAAACACAACGTGGACATATCACAGAAAACAGAGCTGTTTTTAGAAAAGTGACTACCTGTAGATTTTGGCCTCTAGCTCAGCCGCCACCTAGGGAAACCTACCAAACCTGTGCATTTCTGAAAACTAGAGACCATGGGGAATCCAAGGAGGGGTGACTTGTGTGGCTCGGACCAGGTTCTGTTACCCAGAATCCTTTGCAAACCTCAAAATTTGGCTAAAAAAACACATGTTCCTCACATTTCTGTGGCAGAAAGTTCTGGAATCTGAGAGGAGCCACAAATTTCCTTCCACCCAGCGTTCCCCCACGTCTCCCGATACAAATGATACCTCACTTGTGTGGGTAGGCCTAGCACCCGCGACAGGATATGCCCCAAAACACAACGTGGACACATCACAGAAAACAGAGCTGTTTTTAGCAAAGTGACTACCTGTAGATTTTGGCCTCTAGCTCAGCCGCCACCTATGGAAACCTACCAAACCTGTACATTTCTGAAAACTAGAGACCTAGGGGAATCCAAGGAGGGGTGACTTGTGTGGCTCGCACCAGGTTCTGTTACCCAGAATCCTTTGCAAACCTCAAAATTTGGCTAAAAAAACACATGTTCCTCACATATCTGTGGCAGAAAGTTCTGGAATCTGAGAGGAGCCACAAATTTCCTTCCACCCAGCGTTCCCCCACGTCTCCCGATAAAAATGATACCTCACTTGTGTGGGTAGGCCTAGCGCCCGCGACAGGATATGCCCCAAAACACAACGTGGACACATCACAGAAAACAGAGCTGTTTTTAGCAAAGTGACTACCTGTAGATTTTGGCCTCTAGCTAAGCCGCCACCTAGGGAAACCTACCAAACCTGTGCATTTCTGAAAACTAGAGACCTAGGGGAATCCAAGGAGGGGTGACTTGTGTGGCTCGGACCAGGTTCTGTTACCCAGAATCCTTTGCAAACCTCAAAATGTGGCTAAAAAAACACATGTTTCTCACATTTCTGTGGCTGAAAGTTCTGGAATCTGAGAGGAGCCACAAATTTCCTTCCACCCAGCGTTCCCCCACGTCTCCCGATAAAAATGATACCTCACTTGTGTGGGTAGGCCTAGCACCCGCAACAGGATATGCCCCAAAACACAACCTGGACATATCACAGAAAACAGAGCTGTTTTTAGAAAAGTGACTACCTGTAGATTTTGGCCTCTAGCTCAGCCGCCACCTAGGGAAACCTACCAAACCTGTGCATTTCTGAAAACTAGAGACCATGGGGAATCCAAGGAGGGGTGACTTGTGTGGCTCGGACCAGGTTCTGTTACCCAGAATCCTTTGCAAACCTCAAAATTTGGCTAAAAAAACACATGTTCCTCACATTTCTGTGGCAGAAAGTTCTGGAATCTGAGAGGAGCCACACATTTCCTTCCACCCAGCGTTCCCCCACGTCTCCCGATACAAATGATACCTCACTTGTGTGGGTAGGCCTAGCACCCGCGACAGGATATGCCCCAAAACACAACGTGGACACATCACAGAAAACAGAGCTGTTTTTAGCAAAGTGACTACCTGTAGATTTTGGCCTCTAGCTCAGCCGCCACCTAGGGAAACTTACCAAACCTGTGCATTTCTGAAAACTAGAGACCTAGGGGAATCCAAGGAGGGGTGACTTGTGTGGCTCGGACCAGGTTCTGTTACCCAGAATCCTTTGCAAACCTCAAAATTTGGCTAAAAAAACACATGTTCCTCACATTTCTGTGCCAGAAAGTTCTGGAATCTGAGAGGAGCCACAAATTTCCTTCCACCCAGCGTTCCCCCACGTCTCTCGATAAAAATGATACCTCACTTGTGTGGGTAGGCCTAGCGCCCGCGACAGAATATGCCCCAAAACACAACGTGGACATATCACAGAAAACAGAGCTGTTTTTAGCAAAGTGACTACCTGTAGATTTTGGCCTCTAGCTCAGCCGCCACCTAGGGAAACCTACCAAACCTGTGCATTTCTGAAAACTAGAGACTTAGGGGAATCCAAGGAGGGGTGACTTGTGTGGCTCGGACCAGGTTCTGTTACCCAGAATCCTTTGCAAACCTCAAAATTTGGCTAAAAAAACACATGTTCCTCACATTTCTGTGGCAGAAAGTTCTGGAATCTGAGAGGAGCCACAAATTTCCTTCCACCCAGCGTTCCCCCACGTCTCCCGATAAAAATGATACCTCACTTGTGTGGGTAGGCCTAGCGCCCGCGACAGGATATGCCCCAAAACACAACGTGGACATATCACAGAAAACAGAGCTGTTTTTAGCAAAGTGACTACCTGTAGATTTTGGCCTCTAGCTCAGCCGCCACCTAAGGAAACCTACCAAACCTGTGCATTTCTGAAAACTAGAGACCTTGGGGAATCCAAGGAGGGGTGACTTGTGTGGCTCGGACCAGGTTCTGTTACCCAGAATCCTTTGCAAACCTCAAAATTTGGCTAAAAAAACACATGTTCCTCACATTTCTGTGGCAGAAAGTTCTGGAATCTGAGAGGAGCCACAAATTTCCTTCCACCCAGCGTTCCCCCACGTCTCCCGATAAAAATGATACCTCACTTGTGTGGGTAGGCCTAGCACCCGCAACAGGATATGCCCCAAAACACAACGTGGACATATCACAGAAAACAGAGCTGTTTTTAGAAAAGTGACTACCTGTAGATTTTGGCCTCTAGCTCAGCCGCCACCTAGGGAAACCTACCAAACCTGTGCATTTCTGAAAACTAGAGACCATGGGGAATCCAAGGAGGGGTGACTTGTGTGGCTCGGACCAGGTTCTGTTACCCAGAATCCTTTGCAAACCTCAAAATTTGGCTAAAAAAACACATGTTCCTCACATTTCTGTGGCAGAAAGTTCTGGAATCTGAGAGGAGCCACAAATTTCCTTCCACCCAGCGTTCCCCCACGTCTCCCGATACAAATGATACCTCACTTGTGTGGGTAGGCCTAGCACCCGCGACAGGATATGCCCCAAAACACAACGTGGACACATCACAGAAAACAGAGCTGTTTTTAGCAAAGTGACTACCTGTAGATTTTGGCCTCTAGCTCAGCCGCCACCTATGGAAACCTACCAAACCTGTACATTTCTGAAAACTAGAGACCTAGGGGAATCCAAGGAGGGGTGACTTGTGTGGCTCGCACCAGGTTCTGTTACCCAGAATCCTTTGCAAACCTCAAAATTTGGCTAAAAAAACACATGTTCCTCACATATCTGTGGCAGAAAGTTCTGGAATCTGAGAGGAGCCACAAATTTCCTTCCACCCAGCGTTCCCCCACGTCTCCCGATAAAAATGATACCTCACTTGTGTGGGTAGGCCTAGCGCCCGCGACAGGATATGCCCCAAAACACAACGTGGACACATCACAGAAAACAGAGCTGTTTTTAGCAAAGTGACTACCTGTAGATTTTGGCCTCTAGCTAAGCCGCCACCTAGGGAAACCTACCAAACCTGTGCATTTCTGAAAACTAGAGACCTAGGGGAATCCAAGGAGGGGTGACTTGTGTGGCTCGGACCAGGTTCTGTTACCCAGAATCCTTTGCAAACCTCAAAATTTGGCTAAAAAAACACATGTTTCTCACATTTCTGTGGCTGAAAGTTCTGGAATCTGAGAGGAGCCACAAATTTCCTTCCACCCAGCGTTCCCCCACGTCTCCCGATAAAAATGATACCTCACTTGTGTGGGTAGGCCTAGCACCCGCAACAGGATATGCCCCAAAACACAACCTGGACATATCACAGAAAACAGAGCTGTTTTTAGAAAAGTGACTACCTGTAGATTTTGGCCTCTAGCTCAGCCGCCACCTAGGGAAACCTACCAAACCTGTGCATTTCTGAAAACTAGAGACCATGGGGAATCCAAGGAGGGGTGACTTGTGTGGCTCGGACCAGGTTCTGTTACCCAGAATCCTTTGCAAACCTCAAAATTTGGCTAAAAAAACACATGTTCCTCACATTTCTGTGGCAGAAAGTTCTGGAATCTGAGAGGAGCCACAAATTTCCTTCCACCCAGCGTTCCCCCACGTCTCCCGATACAAATGATACCTCACTTGTGTGGGTAGGCCTAGCACCCGCGACAGGATATGCCCCAAAACACAACGTGGACACATCACAGAAAACAGAGCTGTTTTTAGCAAAGTGACTACCTGTAGATTTTGGCCTCTAGCTCAGCCGCCACCTAGGGAAACTTACCAAACCTGTGCATTTCTGAAAACTAGAGACCTAGGGGAATCCAAGGAGGGGTGACTTGTGTGGCTCGGACCAGGTTCTGTTACCCAGAATCCTTTGCAAACCTCAAAATTTGGCTAAAAAAACACATGTTCCTCACATTTCTGTGCCAGAAAGTTCTGGAATCTGAGAGGAGCCACAAATTTCCTTCCACCCAGCGTTCCCCCACGTCTCTCGATAAAAATGATACCTCACTTGTGTGGGTAGGCCTAGCGCCCGCGACAGAATATGCCCCAAAACACAACGTGGACATATCACAGAAAACAGAGCTGTTTTTAGCAAAGTGACTACCTGTAGATTTTGGCCTCTAGCTCAGCCGCCACCTAGGGAAACCTACCAAACCTGTGCATTTCTGAAAACTAGAGACTTAGGGGAATCCAAGGAGGGGTGACTTGTGTGGCTCGGACCAGGTTCTGTTACCCAGAATCCTTTGCAAACCTCAAAATTTGGCTAAAAAAACACATGTTCCTCACATTTCTGTGGCAGAAAGTTCTGGAATCTGAGAGGAGCCACAAATTTCCTTCCACCCAGCGTTCCCCCACGTCTCCCGATAAAAATGATACCTCACTTGTGTGGGTAGGCCTAGCGCCCGCGACAGGATATGCCCCAAAACACAACGTGGACATATCACAGAAAACAGAGCTGTTTTTAGCAAAGTGACTACCTGTAGATTTTGGCCTCTAGCTCAGCCGCCACCTAAGGAAACCTACCAAACCTGTGCATTTCTGAAAACTAGAGACCTTGGGGAATCCAAGGAGGGGTGACTTGTGTGGCTCGGACCAGGTTCTGTTACCCAGAATCCTTTGCAAACCTCAAAATTTGGCTAAAAAAACACATGTTCCTCACATTTCTGTGGCAGAAAGTTCTGGAATCTGAGAGGAGCCACAAATTTCCTTCCACCCAGCGTTCCCCCACGTCTCCCGATAAAAATGATACCTCACTTGTGTGGGTAGGCCTAGCACCCGCAACAGGATATGCCCCAAAACACAACGTGGACATATCACAGAAAACAGAGCTGTTTTTAGAAAAGTGACTACCTGTAGATTTTGGCCTCTAGCTCAGCCGCCACCTAGGGAAACCTACCAAACCTGTGCATTTCTGAAAACTAGAGACCATGGGGAATCCAAGGAGGGGTGACTTGTGTGGCTCGGACCAGGTTCTGTTACCCAGAATCCTTTGCAAACCTCAAAATTTGGCTAAAAAAACACATGTTCCTCACATTTCTGTGGCAGAAAGTTCTGGAATCTGAGAGGAGCCACAAATTTCCTTCCACCCAGCGTTCCCCCACGTCTCCCGATACAAATGATACCTCACTTGTGTGGGTAGGCCTAGCACCCGCGACAGGATATGCCCCAAAACACAACGTGGACACATCACAGAAAACAGAGCTGTTTTTAGCAAAGTGACTACCTGTAGATTTTGGCCTCTAGCTCAGCCGCCACCTATGGAAACCTACCAAACCTGTACATTTCTGAAAACTAGAGACCTAGGGGAATCCAAGGAGGGGTGACTTGTGTGGCTCGCACCAGGTTCTGTTACCCAGAATCCTTTGCAAACCTCAAAATTTGGCTAAAAAAACACATGTTCCTCACATATCTGTGGCAGAAAGTTCTGGAATCTGAGAGGAGCCACAAATTTCCTTCCACCCAGCGTTCCCCCACGTCTCCCGATAAAAATGATACCTCACTTGTGTGGGTAGGCCTAGCGCCCGCGACAGGATATGCCCCAAAACACAACGTGGACACATCACAGAAAACAGAGCTGTTTTTAGCAAAGTGACTACCTGTAGATTTTGGCCTCTAGCTAAGCCGCCACCTAGGGAAACCTACCAAACCTGTGCATTTCTGAAAACTAGAGACCTAGGGGAATCCAAGGAGGGGTGACTTGTGTGGCTCGGACCAGGTTCTGTTACCCAGAATCCTTTGCAAACCTCAAAATTTGGCTAAAAAAACACATGTTTCTCACATTTCTGTGGCTGAAAGTTCTGGAATCTGAGAGGAGCCACAAATTTCCTTCCACCCAGCGTTCCCCCACGTCTCCCGATAAAAATGATACCTCACTTGTGTGGGTAGGCCTAGCACCCGCAACAGGATATGCCCCAAAACACAACCTGGACATATCACAAAAAACAGAGCTGTTTTTAGAAAAGTGACTACCTGTAGATTTTGGCCTCTAGCTCAGCCGCCACCTAGGGAAACCTACCAAACCTGTGCATTTCTGAAAACTAGAGACCATGGGGAATCCAAGGAGGGGTGACTTGTGTGGCTCGGACCAGGTTCTGTTACCCAGAATCCTTTGCAAACCTCAAAATTTGGCTAAAAAAACACATGTTCCTCACATTTCTGTGGCAGAAAGTTCTGGAATCTGAGAGGAGCCACAAATTTCCTTCCACCCAGCGTTCCCCCACGTCTCCCGATACAAATGATACCTCACTTGTGTGGGTAGGCCTAGCACCCGCGACAGGATATGCCCCAAAACACAACGTGGACACATCACAGAAAACAGAGCTGTTTTTAGCAAAGTGACTACCTGTAGATTTTGGCCTCTAGCTCAGCCGCCACCTAGGGAAACCTACCAAACCTGTGCATTTCTGAAAACTAGAGACCTAGGGGAATCCAAGGAGGGGTGACTTGTGTGGCTCGGACCAGGTTCTGTTACCCAGAATCCTTTGCAAACCTCAAAATTTGGCTAAAAAAACACATGTTCCTCACATTTCTGTGGCAGAAAGTTCTGGAATCTGAGAGGAGCCACATATTTCCTTCCACCCAGCATTCCCCCACGTCTCCCGATAAAAATGATACCTCACTTGTGTGGGTAGGCCTAGCGCCCGCGACAGGATATGCCCCAAAACACAACGTGGACACATCACAGAAAACAGAGCTGTTTTTAGCTAAGTGACTACCTGTAGATTTTGGCCTCTAGCTCAGCCGCCACCTAGGGAAACCTACCAAACCTGTGCATTTCTGAAAACTAGAGACCTAGGGGAATCCAAGGAGGGGTGACTTGTGTGGCTCGGACCAGGTTCTGTTACCCAGAATCCTTTGCAAACCTCAAAATTTGGCTAAAAAAACACATGTTCCTCACATTTCTGTGGCAGAAAGTTCTGGAATCTGAGAGGAGCCACATATTTCCTTCCACCCAGCGTTCCCCCACGTCTCCCGATAAAAATGATACCTCACTTGTGTGGGTAGGCCTAGCGCCCGCGACAGGATATGCCCCAAAACACAACGTGGACACATCACAGAAAACAGAGCTGTTTTTAGCTAAGTGACTACCTGTAGATTTTGGCCTCTAGCTCAGCCGCCACCTAGGGAAACCTACCAAACCTGTGCATTTCTGAAAACTAGAGACCTAGGGGAATCCAAGGAGGGGTGACTTGTGTGGCTCGGACCAGGTTCTGTTACCCAGAATCCTTTGCAAACCTCAAAATTTGGCTAAAAAAACACATGTTCCTCACATTTCTGTGGCAGAAAGTTCTGGAATCTGAGAGGAGCCACATATTTCCTTCCACCCAGCGTTCCCCCACGTCTCCCGATAAAAATGATACCTCACTTGTGTGGGTAGGCCTAGCGCCCGCGACAGGATATGCCCCAAAACACAACGTGGACACATCACAGAAAACAGAGCTGTTTTTAGCTAAGTGACTACCTGTAGATTTTGGCCTCTAGCTCAGCCGCCACCTAGGGAAACCTACCAAACCTGTGCATTTCTGAAAACTAGAGACCTAGGGGAATCCAAGGAGGGGTGACTTGTGTGGCTCGGACCAGGTTCTGTTACCCAGAATCCTTTGCAAACCTCAAAATTTGGCTAAAAAAACACATGTTCCTCACATTTCTGTGGCAGAAAGTTCTGGAATCTGAGAGGAGCCACAAATTTCCTTCCACCCAGCGTTCCCCCTCGTCTCCCGATAAAAATGATACCTCACTTGTGTGGGTAGGCCTAGCGCCCGCGACAGGATATGCCCCAAAACACAACGTGGACATATCACAGAAAACAGAGCTGTTTTTAGCAAAGTGACTACCTGTAGATTTTGGCCTCTAGCTCAGCCGCCACCTAGGGAAACCTACCAAACCTGTGCATTTCTGAAAACTAGAGACCTAGGGGAATCCAAGGAGGGGTGACTTGTGTGTCTCGGACCAGGTTCTGTTACCCAGAATCCTTTGCAAACCTCAAAATTTGGCTAAAAAAACACATGTTCCTCACATTTCTGTGGCAGAAAGTTCTGGAATCTGAGAGGAGCCACAAATTTCCTTCCACCCAGCGTTCCCCCACGTCTCCCGATAAAAATGATACCTCACTTGTATGGGTAGGCCTAGCGCCCGCGACAGGATATGCCCCAAAACACAACGTGGACATATCACAGAAAACAGAGCTGTTTTTAGCTAAGTGACTACCTGTAGATTTTGGCCTCTAGCTCAGCCGCCACCTAGGGAAACCTACCAAACCTGTACATTTCTGAGAACTAGAGACCTAGGGGAATCCAAGGAGGGGTGACTTGTGTGGCTCGGACCAGGTTCTGTTACCCAGAATCCTTTGCAAACCTCAAAATTTGGCTAAAAAAACACATGTTCCTCACATTTCTGTGGCAGAAAGATCTGGAATCTGAGAGGAGCTACAAATTTCCTTCCACCCAGCGTTCCCCCACGTCTCCCGATAAAAATGATACCTCACTTGTGTGGGTAGGCCTAGCGCCCGCGACAGAATATGCCCCAAAACACAACGTGGACATATCACAGAAAACAGAGCTGTTTTTAGCAAAGTGACTACCTGTAGATTTTGGCCTCTAGCTCAGCCGCCACCTTGGGAAACCTACCAAACCTGTGCATTTCTGAAAACTAGAGACCTAGGGGAATCCAAGGAGGGGTGACTTGTGTGGCTCGGACCAGGTTCTGTTACCCAAAATCCTTTGCAAACCTCAAAATTTGGCTAAAAAAACACATGTTCCTCACATTTCTGTGGCAGAAAGTTCTGGAATCTGAGAGGAGTCACAAATTTCCTTCCACCCAGCGTTCCCCCACGTCTCCCGATAAAAATGATACCTCACTTGTGTGGGTAGGCCTAGCGCCCGCGACAGGATATGCCCCAAAACACAACGTGGACATATCACAGAAAACAGAGCTGTTTTTAGCAAAGTGACTACCTGTAGATTTTGGCCTCTAGCTCAGCCGCCACCTAGGGAAACCTACCAAACCTGTGCATTTCTGAAAACTAGAGACCTAGGGGAATCCAAGGAGGGGTGACTTGTGTGGCTCGGACCAGGTTCTGTTACCCAGAATCCTTTGCAAACCTCAAAATTTGGCTAAAAAAACACATGTTCCTCACATTTCTGTGGCAGAAAGTTCTGGAATCTGAGAGGAGCCACAAATTTCCTTCCACCCAGCGTTCCCCCACGTCTCCCGATAAAAATGATACCTCACTTGTGTGGGTAGGCCTAGCGCCCGCGACAGGATATGCCCCAAAACACAACGTGGACATATCACAGAAAACAGAGCTGTTTTTAGCAAAGTGACTACCTGTAGATTTTGGCCTCTAGCTCAGCCGCCACCTAAGGAAACCTACCAAACCTGTGCATTTCTGAAAACTAGAGACCTTGGGGAATCCAAGGAGGGGTGACTTGTGTGGCTCGGACCAGGTTCTGTTACCCAGAATCCTTTGCAAACCTCAAAATTTGGCTAAAAAAACACATGTTCCTCACATTTCTGTGGCAGAAAGTTCTGGAATCTGAGAGGAGCCACAAATTTCCTTCCACCCAGCGTTCCCCCACGTCTCCCGATAAAAATGATACCTCACTTGTGTGGGTAGGCCTAGCACCCGCAACAGGATATGCCCCAAAACACAACGTGGACATATCACAGAAAACAGAGCTGTTTTTAGAAAAGTGACTACCTGTAGATTTTGGCCTCTAGCTCAGCCGCCACCTAGGGAAACCTACCAAACCTGTGCATTTCTGAAAACTAGAGACCATGGGGAATCCAAGGAGGGGTGACTTGTGTGGCTCGGACCAGGTTCTGTTACCCAGAATCCTTTGCAAACCTCAAAATTTGGCTAAAAAAACACATGTTCCTCACATTTCTGTGGCAGAAAGTTCTGGAATCTGAGAGGAGCCACAAATTTCCTTCCACCCAGCGTTCCCCCACGTCTCCCGATACAAATGATACCTCACTTGTGTGGGTAGGCCTAGCACCCGCGACAGGATATGCCCCAAAACACAACGTGGACACATCACAGAAAACAGAGCTGTTTTTAGCAAAGTGACTACCTGTAGATTTTGGCCTCTAGCTCAGCCGCCACCTATGGAAACCTACCAAACCTGTACATTTCTGAAAACTAGAGACCTAGGGGAATCCAAGGAGGGGTGACTTGTGTGGCTCGCACCAGGTTCTGTTACCCAGAATCCTTTGCAAACCTCAAAATTTGGCTAAAAAAACACATGTTCCTCACATATCTGTGGCAGAAAGTTCTGGAATCTGAGAGGAGCCACAAATTTCCTTCCACCCAGCGTTCCCCCACGTCTCCCGATAAAAATGATACCTCACTTGTGTGGGTAGGCCTAGCGCCCGCGACAGGATATGCCCCAAAACACAACGTGGACACATCACAGAAAACAGAGCTGTTTTTAGCAAAGTGACTACCTGTAGATTTTGGCCTCTAGCTAAGCCGCCACCTAGGGAAACCTACCAAACCTGTGCATTTCTGAAAACTAGAGACCTAGGGGAATCCAAGGAGGGGTGACTTGTGTGGCTCGGACCAGGTTCTGTTACCCAGAATCCTTTGCAAACCTCAAAATTTGGCTAAAAAAACACATGTTTCTCACATTTCTGTGGCTGAAAGTTCTGGAATCTGAGAGGAGCCACAAATTTCCTTCCACCCAGCGTTCCCCCACGTCTCCCGATAAAAATGATACCTCACTTGTGTGGGTAGGCCTAGCACCCGCAACCGGATATGCCCCAAAACACAACCTGGACATATCACAGAAAACAGAGCTGTTTTTAGAAAAGTGACTACCTGTAGATTTTGGCCTCTAGCTCAGCCGCCACCTAGGGAAACCTACCAAACCTGTGCATTTCTGAAAACTAGAGACCATGGGGAATCCAAGGAGGGGTGACTTGTGTGGCTCGGACCAGGTTCTGTTACCCAGAATCCTTTGCAAACCTCAAAATTTGGCTAAAAAAACACATGTTCCTCACATTTCTGTGGCAGAAAGTTCTGGAATCTGAGAGGAGCCACAAATTTCCTTCCACCCAGCGTTCCCCCACGTCTCCCGATACAAATGATACCTCACTTGTGTGGGTAGGCCTAGCACCCGCGACAGGATATGCCCCAAAACACAACGTGGACACATCACAGAAAACAGAGCTGTTTTTAGCAAAGTGACTACCTGTAGATTTTGGCCTCTAGCTCAGCCGCCACCTAGGGAAACTTACCAAACCTGTGCATTTCTGAAAACTAGAGACCTAGGGGAATCCAAGGAGGGGTGACTTGTGTGGCTCGGACCAGGTTCTGTTACCCAGAATCCTTTGCAAACCTCAAAATTTGGCTAAAAAAACACATGTTCCTCACATATCTGTGGCAGAAAGTTCTGGAATCTGAGAGGAGCCACATATTTCCTTCCACCCAGCGTTCCCCCACGTCTCCCGATAAAAATGATACCTCACTTGTGTGGGTAGGCCTAGCGCCCGCGACAGGATATGCCCCAAAACACAACGTGGACACATCACAGAAAACAGAGCTGTTTTTAGCAAAGTGACTACCTGTAGATTTTGGCCTCTAGCTCAGCCGCCACCTAGGGAAACCTACCAAACCTGTGCATTTCTGAAAACTAGAGACCTAGGGGAATCCAAGGAGGGGTGACTTGTGTGGCTCGGACCAGGTTCTGTTACCCAGAATCCTTTGCAAACCTCAAAATTTGGCTAAAAAAACACATGTTCCTCACATTTCTGTGGCAGAAAGTTCTGGAATCTGAGAGGAGCCACAAATTTCCTTCCACCCAGCGTTCCCCCACGTCTCCCGATAAAAATGATACCTCACTTGTGTGGGTAGGCCTAGCGCCCGCGACAGGATATGCCCCAAAACACAACGTGGACATATCACAGAAAACAGAGCTGTTTTAGCAAAGTGACTACCTGTAGATTTTGGCCTCTAGCTCAGCCACCACCTAGGGAAACCTACCAAACCTGTGCATTTCTGAAAACTAGAGACCTAGGGGAATCCAAGGAGGGGTGACTTGTGTGGCTCGGACCAGGTTCTGTTACCCAGAATCCTTTGCAAACCTCAAAATTTGGCTAAAAAAACACATGTTCCTCACATTTCTGTGGCAGAAAGTTCTGGAATCTGAGAGGAGCCACAAATTTCCTTCCACCCAGCGTTCCCCCACGTCTCCCGATAAAAATGATACCTCACTTGTATGGGTAGGCCTAGCGCCCGCGACAGGATATGCCCCAAAACACAACGTGGACATATCACAGAAAACAGAGCTGTTTTTAGCTAAGTGACTACCTGTAGATTTTGGCCTCTAGCTCAGCCGCCACCTAGGGAAACCTACCAAACCTGTACATTTCTGAGAACTAGAGACCTAGGGGAATCCAAGGAGGGGTGACTTGTGTGGCTCGGACCAGGTTCTGTTACCCAGAATCCTTTGCAAACCTCAAAATTTGGCTAAAAAAACACATGTTCCTCACATTTCTGTGGCAGAAAGATCTGGAATCTGAGAGGAGCCACAAATTTCCTTCCACCCAGCGTTCCCCCACGTCTCCCGATAAAAATGATACCTCACTTGTGTGGGTAGGCCTAGCGCCCGCGACAGAATATGCCCCAAAACACAACGTGGACATATCACAGAAAACAGAGCTGTTTTTAGCAAAGTGACTACCTGTAGATTTTGGCCTCTAGCTCAGCCGCCACCTTGGGAAACCTACCAAACCTGTGCATTTCTGAAAACTAGAGACCTAGGGGAATCCAAGGAGGGGTGACTTGTGTGGCTCGGACCAGGTTCTGTTACCCAAAATCCTTTGCAAACCTCAAAATTTGGCTAAAAAAACACATGTTCCTCACATTTCTGTGGCAGAAAGTTCTGGAATCTGAGAGGAGTCACAAATTTCCTTCCACCCAGCGTTCCCCCACGTCTCCCGATAAAAATGATACCTCACTTGTGTGGGTAGGCCTAGCGCCCGCGACAGGATATGCCCCAAAACACAACGTGGACATATCACAGAAAACAGAGCTGTTTTTAGCAAAGTGACTACCTGTAGATTTTGGCCTCTAGCTCAGCCGCCACCTAGGGAAACCTACCAAACCTGTGCATTTCTGAAAACTAGAGACCTAGGGGAATCCAAGGAGGGGTGACTTGTGTGGCTCGGACCAGGTTCTGTTACCCAGAATCCTTTGCAAACCTCAAAATTTGGCTAAAAAAACACATGTTCCTCACATTTCTGTGGCAGAAAGTTCTGGAATCTGAGAGGAGCCACAAATTTCCTTCCACCCAGCGTTCCCCCACGTCTCCCGATAAAAATGATACCTCACTTGTGTGGGTAGGCCTAGCGCCCGCGACAGGATATGCCCCAAAACACAACGTGGACATATCACAGAAAACAGAGCTGTTTTTAGCAAAGTGACTACCTGTAGATTTTGGCCTCTAGCTCAGCCGCCACCTAAGGAAACCTACCAAACCTGTGCATTTCTGAAAACTAGAGACCTTGGGGAATCCAAGGAGGGGTGACTTGTGTGGCTCGGACCAGGTTCTGTTACCCAGAATCCTTTGCAAACCTCAAAATTTGGCTAAAAAAACACATGTTCCTCACATTTCTGTGGCAGAAAGTTCTGGAATCTTAGAGGAGCCACAAATTTCCTTCCACCCAGCGTTCCCCCACGTCTCCCGATAAAAATGATACCTCACTTGTGTGGGTAGGCCTAGCACCCGCAACAGGATATGCCCCAAAACACAACGTGGACATATCACAGAAAACAGAGCTGTTTTTAGAAAAGTGACTACCTGTAGATTTTGGCCTCTAGCTCAGCCGCCACCTAGGGAAACCTACCAAACCTGTGCATTTCTGAAAACTAGAGACCATGGGGAATCCAAGGAGGGGTGACTTGTGTGGCTCGGACCAGGTTCTGTTACCCAGAATCCTTTGCAAACCTCAAAATTTGGCTAAAAAAACACATGTTCCTCACATTTCTGTGGCAGAAAGTTCTGGAATCTGAGAGGAGCCACAAATTTCCTTCCACCCAGCGTTCCCCCACGTCTCCCGATACAAATGATACCTCACTTGTGTGGGTAGGCCTAGCACCCGCGACAGGATATGCCCCAAAACACAACGTGGACACATCACAGAAAACAGAGCTGTTTTTAGCAAAGTGACTACATGTAGATTTTGGCCTCTAGCTCAGCCGCCACCTATGGAAACCTACCAAACCTGTACATTTCTGAAAACTAGAGACCTAGGGGAATCCAAGGAGGGGTGACTTGTGTGGCTCGCACCAGGTTCTGTTACCCAGAATCCTTTGCAAACCTCAAAATTTGGCTAAAAAAACACATGTTCCTCACATATCTGTGGCAGAAAGTTCTGGAATCTGAGAGGAGCCACAAATTTCCTTCCACCCAGCGTTCCCCCACGTCTCCCGATAAAAATGATACCTCACTTGTGTGGGTAGGCCTAGCGCCCGCGACAGGATATGCCCCAAAACACAACGTGGACACATCACAGAAAACAGAGCTGTTTTTAGCAAAGTGACTACCTGTAGATTTTGGCCTCTAGCTAAGCCGCCACCTAGGGAAACCTACCAAACCTGTGCATTTCTGAAAACTAGAGACCTAGGGGAATCCAAGGAGGGGTGACTTGTGTGGCTCGGACCAGGTTCTGTTACCCAGAATCCTTTGCAAACCTCAAAATTTGGCTAAAAAAACACATGTTTCTCACATTTCTGTGGCTGAAAGTTCTGGAATCTGAGAGGAGCCACAAATTTCCTTCCACCCAGCGTTCCCCCACGTCTCCCGATAAAAATGATACCTCACTTGTGTGGGTAGGCCTAGCACCCGCAACCGGATATGCCCCAAAACACAACCTGGACATATCACAGAAAACAGAGCTGTTTTTAGAAAAGTGACTACCTGTAGATTTTGGCCTCTAGCTCAGCCGCCACCTAGGGAAACCTACCAAACCTGTGCATTTCTGAAAACTAGAGACCATGGGGAATCCAAGGAGGGGTGACTTGTGTGGCTCGGACCAGGTTCTGTTACCCAGAATCCTTTGCAAACCTCAAAATTTGGCTAAAAAAACACATGTTCCTCACATTTCTGTGGCAGAAAGTTCTGGAATCTGAGAGGAGCCACAAATTTCCTTCCACCCAGCGTTCCCCCACGTCTCCCGATACAAATGATACCTCACTTGTGTGGGTAGGCCTAGCACCCGCGACAGGATATGCCCCAAAACACAACGTGGACACATCACAGAAAACAGAGCTGTTTTTAGCAAAGTGACTACCTGTAGATTTTGGCCTCTAGCTCAGCCGCCACCTATGGAAACCTACCAAACCTGTACATTTCTGAAAACTAGAGACCTAGGGGAATCCAAGGAGGGGTGACTTGTGTGGCTCGCACCAGGTTCTGTTACCCAGAATCCTTTGCAAACCTCAAAATTTGGCTAAAAAAACACATGTTCCTCACATATCTGTGGCAGAAAGTTCTGGAATCTGAGAGGAGCCACAAATTTCCTTCCACCCAGCGTTCCCCCACGTCTCCCGATAAAAATGATACCTCACTTGTGTGGGTAGGCCTAGCGCCCGCGACAGGATATGCCCCAAAACACAACGTGGACACATCACAGAAAACAGAGCTGTTTTTAGCAAAGTGACTACCTGTAGATTTTGGCCTCTAGCTCAGCCGCCACCTAGGGAAACCTACCAAACCTGTGCATTTCTGAAAACTAGAGACCTAGGGGAATCCAAGGAGGGGTGACTTGTGTGGCTCGGACCAGGTTCTGTTACCCAGAATCCTTTGCAAACCTCAAAATTTGGCTAAAAAAACACATGTTCCTCACATTTCTGTGGCAGAAAGTTCTGGAATCTGAGAGGAGCCACAAATTTCCTTCCACCCAGCGTTCCCCCTCGTCTCCCGATAAAAATGATACCTCACTTGTGTGGGTAGGCCTAGCGCCCGCGACAGGATATGCCCCAAAACACAACGTGGACATATCACAGAAAACAGAGCTGTTTTTAGCAAAGTGACTACCTGTAGATTTTGCCCTCTAGCTCAGCCGCCACCTAGGGAAACCTACCAAACCTGTGCATTTCTGAAAACTAGAGACCTAGGGGAATCCAAGGAGGGGTGACTTGTGTGGCTCGGACCAGGTTCTGTTACCCAGAATCCTTTGCAAACCTCAAAATTTGGCTAAAAAAACACATGTTCCTCACATTTCTGTGGCAGAAAGTTCTGGAATCTGAGAGGAGCCACAAATTTCCTTCCACCCAGCGTTCCCCCACGTCTCCCGATAAAAATGATACCTCACTTGTGTGGGTAGGCCTAGCGCCCGCGACAGGATATGCCCCAAAACACAACGTGGACATATCACAGAAAACAGAGCTGTTTTAGCAAAGTGACTACCTGTAGATTTTGGCCTCTAGCTCAGCCACCACCTAGGGAAACCTACCAAACCTGTGCATTTCTGAAAACTAGAGACCTAGGGGAATCCAAGGAGGGGTGACTTGTGTGGCTCGGACCAGGTTCTGTTACCCAGAATCCTTTGCAAACCTCAAAATTTGGCTAAAAAAACACATGTTCCTCACATTTCTGTGGCAGAAAGTTCTGGAATCTGAGAGGAGCCACAAATTTCCTTCCACCCAGCGTTCCCCCACGTCTCCCGATAAAAATGATACCTCACTTGTATGGGTAGGCCTAGCGCCCGCGACAGGATATGCCCCAAAACACAACGTGGACATATCACAGAAAACAGAGCTGTTTTTAGCTAAGTGACTACCTGTAGATTTTGGCCTCTAGCTCAGCCGCCACCTAGGGAAACCTACCAAACCTGTACATTTCTGAGAACTAGAGACCTAGGGGAATCCAAGGAGGGGTGACTTGTGTGGCTCGGACCAGGTTCTGTTACCCAGAATCCTTTGCAAACCTCAAAATTTGGCTAAAAAAACACATGTTCCTCACATTTCTGTGGCAGAAAGATCTGGAATCTGAGAGGAGCCACAAATTTCCTTCCACCCAGCGTTCCCCCACGTCTCCCGATAAAAATGATACCTCACTTGTGTGGGTAGGCCTAGCGCCCGCGACAGAATATGCCCCAAAACACAACGTGGACATATCACAGAAAACAGAGCTGTTTTTAGCAAAGTGACTACCTGTAGATTTTGGCCTCTAGCTCAGCCGCCACCTTGGGAAACCTACCAAACCTGTGCATTTCTGAAAACTAGAGACCTAGGGGAATCCAAGGAGGGGTGACTTGTGTGGCTCGGACCAGGTTCTGTTACCCAGAATCCTTTGCAAACCTCAAAATTTGGCTAAAAAAACACATGTTCCTCACATATCTGTGGCAGAAAGTTCTGGAATCTGAGAGGAGCCACAAATTTCCTTCCACCCAGCGTTCCCCCACGTCTCCCGATAAAAATGATACCTCACTTGTGTGGGTAGGCCTAGCGCCCGCGACAGGATATGCCCCAAAACACAACGTGGACACATCACAGAAAACAGAGCTGTTTTTAGCAAAGTGACTACCTGTAGATTTTGGCCTCTAGCTCAGCCGCCACCTAGGGAAACCTACCAAACCTGTGCATTTCTGAAAACTAGAGACCTAGGGGAATCCAAGGAGGGGTGACTTGTGTGGCTCGGACCAGGTTCTGTTACCCAGAATCCTTTGCAAACCTCAAAATTTGGCTAAAAAAACACATGTTCCTCACATTTCTGTGGCAGAAAGTTCTGGAATCTGAGAGGAGCCACAAATTTCCTTCCACCCAGCGTTCCCCCTCGTCTCCCGATAAAAATGATACCTCACTTGTGTGGGTAGGCCTAGCGCCCGCGACAGGATATGCCCCAAAACACAACGTGGACATATCACAGAAAACAGAGCTGTTTTTAGCAAAGTGACTACCTGTAGATTTTGCCCTCTAGCTCAGCCGCCACCTAGGGAAACCTACCAAACCTGTGCATTTCTGAAAACTAGAGACCTAGGGGAATCCAAGGAGGGGTGACTTGTGTGGCTCGGACCAGGTTCTGTTACCCAGAATCCTTTGCAAACCTCAAAATTTGGCTAAAAAAACACATGTTCCTCACATTTCTGTGGCAGAAAGTTCTGGAATCTGAGAGGAGCCACAAATTTCCTTCCACCCAGCGTTCCCCCACGTCTCCCGATAAAAATGATACCTCACTTGTGTGGGTAGGCCTAGCGCCCGCGACAGGATATGCCCCAAAACACAACGTGGACATATCACAGAAAACAGAGCTGTTTTAGCAAAGTGACTACCTGTAGATTTTGGCCTCTAGCTCAGCCACCACCTAGGGAAACCTACCAAACCTGTGCATTTCTGAAAACTAGAGACCTAGGGGAATCCAAGGAGGGGTGACTTGTGTGGCTCGGACCAGGTTCTGTTACCCAGAATCCTTTGCAAACCTCAAAATTTGGCTAAAAAAACACATGTTCCTCACATTTCTGTGGCAGAAAGTTCTGGAATCTGAGAGGAGCCACAAATTTCCTTCCACCCAGCGTTCCCCCACGTCTCCCGATAAAAATGATACCTCACTTGTATGGGTAGGCCTAGCGCCCGCGACAGGATATGCCCCAAAACACAACGTGGACATATCACAGAAAACAGAGCTGTTTTTAGCTAAGTGACTACCTGTAGATTTTGGCCTCTAGCTCAGCCGCCACCTAGGGAAACCTACCAAACCTGTACATTTCTGAGAACTAGAGACCTAGGGGAATCCAAGGAGGGGTGACTTGTGTGGCTCGGACCAGGTTCTGTTACCCAGAATCCTTTGCAAACCTCAAAATTTGGCTAAAAAAACACATGTTCCTCACATTTCTGTGGCAGAAAGATCTGGAATCTGAGAGGAGCCACAAATTTCCTTCCACCCAGCGTTCCCCCACGTCTCCCGATAAAAATGATACCTCACTTGTGTGGGTAGGCCTAGCGCCCGCGACAGAATATGCCCCAAAACACAACGTGGACATATCACAGAAAACAGAGCTGTTTTTAGCAAAGTGACTACCTGTAGATTTTGGCCTCTAGCTCAGCCGCCACCTTGGGAAACCTACCAAACCTGTGCATTTCTGAAAACTAGAGACCTAGGGGAATCCAAGGAGGGGTGACTTGTGTGGCTCGGACCAGGTTCTGTTACCCAGAATCCTTTGCAAACCTCAAAATTTGGCTAAAAAAACACATGTTCCTCACATTTCTGTGGCAGAAAGTTCTGGAATCTGAGAGGAGTCACAAATTTCCTTCCACCCAGCGTTCCCCCACGTCTCCCGATAAAAATGATACCTCACTTGTGTGGGTAGGCCTAGCGCCCGCGACAGGATATGCCCCAAAACACAACGTGGACATATCACAGAAAACAGAGCTGTTTTTAGCAAAGTGACTACCTGTAGATTTTGGCCTCTAGCTCAGCCGCCACCTAGGGAAACCTACCAAACCTGTGCATTTCTGAAAACTAGAGACCTAGGGGAATCCAAGGAGGGGTGACTTGTGTGGCTCGGACCAGGTTCTGTTACCCAGAATCCTTTGCAAACCTCAAAATTTGGCTAAAAAAACACATGTTCCTCACATTTCTGTGGCAGAAAGTTCTGGAATCTGAGAGGAGCCACAAATTTCCTTCCACCCAGCCTTCCCCCACGTCTCCCGATAAAAATGATACCTCACTTGTGTGGGTAGGCCTAGCGCCCGCGACAGGATATGCCCCAAAACACAACGTGGACATATCACAGAAAACAGAGCTGTTTTTAGCAAAGTGACTACCTGTAGATTTTGGCCTCTAGCTCAGCCGCCACCTAAGGAAACCTACCAAACCTGTGCATTTCTGACAACTAGAGACCTAGGGGAATCCAAGGAGGGGTGACTTGTGTGGCTCGGACCAGGTTCTGTTACCCAGAATCCTTTGCAAACCTCAAAATTTGGCTAAAAAAACACATGTTCCTCACATTTCTGTGGCAGAAAGTTCTGGAATCTGAGAGGAGCCACAAATTTCCTTCCACCC
This sequence comes from Pleurodeles waltl, assembly GCF_031143425.1. NCBI lineage: Eukaryota > Metazoa > Chordata > Amphibia > Caudata > Salamandridae > Pleurodeles > Pleurodeles waltl. The sequence goes on along the minus strand of NC_090437.1, from coordinate 1,048,488,433 downwards.
AGCGTTCCCCCACGTCTCCCGATAAAAATGATACCTCACTTGCGTGGGAAGGCCTAGCGCCCGCGACAGGAAACGCCCCAAAGCGCAACGTGGACACAACCAAAATTTTTGAAGAAAACAGTGCCTACCTGTGGATTTTGGCCTGTAGCTCAGCCTGCACCTAGGGAAACCTACCAAACCTGTGCATTTCTGAAAACTAGAGACCTAGGGGAATCCAAGGAGGGGTGATTTGCGGGGCTCGGACCAGGTTCTGTTACCCAGAATCCTTTGCAAACCTCAAAATTTGGCCAAAAAAACACTTTTTCCTCTCATTTCTGTGGCAGAAAGTTCTGGAATCTGAGAGGAGCCACAAATTTCCTTCCACCCAGCATTCCCCCACGTCTCCCGATAAAAATTATACCTCACTTGTGTGGGTGGGCCAGGTGCCTGCAACAGAATAAGGCCCAAAACCTGAAGAGATAGAAGGGATAGGTATTTTTGCAATATATCATTTTGATGTGTGCACATACGTCCGTGATGTGCCAAACACTAAAATAGTGAAAAGAAACACACTTAGGTTATGTGAAGAAGACCCCTCACCCACCAACCAAGTTGGTGGCATGCTTCATCATCGGGGTCCCACCCGAGGCACCTAGCGTGTCACAGGTGTGCTGCGACGCCTGATTACAGCGGAGCAGGTTTTGTCATTTTTTACAACACATACTGGTTGGATTTGGCACGAGGGTGAGTGATGGTTCAGTGGATCAAATTTTATTAACAAGAGATTTCACAAAAATGAAATGCACTGCTAATAACTGAAAGGCAAAAAAGTGAACCAATGACTCACAGCTCGTGAGCTGTAAAGCCGCGACAAGGCACCAACCGCTTTACAGTCCATTCACACACCTTTCATACATGACACGCACAAGACCATTCACACCGCCAGCCACGGGCCCAGCACATTACAACACTCACATCGACAGACCGCGCCACTCAAGGGCCCATCACTTACATACGCCACATGCCTGATACAAGAATCACAACAGCTGATGGGAGTGTGGACTGCCGTTTGGCTGGCACCGCCAGCCAAGCGCCACCCCACGCACACCGCCAGCCAAGCGCCACCCCATGCACACCGCCAGCCAAGCGCCACCCCACGCACACCGCCAGCCAAGCGCCACCCCACGCACACCGCCAGCCAAGCGCCACCCCACGCACACCGCCAGCCAAGTGCCACCCCACGCACACCGCCAGCCAAGCGCCACCCCACGCACACCGCCAGCCAAGCGCCACCCCACGCACACCGCCAGCCAAGCGCCACCCCACGCACACCGCAATCACTTTTTTAATTTATAAACAACAAATAAACTACTAATTATAAAATAGGCACAAAACTACAAACACAAAACCTCAAACTAAATACACGACAGATGCCAACCGTGAAACATATGAAAATATAAAACAGACAGCTTACGCTCACGGTATTTCCCAAAAGTTTTTCCTTGTGTGGTAACTTCTAAAACAGCTGGGCACACACAGCCCAGGCTTTGAAGGGCATTCGGGGCAGTACATCCGGCTCTCCCTCCGGATTGATCTCCGGGCACATACTCTACATTTCTTTGTGGGCATGTCTTTTTTGGGAGTGGGAGGAATGTGATCTGGAAAGTGCCGATCTTTCAATCTAGCCACATCCTCCACCACTTCTGCTCTAGGAACTCTTGCCGGTTCCACCACAATAAGGCTTTCTATCACCGACTCCTGAAATTTAACAAAAGTCATCCTTGACTCAGGTGAACAATCCTTGTATACAATAAAGGCATTAAAAGTTGCCAAATGAAATAAATGTAGGGCCAACTTTTTATACCACACATACGACTTACGAAGAGCAGTGTAAGGTTCCAACCTCTGATCTACTCTATCAACACCACCCATGTGCCTATTGTAGTCCAAAATGCACGCAGGTTTGCGCACTTCCGCAACCTGACCCCAAACAGCCACAGGGGAAGTACTCTCATCATGGATGGTCGATAGCATGTACACATCCCTCCTGTCTGAAAATTTCATAGCTAACAGCTCATTATTCCGCAGGGCACTGCACTGTCCCCTCTCTAGTTTTTTACAGACAAGCTCCCTTGGATAGCCTTTGCGGTTAGAACGGATTGTGCCACAAGCAACAGTGTCCACCCTAAACAACTCCTTGAACAACTGCACTCCAGTGTAGAAATTATCTACGTACAAATGGTGACCTTTGTTAAACAGCCGTCTAGCAAGTTCCCACACAATTTTTTCGCTAACTCCAAAAGTGGCCGGACAACCAGGAGGGTCAATACTGGAATCCCTACCAGTGTAGACCCGGAAATTATAAACATATCCTGTACTGCTTTCTGACAGCAGATTCAATTTAATCCCATACCGTGCCCTCTTACTAGGGATGTACTGCTTAAAAACTAAACACCCCTTGAAAAGGACCAAAGTCTCGTCCACACTTATCTCTTTGCCTGGAACATAGACCTCTGAAAACCGATCCACAAAATGATCAAGGACAGGCCTAATCTTAAAAAGGCGGTCACAATCAGGGTGATCTCGTGGCAAGGCTAAAGCATTGTCTACAAAATGCAGCATACGAAGAAGAAGCAAATACCGATTACGTGTCATAGTTGCAGGAAATATAGCAGTTGCCATCAAGGGACTAGTAGACCAATAAGAAGCCAGTGACGGCTTCCTGATCAACCCCATCAAAAAAGACAAACCTAAAAACCTTTTCATCTCTTCCAGATATGTGGGAACCCAATGAGTAGCTCTAGACTGAGGCTTAAGTCTGGCAGCGTTGTCCCGCAAATATTGCTCTGCATACACATTTGTCTGCTCCATAATCTCTTCCAAAAATACATCGTCCATAAACAAGTGAAAGAAATGGACAGGCAGAAAGTTTTCCGTATTAACTCTACACCCTGGGAGACTAGTAAATGCAGGTAACTGTGGCTGCTCCATGTTTGGGGCAATCCAGGTGTCAGGTCTTCTAATGGGAAACCCTTCAGCCCCAGGCTGCTGCACTCTTGGCACATCAATGTCCTCCTCTAACTCAGGCCCTTCATCTGCACTGAGAGTAGCTTCCTCATCAGAAGAATACTCTTGGACAGAAAACTCACTTCCAGAATCTCCTGCTTCCTCCTCGGCCTCAGATGCAGAGTCAGTGTCGTAATCATGGTCTGAAGACGACTCAAAGAGCATGCGAACAACCTGCTGAGCGGTCACTTTGCGGCTAGCCATGATCCTAACAACAAATGGATTGCCAACAACAAATAGCACTAAAATAAGTAATAAACAAAGTGTAGCTTTATCACAAAGAGTTATGTACTACAAAAAACTATACCACTCAGTTGCCTGAAATAGCTACTCACCAAGCAACTACTCTGCACAGACACAGCAATCACCAATGATATCCCACTAAAAAGAAAAAAGAAAAAAGAAAATTAGACATATGACAACACAAACATCACTGTGCTCAAATCTAAGGACAATGTCAAACACACAATACTGCATTTAGTGCACCACCTACAAACATGTCATTCATGCATGTCAACAATACTCCTTTGGAGTAAATTGCTTTCACTTACCTAAAACATGCAGCTATGCAAACCACTGGACAACTACTGCCAAAACCGCTAAGATCCACAGCAAAGGAAGCAAAAGCGTTGAACTAGAAGAAAAAGAAGAAATAAATTGTTATAATCACAAATACAAATACTTTGCCAGTTGACAAACACCCCACCACCAAGAACTTAGAAGTTGTCCCTGGTACCTAAGTGGAGCCTGCCCCCCCTCGGGGGTAGATGGGCGTAAAAAAATTAGCCGAAATAGGCAACACCTCTGTGCCCCCTTTTAGGGGGCAACCCTTCCCAAAGGGGGCACCCCCAGCACAAAACAAAAAAATCCCTGCCGTATTGGTGGTTTCTGCCCTCCTTGGGGGCAGATGGGCCTACAAAATTACACACACACCACACAATCCCTGGCGCCTAGTGTGCTTCCACCCCCCCGGGGCCAGATCGTCCAAAAAATGACAGGTCTGCCATCGGGGGGGCCGAAACAGGAAAAAAAAACTCCCCAGGGGAGAGACCCTTGCCCAAGGGGTTGCCCCCAAAATAAACAACAAAAACAAAATCCCTGGTGTCTAGTGGATTTTGCCCCCCCGCCCCCCCCCCCGGCGGCAGATCAGCCCAAAAATTGGCAATCTGCCCCCGGGGGGGGAGGAGGGGGGCAAATATAAAAAAAATTGTCCCCCAGTGGGACGCCCCTTGCCCAAAGGGTCGCCCCCCCAAAAAAAACTTTACAATAAAAATGAATCCCTGGTGTCTAGTGGTTTTCAACCCCCCTCGGGGGCAGATCCGCCAAAAAATCAGCGGATCTGCCCCCCGGGGGGGGGGCTAAATACAAATAAAAATTCCCCGGGGGGGCCACCCTGGCCCAAGGGGTCGCCCCCAAAATATACACAAAATATAAAATCCCTGGTGTCTAGTGGTTTTCGCCCCCCCCGGGGGCAGATCCGCCGAAAATTCGGCGGATCTGCCCCAGGGGGGGGCGAAATACAAAAAAAAATTGCCCCCGGGGTGGGGCGACCCTTGCCCAAGGGGGTCGTCCCCAAAATAAACATAAAATACTATATCCCTGGTGTCTAGTGGTTTTCGTCCCCCCCTGGGGGCAGATCCGCCGAAAAATTGGCAGATCTGCCCCCAGGGGGGGGCGAAATACAATAAAAAAATGCCTCCGGGGGAGGGCGACCCTTGCCCAAGGGGTCGCCCCCAAAATAATCAATATAATAAATTTTCCCTGGTGTCTAGTGGTTTTCGCCCCCCCCCATGGAGGCAGATCTGCCTAAAAATCGGCGGATCTGCCCCCAGGGGAGGGCGAAATACAAAAAAAAATTGCCCCCGGGGGGCGACCCTTGCCCAAGGGGTCGCCCCCAAAATAATGGCAAAATAACACTATCCCTGGTGTCTAGTGGTTTTCGCCCCCCCCTGGGGGCAGATCCGCCGAAAAAACGGCGGATCTGCCCCCAGGGGGGGGGCGAAATAGTAAAAATAATTGCCCCCAGGGGGGCGACCCTTGCCCAAGGGGTCGCCCCCAAAATATTTAACACAGTAAATCCCTGGTGGCTAGTGGAGATTCCTGCTCGTGGAGCAGGAATCTAATGAAAACAGGCACCGGGGGAAAGGAAAAACCCTTTCCTTTCCCCCCGTGTCTGTTTCCACCACCCCGACCCCCAAAAACGAAGAGGACTTACTTTTTGCGTCCTCCTCGGTAGACGCGCTGGAAGCAAATGGCTTCCAGCGCGCCCGGCAACACTAGATGACGTCAGCGCGCTGTGCGCACGCTGACGTCATCGGATTGCCGTGGTGGGGGCGGGGGTGGAAGGGGAAGGTCTTCCCCTTCCATCCCCGCCTGGGGGGGGGAGGGGGGTGCACGGGGGGCGCGCTAGCGCGCCCCCAAGTTCCCCTGTGCCTAGGACGAGATGATCTCGTCCAAGGCACAGGGGAACTGTAGCCTTGGACGAGATCATCTCGTCCAAGGCACCCAAGAGGTTAAATCACCATCTTCCCAGCTTTCAGGAACAGGCAATCATGAATCAGAAATCCCCATTTTTCAACACAATTTTAGCATTTTACTGGGACATACCCCATTTTTACTATTTTTTGTGTTTTTGGCCTCCTTCCAGTTAGTGACAGAAATGGGTGTGAAACCAATGTTGGTTCCTGGAAAGCTAAACATGTTTGAAAAGTAGACAAAATTCTTTATTCAGCAAGTGAAAATTTTTGTAGACCCTACGAGGTTTTCCTGCAGAAAATAGCAGCTGAAATAAAACAAATATAGAAATTGAGGTAAAAACAGCCATTTCTCTCCACATTTTACTCTGTAACTTTTTCCTGCAATGTCAGATTTGTTATAGCAATATACCGTTACATCCACAGGACTCTTCTGGTTCGCTGTGGGGATATATAGGGCTTGTAGTTTCATCAAGAACTCTGGGTACACAGTGCCAATAAATGAGCTGCAGCTTGCAATGGGTTTTCATTCTAAACCGGATATACAGCAATTAATTTGCTGAAATATAAAAAGTGAAATATAGGTATCAAGAAAACCTTGGTATTTCCAAAATGGGCACAAGATAAGGTGTTGAGAAGCAGTGGTTATTTGCACATCTCTGAAATCCGGAGTACCCATACTAGCATGTGAATTACAGGGCATTCCTCAAATAGACGTCTTTTTTACACACTGTCTTACATTTGGAAGGAACAAATGTAGAGAAAGACAAGGGGCAATAACACTTGTTTTGCTATTCTGTGTTCCCCCAAGTCTTCCGATGAAAATGGTACCTCACTTGCGTGGGTAGGCCAAATGCTCGCGACAGGAAATACAAAATGGACACATCACATTTTTACATTAAAATCTGACATGTTCTTTGCAAAGTGCCTAGATGTGGATTTTGGCCTCTAGCTCAGCTGGCACCTAGGGAAATTTATGAAAACTAGATACCCAAGGGAATCCAGGTAGTTGTGACTTGCGTGGATTCCCCAGTGTTTTCTTACCCATAATCCTCAGCAAACCTCAAATTTTCCTATATTTCTGTGTGGGATCACTGCACCGGGACAAGTTTCCTACCACCCAACGTTCCCCTCAGTCTCCCGTTAAATATGATACCTCACTTGTGTAGTTGGGCCAAGGGCCTGTGACAGGAAAGAGCCAAAAACATGTCAAAATTGAGGGGGAACCAAAGCGGGTTCAAAAGGCCAGTTTGAAAAAAAACATTTTTAGGCTGACAAGTGGGGCACAATTTGTATCGGTATAGATGAGACAATGCTGGGTGGTAGTAATTTTGTGGATTCCTACAGATTCTGGAAGGTTCCATCACAAAAATGTAGAAAAAATGTGCGATTTCCAACAAAGTTGGAGGTTTGCAGGGCATTGTGGGTAAGAAAATGGTGCGGGGTGCATGTGAAGCACACCACCCTGGACTCACCCAGATGGTTAGTTTTCAGATGTGTCTAGGTCTTGTGGATTTTTCTACATGGCAGGGTCCTAAAGTCCAAAAAGTGCAGCCCTCACCATTCAAAGTGGGACGATTTTGAGAGTTAGCCAGCTCTCATGGCCCAAATGTAAAACCAAAACCCATAACAATCAAATGTCCTCTTGCTTGCCTTGGGATAAGATGTTTCAGCGTGCGGGGGTAGAGGTGAAAGACTGTTACCCCCTTCAGTTGGGGTGGGGGCATAACCATGCCCATACTTGTTGGTAGCCACCACCACACTTTTTTTTAAATTCCCTGGCATCTAGTAGACTTTCGGCCCTCCCGGGGGTGGAGTGGACCGGGGATAATTGCCCCATCTGCCCACTGGTGGGCGGAACAACTTTGGCCCCATTTATTTGCGGTGGGGATATGGCCATACCCCCACCCTCTTAATTTGAACAATAAATCAGTCCTGGACTCTGGTGGGCTTTCTGTCCCCCTTAGGGGCAGATGGGCCTTTCAAAAATAGACCAACCTGCCCCCAGGGGGGGCAGATATGGCTAACATTAATGTGCCCCCATGGGGAGCAACCCTTACCCAAGGGGCTGCACCCCCAAACAAAAGACACACACACCAATCCCTGGTGCCTAACTGGTAGATTGGCATAATAGGTATAGGCTGATCTGCCCCCAAGGGGGACAGAAATGGCATAAAAACAATCTCCCCCCCACCGGGGAGCGACCCTTGTCTAAGGGGTTGCTCCCCATATCAATATATATATTTTTTTAAATCCCTGGTGCCTAGTGGCTTCTGCCCCCATGGAGGCAGATCGGCCTAATTATTATAGACCAATCTGCCCCAGGAGGGGCAGAAAAGGGCTAATAAACAAATTGCCCCCCAAGGAGCGACCCTTGCCTAAGGGGTCGCTCCCATTATCAATATACATTTTAAAAAAATCATCCCTGGTGCCTAATGGCTTCTGCCCCCCTTGGGGGCAGATCGGCCTAATTAATATAGACTGATCTGCCCCCAGGGTTGGCAGAAATGGCCTAATAAAAAATGTGCCCCCCGGGGAGCGACCCTTGCCCAAGGGGTTGCTCCCCTTATCAATATAAATTTTTAAAAAAATCCCTGGTGTCTAGTGGCTTCAGCCCCCCTGGAGGCAGATTGGCCTAATGAATATATGGGCCAATCTGCCCACGGAGGGGCAGAAAAGGCCTAATACACAAATTGCCCCCCGAGGAGCGACCCTTGCCTAAGGGGTCACTCCCATTATCAATATAAATTAAAAAAAAAACATCTCTGGTGCCTAATGGCTTCTGCCCCCCCTTAGGGGCAGATCAGCCTAATTATGATATGATGATCTGCCCCCAGGGGCGGCAGTAAGGGCCTAATAAAAAATGTGCCCCGCTGGGAGCGACCCTTGCCTAAGGGGTCGCTACCCTTACCATGTTTAATTGACAGTAGCAAGATCATAATTTTTACTTTTTTTGTAAACCAATTGAGCACCTTCAAGGTCACTAAATAGAAAATGAACTGGAGGAAACACGTCATTCGAAAATCAAATTGACTTCAAATATGACGTAAGAATCATCAGAGATTCGGCCTCGCCATGGCTGAAAAAAGGTGTTGATGCACACGATAATAAGGTATCTTTGTACATGAGCAATACATTCACACACTCAAATGAAATTGCATCGCCGCTGTCAGATTCACCCTTCATGTACTCTCCGTCAACCCCAGCATGTAGGTATTTGGGCAGGCAGGCTCTGTGACCCAGATCTGAAGGTTAATGACTGATAGGTCACAGGTGGGATAACATTTAGCCGACAGGAAAACACAGACACAGGACAACTTATATTAAGATCCCACAGATAGGCAGGTACACTACAAGAGATTAGCTCAAATAAAGCACACATGGCTACAGGGACAAGGAGATTCCAAAACACCATAAAGTTGCCACATATAGTTAGGTACACCTAACCAATCAGGACGCAACACACACAGCACATGATATGACCACATGCTCCTCAAGCCAGACATCTGGACAAGAACCCACTGGCCCACATTTGTGTCTATGCCAGGGCGGGCCCACCTGCATTCTCTCACTCTGGAATTCATGTTTGTGACTCCAAGATAGCTGTTCTCATTTTATAGTTTTATGGTCCCCGAGAATGGCATAAAATGTGTTCTGAACTAATGTACTCCAATAGACAGTCCTCAGATCCAATTCTGCAACTGCTCTCCGGGCTGTAATGTTTGATTAAACAAACTGTTTGCTGCTCTGCCAGATACCTCTTTTCTTTTGATTTTTAAGGTAACATTTAATTTCAAGAAATATTTTGATGAGCCAGATAAGGGATATTGGCATCTTGGAACCGACTGCAGCCGAAGGAAGAGAACCTCGCCCTGACGGATTCACATTTGTGCAACAAGGAAGGTGAGAAGACACCATAATTGATTGAAAGTTCTATTGAATCCGTGAGGTGGAGGTCTGTCCTGAAGGCACCATCAAAGGGGTAAAAGACCACATATGATCCTTAGTCCTATAATTTTCGTGCGAAAATTAGGAAAGTTGTGAGTCATTATTTCAACAGTCAGGAAGGGTGAAAATTGTGTTATATTGTGTTGTTTTGGTTGCTGTCCACTTGGATTCCTGGGCATGATGCAGTGGTATGCATAGTTCCTGGGTGTGACAAAGAGCTCACATCTATGTTTTAAGAAGGGTGCATTTGCTTGACTGCTGGTGGTACACTTATCTCTTGAGGCTGTTAAATAGGACGATCTCTTGGACTGCTGCGCATCATGCAGTTGGAACACATAGGCCCTGAATATCAAATGGGGCCCCCATCTCAATCTTAGGCTAAGGTGGTTATCTCAGCACTACTGATTTCTTAACACTGTTAAGCCCGTATTTATACTTTTTGACGCTAAACTGCGCTAACGCAGTTTAGCGTCAAAAAATTTTGCGCTGGCTAACGCCATTCTGAAGCACCATGCGGGCGCCGTATTTATTGAATGGCGTTAGCCGGCGCAAGCAGACCGGCTCTGCCTGGTGTGCGTGGAAAAAAACCACGTACACCAGGCAGCGCCGGCGTTGGGAAAAATGGCGTTAGGGCGTCTTAAAATGGCGCAAGTCAGGTTGATGCTAATAAATCGTCTTAACCCGATTTGCGCAATTTTTAACGACGCCCAGACGCCATTTACATGACTCCTGTCTTAGTAAAGACATGAGTCATGCCCCCTTGCCCAATGGCCATGCCCAGGGGACTTCTGTCCCCTGGGCATGGTCATTGGGCATAGTGGCATGTAGGGGGGCACAAATAAGGCCCCCCTATGCCACCCAAAAAAAAAAAAAAAAAAAATTATACTTACCTGAACTTACCTGAATGTCCCTGGGATGGGTCCCTCCATCCTTGGGTGTCCTCCTGGGGTGGGAAAAGGTGGCAGGGGGGTCCCTGGGGGCAGGGGAGGGCACCTGTGGGCTCATTTTGAGCCCACAGGCCCCTTAACGCCTACCCTGACCCAGGCGTTAAAAAGTGGCGCAAATGCGGGGTTTTTTGACCCGACCACTCCCGGGCGTGATTTTTGCCCGGGAGTATAAATACCACGCATTTGCGTCGCCGTCATTTTTTTAGACGGGAACGCCTTACTTGCATCTCATTAACGCCAGGAAGGCGTTCACGCAAAAAAATTACGCTATTTGCCCATACTTTGACGCTAGACGCGTCTAACGCCAAAGTATAAATATGGCGTTAGTTTTGCGCCGAATTTGCGTAAAAAAAAACAACGCTAATTCGGCGCAAACGGAGTATAAATATGCCCCTTAGGCCCGTATTTATACTTTTTGACGCTAAACTGCGCTAACGCAGTTTAGCGTAAAAAAAATTTGCGCCGGCTAACGCCATTCTGAAGCGCCATGCGGGCGCCGTATTTATTGAATGGCGTTAGCCGGCGCAAGCAGACCGGCGCTGCCTGGTGTGCGTGGAAAAAAACCACGTACACCAGGCAGCGCCGGCGTTGGGAAAAATGGCGTTAGGGCGTCTTAAAATGGCGCAAGTCAGGTTGACGCTAAAAAATCGTCTTAACCCGATTTGCGCCATTTTTAACGACGCCCAGACGCCATTTACATGACTCCTGTCTTAGTAAAGACAGGAGTCATGCCCCCTTGCCCAATGGCCATGCCCAGGGGACTTCTGTCCCCTGGGCATGGTCATTGGGCATAGTGGCATGTAGGGGGGCACAAATAAGGCCCCCCTATGCCACCCAAAAAAAAAAAAAAAAAAAAATTATACTTACCTGAACTTACCTGAATGTCCCTGGGATGGGTCCCTCCATCCTTGGGTGTCCTCCTGGGGTGGGCAAGGGTGGCAGGGGGGGTCACTGGGGGCAGGGGAGGGCACATGTGGGCTCATTTTGAGCCCACAGGCCCCTTAACTCCTACCCTGACCCAGGTGTTAAAAAGTGGCGCAAATGCGGGGTTTTTTGACCCGACCACTCCCGGGTGTGATTTTTGCCCGGGAGTATAAATACCACGCATTTGCGTCGCTGTCATTTTTTTAGACGGGAACGCCTTACTTGCATCTCATTAACGCAAGGAAGGCGTTCACGCAAAAAAATGACGCTATTTGCCCATACTTTGGTGCTAGACGCGTCTAACGCCAAAGTATAAATATGGCGTTAGTTTTGCGCCGAATTTGCGTCGAAAAAAACGACGCTAATTCGGCGCAAACGGAGTATAAATATGCCCCTTAGTGTCTGAAAGAAGTGAGAGGTGTGTTTGCTTCAGTACCCACAGCTCTGGGTGATACAGGGCCCACATCTCTTGGACTGCTGGGCGTTACACAGACAGTATGCAGGACCCCTGGGTGTGACATAGGGGAAATTTGGAAGTTAGAAAATTAGAACAATTGGAATCCTGAAGAGTAGGTATTTTTTATGTTTTTGCCAAGAAAGGGTATATAATCCTAGAAGTAAGTTCCTTCTTTCTCCACGCAAATTTTTATAATTCTTCTCCTTGAGCTGGTATCAACTAGATTAAATGGGCTCCCCTAACTTCCACACAGCGCACATCTTCCTTCATTCATGGGATAACGTACACTAGGAGTGGGCAGGGCTAAACCTTAGAAGACAGACCATTTCCCTGTGTTGTTTTGATATTGTGATATTGTGATACTTGTAGCTCATTGTGACTATGTTCATCCTAAATGCTGAATTTTGTGTTTTTGTCAATGTTTTATGTGTAATGTAGAGAATTGGTAATTCACACAAAATTGTTTTTTGATGCCAAAGTAATTCTTGCTATTTTGTTGATATGTTTCTAATGTTGTAAAATAGCAATTGCACTTTCTTAGGGGGTCTGATTCTTCATGCATTGTGTCGTGGGCTAATATCCTTGCTTCTGCACATATATTTTAGCTTAGATTAGGCCTGTGGCCTGTGCCTTTTTGCCTGTATAATAAGCTCTATTCTCATTAATTTATTGTAGATTTGTCTGCTTTTCAGTGGAGATATTTTACTTTTCCTAAGCAGCTACTATTCTATGTAAGCGTTATTATTATTATGTACAACGTTTCTCATCATGTCCCTGACCCAAGGTCGGCATGGAACTATATGAGACCATCACAAAATAATGTTTGGTATTGCCACCACAAGAGCACACACACGGTCTGACACTTAGGCACATGCCCATGTCAGGCCAATTTTGCAAAACAAAAACATGATTTTCTATAAAACACCATGTATGCCAAGTGGGGGTTTAGATGGGTCCATCCGACCAGGAATTCCATCTATGCTGCATGCCATTTTCAGCAAGACCAAAGCCTTATCTCTGTAAGGCAGCTAAGGAAACAAAGGGCATATCCTCATTCCAAGGTAACGGGTGTGGGTAATCCTTTCACGTTCTGAGCATGGACAGATTGAGCCATCACCGCTGTGCCCTCAGTAGTAGATAGATGCTGGGCATTAGGTGGGAATTCTAAATACATGTTCATTGCAATATGTTGGGATTGTACACCTTTTTCTCACTAACTGTCACAATCCTAATATTGTTATGCCTTATTTTCCTAATAATTGCAACACATATATTTTATCGTAGATTGCAGTCTTTTTAATATGTACATTTGCCTGTGTGTGTGTGTATGAGATTGTTTGCTAACTAGAGACAGGGGTGAAATCTGTTCACCGCTACTTCCCTGAGAGGTCACCAGAGTAGCAAGCTGGTAGGGTTGGGCCTGAAATTGCAAGGTGGTGTGGGAATGACTCAATCTTGTTCGAATAACGAGCATCCTAGGACAGTTGTTTGTTTTGAAGTATCTGTGAATAACATTGGTAGTATTGAGCTCATTGAATGTCCATGTGTATTCATCCTCCCCCACCAGATTAAAGTCGGTAAAACCCCTTGTAAATATTTCCCACTACCAGAGCAGATCTAGTAAACGCCTGTGCATATTCCTCACCACAGGAGAATAATTTCGTTTTTAATTAAAAAAAGCCTATACAAATGGAAAAGCTAACTGTTTAGAGAAAAAACTTATAAAAATAGAAAGATAGAAAACATGCACCTAGATCCCTTAAAGAGGCAACAGGACACCTAAAGAAAAAGAGACCCAACTCCCACCTTGGAGACCCCTTTAGAGCATATGAAGAGTAAGTTCCCCACTCGGACAAAGAAACTTAGCAAGTTCTGCAATGAGTTGTATATGCATACCAAGGCACGCACGTACCCTTGGCTTAAAGAGGGAGCTTTTGCTACCACTATAAATGAGCACACCAAAACCTACATAAGCTAAAGTATACAGGACAGAAGAAGGACAAATGGGAAGCATCATTGGAACTATAGGCTGTCTTTGAGGAGGGGCAGGCCGATAACCTTGACCCATCTTCAGCAGACAAGGCATCCGCACCCCCCCCACCAGATGTAAACATGGAGATGCTTTTCCCAATGCGTGTGATCCCCATGCTTTTCCCAATGCCTGTGATCCCCACATTGGGATACTCTAATCCACACATTGACAGAGCTGAAGAGCCCCCTACTGGACAAAAGGCGTTCAGATCTAGGCATACTGGACCAATGGGCCGACAAACCCTGACACTCCCCAGTTCAGTGTTAGGGCACCCCGAAGAGTGATGTCTTATGCATCATGTTCATGGACCAAGCCACAGCAGCCCAAAGGACAAACTCCCTCATTGGGTACAGGAAGTGAACCTGAGTAAAAGGGAGGCTCATAACAATCCTAGACAAAGAGATCACTAGTGAGAGTAAGAAAAGGGGGCACAGTCCTCTGAGGTCTGCAGGTGAGGAGGAAGCCTTGGGATATGCCCAGGTAGCTGGGGAAACCACTGAGAATGAGTTTGAGGACAGGTCCCAAATTAGAAGGACAGCATGCAGATCTGAGTGAAGGAGGTGGCATAGATGGGAATCTGAAAAAATGGTGCTTACTAAGAAAGAGAAAACTCATACCTTAGAGGCCCAATAAGAGAGTCAGGCAGGGTGGCCTCCTCCTGAGGAGGATGGTGGTAGATAGAGAGCCCCAGACACTGAAGAATCCAAGTTGGAATCAGAAGAGAAGCTTCTAACTGGAGTCCACACATCCCCAGAGGGCAAGTAAAGGAGAGGGGCTGATCAGGAAACCAGGGACCAAGGCAGTCTGGTGCAAACACAACTCAGATACAGAAGGACCAAAATGGTGCCTTTGTGTATGTACGAGGAAAGCAACAATGAGGATGTCTACTGCCCTCCCCGAGTGCACAGGACTGGTGAATTAACCCCTAGGGGCATAGAGGCTCAAGAGGAAGGCAGAATGTTTGTACAACCCTTGTGCCACTTACTAGCCCGCTGGACTTAGGAAAGTGACCAATACGACAGACCGTGGCTGGAGGAAGGATTTGATCCAGAAGATGTAGCGATCACTGAGGACAGCATCTGTCATGTAGGAGATCCCAAGTGGAACTTCCCTTACATGCAGGAGTGTTTGAGGAAGTTGGAGTGCTATGCTGGGAGGAAACTGGTGGGGCTGCCCAAAACACAGATATGTCCACTACTGCAGAACGGTGTCAGGGGCCATCTATGTGCCATGGGCCCAGGTGGTCAAAGAAGGGTTAAGGGCAAGCTGTATCCATTGTTGGATGGGGCTGAGAAATTAATCTTGTGCTTCAAGAAAAACACAATTGGGATAAACCTATCCATAGGCGATGTTAAGAGCCTGCTGAGTAGCATTACTGGTGGGCAAACAAATACGGTGTTCACCTGCATCCCAACAAACATGCTGACCAACTCTGAGCACGACTTGGCTACATTTAATTCATACAGCCACCAACTATTGTTTACCCTGAGCGAAAAATTCCTTCACTGCTCTGATATAGAAGGGTTGATGTTGGAAACATCAGTCCCCGGGGCTGTGGGGTCCCCGTGGGCCCTGTGTTTATTTAATGTTTTGTCCCAGGGATGTGGGAGTCCTGCAGGGGGGCTGTGTGGCTCCCACTTAATGTGCAATCAATTGCCCTGACGAGGTGGTAGTCCTCAGGCCTGCAGGGGACTGCACAGCCCTGCATATAATTGAATATATGCCTGGGGAGATGGTGGTCCCCTGGGCATAAGTAAGCCCTTTGTGTCCCTGTGTATACAACTTTTAATAATGTTTTAATATCTCAAAAAACTACTGAACAGATTTACAAACAAAAAAGGCTCTTTCTGGACCAAGGGCTACCTTTCTGCCAATTTTGGTGTAATTCCTTTCAGTGGTTTGGCCTGTAGTCATGTTCAAAATCTTTCTTTTTTCTCTGCCCCTGCTTGATGAATCACCCCAAAACTTTCCAGATAGAAGCTGAATTGAGTGTTGTATTCTTTTGGAAAACTTCGTGAAGATTCATCAACTGGTGCCAAAGATATAGGCAAGTCAAAAAATGCTTTTACTATAGAAACTAGGTTCTAACTATACCTGCTTAGTGGTGGCCACTGGTGACCATCAGAGAGTAAGGTAATAGCAGCAGTTATAGTTAGAACCACTTTTCCATAGAAAAAGCATATTTTGACTTGGTTAAACGTTTGGTGCTGTTTGACAAATTTTCATAACATTTTCCTAAAAAAGTGTTCCTGAGAATCTTGTTGTACAAGGGAAGCTTCAGGGTGACCCATCAATCGGGAGCCGAGAAAAAGGGGGGTCTAAAAATGCCTTTACCATTATAATTCTCATTGGGATTTTGAGCACGACTATAGCCAGAACTACTGGAGGAAATAACACCAAATTTGGCAGAAAGGTAGTCTTTGGTCTAGAAAGAAGCCTTTTAGTTGTCTGGTGTAAATACGTTCAGAAGTTTTTGAGGTATTAAAAGAAAATAATCTAGATAGCTGAAGGCATGTAGGCTTTGCAAATACTTCTGATCTCCCAGAAAAACCATAAAAGAAGACCCTGACCCATTAGCTCTGGTGTTGGGGTCTCAGAGGGACCACGCCAGGGCAAAAAAACACTTATTTTGATTTTCACTGAAAATCGTGGTGGGTCCATGCATCCAGTGAAAATTAAAAGAAAAAACAAAGTGTGAGCTCCTGTACTTGTTTTAAATACATCCTCCAGGTGGGCCAGGTCCAGGGGCATTTTTTAAAAACAGGAGGGGGTACACGGGACACCGTTCTTAAGGTTCACTGAGCTCCAGGGACTACTACCTCCCTGGGGTAATTATGTCAAAATATAGAGGGGCTGCATGGTCTCCACATCCCCAGAGACCACCACCTCCCTGGAGCAAAACAGGTATTTGTAATAGGGGAGACTTGTGTGACCTCCAATACATCCCCAGGGACAGCCAGCTCCCTGGAGGCTAAATAGCAAATGAATTCAGGAGGGCCTGTGTGGCACCCCCCAAAGCCCCAGGGACAAAATGGCAATTTGTAATCGGGAAGCCCATATGGCCTCCACCACAGCCCTGGGGACTTTCAGCTCCCCAGGGCTAAATAGCAAATGAAAGCGGGGGTCCTGAGCAACCCCTGCAGCCCCAGGGACCACCACATCCCCAGGTCAAAATGCCAACTTGTAATGGGGAGACCTGTAAGGCCTCTCCCATAGCCCTTATGACCGCCACCTCCCCAGGGCTAAATTCCAAATGAATGCGGGGGGCTTGCATGGCCCACCACAACTCTGGGGACCACAACCTCCCCAGAGCAAAATGGCAATTTGTAATGGGGAGGCCTGTATGGCCTTCTTCACAGCTCCAAGTGCCACCACCTTGTCGGGGCTATAAGGCAAATGAAAGTCGGGGGGCCCAATGACCTACCCGCAGCTTCAGGGACAACCAACTTCCTGGGACAATTAATTAAAATAAGGGGGGCTTCAGGGCCCTTACCCCTGCTCCGTGAACAACCACCTCTCCCGGCTAAATGAAATGTTGGAGTGGGGCATGCGTTCCCCTCAAGGAGCCATAGGTGGCCCTGGGGACCTCCAGCCCCAAGGGATCAGCTCCTGCTATGTCCTGGGATGCATTTAGGCTCCCTTGCTATCCCTTTGCACACTGGGTGCCCTGGGGACACCCAGGAGAGATTACAGGGCCACAAGGGATGGGGCCCCCGGGGCTGTGATTGGCCTAGGGAGGGGAAAAGCATGATCTACCCTCCTCTATTCAAGTAAGGCTAAGCCCTGGCGGATGGAGACCCTAGGACCAAATTCAGGCAGGGGAGGGCCCCCTCCTCCATTTACTTTATGGCTGGAACCTAGGTGATGGGACCCCCGAAATTGTCCCGGGAGGGGGCTGCACTGCCCCTCCTCCATTTTTTATGACCAGACCCCAGAGTCCCTGTGGCAGTAATTGGAGTGGAAAGGGGCTGCATTGCACCACTCTCCTGTTGAATGAAGGCTGGGTCCTGGGTGATGGGGTCCCCAGGGTCACAATCAACCCAGGGAAAGGGGCCACCCCACCTCTTCTTCATTTTTTATTGCCAGGTCCCAGGGGGTGGGGTCCATGGGAACATAATCGGCCCAGGGAGGGTCTCCCCACTAGTGTATTTTTCTGGCTTAAATGAAAAAGCAGCTTACCCCTGAAATATGTTTGAGAAGTAATTGCCTGTTCATCTAATATCTTGAACTTGACCTCAGTGGTGTACTTTCAAACCAGAGAAATGGATGTTGAAATAATAAGCTCTGCAGCCTTCTTGAGTTTAGCTGTTCCTTTATTTCTCGAACTGAGATGTTACCAGGAAAAAGTTTGTTTAATCAAACATTATGGCCTGTCAGAGCAGTTACAGAATCAGGTCTGAGGACTGTCTCTCAGACTACATCCGTTCGGAACACATTTTGTAACATTCTCAGGGACAATAAAACTATAAAATGAGAACTGCTGCCCTAGAATCATGGACCTTATTTCCAGAGAGAGCGAATAGATGTGTGCCCCAACCTGGGATGTACACAAATGAGGGACTGTGAGTTCTTGTCCAGATGTCCAGCCTGAGGGGTGCGCAGTCACCTTGTGCGCTGTGCGTCTTGCATCCTGATTGGATAGGTGTACCTAACTACATGTGGCGTCTAATTTTATGATATTTCGAATGTTCATTTCCCTCTCGCGATGTGCGTTTTATTGGGGGGCAATCTCCTGGGTCTATTGTAATGTAGCTGCCTACCTGTGTGTGTGCTTGGCTGTTGGCTAAATGTTATCTCACATGTGACCTATCCATCATTAACCTTCAGGCATGGGTTACAGAGCCTGCCTGAACAAAAACCTTCATGCTGGGGTTGAAGGAGAGTTCACAATGGGGGAATCCAACAGTGGGCATGAGATTTTGTTTGAGTATAAATATGTATAGTTCATATACAAAGATACCTTATTATTGTGCACATCGACATTCCCCCCTCTAGTTGAATCTTCAACTACACCTTTGGATCTGCACAATATGATAGTCACAGTGTCTGTTCGTTGTTGTCCCACCTCCCTTGCTACCTGTACTCTACCCAATTCAGTGACTGCATTTTCACAGCAGGAGACCCCCAATTGTAGGAAACCACATAAAAACAGTAACACAACTGGTTAGCCACTGGGGCAGCCAAGAGTACCAATTGGAGAACAACTCCTGCTTATGGGCACGTCCCTCTTCATGCATGCCCTTTTGTAGTCGATGCAGAGCTTGAATGGCAAGTGTCAAAGTTCCATTGTCCATGTCATTGCTGGGCACAAAAGTGCAGCAAGAGGGTCCAATCTTGGTGCACACCCCACTGTCCATTGCAGTCATCAAGCCCAAGAAGTATCGATGTTGCATCACCATGAGGAGGGAGGCTCCAAGTACTTCTTTTATTGCATGAAGGCTGAGCTCATTTTAAGCATTTCCCCCAGGTTATTTTCAACCAGCGGGCATCAGCTTTTGTCTGCAAGGTAATGAAGGGTCTGGACCCTCCTGCCTATACTCAGGCATCAGTGAACAGTCTGGACTCCTCATTAATGTCCTAGTACTGAGCCCAGTCAAAATAGTCAGCAGCTCTTCTCCTTCAAGCCTGAAGCAACAATGTTTTTTTCTTACTCAGCAATTGTTGATACAGTTCAGGCAAATCTTTTCCAGGGATGACCAGAGTTGAGGTGTGGATAGTGGCAAGGGTGCAGAGGCCACGCCATCCAGGCAGGGACGAGCTGGTTGTAAGTGATCTCGCTGCACTGATAAAATGTGTCCATTATTGTGGAGGTGCCTCATTGCATGCCCGAGATGCACAGTATTGTAGCACAATTCTTGCTTGTGCACAATGGGGCGGAATACATTGTGAATTCCCGCACAATTTGGGTTTGCCCCTTTCCCTTCTATTCATGTGTACATGTCTATCTCAGTATCCCAGATCTCTTGACATTGGGTAACTGTTCTATTGGTTAACCCTACCCTACGAGACCAATTTCCCTTCATATCATTGAGATGGATGGCCCTGCAATGAAATTCCATGTCCTGGTTCCATTTGTTATCGATGAAAACAGCCCCAGACACATGAAAGGCCACCCTAGGACCACAGATAGAAGCTAGAGAAGATGTGTTTTTGCACTGGCTGGGTGGTTTAGTTACCGCAAAGAATCTCTTCTCGTGAAAGTCTTAGGTCCAAACAGTGTCCTCCCGTATGGCTCCTCTCCCGTGCATCCTTGTCTATGTCAGTTTGGATGTCCCTAAGCTTGGTAAAAAGATACAGTGCTGTAGAATTGGTCTGATAGTGGGTCAAGTTCCCCATTAGAGAAACACAGCTTACCCTAAAAATATAGTTTAAAAGTAATTGCCCGTTTGTGTATATTACATGGGGCACTAGTCTAGTCAGCTGCAAGTGGGCCCTAAGTTGAGATAGGTACAAATGGAGGAGGCATTTTGTTTTCTTAGAGGCCACCTCTTGGGATGTGGAAAGTCCATCTGTGCCTACTGCATGTGGTATCAGTGAACAGACATAACATGCCTCGGCTGATGCTTTAGCACCCACGACGGTCATGTGATGATACCACATGTTGTGTAAAAGTGTGCTGTGCAGTGCATGTGGGATGATGGTGTAGGATTCAGTGTAATTAAACGTGACATGTGAAAGGCCCCTATACACATGTGGTGACAATTTCTTAATTGACTCAATTAGACTGGACTGCTCTTTGGAGATGCAAGGCTGCAGTAGCATTTCTATCACACAGAGGAGGTACAAATACGCAAATGTACGTGACTTGGGAAACATTTCAGGTTTCAAAATGGTTCCAATGAAGAGACAACCGTCACCTTCTTTGTGATGAGATGAATGGTCTTCTTCATAAAAATGGTTGGGGAAAGTTTGAAAATGTCTTTAGGACAAGGTGCTATGCGGGATCCTGTCAGGGTGTGGATGCAAAAAGGCCTTGCGGCCTGTGATAGCTCTTAATGCAAGAGTTTTCTTACAAAAAAGTATTTTGTTCTCTATGCTGCTGGGGGTGCTGTTGTGGCACCTGAGAGGGCATTTGTCAACTATAGTGGTGGTGCACTTTTAGTGGCTAAATTGCAAACCTGTTGGGCAAGATGGCATAAGAGAAGAGAACAATGCATTTTGTGCATTGCCAAATGAATCTCTTAAATTAAGCATTTCTTCATTTCCCATACTCTTGGTGAGGCACCAGAGGGTGGTCTCACTCATTAAACCTTGTTTTAAAGGAAAATAGTGTTTTTATAGACTTTTTTATTTTTAGATGTCTTTCTTTCTCTTTTGTTCTCAAATCATGGGGATTCCTTCCCCTTTTCACTGTGCCTGACCAAATGTAAGTTGGGGGTGATTGGAGAGTTTCTAACCTTAACTGGTGTTCATCTGGTGCTGCTAGACCTTCGGCATCCTAGAGTATGCATGGGGGATGTCATTGGAGTGGGAGGGCATCTCTGGCCTGCACGTATTGAGGGGGATATGAAAGGGGAGGTGAGTCGTACTGAGTGTAGATTGGAGATCACAATGTGCCCTGAGGTCACATGTGCACCCAACTGGTTAAGGCATGCTATGTGACCCTCCCAAGTGGTGCCAGGTGACTTGACTTTGCCCTTTTCTCAATGTTTCCTCCAGGTTAGTTATGGACTTTTTCATTAGGCTCTTGGTCATTTGGCCAGACCTCTTAATCTTTACTGTTGTTACATGAAAGGGGTCAGACAGTTGTTCCCTGTATCTGTGCTTTGATGGTGTCCGAAGCTGGAATTGTTGTTCCCGGAAAATGGTGTGAGGCCTTGAGTGTGGCCCTATCATTAAACCTAACGCAGGGACGGGCTGTCTCCTGGATGCTACTCTGCTCATATCTGTGATTAGTGTTTTTGGACTCCCTTCCCTGGCATTCCCCTCTCCCTATATCTTTTTTGGACCACCATTTTCCGGCCACTGTTGGGAAGTCCTGAGGTCAAGCAGGAAGCAAAAGACATCACATAGGGAGAGTCTGGAGCAAAGCCAGGAACTTTCTGGATTTCGCCCCGGTCATGGGAACGGACAGGGACCCCCTCTCCCGGGGACTGCCACCTTCCCAGGGAAAATTTCAAATGTTCAAGGGTGGCGCTACCAGGGAGCAAATAATGACCTTGGAGACTGCCAAACCCCAGGGCCAGCTCCTGCTATGTCCTGGGGGGCCCACCCCAGGGACAGAGCTGTTTATTGTGACTTGGCTTCAACAGCTCCCTCCAAGTCACAGCAAACACAAGTCCGCTGCCAGCAACTTGCTAGAAGCAGAGGTTTTTCTTTTTCCCTGTCCACTGATATGCAGGCAGGCAAACAGAGTAAACAATTGCTCTCACAGACAGGGAGTTGCATGTTTAGCAGCTCCCACTCTGTGACAGCAGTGCTGGCTCGAGGGAGGCAGGGAGCCAGTTGGGGCCATTGGAACCTTGAAGCTCGCCCCCTGTTCCCAGTACACACTGGGTGCCCTGTGGAGCACTCAGGAGAGATGGCTGGGTCCCAGGGGATGGAGTCCCTGAGACAACAATAGGAACCCGGGAGTGGGGTTGCATGGCTCCCCTCCTGAAAAAAAAAAAAGAATTAAGGCTGGGCCCCAGGGATGGGGTCCCCGGGGATGAAATCAGCTAAGAGAGTGGGGGCGCATGGGCAACCCCTCAATTTATTGAGAACCAGGTCCTGGTGGGTTGCGGTCCCTGGATCTGAAAGTGGCCCAGGGAGAAGGGCTGCCCCATTACTCAATTTATTGAAGACTGGTCCCCAGGGGATGGGGTCCCCGTGGCCAACATCGGACCAGGAAAGAGGGCTGTGCAACCCCCCCATGGAACTGTAGTAGACCCCAAGGGTTGGGGTCCCTGGGCCCAAAATCGTCTGGTAGAAACTGTTTTAGATGAATACATTTTCTGCAAACTGTGAACTCTTGTTGGATAAAAGAGTAGGTGAGCTTCCATTCTGGTCATGAGGCTTATTTCACTGAAATTAAAGCTCAACAGGAAACACTTACAAATATAAACATAGCAGGGTCCACAGTTGAAGTTCCGCGTCTGGAAAGCACAAATGATCCTAACTCATGGGCTTGGCAAAAGCAAAGCAAGTATGTTTACCTCGCAATTCCATATTGAAAAATGATCTGAAAACCTTTGTGGATGTGAATGCATCTTTCTTCTGTTGGAGAGCAATCAGACACTCTTGCACCCACTGTAACACCCACATAGATCGTCTCACATCCACTCTCACACCCAGACAGACACTCTTACGGCAACTCTCACATCTAGAGACACCCTCTCACGCCTATTATCACACCCAGAGAGACATGCCCTGTGGTCAACTCCTGCTGGTCATAGCCAAAGGCCATGCACAGGGTGGGGTTGGATGGTTAAGATGTTTGGATGCAGGGACACCTTGGAAATAAAAAAAACAAAGGTTACAGAAATGTTAAAGCTAGGTTCTGTATTTACTCGCATACAACCTGAGAAATTCATCAGATATATTTGCGTCCCAAAGTAAATGTAACTTTCATCCTCACCATGCATTGCTAATTACCCCAGATATTACAGTACTGATGATAACTTTTATAACATCAATACAAATATCAATGAATCATTAGAAGTAAAACTATTGAAGAACAAACTGTGCATGTCAGGGGAACGAGTTACTGTTACCTTAGGCTGCGAGTTGCAGTTACTTGAAATAATTCTAACTATAAAGGTTGAATTTCTCTGGGTTTGTTGTGAGTAAATTCAGAAACTAACTATAATATCCCTGTAACATTTGCTTTTTTAAGTGAATATATATACACATCAGTCAATCATTTGTGAAGCGCGGCGTGTCACCTGTGAGGGTGATGACCAGGCGCTATATATATATATATATTTATATATATATATATATATATGTGTGTATATATATATATATATATGTATGTGTGTGTTGGATCAATACCAGTGCATTGTGAACTCCCCTCATTCGTTTAAGAATGCCTTAATAATATAGAATGTCCAAAAATAAACATTGTTTTTATTCGGATGATGTACTTTATTTTCTATAAATATCTGTGGTTCAGTAAGAACATGAAATACTTGTGGAGATAATTCAGTTTTGCAATCTTTCACTGTCAACCAGCATAACATGATACATTTATTTTCTTGGCCACCTTAATCACCTCTCGGCAGTTACTGATATTTAATTGTTCAATGTGTCAGAGGTTAATATACATTCAACTGATTTACTTTACAGTCACCCGTGAAACCAGTGTATTTTTCTTTTCCAATGAACAAACTAGCTTTGCAGTCTGTCAGTTCTGTTTCTTAATGTACTATAAAATGCCCAAAATAGCATTTGTTTCCCAAGCATTCGTTTAAGCATAATTGTGTGTTCTCACAGCCATGTTTTATGTCATTCAAAAAATATAAGAAATTTCTCACTAAATGTACCAAAGGTAAGCTTCATTACAACTATAACGTATTTCTTGTGTGATGTCCAATAGATTGCAGCTTTCACAAAAAAATGTGGTAGTTTGTGAAATCCAGCTGAAAAACTTTGTAGGTGGAATGTTGTGCTTAACACTTGTTATAAAATAAGTGCTCAACATTCAATCCTTGTAAGAAACTGGATTGTTGGTTGACTGAGGTGTGAGCCCTGGACAAGCCGTAACCACAATCATTGTCAGGATAAGACACAAGTAAACGCCAAATTAATCTCTACTCAACCCCCTGGTATCTTGGCACAGAGCAGTCAGGCTTAACTTACAGGCAATGTGTAAAGTATTTGTGCACCACTACAAACTGTAACATAGTGAGAACACACAACAAATGGAGCCCATCACAGAATTTGGAACACTGAGTAGAGTTTAATAAATAAAACAAGAAAAGAATGACAGAAATCTAATCAGCATATCCTGAACTAGGCAATTTTAAAGATTCAGGTGAAATGGCACCTAAAAATGCAAAGCACCCACTGTGGTGTCTTGTTGTGCTGGACCAGGACCAAGTCACAAGTGCAGGCTGATTATGGTGGAGTGTGGGATGGCTAAAGGGACCCACTTAGATCACTGACCATAGTACCTTAAATCCTAGTGCGTGGTCTGATCAGCACTGCTTTGCAAGGCTTCGTGTCATCCAGAGCCAATTCCAAGAAGCTCTGCAATGAGGCTTCGTCGGGCTTGCAGTTGCTTTGTATTGGTCTTTGGAAGCTGTGCGGTGAGGCTTTGTGGGGATTATCACGTTGCATTGGTTTGAATGGGCTAGCAGCTGTGCTGCAAAGCTTTGTGGTGCTTTGTGTCAATCTGCATCTGTGGGTGACCACAGCTGGGCTTCGCAGTAGCACCTTTAAGCCCACTTTCAATGGTTCAGTACTGGGATGGCACCACTTGAGAGGGCAGGATTCACAGATATGAAGCTAGGTTAATGGTTTGTTGGAAGCCTGTTGTGTCTCTAAGGCTTCTAATCAGAAGGCCAGCCAACTAGCCCTTGGAGTCATTCTGGGTTCTGGGTTCAAGTGTTGCAGCTCCAGTCCTTCTTACCCAGTCAACAGGGCAACAGTGAGCAGGTCAGCACAGCAGGGCAGAAGACCTTCACATCAGCAGCATTTCAGAACAGCAGTCTAACAGATTGGCAGTCCTTGTAGCAGCACAACAGTCCTTCTTCCTGGCAAAGAATCCACAGATCCAAAAGTGGACTAAAGTGGTGGGGTCTGCACAGTGCACCACTGGATTCATCCTAGCCTGAATGATGAGCAGTGATACCCTGAACCGGTCCCATGATGCTTGTTTCTGGTCCGGGGGGCCTGGCCTGGCAATTCGGGGTGGACTGTTCCCATGGGGAGCAGGGTCAAGACTGATTTGCATATGGCTTGGTCCAAACTGGGTGGCATGGTAAGCAAACAAATAATGGATTTAACCCAGATCTGTGACTGAGGATGAGTGGAAAGTTTCAGCACTCAATCAATCACCTCTTTGTGTGTTGCCAAATTTCTAAAAGTGGCATTTTCACAATTGCAATTTTAAATCCGGCTTCACCATAAGTTCATATTTTAAATTTGATTCCATTTTTAAAGAGCTACTCAAGTGGGTGGCACAATGAGAGCTGCAGGCCCACTATGAGAAATTAATTTACAGGCCCTGGGAATATGTATGCACTTTACTAGGGAGGTATAAGCACATTAAATATGTCATTTGGCAATTAGTCAATATTACCATGTTCTAGAGAGAGAGAGAGCACAAGCTCTTTAGCTCCGGTTAGAAGTGGTAAAGTGTGTGGAGTCCTAATGCCAGCAAAAACTAGGTCAGAAAAATGGAGAAGGAAGCCAAAAAGGATGGCGTGGTCTAATACAGGATGGCATTCTACCATAAAGTCCATTCATCTTAGAGAGGTGGACCACCTCAACAGTTTTGGATTTTAACTCCTCATTTGTTTGGGAAATCTGAGGGCCCTGTGATGTGTCTGAACCTGGAAGTGCGTCCCAACAATGTATGTTCTCATCTTCTTCAGTGCCCAGGCCACAGCAAATGCGTCTCTTTTAGTCACACTCCACCTCTGTTCTTGTGGAAGTAACCTCTTGGTAATGAAGACTACCTGCTGGTTTAGGCCCTTCCCACTTAACTGTACTAGGATCACCCCATGCCATGTTCAGAAGTATCTGTCTGCACAATGAACTCCTTAGAGAAGTCAGGAGTCTTGAGCACTTAGGCTGTACACATGGCCTCCTTGAGGGTATTAAGGGCTTTCTGGCAGGCCTCTGCCCAGATCACCTGCCTGGGCTGCTTCTTTAAAGTCAACTTTGTTAAGGGGGCAACAATGGTACCATCCCATATCCCTAGCAACCCTCCTATAGTATCCTGTGAGGGCCAGGAAGGCCCTCATCTCTGTTTGAATTTTGGGTGCCAGGCCAGGGTAATCTCAGTCTTGGCTTGGAGGGACTGCAGCTTGCCTCCACAAACCATGTGGGCCAGATAAATCACAGAACCCTGCCCTATCTGGGGCTTACTGGCTTTGATAGTCAGTCCTGCCAGTTGCAGGGACTGAAGCACCTCTTGGAGTCGGTACAGGTGCTCTTTCTAGATAGCAATATAGACAGCTATGTCATCCAGGAAGGCGGTAAATATTGCCTCCTTCCCATCAAGAACCTTGTTGACCAGCCTCTGAAAGGTGGCTAGGACATTCTTCAAGCCAGGGGGGCATCACTTTGAACTGGAATTCACCCTCTTAGGTTGAGAACATTTGCCCCCTTAGTCAGAACTATCAGCCTGTACCCTGATGTAAGGTCAAAATGATTCTGGAACTAGGCAGGGCCTAGCCTGTCAATGAACTAGCATCTCAAAGGATGAGGTGTGTGTCATCCTTCATGACCAAATTGAGCCCCCGGTAGCCCACACAGAACCTATGTTCTGGGAAGTACCTGGTTGGACAGTGCTGGCAGGTAAACAGATGAAAAGTCCCCTCCCAGGAGGCAGGAGCATTTTTGATCATCCCACCAGTTGGAAGAGGACCTAGGACCTCAATATGTGTTTTGGCAGTCCGTGGACTGGAATAATTTACATCAGCAGGGCTGGGTTTGTGGGGGTAACAGGCTACAGGATGAAGATCTTCTGTCTCCTTGATTCTCTGAGATAGAAGCCCCCTAAATGCCATCTTAGAAGCATCAGCCTCCACAATAAATGGTTGCGTAGTGTAAGGATGCTGTAGGTTGGGGGCCTTCATAAACATTGCCTTTAAATGCTGGAAAGCCTGTTCTGCTGTCCTAGTCTAAGTAAATACGACTCCCTCTTTTAGCAATTGAGTTATGGGGGATACTGTAGGAGGCTGGCCTGGCGTATAGTGGGTACCTGATGGTACTTACACTTTGTGCCAGGTCCAGTTATCCCTTATTAGTAGATTAGTAGTGTTCCAGCAGCTTAGGTTGATAGAGGTAGCTATAGCAGAGCAGCTTAGGCTGAACTAGGAGACATGCAAAGCTCCTACCATACCACTTATATCATATTGCACTATATCACAAGAATCACAATACTCAGAGTTACTAAACATAAAGGTACTTTATTTTAGTGCCAATGTGCCAAAAATATCACAGAGGATATACTCCCTTAGGAGGTAAGTAAAATACACAAAATATACACACAGACCAAAATCAGGTAAGTAAACACTTAGAAAGGTAGTGCAAACACTGTAGAATACAATAGGATGCAATAGGCCTAGGGGCAACACATTCCATATACTAAGAAAGTGGAATGCGAACCACGAATGGACCCCAGGCCTAGTATAGTGTGTAGAGGGTCACTGGGAGTGTAAGAAAACACTAAGGGTGTCCAAGATACCCCAGCCCAAGACCCTGAAAAGTAGGAGTAAAGTGATCCTACTTCCCCAGAAACACACTAAAGTCATGATAGGAGATTCTGCAAAGACCAGAACTGACTGCAAAGCACTGAAGATGGGTTCCTGGACCTGAGGACCTGTAAGGGAAGGGGACCAAGTCCAAGAGTCACGAAAGTCACGAAAGTGTCCAGGGGGGACAGGAGCCCACTAAACCCCAGATGAAGGTGCAAAATGGCTGCTTCTGGGTGGAAGAAGCTGAAGATGCTGCAACAACAGAAGGAGACGGGAACTTCTCCTTTGGACAGAAGATGTCGTACGGAATGCTGGAGGAAGCAGAGTTGTTTCCTTGCAGAAAGACTGTAAACAAGCCTTGCTAGCTGCAAAGGTCACGTTGAAGAAAAAGGGTGCTGCCCAGGCATAGGAAGGACCAGAAGGTCACCACTCAGAAGAGGAGACACAGCAATACAGAGAGCCCATGCAGAAGAAGCCAGCACCCACAGAAGTACTTGAACATGGTTTTAAGAAAACTGAGCACAGCAGTCATCTCAACACTACAAAGGAGGGTCCCACGAAGCCGGTGGTCAACTCAGCAAGTTGAGCAATGTAGGACAGAGTGCTGGGGACCTGGGCTGTGCTGTGCATGAAGGATTCCTTGCAAAAGTGCAAAGAAGCCCTACCAGCTGCAGTTCACACAGTACACAGGATTACTATCTGGCAAGGGGATCCAAGGACTTACCTCTTCCAAATTTGGACAGATGGACCACTGGACTGTCGGGGTCACTTGGATCCAGTACCTGTGTTCCAGGGACCACGCTCATCACAATGAGAGGGGATCCAGAGGACAGGTGAAGCAGAAGTTTGGTGCCTGTGTAAGCAGGGGGAAGATTCCTTCGACCCACAGGAGATTTCTTCTTGGCTTCCAGTGCTGGGTGAAGGCAGACAGCCCCCAGAGCGTGCACCACCAAGAAACAGTCGAGAAACCCAGCAGGATTAGGCGCTACAATGTCACTGGTAGTCTTCTTGCTACTTTGTTGCAGTTTTGCAGGTGTCCTGGAGCAGTCAGCGGTTGATCCTTGGCAGAAGTCAAAGAAGGAGATGCAGAGGAACTCTGGTGTGCTCATGCATTCGTTATCCGCAGAAAAGCCCACAGGAGAGACCCTAAATAGCCCTCAGAGGAGGATTGGCCACCTAGTCAGGTAAGCACCTATCAGGAGGGGTCCCTGATGTCACCTGCTGGCACTGGCCACTCAGAGGCCTCCATTGTGCCCTTACACCTCTGGATTCAAAATGGCAGAGGCCTGGGACACACTGGAGGCGCTCTGGGCACCACCCCTGGGTTGTTGATGGACAGTGGAGTGGTCACTCCACTTTCCTTTGTCCAGTTTCACGCCAGAGCAGGGCTAGGGGTTCCCTGAACCGGTGTAGACTGGTTTATGCAAGGAGGGCACCATCTGTGCCCTTCAAAGCATTTCCAGAGGCCAGGAGAGGCTACCCCTCCCCAGCCTTTAACACCTATTTCCAAAGAGAGAGAGTGTAACACCCTGCTCTCAGAGGAAATGCTTTGTTCTGCCTTTCTAGGACTGGGCTATCCAGACCCCAGGAGGGCAGAACCCTGTCTTTGGGGTGGCAGCTACTGTAGCTGCAGAGAAAACCCCAGAGAGCTGGTTACCAGTACTGGGGGTCCACAGTGGAGCCCCCAGGATGCACGGAATAGGCTCCCCAATACCAGATTTGGAGTGGGAGGAAAATTGCATGATCTTAGACATGTTACATGGAGATATTCAGAGTTACCATTGTGAAGCTACTTATAGGTATTGACCTATATGTAGTGCACATGCGTGATGGTGTCCCCGCACAAAGTCCGGGGAAATGGCCCTGAACTATGTGGGGGCACCTTTGCTAGTGCAAGGTTGCCCTCACACTCAGTAAATGCACCTAACCTTCAGCAAGTGAAGGTTAGACATATAGGTGACTTATAAGTTACTTAAGTGCAGGGAAAATGGCTGTGAAATAACGTGTGCGTTTTTTCACTCAGGCTGCAATGGCAGTCCTGTGTAAAAGTTTGTCTGAGCTCCTTATGGGTGGCAAAAGAAAGGCTGCAGCCCATATGGATCTCGTGGAACCCCAATGCCCTGGGTACATTGGTACCGTATACTAGGTAATTATAAGGGTGTTCCAGTATGCCAATTGAAATTGGTAAATGTAGTCACTAGCCTATAGTGACAAATTTAAAGGCAGAGAGAGCATGAGCACTGAGGTTCTGATTTGCAGAGCCTCAGTGACACAGTTAGGAACTACACAGGCATACACATTTAGGCCACAAACTATGAGCACTGGGGTCCTGGCTAGTAGGATCCAAGTCAGACAGGCAAAAATATGCTGACATATATGTAACATTGGGGGTAACATACCAAGAATGATGGTACTTTCCTACAGGGGGCTCTTTAAATGAAAAGGGTTAAACCCCAATATTGGGGTTCACTCCTATTGGAGTTGGTCCCAATATCTAAGAGGGATAGGCCCCTGACCCCGGGGGGGCTGATTCCTATCTCATTATGAAGAGGAGTTTAACCAAAATGTTTGGTCTGACCACAGAGCAGTGCAGAATTAAGTTCAGGGACACCCAGAAGGTCAATACCGAGTCTTGGGTTGACTTTGTAGACACCTCACATAAGGCACTAGAGGGCTGGATACATTGTAAGAAAGTGAATACTCATGAGGGGTTATACATCTGATGGTGAAGGAGCACATCTTGACCAATCTTATCCAAGAGAGGCTACGTCAGCATCTGGTGGACTCTAAGCTGACCAACCCTAGAGACCTGGGGGAGGCAGGTGATGAGTGGTTTTAGAACCAGGCTGGTTATCAAGTCCAATGGGGGAGACTCCAAGAGGGGGGACTCAGGTCTCCAAAAACCCTAAAGAGCGAGGTGGTAAGCCCACCACAAAGGCTGACTCTTTACCCCAGAACCCTAAGAAGGAGGGGAGTAAATCCCACTCCAACTCTGACAACCAGAGGCATGGATACCCGGGGTTAAAGCAGCTCTTGGACAATAAGGCCTGCTTTAACTGTCAGCAGTCAGGTCACTTCAGAGGAGATGCAGTATTTCCAAAAGAAGTGTTTAGCACTGGGCTGTCCAAGGCAAGTGTAGCCTTGTAAGAGGACTCCTCAGATGATGAGGTCCTCTTGCAATTGGGCTGGGAGACATGATCAGATGGTAATTTGGTGAACCCTGAGGGTGGGAGTAGGTACTTTCTCCCCATTCAGGTGAATGGGATCCCTACCACTGCTCTGAGAGACATCTGTGCCAGTCACAATATAGTGAGCAACCGGTTGGTGACCTCAGACTTATATGTCCCAGGAGAGAACAGGAAAGTCAGGATAGCCACATGTTAAGTCACCACCAAACATGTAGCCATAGTGCCCCTAGAGAGGGAGGATATCCTTGACTATTTCAGGGTGGTGGTCACTGCTGACCTCCTCCTATATTGTATCCTGGGCAATGACCTTACAGAGGTGAGTCTGGTCTTGAAGGGGGTGGTTGACGAGGGCTACCACCAAACCCAAAGTCCTGGGGAGACAGTCCCTACAGTTAGGAGACAGGAGTCCTCAAGAAAAGGGAAGAAAAAAAGGAAGGGTGTGGCACTCCTAAAGAGAATTCCAGTGCTCCAAGGCCTTCTTCCCCAGTAGGGGGGAACCCAGAGTTGGCACTGGTGAGGCCTCACCTTACCCTAAGGATGTCTTGAGAAGTAATGCAGCTGTCCAGCTGCAGGGTGTTGCCCCTGCACTGACAGAAGTTTTGGGTGACCTCTTTGGGTGAGCTCAGTGTTGCCCTGGCAATGTTAGGGATAGGGGAGGTGGGCACCTCACTACCTAAGTTGGCAGAGAGAGAGGAAGAAGCCCCCTCCAGAGGGAAGTTTTGGTTTAAGTTGGGTCCTTTCACTGTTGGGCTGAGTTCACTCCCCAGAGTCACGGACATAGACAGTCACGTTGTGAAATACCACACATTCACATACACCATAAATTGTATGTAGAAATGACACACAATCAATAGCAGTGAACACACATCCAAACAATGACACAGGTGACACATCACGTACAATCAACATACAAGGAAATCCATAGATGCAACACCATACACATGGACGTACACAACACCCCACCCAATCCCTCAAGCAAGCAGTCAGACACATAACAACATGCACATGGCACAACTCATCTACCCAGCGCATGCAAAAACACAGACACAACCCATAGTCAGACCTCACACACTGTTGCACACAGATGTCACACCACCATGTAGAAGGAAACCAGGACAACCATCTCATCTTGCCAACCACAGCAATGTGGGCAGATGTTTTTGGAACTATCCAAAATGAATAAAATATATACAAAATATGACAAATGGCAAGTTCAATTTGCAGAAATGCAGGACACATAGGGCCAGATGTATCAAACATTTTTGTAATCGCCGTCTGCGATTGTAAAAATGCATTTTGGTATATAACAACTCCAATTTGCGACTCAGTAACTTGTTACTGAAGCGCAAATTGGATTTGCGACTACATACCGATTCGGTATTAGGAAGGGGCATGGCAAGGGTGTCCCTTCCTAATACCAAATCGCAGAGGTATGTATGAATGTTTTGTGACCATGAATGCGGTTTCAAAACAATCGCAGTTACCACCAATTTCAAATTGGTGGTAACACATTCGCAAAGAGGAAGGTGTCCCCAAAGGGTGGGATAAGTACTTGCAATTGCTTTATAACTTTGTTACTGGTGCTTTTCGCAAGAAAAGCTTGCTCCAATACTTAGAGCATACATAGTATATACCTAGAAGTAATTTTCTAACTTTCTTAAATGTTCTTTTAACTTTGCAAAAGTTTTTACAAGGTTCTGAAAAGTTTTCTTCTTTTCTCTAAAATGTTAGGTCTGTTATTCTACTAACGTTTTACTCACTTTCCCAAAATTGTTCTCTTTCAATATGTCTTCTGTAGAAGCTACCCCTAGAGTTGTGAAAATCTTAACTTTAAAAGTTTGAGGGATCTCTGCATTGAAAGAAGTTTGGGGATTGGGAAGAACCCCAATAAGGAGTTCCTCTTAAATCTTCTCCTCTAATATGACCAGGGAATCAGCACTGGTCCAGATCAGACAGGGGAAGAGATAAAGTATGATTCCAACCAGGAAGGCTCAGAGGAGCAAAATGACAATCCTGGTGAGGGTACTTCTACAGATTTGTCTGTTAACAAGCCCCTTAGTACAACTGGTAGTGGGAAGGGTTCACACAGAAGTAGGGCTCCCTTCACCCCTAGATGCCAGGTCACTAGAGTGGCCCCTGTTAGAGACAAATCTACCTCTGCACATTCTCAGGATGCAGAATGGTCAAGACCTTCTCCTCCCCAGAAGTGAACTGTGGGGGAGGAGGTGGGACACCACCGCCCGTCTTGTGGACCACCAACTGGTACCTGGCGAACATGGAAAGTACCTTCCCCCTGAGGTTGTTCCACCTCTTCCTATGTTGTCTGTTGGAAAGTGGATTATTGGTAAGGGCAGGTAAGTACCAAAACGTAGCAATAGGCCACAACTCCCTACTTAATGCACAATATTAAAATCCTGGCTCAACCCTTGGTAGCTTGGAAATGAACAATAAGGCTTAACCTAGGAGCCTTATTATGAGTTCGGCGGATGGTTTAGGCAGGCGATGGGGGGTTGCTGCCATGGTGGCTACCTTCATAGCATGCCCATAAAGAGTTTTCCCCTACGTCAGTGGGAGGAACCCTTAGTTTCTACCCGCTGGCCTAGTCTTCGGCTCATAATCGAGCCAACGACAATGCTGTAGGATGCAGGGTGCACTACAACCCTCACAATCTTCACTTTCCGCAGAGCAGACAGTGAACATTGTGATGGTGATGGCCAGGGGGGACCATGCACTGCCCATGTAAAGTGCATAGGCAGTGCAGGGGCCACCTTAGGGCCCCCTGCTCCCGCTCTCCACCAACCTTTTTATGGCAGTGCTACCATTTAAAAATCTGAAAACATTTTTTAAGATAGATTATATTTTTATCTTTAATTTGACACTAAAATGAATAGAATCGTAAAAGGGAAATCAGAGATATGAATTTTTAAAGATTAAGGCCCTCATTACAACCTTGGCGGTCGGTGATAAAGCAGCGGTAATACCGCTAACAGGCCAACGGTAATAAATATGAAATTATGACCACAGCGGAAACAGCTCAGACAGACAGACGTTTTGAGACACTGACCGCCAGGGCGAAATCAACAGGCACCACGGCGGTGACCGACAAGAGGCAGGCGGAAGACAATGTACCTCCCACAGTAATATGACACACCTATCCGCCACATTTTCCGGGGCGGTACCAATGACATCAAAAGCCTGGCGGAAACACTGCACAGAAGGGAAACAACTCACCTCTGGAGACTCAAGGAAGAACCACGCCGCCATGGAGCCCGAGTTGCATGTCTTCCCCATGCTCTTCTACCTTCTGCTCCATTACGAACACCAATGCCGGCGAAGACAACCACGGTGAGTACAGCCGCCTAGCACACAGGAGAGGGGGAGGAAAAAGAGAGTGACACACACACGCAACATGCAACACCCACACCCCCAACACCGCACACACAACCAGATGCAGTAACATAACATAAACACCTCCTACTCCTCAGGAATAATGCAAGGACAACTACTGTAGTGTAAAAAGGCTGTATTTTCAGATAAATATAGGTGAAATTTGGGCATCCAAATCAAAAAGTATATACATATTTACGATGCAAGGGACACTGCCCAGTCCTCAATGTCAGTGGGCCACAGGGCCACATCACAAAGTCCAAGGCCCAACCTCACTCCTGCAACAACACAGAGAGAAAACTGCAGGGGCATCAGGTCGCAAATAGACAGGCACCTCAGGGGGACGGGGAATAGGGGGGCACCTCAGCTGGAAGATGATACAATGCCACTGGTCCTGGAGGGGGCAACATGCCCATCACTCTGTCCTGGGGAGTGCAAGGCCACAGTCTCTCAAGTGGGTGATTTGCCCACTGCTTGGTCCTGGGGACTGCAAGGCCACAGTCTCTCAAGTAGGTGATTTGCCCACTGCCTGGTCCTGGGGAGTGCAAGGCCACTGTCTCTCAAGGGAGTGCAAATCCACAGTCTCTCAAGTGGGCGATTTGCCCACTGCTTGGTCCTGGGGAGTGCAAGGCCACAGTGTATCAAGTGGGTGATTTGCCCACTGCTTGGTCCTGGGGAGTGCAAGGCCACAGTCTCTCAAGTGGGTGATTTGCCCACCGCCTGGTCCTGCGGAGTGCAAGACCACAGTCTCTCAAGTGGGTGACTACTTCCACTGGTTCTTGAGGGTGCATTGTGTCCAGTGATTTTCATCCCGGGAAGGATGGGGTGAGTGGATAGCTTCTTCCACTGGTTCTGGAGGGGGGATTGTGCCCAGTGAGCTTCATCCTGGGAGGGATGGGGTGAGTGGATAGCTTCTTCCACTGGTTCTGGAGGGGGCATAGTGCCCAGTGATCTTCACCTTGGTAAGGATGGGGTGAGTGGATGGCTTCTCCACTGGTTCTGGAGGGGCCACATGCACTGTGATGCAGATCTTGGGGAGTGCAAGGTCACAGTCTCCCACCTGGGTGTCAGACCCACAGTATTTGCTTGGGCCAGGCCGCACAACAGCCCATGGACGCAGGACTACACACTGTCGGCCGGCGGTGACAGCTGCTCAGTGGTGGCGCTACTGGTGGCAGTGCTGGCAGTGGTGGAGGGAGGCTCCAGCCCTTCCCCTGCAGCCTCGGACAGCTGCCCACTGGGGCTGCTGCTTCCAGCAGTGGTGCTGGAGGCGGTTTTGGCAGTGGTGGGGGGAAGGCTCCAGCCCTTCCTCTGCAGCCTCGGACGGCTTCCCACTGGGGCTGTTGCTGTTGGCAGTGGTGCTGGTGGCGGTGCTGTCAGTGGTGGAGGGAGGCTTAAGCCTTTCCCCTGCAGCCTTGGACGGCTGCCCACTGGGGCTGCTGCTGCTGGCAGTGGTGCTGGTGGTGGTGCTGGTGGTGGTGCTGGTGGCGGTGCTAGCAGTGGTTGGGGGAGGCTCCAGCCCATCCCCTGAAGCCTCGACAGCTGAACCACTATGGGTGGGGGGGACTGCTCCTTGCTCTTCCTCTCAGCAGCCAGGGATTGCTCCTTGCCCTTCCGTTTACCAGCTGGGGGTGCCTCCTTGCTCTTCCTTGCAACAGCTGGGGATGCCTCCTTGCCCTTCCTTGCAGCACTTGGTGTAGGCACCCTATCAGTGTGGCTGCCTGGTGCCTGGGATCCCTTCCCACCTGGTGTAGCTGAGGACACTGTGCCAGTGGACTGGGTAGCTGAGGTGCTTGGCTGGGTTCAGACCACCCTGGCCTGACATGAGGGATGGGGGGGAGGAGGGCTAGCGAAGAGGTCAATGTTGGTGAGGAAAATCTTCTTAGGGCGGGAAGAGAGAGATGGTTTGGAAGTGGAGGAAGAGGGAGTTGTTGTAGGAGCAGTCTGTATGCTGTGTTAGGACGCAGATGCATGGGCTGGATGCTGTTGTGAGGTGGATGGCTGTTGGGTGTCTGAGTGCTTGTGTACTTTGGGAGGAGGGGCACAGACACAGTGGAGAGTGTAGGAGGCTGGCCTGTCTTATAGTGGGTACCTGATGGTACTTACTCCTTGTGCCAGGTCCAGTTATCCCTTATTAGTAGATTAATAGTGTTCTAGCAGCTTTGGCTGATAGAGGTAGCTATAGCAGAGCAGCTTAGGCTCAACTAGGAGACATGCAAAGCTCCTATTATACCACTTATATAATATAGGTTCCATATCATAAGAAAGACAGTACTCAGGGTTACTAAAAATAAAGGTACTTTAGTGACAATATGTCAAAAGTATCTCAGAGGATATACTCCCTTAGGAGGTAAGTAAAATACCCAAAACATACACACAAACTAAAATCAGGTAAGTAAAACAGTCAGAAAGTAGTGCAAACACTGTAGAATACAATAGGACGCAATAGGCCTAGGGGCAACACAAACCATATACTAAGAAGGTGGAATGCGAACCACGAATGGACCCCTAGGGTAGTGTAGTGTGTAGAGGGTCGTCGGAGTGTAAGAAAACACTAAAGGTGTCAAAGATACCCCACCCCATGACCCTGGAAAGTAGGAGTAAAGCACTACTATTTTCCCAGAAACACACTAAACTCATGATAGGGGATTTTGCAAAGATCACAACAGCCTGCAAAGCACTGAAGAGGGATTCCTGGACCTGAGGACCTGCAAAGGAAGGGGACCAAGTCCAAGAGTAGTGAAAGTGTGCGGGGGGCAGGAGCCCACTAAAACCCGGATAAATGAAAAGGGTTAAACCCCAATATTGGGGTTCACTCCTATTGGAGTTGGTCCAAATATCTAAGAGGGATAGGCTCCTGACCCCGGGGGGGCAGATTCCTATCTCATTATGAAGAGGAGTTTAACCAAAATGTTTGGTCTGACCCCAGAGCAGTGCAGAATTAAGTTCAGGGACACCCAGAAGGTCAATAGCCAGTCTTGGGTTGACTTTGTAGACACCTCACTTAAGGCACTAGAGGGCTGGATACATTGTAAGAAAGTGAATACTTATGAGGGGTTATACATTTGATGGTGAAGGAGCACATCTTGACCAGTCTTATCCAAGAGAGGCTACGTCAGCATCTGGTGGACTCTAAGCTGACCAACCCTAGAGACCTGGGGGAGGCAGGTGATGAGTGGTTGAGAACCAGTGTGGTTATCAAGTCCAATGGGGGAGATTCCAAGAGGGGCGACTCGGGTCTCCAAAAACCCTAAAGAGGGAGGTGGTAAGCCCACCACAAAGGCTGCCTCTTTACCCCAGAACCCTAAGAAGGAGGGGAGTAAATCCCACTCCAACTCTGACAAGCAGAGGCATGGATACCCAGGGTTAAAGCAGCTCTTGGACAATAAGGCCTGCTTTGACTGTCAGCAGTCAGGTCACTTCAGAGGAGATGCAGTATTTCCAAAAGAAGTGTTTAGCACTGGGCTGTCCTAGGCAAGTGTAGCCTTGGAAGAGGACTCCTCAGATGATGAGGTCCTCTTGCAATTGGGCTGGGAAAAATGATCAGATGGTAATTTGGAGAAACACTGAGGTTGGGAGTAGGTACTTTCTCCCCATTGAAGTGAATGGGATCCCTACCACTGCTCTGAGAGACACCTTTGCCAGTCACAGTATAGTGAGCAACCGGTTGGTGACCTCAGACTTATATGTCCCAGGAGAGAACAGGAAAGTCAGGATAGCCACATGTTAAGTCACCACCAAACCTTTAGCCATAGTGCCCCTAGAGAGGGAGGATATCATTGACTATTTTAGGGTGGTGGTCACTGCTGACGAGGGCTACCCCCAAACCCAAAGTCCTGGGGAGACAGTCCCTACAGTTAGGAGACAGGGGTCCTCAAGAAAAGGGAAGAAAAAAAGGAAGGGTGTGGCACTCCTAAAGAGGATTCCAGTGCGCCAAGGCCTTCTTCCCCAGTAGGGGGGAGCCCAGAGTTGGCGCTGGTGAGACCTCACCTGACCCTAAGGATGTCTTGAGAAGTAAGGCAGCTGTCCAGCTGCAGGGTGTTGCCCCTGCACTGACAGAAGTTTTGGGTGACCTCTTTGGGTGAGCTCAGTGTTGCCCTAGCAATGTTAGGGATAGGGGAGGTGGGCACCTCACTACCTAAGTTGGCAGAGAGAGAGGAAGAAGCCCCCTCCAGAGGGAAGTTTTGGTTTAAGTTGGGTCCTTTCACTGTTGGGATGAGTTCACTCCCCAGAGGGAGAGACCATGACAGGAGGATGTAAGGCAGAGTAGGCCATGTAAATGGACAGGCAGGTTTCCTCACTGTCTTCCTCACCTGACAAGCCAGGAAGACTCTCCTTGGGTTGGGCTGAATCTCCTGGTTGTGTGGGCTAGGGGGTGGAGCTTGTGTGAGAAAACTAGGCTGATTGCAGAGGCCCCCTAACTTTTTGCCCCCATTTTTCACTTTTTGCTAACCAGTCTAAGGGCTTGTGCTCTGTGTAAAATGAGTATGCAAATTGGGCTTATTATAACTTGCTATGTCAACTTACCTAGTCCTTAGTATATGATAGGTCATGTAGTTCTAGGGACCCTAGTATAGGTGGTGCACCCATGGGTGCACTGCTGAGGTAACCAGTGTCATTTTAAAGGCATGCCTGCCTTGCTGGCTGCTTTTAAACTAGTGTTATATGCAAATTCAACTTTGGAATTATAAGTACTACCAAAGGCTTAAACCACCTTATTTTTACATATAAGTCATCCCTAAGGTCCCTAGGGTTGAGTGCTATGTAACTATAAGCAGGGGCCTTATAAAACTGTTTTATAAGCCCTTGTGAATTAAAATAGCCAAATTTGTTTTTCACTCACTGTAGTGAATGGGCTCGATAGGCTGAAATAGGGAGACTTTTTTAATTAATTAAGTCCCCACAGGAGCCAGATACTTTGAGGCTCGTATCATATTAATTGTTATACTAAATCCCACAATTTGCCATTGTTGGATTTAACAAAACTAGTTCAGGTAAAGAGTTTTAAAACTGTACCTGAAAGTTGCCAGCTTCAGCTCTGTAGTGCCCTTCTCTGATTGACCAGCCTCTGGCAGCCTAGCCAGTCTGCCTTGATGAGGTGTGAAGTGCCCTGAGTTGAACGTTAAGGAAATGCCTGGGGGATAAGGTCTGCCACAGCAGATTGTGAAACAGGATGGGGGGAGAGCAGACAAACTGGTCTTCCAAGGAGGGAAGGACATTTGGAGCAGTTCATGACCTTCCCCATTTCCTGCAACCTCAGACAATTAGGTGCCCTCTTGATTACATGAGGAAAGGGCAGGAGAGGGGCACGTTAAGGATTTTTAGACACACCAGTGGGTGGGCTCAGCCAGACCTAACCTCCAAAATCAGTTTCAGCCATGTTGGATTTTTGAAGAATGTTGCTACCTGGGACTGATTTGTGCCACACTTCCCAGGAAGTGGTCATCCAAGAGGTAGTGGTCTGCCTGTGATTGGACAGTCAGCCACCCTCACTTTTCACCCCAGGAGCCATGATAAATATGGCAGAGCTGCAACCACACCTCAGATCCATACAAGAAAAAACATCTGAAGAAGAAGGACTGCCCTGAGAACTTCTGGAAAAAAGTTGTATAAAGGGACCAACCCGCCCTTGACAGTCAAGCAGGCATACGTCGACCGTGACCCAACCTGACTTGTAGATTTGTCCCACTGAAAAGCTCTGGAGCCCCAGACTTTTAGAATTTCACCGGGGGCTTCTTGAATAGCAATCCAATAATGTCAACTTGAAATCGGCTTGCTGTGGAGGGTCATCCGACATCAGAGAGAAAAAGTTGACCGTACTTAGCTCTTAGCATATCGGAGGAGGAATCCAGGAACTTCAGATCAAGAATCAGCTTTGGCCCGAATGAAGATTTTCCTCCCTAAAAATCACCTAAGTCTGAATGTAGAATTCTTCACTGAGTTCTACTGCTATGCATATCCGATGAGGGTTCCAAGGAAGTCAGATCGGATTGGTGACTTCTTCCTGCTGAAAAAAATCTTCAAGAAAAAGACAAGGATGGTCATTCTAAATTTGCCCATAACTGCACCGCCACATAATGAGTAAGGCGGTGAACTCAATGCAACACAGACATCTTACCCCCAGTACCGCTGGTGGAGGTAACCAACTTCAGGCTGGCGGGAACTAATGTCACGCCCACTATAGTATGAGTCACCAGACCACCTGAATATCTGGGGCGGGCTGGCCGCGACAAAAATCTTGGCGGAAACAGAAAGTACAAAAGGAGACACTCACCTCCAAGTACACAGATGCGTCTGCAGCCGCCATGGCAAACAAACTGAAAGTCCTCCCAGCGTTGTATCTCGCCATACACGTTCAGGGTCAGTGACAACCATAAGTAACCCCATCACAGAGTGGAGGAAATGGCATCGATCAACACCCACACATAACACACATTCCTGTCATGGACTACGAAGGCCACACACACACACGCATAAAAACGTACCGTAACAGCACACACATACACACACACACACGCGCACACAAAACACATAAAAGCCAAGTACCCAACGCACACACAAAGCCAATCAGATAAGGGCCAAACACACAACACAACACACACAAACACCACCAACAGAGTCATACACATCCATATACAACACCCCCTACACACACAACAACTAGACGACAAACTCCTCAACGCAGTCATAGACAGTCACGTTGTGAAATACCACACATTCACATACACCATAAATTGTATGTAGAAATGACACACAATCAATAGCAGTTAACACACATTCAAACAATGACACAGGTGACATATCACGTACAATCAACATACAAGGAAATCCATAGATGCAACACCATACACATGGACGTACACAACACCCCACACAATCCCTCAAGCAAGCAGTCAGACACAAAACAACATGCACATTGCACAACTCATCTACCCAGCGCATGCAAAAACACAGACACAACCCATAGTCAGACCTCACACACTGTTGCACACAGATGTCACACCACCATGTAGAAGGAAACCAGGACAACCATCTCATCTTGCCAACCACAGCAATGTGGGCAGATGTTTTTGGAACTATCCAAAATGAATAAAATATATACAAAATATGACAAATGGCAAGTTCAATTTGCAGAAATGCAGGACACATAGGGCCAGATGTATCAAACATTTTTGTAATCGCCGTCTGCGATTGCAAAAATGTATTTTGGTATATAACATCTCCAATTTGCGACTCTGTAACTTGTTACTGAAGCACAAATTGGATTTGTGACTACATACTGATTCGGTATTAGGAAGGGGCATGTCAAGGGTGTCCCTTCCTAATACCAAATCGCAGAGGTATGTATGATTGTTTTGTGACCATGAATGCGGTCTCAAAACAATCGCAGTTACCACCAATTTCAAATTGGTGGTAACACATTCGCAAAGAGGAAGGGGTCCCCAAAGGGTGGGATAAGTACTTGCAATTGCTTTATAACTTTGTTACTGGTGCTTTTCACAAGAAAAGCTTACTCCAATACTTAGAGCATACATAGTATATACCTAGAAGTAATGTTCTAACTTTCTTAAATGTTCTTTTAACTTTGCAAAAGTTTTTACAAGGTTCTGAAAAGTTTTCTTCTTTTCTCTAAAATGTTAGGTCTGTTATTCTACTAACGTTTTACTCACTTTCCCAAAATTGTTCACTTTCAATATGTCTTCTGTAGAAGCTACCCCTAGAGTTGTAAAAATCTTAACTTTAAAAGTTTGAGGGATCTCTGCATTGAAAGAAGTTTGGGGATTGGGAAGAACCCCAATAAGGAGTTCCTCTTAAATCTTCTTCTCCTATATGACCAGGGAATCAGCACTGATCCAGATCAGACAGGGGAAGCGGTAAAGTATGATTCCAACCAGGAAGGCTCAGAGGAGCAAAATGACAATCCTGGGGAGGGTACTTCTACAGATTTGTCTGTTAACAAGCCCCTTAGTACAACTGGTAGTGGGAAGGGTTCACACAGAAGTAGGGCTCCCTTCACCCCTAGATGCCAGGTCACTAGAGTGGCCCCTGTTAGAGACAGATCTACCTCTTCACATTCTCAGGATGCAGAATGGTCAAGACCTTCTC
This sequence comes from Pleurodeles waltl, assembly GCF_031143425.1. Classification (NCBI taxonomy): domain Eukaryota; kingdom Metazoa; phylum Chordata; class Amphibia; order Caudata; family Salamandridae; genus Pleurodeles; species Pleurodeles waltl. The sequence continues at coordinate 1,048,445,577 of NC_090437.1, read as the reverse complement.
CTCCCCAGATGTGAACTGTGGGGGAGGAGGTGGGACACCACCGTCCGTCTTGTGGACCACCAGCTGGTACCTGGCGAACATGGAACGTACCTTCCCCCTGAGGTTGTTCCACCTCTTCCTGATGTTGTCTGTTGTAAAGTGGATTATTGGTAAGGGCAGGTAAGTACCAAAACGTAGCAATAGGCCACAACTCCCTACTTAATGCACAATATTAAAATCCTGGCTCAACCCTTGGTAGCTTGGAAATGAACCATAAGGCTTAACTTAGGAGCCTTATTATGAGTTCGGCGGATGGTTTAGGCAGGCGATGGGGGGTTGCTGCCATAGTGGCAACCTTCATGCCAGGCCCATTAAGAGTTTTCCCCTACGTCAGTGGGAGGAAACCTTAGTTTCCACCTGCTGGCCTAGTCTCCGGCTCATAATCGAGCCAACGACAATGCTGTAGGATGCAGGGTGCACTACAACCCTCACAATCTTCACTTTCCGCAGAGCAGACAGTGAACATTGCGATGGTGATGGCCAGGGGGGACCATGCACTGCCCATGTCAAGTGCATAGGCAGTGCAGGGGCCACCTTAGGGCCCCCTGCTCCCGCTCTCCACCAACCTTTTAATGGCGGTGCTACCATTTAAAAATCTGAAACCATTTTTTAAAATAGATTATATTTTTATCTTTAATTTGACACTAAAATGAATAGAATCGTAAAAGGGAAATCAGAGATGTGAATTTTTAAAAATTAAGGACTTCATTACAACCTTGGCGGTCGGTGATAAAGCGGCGGTAATACCGCTAACAGGCCAACGGTAATAAATATGAAATTATGACCACGGCGGAAACAGCTCAGACAGACAGCCGTCTTGACACACCGACCGCCAGGGCGAAATCAACAGGCACCACGGCTGTGACCGACAAGAGCCAGGCGGAAGACAATGTACCTCCCACAGTAATATGACACACCTATCCGCCACATTTTCCGGGGTGGTACCAATGACATCAAAAGCCTGACGGAAACACTGCACAGAAGGGAAACAACTCACCTCTGGAGACTCAAGGAAGAACCACGCCGCCATGGAGCCCGAGTTGCATGTCTTCCCCATGCTCTTCTACCTTCTGCTCCATTACGAACACCAATGCCGGCGAAGACAACCACGGTGAGTACAGCTGCCTAGCACACAGGAGAGGGGGAGGAAAAAGAGAGTGACACACACATGCAACATGCAACACCCACACCCCCAACACCGCACACACAACCAGATGCAATAACATAACATATACACCTCGTACTCCTCAGGAATAATGCAAGGACAACTACTGTAGTGTAAAAAGGCTGTATTTTCAGATAAATATAGGTGAAATTTGTGTATCCAAATCAAAAAGTATATACATATTTACGATGCAAGGGACACTGCCCAGTCCTCAATGTCAGTGAGCCACAGGGCCACATCACAAAGTCCAAGGCCCAACCTCACTCCTGCAACAACACAGAGAGAAAACTGCAGGGGCATCAGGTCGCAAATAGACAGGCACCTCAGGGGGACGGGGAATAGGGGGGCGCCTCAGCCGGAAGATGATACAATGCCACTGGTCCTGGAGGGGGCACCATGCCCATCACTCTGTCCTGGGGAGTGCAAGGCCACAGTCTCTCAAGTGGGTGATTTGCCCACTGCTTGGTCCTGGGGACTGCAAGGCCACAGTCTCTCAAGTAGGTGATATGTCCACTGCCTGGTCCTGGGGAGTGCAAGGCCACTGTCTCTCAAGGGAGTGCAAGGCCACAGTCTCTCAAGTGGGTGATTTGCCCACTGCTTGGTCCTGGGGAGTGCAAGGCCACAGTGTATCAAGTGGGTGATTTGCCCACTGCCTGGTCCTGGGGAGTGCAAGGCCACAATCTCTCAAGTGGGTGATTTGCCCACTGCCTGGTCCTGGGAAGTGTAAGGCCACAGTCTCTCAAGTGGGTGATTTGCCCACCACCTGGTCCTGGGGAGTGCCAGACCACAGTCTCTGAAGTGGGTGACTACTTCCACTGGTTCTGGAGGGGGCATTGTGCCCAGTGATTTTCATCCTGGGAAGGATGGGGTGAGTAGATGGCTTCTTCCACTGGTTCTGGAGGGGGCATTGTGCCCAGTGAGCTTCATCCTGGGAGGGATGGGCTGAGTGGATGGCTTCTTCCACTGGTTCTGGAGGGGGCATTGTGCCTAGTGATCTTCACCTTGGTAAGGATGGGGTGAGTGGATGGCTTCTCCACTGGTTCTGGAGGGGCCACATGTCCTGTGATGCAGATCTTGGGGAGTGCAAGGCCACAGTCTCTCAAGTGGGTGATTTGCCCACTGCTTGGTCCTGGGGAGTGCAAGGCCACAGTGTATCAAGTGGGTGATTTGCCCACTGCTTGGTCCTGGGGAGTGCAAGGCCACAATCTCTCAAGTGGGTGATTTGCCCACTGCCTGGTCCTGGGAAGTGTAAGGCCACAGTCTCTCAAGTGGGTGATTTGCCCACCGCCTGGTCCTGGGGAGTGCCAGACCACAGTCTCTCAAGTGGGTGACTACTTCCACTGGTTCTTGAGGGGGCATTGTGCCCAGTGATTTTCATCCTGGGAAGGATGGGGTGAGTGGATGGCTTCTTCCACTGGTTCTGGAGGGGGCATTGTGCCCAGTGAGCTTCATCCTGGGAGGGATGGGGTGAGTGGATGGCTTCTTCTACTGGTTCTGGAGGGGGCATTGTGCCTAGTGATCCTCAACTTGGTAAGGATGGGGTGAGTGGATGGCTTCTCCACTGGTTATGGAGGGGCCACATGCCCTGTGATGCAGATCTTGGGGAGTGCAAGGTCACAGTCTCTCAAATGGGTGTCAGACCCACAGTATTTGCTTGGGCCAGGCCGCACAACAGCCGATGGACGCAGGACTACACACTGTCGGACGGCGGTGACAGCTGCTCAGTGGTGGTGCTACTGGTGGCAGTGCTGGCAGTGCTGGCAGTGCTGGCAGTGGTAGAGGGAGGCTCCAGCCCTTCCCCTGCAGCCTCGGACAGCTGCCCACTGGGGCTGCTGCTTCCAGCAGTGGTGCTGGAGGCGGTTCTAGCAGTGGTGGGGGGAAGGCTCCAGCCCTTCCTCTGCAGCCTCGGACGGCTGCCCACTGGGGCTGTTGCTGCTGGCAGTGGTGCTGATGGCGGTGGCGGTGCTGTCAGTGGTGGAGGGAGGCTTAAGCCCTTCCCCTGCAGCCTTGGATGGCAGCCCACTGGGGCTGCTGCTGCTGCTGACAGTGGTGCTGGTGGTGGTGCTGGTGGCGGTGCTAGCAGTGGTTGGGGGAGGCTCCAGCTCATCCCCTGAAGCCTCGACAGCTGAACCACTATGGGTGGGGGGGACTGCTCCTTGCTCTTCCTCTCAGCAGCCAGGGATTGCTCCTTGCCCTTCCGTTTACCAGCTGGGAGTGCCTCTTTGTTCTTCCTTGCAGCAGCTGGGGATGCCTCCTTGCCCTTCCTTGCAGCACTTGGTGTAGGCACCCTATCAGTGTGGGTGCCTGGTGCCTGGGATCCCTTCCCACCTGGTGTAGCTGAGGACACTACTGTGCCAGTGGACTGGGTAGCTGAGGTGCTTGGCTGGGTTCAGACCACCCTGGCCTGACGTGAGGGATGGGGGGGAAGGGCTAGGGAAGAGGTCAATGTTGGGGAGGAAAATCTTCTTAGGGCGGGAAGAGAGAGATGGTTTGGAAGTGGAGGAAGAGGGAGTGGTTGTAGGGGCAGTCTGTATGCTGTGTTAGGACGCAGATGCATGGGCTGGATGCTGTTGTGAGGTGGATGGCTGTTGGGTGTCTGAGTGCTTGTGTACTTTGGGAGGAGGGGGCACAGACACAGTGGGATAGTGTAGGAGGCTGGCCTGTCTTATAGTGGGTACCTGATGGTACTTACTCCTTGTGCTAGGTCCAGTTATCCCTTATTAGTAGATTAATAGTGTTCTAGCAGCTTCGGCTGATAGAGGTAGCTATAGCAGAGCAGCTTAGGCTCAACTAGGAGACATGCAAAGCTCCTATTATACCACTTATATAATATAGGTTCCATATCATAAGAAAGACAATACTCAGGTTTACTAAAAATAAAGGTACTTTATTTTAGTGACAATATGTCAAAAATATCTCAGAGGATATACTCCCTTAGGAGGTAAGTAAAATACCCAAAAACATACACACAAACTAAAATCAGGTAAGTAAAACAGTCAGAAAGTAGTGCAAACACTGTAGAATACAATAGGATGCAATAGGCCTAGGGGCAACACAAACCATATACTAAGAAGGTGGAATGCGAACTACGAATGGACCCCTAGGGTAGTGTAGTGTGTAGAGGGTCACTGGGAGTGTAAGAAAACACTAAAGGTGTTCAAGATACCCCACCCCAAGACCCTGGAAAGTAGGCGTAAAGCACTACTATTTCCCCAGAAACACACTAAACTCGCGATAGTGGATTTTGCAAAGACCACAACAGCCTGCAAAGCACTGAAGAGGGATTCCTGGACCTGAGGACCTGCAATGGAAGGGGACCAAGTCCAAGAGTAGTGAAAGTGTGTGGGGGGCAGGAGCCCACTAAAACCCGGATGAAGGTGCAAAATGGCTGCCTCCAGATGTTTGAAGCTGTAGATTCTACAATAACGAAAGATGCTAGGAACTTCTCCTTCATGCAGAAGATGTCCACAGAGTGCTTGAGGATACAGAGTACTTCTTTGGCAAAAGACCACAAACAAGCCTTGCAAGCTGCAAGAGTCACGGTTGAAGAAAAAGGGTGCTGCCCAAGCCAGAAAGGACCAGGAGGTCGGCACTTGGGAGAGGAGACAGAGGGGCCCCTCAGCAATGGAGAGAGCCCACGCACAAGAAGATAGCACCCACAGAAGCACTTGAACATGGGTTCAAGAAGTCTGAACACAGCAGTCATGTCAACACTGCAAAAGAGGGTCCCACGAAGCTGGAGATCAACTCAGGGAGCTGAGAATTGCAGGACAGAGTGCTGGGGACCTGGGCTAGGCTGTGCATGAAGGATTTCTTGGAAATGTGTACAGAAGCCCTAGTAGCTGCAGTTGACATGGTGCACAGGATTACTGTGTGGAGAGGGGAGGCAAGGACTTACTTCCTCCAAATTTGGACAGTTGGACCACTGGACAGTTTGGGTCACTTGGGTCCACCACCTGTGTTCCAGGGGCCATGCTCGTCAGGATGAGAGGGGTCCCAGAGTACAGGTGATGCTGAAGTTTGGTGCCTGCTGGAGCAGGGGGGAGATTCCGTCAATCCACGGGAGATTTCTTTGTGGCTTCCAGTGCAGGATGAAGGCAGGCAGCCCCAAAAGCATGCACCACCAGGAAACAGTCAAGAAAACCAGCAGGATTAGGAGCTACAATGTCGCAGGTAGTTTTCTTGCTACTTTGTTGCAGTTTTGCAGGCTTCCTGGAGCAGTCAGCGGTCGATCCTTGGCAGAAGTCGAAGAGAGAGGTGCAGAGGAACTCTGATGAATTCTTGAAGTCGTTTACTGAGGAAAAGCCCACTGGAGAGACCCTAAATAGACCTCAGAGGCGGATTGGCCACCTAGTCAGGTAAGCACCTATCAGGAGGGGTCTCTGACGCCACCTGCTGGCACTGGCCACTCAGAGGCCTCTAGAGTGCCCTCACACCTCTGGATTCAAGATGGCAGAGGCCTGGGACACACTGGAGGAGATCTGGGCACCACCCTGAGGTGGTGGTGGACAGGGGAGTGGTCACTCCCCTTTCCTTTGTCCAGTTTCGCACCAGTGGAGGGACTGGGGGTTCCCTAAACCGGAGTAGAATGGCTTATGCAAGGAGGGCACCATCTGTGCCCTTCAAAGCATTTCCAGAGGCTGGGACAAGCTACCCCTCCCCAGCCTTTAAAACCTATTTCCAAAGGGAGAAGGTGTAACACCCTCTCTCAGAGGAAATCCTTTGTTCTGCCTTTCTGGGACTGGGCTGCCCAGACCCCAGGAGGGCAGAACCCTGTCTGTGGGATGGCAGCAGCAGTAGCTGCAGAGAAAACCCCAGAGAGCTAGTTTGGCAGTACCCGGGGTCCATAATGGAGCCCCGGGGATGCATGGGATTTGGCATGGGAGGACAATTCCATGATCTTAGACATGTCACATGGCCATTGTGAAGCTATATATATAGGTATTGACCTATATGTAGTGTACGCGTGTAATGGTGTCCCCGCACTCACAAAGTCCGGGGAAATTGCCCTGAAATATGTGGGGGCACCTTGGCTAGTGCCAGGGTGCCCTCACACTTAGTAACTTTGCACCTAACCTTCACTAAGTGAGGGTTAGACATATAGGTGACTTATACGTTACTTAAGTGCAGTGTAAAATGGCTGTGAAATAACGTGGACGTTTTTTCACTCAGGCTGCAGTGGCAGTCCTGTGTAAGACCACTCCCCTGACCAGCAACTCCCAGGGGAGGTGCCCAGAGCTCCTCCAGTGTCTCCCAGACCTCTGCCATCTTGGATGCAGAGGTGTGAGGGCACAATGGACACCTCTGAGTGGCCAGTGCCAGCAGGTGACGTCAGAGACCCCTCCTGATAGGTGCTTACCTTTCTCTCTAGCCAATCCTCCTCTGAGGGCTATTTAGGGTCTCTCCTGTGGGTATCTCAACAGATGACAAATGCAAGAGCTCACCAGAGTTCCTCTGCACTTCTCTCTTCGACTTCTACCAAGGATCGACCGCTGACTGCTCCAGGACACCTGCAAAACCGCAACAAAGTAGCAAGAAGAGTACCAGCAACATTGTAGCGCCTCATCCTGCAGGCTTCCTCGACTGTTTCCTGGTGGTGCATGCTCTGAGGGCTGTCTGCCTTCACCCTGCACTGGAAGCCAAGAAGAAATCTCCCATGGGTTGACGGAATCTTCCCCCTTCCAATGCAAGCACCAAACTTCTGCATCACTGGTCCTCTCTCATCTTGGCAAGCGTGGTCCCTGGAACACAGGAGCTAGATCCAAGTGTCCCCTACAGTCCAGTGGCCCTTCTGACCAAATTTGGTGGAGGTAAGTCCTTGCCTCCCCACTCCAGACTGTAATCCTGTGTACTGCGTGAACTGCAGCTGCTAAGGCTTCTGTGCACTTTTGCGAGATTTCCTTTGTGCAAAGCCTAACCCCGGCCCCCAGCACTCCATCCTGCATTGCCCAACTCGCTGAGTTGGACTCTGACTTTGTGGGAGACGACAGCCATGCTCAGATCTTCTGAATGCCTGTTCAGGTGCTTCTTCGGTTGCTGCCTGCTTCTGTGTGGGCCCCCTCTGTCTCCTCCTCTAATGGGCCACCTCCTGGTCCTTCCTGGGCCCTGGCAGCACTCAAAATCTTCAACCACGACTCTTGCAGCTAGCAAGGCTTTTTTGCGGTCTTTCTGTGTGAAAACAACTCTGCATCCTCCAGAACACCGTGGGACATCTTCTGGCCAAAGCAGAAGTTCCTGGCACCTTCCGTTGTTGCAGAATCTTCGACTTCTTCCACCCGGAGGCAGCCCTTTTGCACCTTCATCCTGGGTTTAGTGGGCTCCTGCCCCCCCTGGACACTTGCGTAACTCTTGTACTTAGTCCCCTTCCTTTGCATGTCCTCAGGTCCAGGAATCCGTCTTCAGTGCTTTGCAGTCAGTTGTTGTCTTTGCAGAATCCCCTATCTCGACTTTACTGTCTTTCTGGGGTAGTAGGGTAACATTACTCCTACTTTTCAGGGTCTTGGGGTAGGGTATCTTGGACACCCTTAGTGTTTTCTTAACTCCCAGCGACCCTCTACACACTACACTAGGCCTGGGGTCCATTTGTGGTTCGCATTCCACTTTTGGAGTATATGGTTTGTGTTGTCGCCTATTGCATTCTATTGTGTTCTACAGTGCTTGCACTACTTTTCTAACTGTTTACTTACCTGATTTTGGTTTGTGTGTATATTTGGTGTATTTTACTTACCTCCTAAGGGAGTATATCCTCTGAGATACTTTTGGCATATTGTCACTAAAATAAAGTACCTTTATTTTTAGTAACTCTGAGTATTGTGCTTTCTTATGATATAGTGCTAAGTGATATAAGTGGTATAGTAGGAGCTCTGCATGTCTTCTAGTTCAGCCTAAGCTCTTCTGCTATAGCTACCTCTATCAGCCTAAGCTGCTAGAACACATCTAATCTACTAATAAGGGATAACTGGACCTGGCACAAGGTGTAAGTGTCGCGTGGGCTCTCATTATTCTAAATGAGACTACTGGATTTCTAGGCTGCAGGATCTATAACGGTATGGGGGACTGAGGGGGTAATTCCGGGGACGGAGGAAGCACTGCCAACAGGCTGGCGGTGCTTCAGGGGCAATTCTGACCCCGGCGGTAAAGCCGCGGTCAGAAAAGGGAAACCGGCGGTTTCCCGCCGGTTTTCCCCTGCCCCAGGGAATCTTCCACGGCGGCGCTGCAAGCAGCGCCGCCATGGGGATTCCGACCCCCTTCCCGCCAGCCTGGCTGGCGGGAACGGGTGTTGTGGGGCCCCTGGGGGCCCCTGCAGTGCCCATGCCACTGGCATGGGCACTGCAGGGGCCCCCTAACAGGGCCCCATTAAGATTTTCAGTGTCTGCAAAGCAGACACTGAAAATCGCGACGGGTGCCACTGCACCCGTCGCACACCAGCAACTCCGCCGGCTCTATTCGGAGCTGGCTTCATCGTTGCTGGGGCTTTCCCGCTGGGTGGGTGGGTGGCCTTTTAGCGGTCGCCCGCCCACCCAGCGGGAAAGTCAGAATGACCGCCGCGGTCATTTGACCATGGTACGGTCTTCTGGCGGGGGAACTTTGGCGGGCGGCCTCCGCCGCCCGCCGAAGTTGGAATGACCCCCTGAGTCTGACCCACATGTAAAGAACTCTGTCACCCTAAATCCGGCTTTTGCTCCGGCTAACTAGCAGTGCCTCATTTTTCCCATGAGGAAGGAATGATTTGGCAGCCGAGCGCATGACATCTTTGGAACTTCTCAGGGAAGTCGTGGTCACTCAGATACAAACCAACTCTATTATTTCCAATATGATCTCATATACAAATGACAAAGACAGTATAAGTTTTATATAATATTTTTAATAAAACGACTGTATTTTAGATATTAAGGCGTGAGCCGCAATAACCAGAACGATACAACACAGTAGGATTGAAATAGTCACCAGGAGAGTAAAACATAAGAACAAAGCTATCATATTGTCTAACAGTTTCTACTCTCCCTCTGCTTGTTCTATTTAGAGCACAGCATGTTAAGCTTCTAGCTTGCCTGTCAGAATCACTGTGGAGACATCAGACCTCATACCTGAGCAAAGACCTGTGATCTTGGTTCAGCATCTGCAACGAGGCAGTCAGCGTCTAGTTGTGGTTCCCTGGTCGGAATCTCCGTCATGCGTGTATTGGGACAAGGAAGTGATTTTATAACTAACATGTCATCGTGATCACAAAATGTCCCTACGCAGGAATGCCAAGTCTAAACTCCTACCACGTCTATCGGCAATGTACCAGACTGTATCCTTGACTGAAGCACAGAGTAAATGTTATGGAGAACTCCAGTGCTGAAGTATGCAAAACAGTGTGATTTGAATAACAAAACAACACCGTAGAACTGGCTATTCGAAAAATAACAGTACGAAGCCTAATAAAAAGCATGTAGAGCAAAGTGCACAGAGGCTCTAAGCTGTCAGCAAATGAATAAAATATATTCAGGGCAAAGTGCATAAAGGCCTAAAGCCTGAAGCTAAAGCGCAACGAATACGTAAAACTGACCACACTACATAAGTACCACAAGGTACCCACTATAATCCAGGCCAGCCTCCTACATTGGTGGCAGCGGTGGCATGAGTACTTGTAACTGCTTTACCACTTTGTCATTGGTGCTTTTCATAAGAAAAACATATACCAAATATTTCAGAACATACACAGTGACCTAAACAGTTTAGCTTTCCTTATCTAAAAACTTCTAAAAAGTTTCTGAAAAGTTTCTGAAAACTTACAAAAGTTTTCAAAAGTTTTCAAAAGTTTTTCTCTGTTCTTTTTAAAGTTTTGAAAACGTTTTTCTCTCTCTGTCCTAAACCTTTTCTGTCATGTCTGCAGTATAGCTTACTCCCACAGTTGTCCAGGCAACATATGGGAATCTAAACTTTAAAAGTTTGTGGGGTCTCTGCATTGAAAGAGGTTTAGCAATTGGAAAGAATCCTACAAAAGATCTTCTCCTCAGCCTTCTCCTAGAAAGTGACAAGTCTGGTCCATCCGAGGATCAGGAGGTAGAGGAAAGGGGTACCCAGTCACAGTCAGAGGAGTCCCCTGAGGTTGCTGGGGAGGGTTCTTCCAAGGACCTGTCAGCTAGCAGGCCACCTAGTGACACTGGTAGTGGGACGGGGTCACACATTAGTAGGGCACCTTTCATTCCTAATGGCCAGGTTACTAGGGTCCAGTCAGTTAGGGACAGGTCCAACTCTGCCAATTCCCACATAACTTCTGTGTCTCACAATTCCCAAGCCTCCCACCGTGAGGATAACTTAATGGAAAGGGAATTCAGAAAGCTGAGGTTGGAAGAGGCCAGGCTGAAGCTTAGACAGCAGCAGCTGGCCTTAGACAGAGAATCTCTAGATGTGGAAAGGGAAAGGCAGAGGTTGGGGTTAGTTCCCCATGGTGGCAGCAGCAGTGTGTTTGATAGTAATCCTGTTAGAGAGCAAGATTCCACAAACCAGCATAAGATAGTCCCCACTTACAAGGAGGTGGATGACATTAACAAGTGGTTTTCTGCACTTGAGAGGGCCTGTATGGTACAGTTGGTCCCTCAAAGGAAGTGAGCTGCTATCTTGTGGCTATCTTTCACTGGTAAGGATAGGGATAGGCTCCTTACTGTCAGAGAAAGTGATGCTAATAACTACAAAGTTTTGAAGGATTCACTCTTGGATGGATTTGGCTTAACCACTGAACAATACAGGATTAAGTTCAGAGACACCAGAAAAGAGTCCTCCCAAGACTGGACAGACTTTGTAGACTGTTCAGTGAAGGCCTTGAAGGGTTGGTTACATGGCAGTAAGGTGACTGACTATGAAAGCCTGTATAATCTAATCCAGGGAGAGCATATTTTGAACAATTGTGTGTCTGATTTGTTGCACCAGTACTTGGTAGACTCAGATCTGACCTCTCTCCAAGAATTAAGAAAGAAGGCAGAGAAATGGGTCAGACAAGAGTGAACAGAAAAGTTCATACAGGGGGTGACGAGGATGGCAAGAAGAAGGATGGTAATTCTTCTGACAAGGGTGGGGACAAAGATAAACATTCTGGGGGTCATTCTGACCCTGGCGGTCGGTGACCGCCAGGGTCACCGACCACGGGAGCACCGCCAACAGGCTGGCGGTGCTCCGTCGAGCATTCTGACCGCGGCGGTTCAGCCACGGTCAGAAACGGAAAGTCGGCGGTCTCCCGCCGACTTTCCGCTGCTCGGGAGAATCCTCCATGGCGGCGGAGCGCGCTCCGCCGCCATGGGGATTCTGACACCCCCTACCGCCATCCTGTTCCTGGCGGGTCTCCCGCCAGGAACAGGATGGCGGTAGGGGGTGCCGCGGGGCCCCTGGGGGCCCCTGCACTGCCCATGCCACAGGCATGGGCAGTGCAGGGGCCCCCTAACAGGGCCCCACCATGATTTTCACTGTCTGCTGAGCAGACAGTGAAAATCGCGACGGGTGCCACTGCACCCGTCGCACCCCTGCAACTCCGCCGGCTCCATTCGGAGCCGGCATCCTCGTTGCAGGGGCATTTCCGCTGGGCCGGCGGGCGCTCTTTTGGAGAGCGCCCGCTGGCCCAGCGGAAATGTAAGAATGGCCGCCGCGGTACCGCGTTGCGGTCATTTGTCGGCGGGACTTTGGCGGGCGGCAGGGCCTCTGAGTCTTCATCAGGCCCACAAAAATCCTCTGGGGGTGGTGGGTCCAAATCTTCTTCTCACAATCAGAAAAAGCCTTGGTGTTATTTATGTAAAGTAAAAGGCCATTGGGCAAGTGATGCCACTTGTCCAAAGAAAAACACCAAACCTCCCACCACCCCAACCCCAACTGCAAATTCTAGTGCCCCTAGTAATAGCAGTGGTGGTGGGAAGTCTACTACAAATAGCCAATCCAAGGGTGTAGCTGGGCTCACTATTGGCAGTGTAGTTGGGGTTGGTCTTGTTAGGGAGACCACAGAGGCTGTTTTAGTCTCTGAAGGTGGCATTGCCTTTGCCACCTTGGTTGCTTGCCCCCTTAATATGGGTAAGTACAAGCAACTTCCCCTAATTAATGGTGTTGAGGTTGAGGCCTGCAGGGACACAGGAGCCAGTGTAACTATTGTTATGGAGAAACTGGTTCACCCCGATCAACACCTACTTGGTCAGCAGTACCAAGTGACTGATGCTCACAGTAACACACTTAGCCACCCCATGGCTGTTGTGAATCTCAACTAGGGGGGTTACTGGTCCAAAGAAAGTTGTGGTAGCCACTGAATTACCTTTAGATTGCTTACTAGGCAATGATTTGGAGACTTCAGCTTGGGCTGAAGTAGAGTTAGAGGCTCATGCAGCAATGCTGGGCATTCCTGGGCATATTTTCGCTCTGACAAGGGCTCAGGCCAAAAAGCAAAAAGGACAAGGAAACATGGATCCTGAAACAATGGACCAAGTGCTCCCAAAAGCTAGGAGTAGAAAGGGTAAATCCTTGCCCACTATCCCTCCCTCACCAGAAGATTCCCCTTTTGAGGAAGAGGAATCCTCTCCCTGTGCAGAACCTACACCAGATGAGCTGGCAGCAGACACTGCTGAGCTTTTGGGTGCAGGGGGGCCTGCTAGGGAAGAGTTCAGTGTGGCACAGCAGACCTGTCCCACACTAGAGGGTTTGAGACAGCAAGCTGTCAAACAGCAGAATGGGGATGTCAGTGATAGCCATAAGGTGTATTGGTAATACAACCTCTTGAGTCAAGGGACCCTAAACCTGGAGCTGCCAGGAGATTTGTAATCCCTTTGCAATACAGAGAGTTTCTTCTTACCTTGGCACATGACATTCCCTTGGCTGGGCATTTAGGCCATAGTAAAACATGGGACAGACTTGTTCCACATTTTCACTGGCCCCATATGTCAGACACAAAGGAGTTTTGTTGTTCCTGTGTCACCTGCCAAGACAGTGGCAAGACTGGTGGCACCCCAAAGGCTGCCTTAATCCCACTGCCAGTGGTTGGGATGCCCTTTGAAAGGGTAGGGGTTGATAGTGTTGGCCCCCTTGACCCTCCAACAACTTCTGGCAATAGATTCATCCTTGTGGTGGTGGACCATGCAACAAGGTATCCAGAAGCCATCCCCTTAAGGACCACTACAGCATCTGCCGTGGCAAAGCCCTCCTGGGAATCTTTTCCAGGGTGGGTTTCCCTAAGGAAGTGGTGTCAGACAGAGGTAGTAACTTCATGGCTACATACCTCAATGCAATGTGGATGGAGTGTGGTGTTACCTAGAAATTCACCACCCCTTATAATCCACAAACTGATGGATTGGTTGAGAGGTTTAATCAAACTCTGAAAGGCATGAACATGGGACTCTCTGAAAAACTCAGAAGGAGATGGGATGCCCTCTTGCCATACCTACTTTTTGTCTACATGCAGGTACCCCAAGAAGGAGTGGGCTGCAGCCTCTTTGAACTCCTATTTGGTCACCCTCTTAGGAGGTTTGGGAACAACCTTGAAAACCTCCAAAGCAAGACACTGTGGACTATGTACTTGGCCTGAGAATTAGAATGGTTGAGTACATGAAAAAGGCCACTAAAAACCTTCAGGCCAGCCAAAGCTCCAAAAGCAATGGCATGACCAGAAGCCTGTCCTGACAGAGTACCTCCCAGGACAGAAGGTGTGGTTATTGGAGCCTGAATCCCCAAGAGCACTCCAGGACAAATGGAGTGGACCCCATTTAATTGTAGAAAATAAAGGTGAGGTAACCTATCTGGTAGACCTGGGCACTGCCTGAAGTGCTTCATGTCAACCCCCTAAAGTCTTACTATGACAGGGCTGACTTAACCCTGCATATGGCTACAGATGAGGGACAGTAAGAAGAGAGTGACGCTCTCCCTGATCTCTTCTCCAACACTGAAGCTGATGGCTTAGTGGAAGGAGTGGTTCTTGCAGACTGCCTTACTGCTGAGCAGAAAGAAGACTGTAAAAATCTGCTTGGTCAGTTTTCTGAACTCTTCCCACTCACACCTGGTACATCTACTTGGTGTGAACATTTGACACTGGAGACAGTTTACTTGTCACAAGTAAAATTTAACGGCAACCTGACCATGTCAGAGATTGCATAAAATCAGAAGTTCAGAATTGTTAGACCTTGAAGTTATTGAGGCTTCTGATATCCCCTGGGCCAGCCCAGTGGTGCTTATCCCCAATCCGCATAGAAAAGAAGGAAAGAGTGAAATGCGGCTTTATGTGGACTATAGGGGTCTTAATACAGTAACCAAAACAGATGCTCACCCTATACCAAGGGCAGATCAGCTAATAGATACAATGGCAACTGCCAAGTATCTAAGCACCTTTGATTTGACTGCAGGTTATTGGCAGATCAAAATGTCAGAGGATGCTAAAGCAAAAACTGAATTTTCTACCATAGAAGGGTGTTAGACTTTTCATCCTTAGCGTGGTCTCCCTTAACTTTTTGCCTCTGTTTCCCAGGTTGTTGATGTGTGGAGTTTGGGGTCTCTGAGCTCACAATTTAAAAATACATCTTTTTGTAAACTTGATTTAAGATTGTGTGTTTGAAAATGACGCTTTTAGAAAGTGAGCATTTTCTTTTGCTTATACCATTTCTGTGACTCTGACTGTTTGTGGATTCCCTGTCTGGGTCAGCTTGACAGTTGGGCTAGTTGCACCTCACACTAGACAGTGACACAAAGGGAGCTGGGGTGTAGCCTGCATTTCCTGATGAGCCATCTGTGCTCGGAAGGCGGGGAGGAGTAGTCACTCACACCTGAAAGGGCTGTGCCTGCCCTCAAAAATGCAGTCTCCAACCCCCTGGTGAGTGTCTGGGGCCTTGCCTGGGCAAGGCAGGATTTCACATTCAAGAGAGAATTTGCTTTGAAGTAGGCCTACTTCAAAGGTGAAATTGGGTATAAGAAGGGCACCCAAAACTACAGACTTTTTTAGAACACTTCTGGAAACCAAGAGGAACCTCTGGCTGGACAAGAGACTGAAGAGCTGAGGAAGAAGAGCTGCCCTGCCTGTGACTGTGCTTTGTGGAGCTATCCTACAGTTGCTGGTTCTGCAAGAGTAAGAGGGCAAAGACTGGACTTTGTGTGCCTTCCATCTTGTGAAGATCTCCAAGGGCTTGATTTCGAGCTTGCCTCCTGTTGTTTGAAGTCTCAGGGACAGCAAAGACTTCTCTCTGCCAGCACCTGGAGCTTCTGGAGAGACTCCTACTCTGCCCTGTGGTGCCCATCCAGTTCTTGGGACCCTGAAAGGAGAAACTGGCAGCCTAAGAGGAAGAAATTCATGCATAGAACCCCGTGCAGGGAAAAGATCAACGCAACTCTGATCTGCTGATGGGAAATCGATGCGCACCAGCTTTGTTGCTGGAAATTGAAGCTTGCCTGTAACCCGACCGAAGAATCAATGCACGGAGCTGGAGAAACGACATGCAGCATCGCTGACGAAGGCTGGTGATATTCATCTCTTTTGTAAGAATAAATTTACAAACACAGGCTTCCTGTGTGTGCCGTGTTTGAGCTTGTGTTGTTTGGTGGAGAAATATTTCACAGGGCTGGCCCGTCCCTGACACGAGCACCGACTTAATGGACCGCGCTTTGATGGGGGCCATTTGGAGAAAAAAAAAAATATGTATAGATATATAGATGTATATATATATATATATATATAAATATATGATATTTAAAAAGTATAAATAAAAATTATTTTATTTTTACTTTCTTGTAAGCTTTACTTTTTCTACCCATCACCATATGTCATGTCTTTATCAATCTATCCTCCATTCCCACTTTGACTCATTCCAAATCTATTCTACTACTTTCATCTCCTAAATAACTCTGACTAAGCTCTTCCCTCCTCTTCCACATCTAACTCACCCAAACCTCAGTTTACTACCATGATCTACCAAACAACCCTTATAAATTCTCCCTCATTTCTCTCACCTTTAACTCATCCAAACCCCTTCCTGCTCCTATGATATCCCTAACCCTTTCCACAGACTCTCCCCTCCTCCACCCCCCCTTATGCATCCCAAGCCTACATCCTATTACTATAAACTCCCAATTAACACTTCAGGATTCTTCCCTCCGCCACCCCGCCATTACTCCAGTCAATCGAACTAACAAACTCACATATCAACAGCTCAAATTAACTCATAATAATACTAAAACTGTACTCCTATTTCCCTATACTAATCCACCACTAATTCCTTTTGGGTTCCGGAAAAGCGCTTTGACGCCTTGACGCCTTGTCAGGGGTAGTAAGCGCTATATAAATACTATTACAATTACAATATCAAAGAGCAATGTGAATGTTTGATATAGAGTGAGTCAATAAATCAGTTGGCTTCTATAATGAAAAGTATATCTGTGTAGGAGCCCAAAAATAATGCCCTGGGCACACACTAATGAGAAATACGGTACAAAGCACTAATACTCACTCAAAGTAGTGAAGCGACCAGTTACTACATTTCAATGTGGAGAACCATGGTGTCCTAGGTGGGTGCCATCTTTAAAGAGTCAGGCAGTATACATAGAAAGCACAATTGTTGTGCTGTGTTAGACAAATTAGGGGAGCATCATCTTCTAATGGTAAAAGTATGTTATCTGAGATACACAAACTATAAAGAATTAACTAGGTACAAGTGATATTCAGTTCACATAATAAATCACTAGGTATCAGGCCATCAAAGGTAATCTGTGTTTAAGACCTAATGAATACAGTAAAGCCATGTTTTCCCCAATTGTAATGTCAGAACCACCACCATGTCCATGATGGTTATAATAAAAAGGCTCAACCATTCACCATAGATCCCAATGCAACATCACCTAGGGATCATATTTCATTATGTAAGTGCCCTGATGTCCATACAGCTCCTCATTGATTAATCAATATTATATCCCACATTTTCAGATACAATATATACCAAATATTATTGGTACAATTCACCACCACAAAATGTATTGTAATTATTGATCAATATTAAAATATTTTTCAGTATTGAAATATTTTTCAACAGCTCTCAATCTCAAAAAATATATAGCCACAAATCTATATAGAGCTAGTTTTCTGTTGCTGTACGCCATGAACTCACTAGTGTCATGAGATCTTAGGAAGAAAGACAGTATAGGGCTAATGGGTATCTCTCATCCTTGTGTCAGATTGCCCTAAGTCATTTCAGAATATGTTCCCACATAGGCCTTATGGTGTTGCCAATAGAGATAATTCCTCCGTGTGAGTAATTTTTTGGCTGCGGGAAACTGCCTTGCGTTAATGACATACAAGGTAGGCGGTCCCACCCAAAAAATGACTTTAAGGCCTGTGCGTCTTATTTACTCCTGCATCATTTTGACGGACAGGAGAGGGCGAGCCTTAAAAAACGGCACACAGCCTGATGTGTGCCGTTTTTTAACACCTGGGTCAGGGCAGGCGTTAAGGGACCTGTGGGCTCACTTCCATGGTCTCTGACCATGGAAGGAGTCCAGAGGTGCCCTTCCCTGCCCCCAGGAACACCCCCTGCCACCCCTCGCACACCCCTGGAGGACACCCATGGATGGGGGGACCCATCCCAGGTAAGTACAGGTAAGTTGAGGTAAGTATTTTTTAAAAATATTTAAAGTGACATAGGGGGGCATAATTTGGGCCCCCCTATATGGCACTGTGCCCAGTGACCATGCCCAGGGGACAGAAGGCAAGGGGGCATGACTCCTGACTTTGCTAAGACAGGAGTCATTTCAATGGGGGTTGTGTGTCAAAAAACGGTGCAAGTCCAGTTTGAGGCATGATTTTTGCCTCAAACTTGACTTGCACCATTTTTTAACACACAACCCCTATTTTCCCCTATGCTGGCGCTGCCTGGTTTGAGTAATTTGTTTTTTACTCTGACCAGTCTGCAGCGCCGGCTAACGTCATTCATTAAATAAGGCGCCCACATGGCGCGTAGGGATGGCGTATGCTGGCGGTCAAAAATTTACGCAAACCAGCACCAGTGCTGGTTTGTATCAAAAAGTATAAATATGGGCCTATATTTCTATGAATAAAACAAGACAAAGATAGAAAAACTGAAATAAGTAGAAATGGAGATATGAATTTTTTTAAATATCTGCAACTGTATTGCTTCCAAGCTTCAAGTGCCAACTAAGGCAATCTGGTCCTGCTAGATTAGGGTAAATCCCAAAGTTCAGGCTGATCACAATGGAGTGTGGGCTGGCTACAGGGACCAACCTTGTCCTACTAAAACAGTACCTTGTATGAAAGGTTGTGTTGATGTCAAAGATCCAATGCGAGGAGCAGGAGGGCTGATGCCAAAGTAACTCATCGGTTCCAATCTGTGCAATCGGGGATGCATCATCATCAAGCCACGCAGTTGTTGATGTGATGTCCTCGAGGTACAGCATCAAACTCTTTGAGGTGAAGGTGATATGTCACCGTCGAGCCACGCAGCTGGTTATTCAAAGTTGATGCATCAAGGCTGAGGGTGATGCGTCAATCCTGAGCCATGCAGTCGGTGCTGTAATGTCCTCATTTTCAGTAGCAGTGGTGATGCATCAGCATAAAAGATAGATGTGCCAATTCTGATGGGCACAGTGACGTTGATGCATGTGTTTTTCTGGTTCAGCACAGTGAAACACTCTTCCAAGGCCCAGGAATGAACTGGCACCACTTGGCAGGAACAGCCTATAGTTGGCAAGAGCCAAGGTGCTGGTGGAAAGTTGATGGAAATCTTTGGTGTCCCTGAAACCTCAGAAAAGGAGGCAAACAGACAATCCCTTTGAGTTACTCTTGGTTCAAGTGGAATAGGTCCAGTCCTTCTTATCCAGGCAGAGAGGGCAGCAGGCAGCAGATGGGTTAACACAGCAGAGAAGTAGTTCTTCTAGAGACAGCAGTCCAGCAGAGTAGCAGTAATTGTTGCAGCACAGCAGTCCTTCTTCCTACAGAGGATCCACCGGTCCAGAAGTCTACTGATTTTATAGGGTCAGAGTTATAGGGTCAGAGGTACAGTACTTATACCCACTTCTGCCTTTGAAGTGGGGGTGACTTCAAAGCAGGGGCTTTGAAGTGTAAAGAAGTCTTTGCTTCATACCCTGACTCCAAAACCAGTACCTTTGTGTGGGAGCAGGACACTGACTATTCAGGTGTGTTAGCTCCTGCCTCCCATCCTACCCACGATGACCCACAAACATGAAGATGGCCACTCACTCACACCTACTCTTCCTTTGTGTGAGGCTGTCTAGATGGAATGTAGGACACCAACTGTCATCCCACCCCAGGTGTGTATTGGAGACAGGCTGCAGGCACATAGGGCTAACAGCAGGAAAATGCAAACTTTCTAAAAGTGGCATTTTCAAAATTGGAATAATAAATTTGACTTTACCATTAAAGAGGAATTGACATTACAATTCCATAGGTACTACATATGGACTGCTTACTCCTTCTCATTGAGGAATTACAGCTTGTTACATGTAAGGAATATTAACCTGTGAAAGGGGTAGGCCTAACAGTAGTAAAAAACTACTTTTGGAGTGTTTCACTACCAGGACATGTAAAACTTAAATGTCCTACCTTTTAGTTACGTAGCACCCTGCCATGTGAGCTACTGAGGGCCTAACGTAGGGGTGACATATGTAATAAAAGGGGCATTTAGAGCTTAGCGAGGGGTTTTAAATGCCAATTCTACATGGCAGTCAAACTGCACACAAAGTGGAAGGCCTAAGGCATGTTGAATTGGCTACTTAATTGAGTGGCACAATCAGTGCTCCAAGTCCACTAGTAGCATTTAATTCACAGACTCTGGGCACAGACAGCACACTTAACTAGGGACTTATAAGTAAATTAAATATGTCAATTGTGTTTAAATCAATGTTACCATGTTATATGGAAGAAGCATATGCACTTTAGCCCTGGTCAGCAGTGGTAAAGTGCTCAGAGTTCTAAGGCCAGCAAAAAGAATCTGCAAAAATATGCGGTAAGCAGACAAAATATTTGGGGATGACCACCATGAGGCTGACAGGTCTAACATGTGTCCCTCCCAGCTGAAAGTGTGGACAGTTACCCAGTGTTGAGCATGGCCCTTCTTAGGGGATTTTCCTGAAACATTTTGCTTTTTCCTCCTGGGTTTTTGTTGACTCTCTTTGTATGGCCTTAGGACCCTGGGCACTTCCCCAATGTACTGCAGTAGGAAAGTGCGCATGACCTTCTTACACATGCCAGGAAGGGGCGCATACATGATTGGTTCATGTGTTGTACCCAAGGGTGTCCTGTAAAAATGTACAGCCAATACCCCTGGTGGTTATGGCCCTGGCTACTAGTGGGACATTGTTCTGAGTGTGCCACCCACAAAAATGGCCTGTCAAGCATGTATCCAGCCTGACAATGCAGGCCTGTGTAGACGCAGTTGTGCCTGTGCTTAAGTTGGTGATTCAAACTCTATAGCCAATCCTGAGTGGGCTCCCTGCCACCCCTAGAGCACCCCCTGAAGCACAGAGCTAGTGGTAGATGAAAGTCTGGGCAGGTATTACCTGTTCTTGTTCCTTCTTTTTTCTTTTCTTCTTTTCTTGGGTCTTTTTGTTGTACCTTCCTTTATGTCTTTTCCCCCTTCCCATGTTACCTTTTTCTTCCCAGCATTCCTTGTTCCCTATTCTCTATGGTTCCTACTCTATTCTGTTCTATGTACTTTTCCCTATCTAAGATGGTGTCCTTTTACTTCCTGTTGGTCACTTCCTGTTTTTTGGTATTTAAGGGATGTGTTTTCTTCCTTTCTTTGCGCTGCAACACTTTCTGTTCGGATGGTGTCTTCGCTCCTGATTCCTTGCCTTTTGGTTCTGGATTTCGTCAATTCTGTGTTACCTGAATTTTGTTTCTTTTGATTCCTGTTCTTTTGTTCTTGTTTTCAGGAATCATTCTGTTTGGAGGTTTTTTCCCCTTTTTAGGTTTTTTTTCCCTCTGGCGCTATTTCTGAAGGGCACGAGTGGAAAACAGCTTTCAGGACCCCATTTGGTCACTTTGAGTACAAAGTTATGCCTTTTGGTCTCACTAATGCCCCCGCAATCTTCCAGAGATTTATGGACTCAGTGTTTTCTGACCTTTTGAACCAGACAGTTGTAATTTACTTAGACGATATTCTTATTTATTCTAGACGTCCCGAACTCCATTCTTCCCATGTGAAACAAGTCCTTCAAAGACTACGGGCACATCAACTATCTTGCAAACCAGAAAAGTGTGAGTTCGACAAAACGGAAGTCAAATATCTGGGTTATCATTTAAGTCCCACCGGCATAGCTATGGATCAAGAAAAAGTACAAGCCATTCTAGATTGGCCTTCTCCTTCTTCTATTAAAGAAACACAATGTTTTCTAGGATTAGCAAACTTTTATCGGCAATTCATCTTAGACTTTGCGAAACAGACCAGCCACATAACTCACACTTTAAAGAAGGAAAAATTAACGAAAGGGTTTGTCTGGACTAAGGCGGCTGAAACAGATTTCAAGATTTAAAGAAGGCTTTCACTCAAGCCCCCATCTTAAGACATCCAGATACCAACAAACAATTTATTGTAGTTACCGATGCTTCCGAAAGAGCCATCGGAGCTGTCTTACTCTAACAACAAGAAGATGATGGTCTTGAACATCCTGTTTTCTATTTGTCTCATATACTCTCTACAGCAGAACAACATTACTCAGTACTTGAAAGGGAATTATTGGCTCTGAAAACAGCCTGCCTAGAATGGAGACAGTTTCTGATGGGTTCCAAGGAGCCTTTTGAGGTGAGAACAGACCACCGTAATCTACAATGTTTACGTAATTTTGTATGCCAGAATAGTGGCCAGGCTCGTTGGGCCTTTTTCTTCAGTCAGTATGATTTTTACATCACTTATATTCCTGGATCCCAAAACATTCTGGCTGATGCTCTGTCTCGCCGTTATCCAGATTGTACTCCTTCCCCATCTCAGTATCTACTGGAACCTAGTAAGATCATTGGAGTAGCTCAGTCTTTCCTGGAGGAGGTACAACTGGAATACTCCAGCCTGTCTGACCGCGAAGTAGAGAAACTAAGACCCTTTTTATGTAAGAGACAAGGATATTATTATTATCAGAATCTGTTATTCCTCCCTACTAACAGAGTTAGAGAAAAAGCATTACAAATGTGCCATGATTCGCCGGTTGCTGGTCATAGAGGCATCAAGGCCACACAAGAACTTCTTTCGCGATTTTTCTGGTGGCCTCCCTGGAAGCCGGATGTTGAAAGATACTATTCTCTATGGTTCCTACTCTAATCTGTTCTATGTACTTTTCCCTATCTAAGATGGTGTCCTTTTACTTCCTGTTGGTCACTTCCTGTTTTTTGGTATTTAAGAGATGTGTTTTCTTCCTTTCTTTGCGCTGCAACACTTTCTGTTCGGATGGTGTCTTCGCTCCTGATTCCTTGCCTTTCGGTTCTGGATTTCGTCAATTCTGTGTTACCTGAATTTTGTTTCTTTTGATTCCTGTTCTTTTGTTCTTGTTTTCAGGAATCATTCTGTTTGGAGGTTTTTTCCCCTTTTTAGGGTTTTTTTCCCTCTGGCGCTATTTCTGAAGGGCACGGTCTGTTCTTGGCGTTTCCATTGCCTACAGCACCATGGCTACCAGAAAGAGTCGCCCCTTTCTGGGCCAAAGCCGTACTCTCAAGACCCACGCCACTCGATCTGCGGATTCCAGGCGTAAGCAGCACGTGAGTCGTGACAGCACTACCTTCCCGGTAGTGTGCTCAAGATCATTACCTTACAAACTGTCCACAGGCATGGCAGTGCTCACTGTAGCCTTCAGAAGACCTGAGACCCCCTACACCCAAATGAAACAAGGGCCACTGAATAATGACCCTCCCTGTTGCCACCTGCTCTGAAGGCACCAGCTGACTCCTTACAATAATCATAATGGCTCTTATTTCCCTCAGAGCCTCAACTTCTTGCCTTCTGTATATATTTTACATATCATCTTCACTTCTCTGCACAATATTCACCTTCACTGTGTTTAGGAGCACCTACCAACACAAGTATAATCTTTTTCCTGTGATAAAATGTAATGAAGAAACATAGCAAAAGCAATAAATCACTATTAATGCTACATAGACTGTATATTTGGAATTATTTATTTATTAGATTACCGTGGAAGTCTAGGTGTACTTCCCCCTTGCTCTGACCATTAATTTACTTTCATTTACTACCCTGGTCGAAAGGGTTAGAGGGTACCTGCCTCATTGTCTATACATTAGTTTAGAAAGTAGGCATTTTCCTGCTTAAACCATTCTGTGTCTCTGCCTGCTTGTGTATTCCCTGTTTGAGTCAGACTGACAGTTGGGCTGTTTGTGAATCTCCTCTAGACAGTGAAACAAAGGGAGATGGGGTGTGGCCTGCATATCCTGATGGGTCATCTGGGATGGAATGGAGGGAGGAGTGGTCACTTAAACCTGAATAGGCTGTTCCTGCCCTCACACAATGCAGTCTCCAACCCCCTGGAGTGTGTCTGGGGCCAGGCCTGGCAAGGTAGGATCTTGTGAACAGCAAAGACTTTCCTTTGACATTTTGCCTATTTCAAAGTAAGAAAGAGGTATAAGTAGTGGTCCCAAAAACACAGATTTTCAGATTACTTCTGGAACCAAAAGGAACCTCTGAAAATAGAAGAGCTGAAGAGCTAGAGGAGGAGTACTGCCCCATTGCCTATGACTGTTCTTTGCTGGGCTGGCCTGAAGCTCCTGCTTTTGCCTGAAAGAGGACACACACTTGACTTTATGGTATATTCCTGCTTGTGAAGAATCTCCAAGGGCTTGGACTGAGCTTGCGTCCTGTTTTGAAGTCTCAGGGCCATTAAAGACTTCCTCTGCCAGCACCAGGATGCTCTACTGAGAGTCCTGCCCTGCCAAGTGGTGCCCTATCCAGTCCCTGGGCCCTTGAAAGGTGAAATTGGTAGAACAAGGACTGAAATCCACACACAGGAAGCAATGTGGAGTAACTTTTGACACAGCATCTGCAACGTGGCTTTAAAAACAACGCGCCACCCGCCTTCCAGCTGAAATTTATGCACAACCTGCATCTGTGCTGGGAAATAGATGCATCTCCTGCATCGCGGCTGGAGACACCACGCAACACTCACTTGCAGCTTCTGAAAACAACGCAAATCCCATGCTGCTCAGAGACCATTCAGCCAGATTTCTCCTGCATCATCGCTGGGCATCAAAATCAGTATAAACTGCCACGGACCCGAAGTGCCCCATCTGGAAAATAATGCACAGCCTCACTTGCAAGTGAGAAAATTATGCATCGCTGACTTTTTCAGCGCATGCTTACCCGGGAGGTTTTATTTGTGACGCAAACCAGGTACTTTGTTTAACAATGACATTTCCATTGTTTTCTATGGAGTAAGACTCTGTTTACTTTAAAAATTAATAACTTTACTTGTGTATGGTGGACTTTTGTCATTTTGGTCTAGTTTGGTTTAGATAAATATTGCCTATTGTTTTAAACTGGTGTGGTGTCCATTTTGTAGTATTTCCACTGTATTACTGTGTATGTTCGTACAGATACTTTACACATTGCCTTTGAGATAAGCCTGACTGCTTGTGCCAAGCTACCAAGGGGGTGAGCAGGGGTTGTCTTAGGAGTGTAACTCCCTTACTCTGAATAGAGTGAGGGTCCTTGCTTGGACAGAGTGCAAACTGACTGCCAACCAGAGACACCATTTCTAACAGTTATCAAAGCTATGTTTCAAAGTGGAGGGTATTTTAATGTGTGCTCTAATCCCTTGACTCACTGTATTTGTTAAACAAGGCAGAAATTCCTCATCCCCCTCCTTGACAGTGCCATTTTGCCACCCTCGTCCGAAGAAGTGCAGTATGGTTCAATTCATGCCTGTAGTGTTGGCTGTGCAATGTGTGTCTGCTTCATTAAATGCGCCATTTACAAAATTTTCAATTAATTGCAAACTGAACACATAAGGTGTTTTGTTTTCCCTTCGCCCACTCAGTCATCTCCTAGTACTTCACTCCTTTATTCTTTCCTAAGGTCTTCTGTCCTAGCCTACCAAACAAATTGAAAAATCCATGCTTTGCATATCTCACATTTTTATGGCTATGTGAAGTGTTTCCAAAATATATTTCATGGTTTCCCATACCAGATTTATTTTACATCTGTTCAGATTTTTCCCTTTAGACTTTCATCTATACAGTGACTGAATAATCCAAAGCTGAGGCACATGATGAATCGATGATCAATGACACTCCTCTATTCTATAACAAAAGCTCTACCTAACCGCCTAATCCCTCTGTCTTACTCTGCAGTAGAGTATGTCAAGTTTCCTTTCCTTACTGCCCAACAATTGAATTTATTGGAAAGAATTTGTGGGCATGGCCAGTGAATAAAATGGGACTAGCAAGTGCCTGATTTGATTTCATTTGTGGCGTAAATGATACTCTGTGATGAAGTTTCCAAATACAATCTACATAGCCCATTCCTTTCTCTGCAGTGGACTGCATCGTTTTCCCCACCGTCTTCTTACGACAAACAGCATAAATATATTTGCATTTTCAACAAGAAATGTGTGAAGATCTTATTTATTGACCTGCCTCTTTGGAGTCAGGATAGAAACTTAGTGCATTTGGGGAAGAGCAGGGGCATTAGAATTAAGATTAGATAAGTGTCAACTATAGCTTTCCCAGCTGCAGACAGTAGGAAAGTACTCAAAGCACTGGCTAGCATGTCTCCATTAATTTGGCTCAACAACTTGTACTCCATAGTGCATAATGCCTTACTCATAAATGAGAGGTTCATTTTTCCACTAAAAGTGACTGTTTAGTTACTAGAAAAGCTTTTAAAAGAAAACAAAGGAAATCACTGTGTGTTTACTCTCGTGCTACTAAGCCTTAGTTATTTTCTAGCAGACATGCACTGCTTTTTATGTGAGGCATGTGTAGGTAAACAAATAGAATTGTCCTTGTGACTCTCCTAATCATAATAACATCAAATTCCAATGTCCCTAGGGGACCAGCAATGTAGTGCTACTGTGCCACCCACAACATACTTTTGAAGAACTGTTTGTTCAGAGCATTGTTTACAATTTGTCTTTTTTATTTTTGTTTTTCTCGAAATATGTACTCCTGCTGGTCGACCACTAAAGAGGCAGGAGATAGCAGCCTGTCTGTGGTGGTAGAAGCTGGAAAACATCCAGGCTGAATACCGGCTGTTGATGGTCCTGGAGGAGTAAAAGGATGAATTTGGTTGCCACACAACAAAGACTCAGCTCAGCAGCACACCAGCCTCCTAGCCACTACATTGTCAGCACCATCACCAGCTGACAGGGTCCCTGACTGCACCTGCTGCCACCCCTTCCACTTTCCACTGTGACAGGGCATTGCTCCACCATATCCCGTAGCAAATGGACCAGATTGAGAGCTGGCTCACTAGGATCGAGCAGAGCCTAGACCAGCTCAGGATCCATATAGACAGTGCCCTCTTCTGAGCCCTTTTAAATTTTTGGGTTTTGATTGGAGGGACTTGTAGGTGGAGTGGGTGGGGAGGGACTTGGGATGGGGTTTTCATATTCAACTTTTTATTGGATATTTTGGGGACAGGGCTATATGCTTGGAGGTAGGGTGGGCCTGTTGTGGTTGGTAAGGGTAGGTTTTTACATTTGCTAAAAATAAAAAGGGCTAATTTATTTCACTTGATTTATGTCTTAAATGTTTATTTTGGTGTTTTAATTCACACAACTGTCTTTTAGTGTAGCTAGTTTTTTAAAGCTGCTAAAAAAGTGTATGTATTTTACTTAGACCATTTCTCTATTGCCCTCTGCAAATATATTGACCACCAGGGGATGATTGTCATTGTCTAATTTGCCTACAAAAACCTAGATAGACACATACCACATCTTCTTAAGTAGGAGAGAATTACTAACTAAACAAGTTCACTTCAATCCATAGTTCTTCTCTTTCCTGAATAGATGAAGTGAGGGAGCCATTTTACTGCAGGGCTTTTCCCAAGGTGGTGTCTTAAGGGGGTGGTAGTTAGTAGTAGTAGCAGGCTAGCATAATAGCAAGGAAAACAGAAGGTGCCATTCCCATCTATGCAAGCTCCAACTGCAGGATTAACCAAAGGGTTATCCATCACTGTCAACTAAACTGAAAGAAAACAGAGAGTTAGTGGGTCATATTATATCATAAATTTAGGAAGACGGAGGCCAGCCTACCATAATGTCAGAATTTAGCACACAACAAAGAAGACCTGATATGATAATAAAAACTAGCACTATCAACTTCTTCTGAGCAAAGGTTGGGAGCTAGCTTTTAGAAACTAAACGTAGGGAATAAAATCATGAAGGTAGGAGAAGTGGGCTCAGAGTCAAGAGTGGATGGATAAGGTTAAGCATTTAGGCAATGCACAACACAAGGCATGAATGATGATGTTAATGGGGCAGGTGTGAAATATTGCTCAGGTAATAGAAAGTCATGCAGTAAGTTGGTGCTGCTTTAACCACGTTAGCCTCAGCAAGTGTGTAATCCATTTATGGTGTAAAATTAAGTCACACCCCAATAAATCACACAGTCCGGGGAAGAGATTTAGAGGCTCTATGAAAGGATTTGAAAAGGGATTGGGGCAGAGGTGTTACAAAGATGTACCTTACACAAAAGAAACCATGACAATATTGATTGAGGAGCTGAGCAGCACACCATCATCAATCTGTTGTGGAAAGAAACGATTAAGGTGTAAGTATAACACAGTTCAGCAAAATGCATTGCAAACAGTCCTTCTGCCCCAGAAGGACCCAAGATAGTGTATCTCTAAATGATATGTCTTCTAGGTTTGGAAAATACAAATTCTGGAGCGCTGAACTTAACCTACCCAGTTCTAAAAATGTTGATTGGTAAAGGAAAAATGATACCATATTGCAAAGTTCTTTTTGGAATGTCCTTCACTCTTTGGTGCCTGGCTGTACTTGTTCGGTAAGTAAGCTAGAGTCTTGAGCTTTAACCAGGTTTTGTTCATGCAGGAGAGGACTAGGAGAAGGCCTGCATATTGAAAAAAACAGTAACTGTATTATAGAGTAAAGGAGAAGGACAAAAGAAGCAAGGTAAGCTTCATGAGGAGTCAGGAGAGTACCAAGAAGACTCAGAGGCAGAGCAAAAACATAAGAGGAGTTTGACGTTTGACTCAGCAATGCAGCAAACACATTCTCAGAAGCATTTCCCAAATCAATACACCTCTCTCCAGTCCACAGAGCTGAGTGAGTATTAGGCATCAGAGTCTTCGCCATAATCATGGTTTCTCTTTGAAGTCAATATCTTTCTCCTTCTAGCTGTTGAGGTAGTCCCACCCTGAGTCTTCCATCATCCTGCTCCTTATTCTGAGTAACTCTGTCCCGGTCCTAAACCGAGCGCGGAAGACCTGTGTAGTGTACTGCTGTTGAAGAACAAATAGAGGAACAGAACTGGAGTATTTTGTGTAGATTTGAGTTTGGTATGTAAAGTGACTGGTCTGGTCTGAGGAATGAGGAAAAAGGAGTGGACCCTGCAGGAAAACTTCAATGAGTTTGTAAGACCTATCACTTTCAGGGAAAAATGACCTTCTATCAGCCCACAAACATTGCAAATCATCAGAATCAAGTTTACAAATTAGCTGAACACTCTCCCTCACTGTCTGCTACAGCATACATCATCAATCATCACTCATTGGTGCAATAGTTAGTAGTTAACTTGTCCAATCCAAGCATGGTGGTTGACCAAAATATTATCTCCTCTTTGATGGTAGCAAGTAGCAACACATTGGAATCTGGCATTGGCACTGGCAGTCTTTTAATTAATGATCTTCTGGGGCAGTCCTGCTAGGTGATGTAAAAGAAAGGAAAGGCATTGGCATGTGAGGGAGACAGGCATCATCTCCAATGTCCTGAAGGGAATGTGAAAGCTTCTTCACCGCATATGGTCCAACTCCAATGCGGCCATATATTATGTGACAAAAACATGGTGGGGCAGCATAAATCTCACACAAACATAGGCCCATATTTATACTTTTTGACGCTAAACTGCGCTAACGCAGTTTAGCGTCAAAAAATTTAGCGCCGTCTAACGCCATTTGGATGCGCCATTCGGGCGTCAAATTTATACTTTGACGTACGGCGGCGCAACCAACAGGTGGGAGTCATTATTTCGTGACGCAAACAGCGTCGGTCTGTCGTAAGGGAAACCCACGTAAAAGTGACGCAAATCACTGTGGGTCGATTTACGACAGCGCAATCGTGAAAACGCCGGTTTTTTTCACGCTATTGCGTGACATTTTTGCGCGAAAACTGCACTTACAGGAGAGGAGACCCAAAATGGATCCTAGATGCCCCAACAGACCCCAGGAGGATGAGAGCAGACCAGGACCCAGCCAGGAGGAAGCATACAGGAACCAGGACATGTTAAAGAAAAAAAGAAAGTGTCGCTTCAGTGCAGAGGAGCAGGAAATCCTGGTGAAAGAGGTGACGGAACACCAGCACCAACTTTTCATATCCTCAAAATTGCCACTCAGTAGGAGAGAGGCCATCTGGAAAGAAATTGTGGACAAGATAAACAGTGTGGCTGAAGAACGCCGGACAGTCACCGAGTGTAAGAAACGCTGGCATGACTGTAAACGTAGGACCAAAGAGAAAATGGCCAGGAACAGGAAGGCAGCAATGCAGACTGGAGGGGGGAGTCCAGCACAACAGGAGGCCCTGGACCACATGGAGGAGATGGTCGCAGCCGTCATCCCGGAGGAGATCGTCACAGGGATACAAGGACTGGACAGCGCAGACTACCACGACACTACGCACATGCAGGGTAAGTCGCATGGGGAATTACAATGCAATAATGGGGACTGTAAGCAGGGGGGGGATACCTACTACACAATGCATGTAACTTAGCACATATATGAAGGGGCATGGGGAAAGGGGCACGGCAGGGGGGAATGGCCAGTACTGACCATAGCCGGGGCACGACAAAATACTGCCACCACTACAGTCCCACGGGGACATCCTGTAATTACAACAAGAGAGCCAAGGGAAACCAGTGACAGGTGGGAAGGACACTACCCTGAATCCACATCCAGGCACTTGATTTGCACAAACTATTCCCCATCAACTAGGTCCCTACCTGTAATGCAGTAGCAAATACAACAACTGCAACTTAACTGCCACCACAGTTGACAATAACACCTCTCATCTCTGGGCAGCTATAGTACCAAATGGCAGGAACCCCACCCTGGAACATACATTCCTAAATTAGGGGGTGAGGATGACATCTGCAACTACTCCTAGAAATAAGACAAAGGTACCAGTACACTTAAATGCCGAATGTCCATAACTGACACATACATAAGCCTAAGTAAACAGCAATAGGAGCCACACAGCACTAACGACACACACATGCTGCATACGTCAGGGTCCCTCACGTGCCTGCCTAACAATGCTACATCACAAATGTCATACTGCTCAGACAACAACATTGACGAGGGGACACAGGCAACTGGTCAATGAAACACATCTGCACAGTCTAACCAAAAAATAGGACATTCATACGATAAACAGGCCAATCCAGTAAGACACACATGAGACCCCATCAGATACAAACATCAACAATGTTTACATCCATACCACATCCTAACATTGACATACATAGGTCATGCCACCTAACATGTACAGATCATGCAATGTGAATAAAAAGTGTATGGTGCAGGGCCTGTGAGGCAAGTGTGTTGGCAGGGCAGTCACAACACCCACAGTCAGTCAAAGTGTAGCGTGGCAAGTGAAACGTATACTTTGCGCAATAGCCTCAGGCTGGAGGCCTTTGTGCATCTTACCCTGAATGTACTTATACTCATTTGCTCACATCTAAGTGCCTCAGAGCACTTTGCACTAAATGAATCTCATTACCCTTCCTATCAGTTAATGTAGCAAATAGTCAGTCCTAAGGTGTTGGCAATTAGTCAAATCACCCTGTTTTGCCTACTTCTGCACTGGAGTTTGCCAGAACATATTCACTCTGTGCCCCAGTCAAGGATACCGTCTGGTTCGTTGATGATAGATGTGGTAGGGGTTAAGGTTTGCCATTCCTGCGTAGGGAAACTTTGTCATCACAATGACATATGTCTTTTAAATTCACTTCCTCGTCCCAAGACACGCATGGGGGAGTTTACAAACAGAAAATCACATCTAGATGCTGCCTGCCTTGCTGCTGATGCACAACCAGATCCCAGCCCATTCCTCTGATATGAGGGATGATGTCTCCCCTGTGATTCAGAAAGCCAAGCTCCAAACTTAACATGCAGTGCTATATATAGAACAAGCAGAGGGAGAGTAGAAACTGTTAGGCACCATGATAGCTGTGTACCAATGTATTACTCTCCTGCGGACTATTTCAGTTCTAACTGTGTGTATTGTTTTGGTTATTGGGGCTCACACCTAAATTCCTACAAGTCAGTTGTACAATGAAACTTCATATCAAACAAATACTGTCTGTGTCATTTGTGTATGGGAACATACCGGAAAAGATAGAAATGTGTAGGACCTGAGTGACCACCACTTCCCTGAGAAGTCCCAAAGATGTCATGGGCTTGGACTTCTAAACATTCCTCTGTTGTGGGAGACCAGAGGCACTGCTAGTCTGTCTGAGCTAAATAGAATATCTGGGTGACAGAGTTATTTACAAGTGGGTCAAACTTAGTCCCCCACACCATTAGCTATCCTGCTGCCTAGAAAGCCAAGAATCACATGTAGGATAATGAGAGCCCACCCAAACAAATGTCCCTCCATAACAATAGTGAAACACCGAGGGAGGAGTAGGACAAAAAAATGCATATTCCGAAATAATTACAAATCAACACCTAGAGATGACCTGGCAGGCATGTCTGATAGCTCCATATCATACATGTGACACACAGGTGGGCCATAGGCCTACAACAATGCCCTATGACGGACAGCAGATACCAAGACAAAATCAGAGTACAAAGTTAAGGCATCCAAAGGCTTGTATCTTAGTGCTAAATGATCTCAACACAGACACACTAATTGTACCCTGTTTCTTTGCAGAGGAACACGGATCTCCTGCCGATATGCCTGTCCATGAGTTCCCTGATGACATGGATGACGAGACCATCAACCTCACACAAGAGACCATTGACATGGTCCTCGAAAGCCTCCAAACCCCCCCTTCAGTAACAAGGAGGAGCCAAGAAGAAGCAGCCACCACAGTAGAACCACCCGCCACCCCAATTGTAAGACCTGCCAGCTCCAACACAGCTGAGGACTCTGACGACACTGGCACCAGCTTCGAAAGAACAGTCGTTGGGGTCCAGCGGGAGCTGGCCAAGGAGGTGCGGGTGGGGATGCAAAATGTGGCAGCCAGCCTTGAGGGGGTGCGTTCGTGCATGCTGTCAACTGCTGATCAGGCAGCTGCAATGCAAGCCAGAACATCGCTGTTGGAGGAACTTTTAGTAACACAGAAGGCAATCTGCACAGCTGTCATCCAGTTGACCAAACAACTCCAACAGCAAGCCAGTCAGCGTGTGCACGAATGCAACATGGAACCCCTCAGGGCCGACCTGGCTGCCTACCATCGGGATGTGGCTGCCATTCTGAAAAACCAGCACGCTCTCCTTGCTGCAGTACTGCCCTTCATAACTGGACAGGGATCAGCCCCCGGGATGTCTGCCTCCATGTCTTCTGACACTGAGGTGTGTGTTGCCCCTTCACAACCAACAACAACAAGGACACACCAGGCAACACACACATCAGAAGAAGAAGACATGGAACAGATAACATTCACTCGCAAGAGTACCCGGAAGCCCTAGTCCCTGCACCATGCCCTACTCTGACCAAGGTCCTACGTTTTGACACATGCCAGCCTCACTCCAACTACCCTCAATGACTGTTCGGCAATCTACTGTTTAACTTGTCCACATTGGCTGTAAATGTTTCTCTCCTACCATTTGGCAATTCCTGTTCCTCTGCACCGTCTGTGACATCACCCCAGCATGTCAGGAGCATCATGCACACCCTGTAAATAGGATCACCATTTAAGAATGCACCAGAACGGACTCACCTAACATTGTTAATGGACTTTTTGCACTACTCCACCTAAAAATAAATATCACTTGCACACCTATTGTGTCTCTGTGTCATTTCACACTTCAACTGTGCAGTACATAACTCCAAAGTGGCTGTGTGGCAAGCATGTCGATTCTCTATACTACTGTCCTGATTTCATGTATACTGAAACATCTGTGCAGTGGCCAGGATTGCATCATAGCTTTACTAGACTGAGGAAAATAACTGATGTAGGGACGAAGCACACACAATCATGCTGTGTTGGACAGAAAGAGGCCCCATCCATAGCTATTCTAGACAACTAATGGTGGCTGAGAAATGTAGGCACCTTGCAATACTAAAACAAGACATTATGCTGTAAAATGAAAGGAATGATAACCAAATTACACTGCATCAATCACCCTTACAGTGTATACTACCATGAAGGAAAGTCATGCTCAAGCAGTACACACATGATGTAGGTCAGCATTGACAGCAACAAGACAAGAGTGTGAACAAATACTCATCTACAAAGCTCTCCCTGAACTTCACAATGCTGTCCGACCTATCTATTTACCTACAAAATCAACTCTGGAAGCACTCTTTGTGAAGTAGGATACATACCAACCCCAAATCTTGATGATCTATGCACACTACCAATGGTGGCTCTCCCACATGGTGGATACTTACCAAGTTAGCACACGGGTAGCTGGCATGTTAAACCTCAATAGCCTAGGGATAGCGAGCATAGGACACAAATGTCATACTAAAACTTTCTGCTACACTGATGTCAAGGCCATGAAAAGGTAGCACCTAACGCATCAGGTAAAGGGTTAACAAATTTTTTATTTCCAATAAGTAATAAAAGAGGCAACTAAGGGAAAGATAAACCTACACTAATCTAACCTGACTACTACTAACCCACAACTGTCCCTAACTAACCGAAGCTAAACTTACTCTACACATGTAACGAAACGATCTAAACATCAACCCCCCACCCACCATTATGAGACAAGACACATGCAGGACAACACTTACTAACCTACACACATACTACACTATCCTAAACAAACATATATATATTTTTTTATTTATTTTTTTAATCAGGAATCCCAACATTGCCCCCCACCCACCCACCCACCCACACAAAAAGATAAGATATAAAGAAGAAGGACCCCCCACCCTCTTACCTAACACTAACTAAGCTAATTTCCTACACTTATCCTATAACTAACCCCCCAAACCCAACTAACAGTATGAAATAGGAAAGAGGTGAGAGGGGAAGGGTAAAAGTTCTGGAGGGCAAAATGTCTACTGATTTGGCCTCCGTACTGCTCGCCGGATGGAGCGCACCTTCTTCTTCACCTCAGCCATGTCCTCCGTCAGGGTGTCAACTTTGGCAATCAACCTGTCCAATTTCCTTGACAATGCGTGGAAGTCTGCTGGGTTGATCGGAGGGTCAGTGCAGGTCTGGGTGCCGGTGGAGGTGGATTGTGTTGGTGGAGTGGTGTGGGCACGGGACTGCCCTGCTCCCACCACACGGCTGGGTCCAGGTCTGGATGAGGATGCCTGGTCCGTTGCTGGGTCCACTTGGCCAGACCTGGTGGATGTAGTGGCGGGGGTTGTTGGGGGCACCGTTGGGGGAGCCTGTGGTGTGGCATACCACGCCCCGGAGGCCCGTTCCGAATTGTATCTGCGGGCCATCCTCCGATACCCACACTGCACCTGCAGGATGTGGCTGTACCTCATTGCCCGGCGCTCAAACTGGTTGCGAGCTGCGGCACTCAGGTTTGCAGCTGTGAAGAGAAAAGGCAAATATTGAGCATAGAATTTACAGTGGGTTGAATACCACAATGGGTAATTTGTCCATTACTAGCAATGTATTGGTTGCAGCAATTGTTACAACATAGTTCACGGGAAGGCTCAGAGGAAGTACATGTGAATCATGCATACTGAAGGGCATATCACATATAGCATATCCATGTCTCTACATGATGGATGACATCACCCTAAACTACTCATACAATTCATACCTAAGGCATTATACATTATGGCACCAGCTCGTCCGCATACTGACTTCACTACATATGTCATTCTATGTGATAAGAATCACACTCCTTACTCAATGGCATTTCGAAATAGTTGTGTGCTAAGATTGAACCCCTGGCCATGAATCAGATGTCGACACTATGGGCCAGATGTAGGAATTGATGGGAAATCAACTAGCAAATTGCAAAGCTGAACGGTGTCTCTGACACCGTCTGCGAGTCACTATGGGGTCCCTAAATCCCACCTCATGAACATCAATGATGTGGGTTCCAACTTGCACCACCTTAGCAACTATGGGCACTCACGGGGATGGAGGCCTGCTGGGAACAGCAGAACTCCATAGACGTGACTGCTTTTAAATGAAGCAAGTTATTTGTCACCAAGTGTAGGCCCTTTATCTGAAAGGAAAATGAGCTGCGATTTGTTTAAATTCACAACAATTGATGTTTCGTAATTTACACAATAATTATTGCTCCCCTAGACCACTGGCTGTTTTGTGCAGGAGTATTTTGGTCCACTCACAAAGGTGAAGGTTCACAATGAGGACCCCTTCCAGTCAGCAAGTTGGTTAGCATCCACTTCAAGTGGATGATAACAGCTACTCACTTTGCAACCACGTACTCGTTAGCAAATGGGATTGCCTACCACTGTGATTTGCAAGTAGGGCTGGTAAACTCCTTTATTTTTTTCATTTAGAAAAGCATTTTGCGAATATGTACATGACCACCAAAAACATTTCGGATTAGGAAACAGACGTTTGCAAATCACTAACATCAAATTATGCTATTTGCAATGTGTAGACATTTTGCTACATCTGGACCTAGGTACAAACTCAAGTCACAAAAGGTGTTAAGTACGTGTAACATACTGGTTGCTACAGTCCTAGGTACCCTGTTTCACAGTAACATCCCAGTCTTTGTGGGTGGTGTGGGAAGAACAAACAACAATCCCATGATCAATGCACAACCAGGAGTGTACAGAAAGTTCAACAAGCATGTGCCTTCACACACAACACCTATGAAGGGCTAGCAACACGTTGGAGTCAGCCCAACCTTGTCACATCCCAGGTCCACACATGTCAAAATGATATGACTTAGCCCAACATAACATACTATTAGTGAGGCATGTTTTACAACACACACAGAGGAGGTAGAACACCCATTCACATGATTCAACAGAACACCTAGGCCATTGCACTCAAGTCACACACACTTCGAGGTCACCTTGTGGAAGTACATGCCCCCGGAAGATCCGACCTACAGTGTACACAGTCCATCCACAACTAGGAAGAAGCACTTGTCATCGAAGCCATGTGCCTAAGCTATCTGGGAGACTGTCAGTCTGATATGCTGACTCAGTTAATGTCAAGTTCCTGACCAAGTCGAACATTGACCAGTGTATTCAAAATGAGTCATGCTATTCCCAATTGTCGCACTAATTGAATGACCTACTGCCCCTCAATCTGAGAGATGACTAGGTATTGCTTTACAGAAACATTATTCCAATTTGATATCACACCAAAACAACAAAGCCAATGAACGGCCAGCACATCAAATCATGAATTATCCTGAACACACAGTAATCCATCATGCTTCATTTCCAAACAATGTAAATAGCACTTAGGCAACACTCACTGTAGGTATCGGGGTCGTCAAAATGGGCCACCTCACCAACGGTGTACGGGGCTGGTCCACCTGTAAAGCATGAAAGGAAGATTATACTCAGACTGGGTGAACAGACAAATAATTTCTGTTACAATGACAGTGTGTGAATATTACATGGTAATGATACACTTTCACACATGCTCATCCTGCCTGGCTGACTTTGTATTCTAGATTATCATTGGATGAGTCTCCTGCTCCAGTGACACACCCTACTACACTCATGCAGTGGCCAGGACAGTCATGTGTCGTCCAAGTTAATCCTCCATTAGTAGGCCCCAACAATCATGTGATCCATACATCTCAGCATGTGCATCCCAGAGAGAAACATTCCACAACTGGTTCCATGAGGACTGCATGACCACTCACAATCAAACAGGCTATGTGGACAGGTTCAACACACAGCAACCAGACACACATGTGACATATGTGTGGACAACATGACTAACTTCATGTGACGTGAAGGCAACACACAGGTGTAGCATCATCATGTGTTTGCAATTTTCGGTCTAGCTATGGCGTCTACATATGTAGGTATGTTGTTTCTACATGACGTACTCACTGGCCATTATGACCAGTAGAGTACAAATAGAGCAGTTCACGTGTTGCTTTTCAGACACAAATGCAACAGTACATTCCATGCAGCTACAGCCATCTGGTATGTGTTGCAAAAATGAGGCATCGGCCTGGTAGCATAGGTCTTCATACACATCCGGCAACAAATACACATTTGGACACATATGTATACCTTTGTAGCGCAGCATTTGCATCATTTTGTGACGCAGAGAGGGGGCTACTTAGCAAAATACAAATAGATGTTGCATTTTACTGCTGTTATTGGGTGTACATGTGTAGCAAAAATGGGGATTTATGTGTATGCCCATGGGCCTAGGTTTCCCTAGCATAACACGCAGTCAGCTACTTATTTTGCAGATTGGCTACCAATCATCACATGTTCACGCACACATTCCTATTATTCCCATGTAATTGATTAGTACTCACCAACATAGCCACCAATCCGGAGTCCCAGGTGGTCCAGCAGGTCCTGTTCCCTGCTGATCAGATCTGCCCAGCGGTGCTTGAGTTGATGTATATTCCTCAGACTCCCGTAGACCCGGACCAGGTGATGGCGCACCTTCTCCCAACGGATTTTCCTCGCCTCCGTGTGATACCCCTGTATCACACGGCCCCCAGCCTCCAGCATCAGTGGGAGGAAATGGCTTACGAGCCATATGAAGCCCCCCAATTCGTCCTCACCCATCCTGGACAGGCGAGGCCTACCTGACATGATGAGAGGTGTAAAAAAGTACAAAAGAAAAATGAAAGAAAAAGTGGGAAATGGGGAAAGGTAGAGGTGTGAAAGAAAAAGAAGAAGGAGAAAATTAGCCCAACTAACCCCCCAAACTATGCTACCCACAACAGACTCCCACAAACTATCACAGGTATAGACAAAATAACACTAAACAGACTGAGACAATGTTAGACAACAATAAAAGATTGACACAAAGACAAAATACAAGGCACACAGGACACTAAAGCAGTAAAACACAGGACAACACATTTCACACAAACACACAGTCTAGATAACTCTGAGACTGCAAAGTGAAAGTGAAAGTCAACTCCCAGTACAGATTTGGTAAACAGGATATCCTATTACATCACTTCCTGCATAAAATGGCCGCCGTTTTTATTTTCGCGTAATGCGTCATATTTTCACGCATACACAGATGTGCGTCATATTTTTTTGATGCATTACAGTGCACATGATGCGGAGTGTAAAAATATGATATGAATATTATTTTTTCAAATTGTACATGAGATGACCAACATATTGTGCATGTAGCGTCATTTTTACCACGCATACATCATGGGCGTCATTTTTTTTACACGTACAGTGGTGCACATGATGCGGAGTCAAAAAATATGATATGAATATTAATAATTAATGCTGTACATGAAATGACCAACATATTGTCCATGTAGCGTCATTTTTACCACGCATACATCATGGGCGTCATTTTTTTTACACGTACAGTGGTGCACATGATGCGGAGTCAAAAAATATGATATGAATATTAATAATTTATACTGTACATGAAATGACCAATATATTGTGCATATAGCGTCATTTTTACCACGCATACATCATGAGCGTGTTTTTTTTTTACACGTACAGTAGTGCACATGATGCTGAGTCAAAAATATTGTGGATGTAAATAATAATTTAAAGGTGAAATATCAAGACACTTTTGGATACATTTGTATCTGACTCTGCTTTGTGTGCACTCATGTACATGAACAAATTATGACGGCCATGCTGTATGCGTAGAATATGGAGCAAATTTATCCAAATGTCTTCATGTGTTTAGCTTTGGAAAGGTGATTTGTCATGGTAAAACGGTGCGATGTGAGACACATTTGTGTTTGTATATGACAAATGTCCGTACTTTTATGTATAGACGGCCTTCACACTGTGATGTTTGGGATACGTTAACTAATGTATTGACCATATTTGACAACATATTTGGTGTAATTGCTGATGGCTATTTTGAAATGAGGTTTTTGATACCATTATGTATTCCGTCTCCAAAATGTCCCCACCTTTATGATGGGGATGCTTTTATCTGTAGTCCTAACAGGGAGTGGGAGAGTCACTTTCAGTTTTTATGGGGCTGACCATGTCCCATTATGATTTTGTGTTTCATATTTGTGTAGGACTTGTGACATGGAGGCCACACATGTGCCTTATGCATGTGTTTAGTTCACAAGTACATGATTCTTGTATGTTTTGGGGGTGGTAGAGGTGGAGTTAGGCCCCCAGCACCCTAGGATTTGACCATCCAGAATAGCTACTGTATCCATGGAGTATTTTTATCATATCCTGGCAAACCTGCAGCAGCGGGGGAATGTAAGGCCATATGGTATGAATGACTGTTGACCATTCATTCATCTCATTAGCCCATTTGACGTTTGCAGTAATGATGATTTGGAGCTAAGTTGCATACCATTTTCATATGACTAAGGGGGTCATTCTGACCGCGGCGGTCGGCGGTCGCCGCCCGCCAAGCGGTTCCCGCCGAAAGACCGCGGCGGTCATTCTGGCTTCCCCACTGGGCTGGCGGGCAACCGCCAAAAGTCCGCCCGCCAGCCCAGCGGGAAACACCCTTCCCACGAGGACGCCGGCTCAGAATGGAGCCGGCGGAGTGGGAAGGTGCGACGGGTGCAGTTGCACCCGTCGCGAATTTCAGTGTCTGCAAAGCAGACACTGAAATTCTTTGTGGGGCCCTCTTACGGGGGCCCCTGCAGTGCCCATGCCATTGGCATGGGTACTGCAGGGGCCCCCAGGGGCCCCGTGGCACACCCTACCGCCATCCTGTTCCTGGCGGGAGACCCGCCAGGAACAGGATGGCGGTAGGGGGTGTCAGAATCCCCATGGCGGCGGAGTGCGCTCCGCCGCCATGGCGGATTCTCAAGGGCAGCGGGAAGTCGGCGGTACACCGCCGACTTCCCGTTTCTGGCCGCGGCTGAACCGCCGCAGTCAGAATGCCCATCGGTGCACCGCCAGCCTGTTGGCGGTGCTACCGCCGACCTCCGCCATGGCAGTAATTACCGCCAGGGTCAGAATGACCCCCTAAGTTTGCAAGACTCTCAGCGTTCACGATGTGATAATGCGAAGATTGTTTTGCTTGTCTGTGTCCCTTTCTGCATAAACTGGTTTAGTGTCATGTTACAATCTTTCTGCTAGGTTCAAACTGGGACACAACTGTGATGGTCTACTTTCAAATATTAGGTTGGTTGTATGACATATGTGTACATGTGTGTGGGAATGTGGATCCAGTATGACCTGTCTGTGTGTATGTTGTCACTGTAACTTCAAGGTCTCCTCCTGAGTTAGTGGCAGCTGATGTTGCAATTGTGTATTGCTCACATCATACACTTGAGAGAAGCCATTGATGACATGTTCACGTACACATGGATGGTCCCACCCTGTCTCTGAACACGTGTGATGTGACTTGCAAATGATCTCCAATTTTGGGCTGGATGAGAGACTGTTTCAGTTGTTTGGATCCGGCATGTGTAATTGTCACATTTGTACTCTTGTTGGGCTCTGTGTATGGTAATGTAACATGTCACATCCTACCCTCTGTGCATACAGTTGTGATGTTTATTTTTGGTGTGATGAATTTTAATGGCATTCTTGATCAATGAGACGACATTCATCTTCAGCTATTTCAAACTAAAGGTGGTCAGAAATGAATAGGCCAAAGCATGATGTGGTGTTTGTGATCTGTGTTTATTTACAAGTGTGGAATACAAGTGATTATAATAACTTAAGTAAAAAAATTGTTCACAAGCAGTTGGCGCCTACGCACTCCTGCTGCAGTGTTAGGTTGTTCCCCCTCCTGTTGCAGGCCAGCATCCTCCTCATCATCATCCTCAGGCATGTCTGGGTCCGGTTCAAGGAGGGGAATGTTCCTTTGTACACAAATATTGTGTAATATGGCACAAGTGAGTATGATTTTGCATACCATCTCTGGGGAGTATAGTAGGCTTCCGCCAGTGATGTCAAGGCAGCGGAACCTTGACTTTAGGATCCCAAAGGTCCTCTCCACAATGCTGCGGGTCCTCTTGTGGGCGTCATTGTATGCCCGCTCAGCAGCAGTATTTGGGTTCCCATATGGTGTCATTATCCAAGGCTGGATGCCATACCCCTGATCAGCTGAAAGAGAAACACAGAATGGTATCAATTAGATGTAGGAGGCACTGTTGTACGTATCTTTGATGGCAGTAGTTGTGTTGTGTTGTCTGTGACTATTTTGTGTACTAATGTGACAACCTATGGTTGTTGGTGGAAACTTTGGCATTGTTTTTTTTCCTTGGCTGAGCAAGTGTTTGTTGTCTAACTGTTTGTCAGCAGGATGTATTGGTTTCTCAAGTACAGTGTGCCCTCCCTTGCATTGTGACTTGTGACACAGGTGTCCGTGTGTCCTCACTGGGGGTGTGATGATAGTTCCATGCAGAGTTGAAACATGAAAGGGTATTAGAAACGTTCATATGAACATAGCCAGGCCATCCCATCCCTTAAAAGTTATGCATTGTATTAGTGTACAGGTTATTGTGAGACTTCCAATTTGCAAGGTGACATTTAGGCAACCACAGTCATGAATGTCTTCACACTAAGCTGTGGAGTAAATTCAAATGTGTGAGAGGTTCAATGGTGACTTGTGACACATGGCTAGTGATGTGAGTACCTCAGTGTGTTCCTGTCTAGGTGTTGCTATTGTGGTGTATGTGTTGTTTATCCTAGAGGGTTTCTGTGCAGTGAGTATATAAGTTGATTTTTGTCCTTACCAACAAGTAGTCCATTGCCATACCGTCCATCCTGGAAGTGTTGGTTGATGGTGGAGTGACGGAAGATGAATGCGTCATGTACACTCCCAGGATATTTAGCCACAATGTTGCTGATCAGTCCTTGGTGATCGACTATGGCCTGCACGTTGATGGAATGTGTGTGCTTCCTGTTGCGGTAGAGGTGTTCACTCGCAGCAGGTGGCACAAGGCGTACGTGTGTGCAGTCGATTGCACCAAGGACGTGCGGAAAGCCACTGATGGCGTAGAACCCCTGTTTTGTTTCCTGCTGCTTCTGCAGTGTGTTAGGGAAGCAGATGTGGCGGGGTGTCAGTCCAATGATGGCATCCAGTACTTTAGGCAGGAATGCGGAGAAAGATGGTTGTAAGATTCCACCAACCAGGGCACCAGTTGTCTGAAACGAGCCACTTGCCAGCAGGTGAAGTACGGCAAGCAGCTTTGTTTCTGTTGGGATAGTGCGTGGAGTCACTAAAGTGGGGGCCAATTGCTGTTCAATATTTGTCAGCAGCTGCTGAATGGCCTGCCAGTTCAACCGGTACCTCTGGATGATGTCTCGTTCCCTGAGGCCATGCAGGGTTGTTCGTGGGCGGAATATCCTCTCCTGCCTTCTGCGCTGTCTTTGGGGTCCCTGCTGTTGTTGTTGTGGCTGCTGTTGTTGCTGCAGGGCTCTGCGTCTACATGCACGTTGAAGAAAAAGCACCTCCATGTCTCCCTGTTGCTGCTCTGCTGCTCTGCTGCTCTGTTGTTTGTTCTGT
Organism: Pleurodeles waltl; assembly: GCF_031143425.1. Lineage (NCBI taxonomy): Eukaryota > Metazoa > Chordata > Amphibia > Caudata > Salamandridae > Pleurodeles > Pleurodeles waltl. Next base: position 1,048,402,474 of record NC_090437.1, on the reverse strand, counting down.
GTGTTCTGATTAAGTACAGGTGTGTTTGCCCCATTTTAACGCCTGCCCTGACCCAGGCGTTAAAATTTCACGCTATTCGTGCTTTGCGCCATTTTTTTGCGCCTCCTGCCGCGCGGGAGTGATTTTTGCCCTGGAGCATAAATACCACGCACCGCTATATGCGTCTGTTTTTGGACGGGAACGCCTTCCTTGCATCTCATTAACGCAAGGAAGGCGTTCACGCAAAAAAATGACGCTATTTGCCCGTACTTTGGCACTAGACGCGTCTAACGCCAAAGTATAAATATGGCGTTAGTTTTGCGCCGAATTTGCGTCGAAAAAAACGACGATAATTCAGCGCAAACGGAGTATAAATATGCCCCATAATGTTCTACTAGCATTTTTTTTGCAATGAAATAAAGAAAGAATTTCAATGATAAATAATTTAAAGTTCTATGACAGCACTGGCATACTGAGTCAGGGAAGAAGAGTTCATCTTCAAATTCAGGTGGTTCACCCAGATGTTGGTCAGAAAACACCCTTGATTGGTGTTTCAGGAATGGTATAATCAGGTGGCATAAAATGCTGATTCATTTTGATCATGGTTAACCTCTCCACGTTTTGAGGTCCTTCTCACGTTTACTACTGCACCAGCTGCACTAAACACATGTTCAGCAAACATACTGGCTACGGGACAAGTCAGTTACTTTATGGCCCATCTTCCCATACCAGTACACCAATGTGTTTTGATCCACATACACCTCTTTTGGGTCATCCAGATACTCCTGGAACATTCTCTGAAGTGTCATTGGTACTGTCACTTGTCTGACCTCTTTTGACTTGGCCTCTGCACTGGTCTTCAGAACTGCCAATTGAAACCGAGCCAATGCAGGGGTTAATTCCAATTTTGATGCTGTTGTTGCCGGTGTTCTTGTTGCCAGTTTTGGCTACTCTGAGGCAAGACTGCCTCGCCGGAAGTTGAGGATGGCTCCTCAGAATTGCGGAGTGGGACTCTAAGTTCCAGCCATTCTTTCTTCAGTTTTCAGCTTGCTCAACACTCCACCTCTTGTAATTTGAAACATCCCCTTCAGTAAAAGGAAGGAAAGTGGGATTTCTTTTTTTTTTTTTGCGTGGGGCCTAGATGTACTTTTTGGATAAAATAATTTAATTTTGCAGCCTTGCATTACAAACCAAATGAAGGACTAAGCTTGCACCTAAGGAATGCACTTCTGAGTTTTCGTTCACACCTCCATGTGCAAACCTTTCAGAAAACTTCTTTAGCTGCTCCTGTAGCAGATGCAACAATGGGATAGCTTGGCCCACAGTACTGTCCTCGCTGCTAACTTCCCATGTGAAAACCCTTAAAAGGGACCAGTATCTGTGTCAGGCATTTCACTAGGCCCCATTTGTCTGCATTCATGGCCATAGCTTTCTTAATTGCATACCCTCTTTGAATGACATAGTCATGAATCTGTCTGTACTGCTCAAACAGACACAGCAACATATAATAGGTTGAGTTCATACATGTTGGCACCTTCTGTATCAGGGCTTTAACTGGTACTCTGTTACCATGCTGAATAACCTGCAACTGCTTCTGCTCTTTAAAAGAATAGCTGAAATGAGAGCAGATTTGTCTTCAGTAAGTTATTGACTATGTGTCTGCGCATCAAACAGGACACTGAAATAGCCACCATCTGCTATGGCCTTGACTATGTTACTGCCATTATTCGTAGAACAAAAACAGTTCGGAGAGCTCTGGGTCACAGCTATTCAGACACCTTGCAATTAAATTCATCCAAGATATTTGCAGCTGTATATGAGTTCTCCATGGCAAGCATGGCTACTGTTGCATGCCGTTGAATGCTCTTAAACATTTCTTCATGGCCAAGCATGTAGCTAGATTTTGCTTTAAGAGATCCAGTGTGCAGTGGTGCACATGTAATCAGTAGCCAAGAAACTGGTCCACGGGTTTGTCGTCAGGTGGATATTGTGGACAACACTTTGCTGAAAAGCTTGCCCAGCCAATTGCAGCACATCATGATGCAACGCGGGAACAGCAACTCTAACAAAATAGGATCGACTTGGAACCTTGCATTCTGGGCAGATGGCTGCCATGTCCTCTAAGAATTCCACTCCTTCCACAAAAGAAAAAGGGATGAGGTCCATCTCTAACATTTCTGCCGTCCTCCCATTGTACAAACTTGCATTGGGTGGTTGCTGTCGTAGGCCCCTCCTTCCTAAACATGCCCATAATAGTAGCCTGGATTTTCTTCTTTTGTGGTGCCACTGATGCAGGTGACTTTTGAGATGTAGGTGGTGGTAGAATCAATGTGCGTCGTGCTATAGTCACTGTCTGCGGTGGAGTCTCCATTTGACTCTGAGTCTTCCTTTGCCATCGTGAAGTGACTGATGCTGGTGATTCTCGTGCACTGCTGAGGACAGGGCTGTTTCCACTGTGATTTCACCATTTGTAGCTGATGTTTCCCAGCTCTACTCACCTTTTCCACTGCAACCACGTTCAGCAATTATGTTTAAGGTGCTCCTCCCACCCTGCAGAAAGGGTCAGGTCTGAAAGTAGTGTACACCAAACTACTGTGAGGCACAACACAAACACAAGTCCTATTGTCACCCCTGATCACCAACATTGGAATTTGGGTCTTTAGTACGCAGTGATAAGTACGCTGTCCAAGTACTGACCATAGTCCTACTCATTTTAAGTCAGATACACACCGTAAATCACCTTATGCTCACCCTCTGGTAGCCCTGGCACAGAGCAGGCAGGCTCAACTTAGGAGGCCATATGTAAAGTATTTGTTCAACACTTCAAACAGTAACACAGTGAAAACACTACAAAAAGACCCCACACCAAGTTAGAAAACATAGATTATATTTGTATGAATAAGACAAGACCAAAATGACAAAAATCCAATAAGTACAAATTGAGATACAAATGTATAAAGAATATCTACAAATGTAATGCTTAGTAGCTGAATGCACCAACCTGAGCTAGTTTGTCGCACTCAACACAATTGCCCGACATTTAGAGTACTGAGGTGCACTGAACAGTGTGGACAGACACGTACCAGTTTATTAAACATGGAAATGGCACAACTCATATGTGAATAAGCTCCAAATGAGTTCTACTCCCAACCAAAGGAATGTGAGATTAAGAAAAATAGCAGTTAACCTAGCATTAGAGCATTAGAAGTTTCATGTTTTTAGCAGTCAGAAACTAGGAGAATTCAGGATTAGAAACAGTTAACTCAAAATATTCCATTAAATTGGAGTTCATTAATGTCTGCATGCCAAATCAATTTTGCTTATCCTTTAAATAGGCAATGATATAATACATGTCATTGCTTATTTTATTTTTTTTAAGTGTCCATAAATACTTCTTAACATTTCTATGAGAGAGTTAAAAAACAGGCACATAGTGAGCTAGTCCCAGAACTAAAGTATCAAAGTTTGCTGTGAATGCAAAACACCCAATTTTAACAACTAACAACAAAGGGATGGAAACCAGCATCCCCACAGAAATCAGAGTTTACTTTGAAACAATCACGGGAAGGTATAAATAAACATAAAAAATGAGAAAACTTATTCAGCATCCAAAGATCAAAGGCAGACACTGAGCGATCAACTCGGAGAGGTGTGACTATTGAAAGATAAAAGCACACAAACCGCAATGTACACTGTAAAATGCTCATTCATGTCATCTTTTTTTTGTGGCATAGAAAAAAATCTACAATGCAAATGTTCCGAATACTCGGCCTACCGTAATACAAGTGAATGTATTCATTCCTTTGTACAGGTTCATTTTTGTCAGGAACTCATATTAGTCAGACCCAGTGGGGAGTAATTCCCATTGGAATAAAAAGTATTTAGAGTGATAACATATACAGTACATATCTGAAGGAAGTTAAAATGAAAATACCGCAAACCATAATCGGAAGTACCATTTAAATTGCTTTATGGATAAAAGGTGATAACTAAGGCCTTTGGAAAGGACGAGCATATTTATAGTTGGATTTTTGCATTTTAATATTGCAGTCATGACTCAAAGGTTAACAAAAGTGGCGGATAGACTTGGAGTAGAAGCCGCGATGGGGGTCCCTGTTAAACATTCGCGATTTTTATTAAAATTGCATTTAAATAGATCATTCTTATCACTTAGTAAGCCACTTTTAATAGTTATGTGTCAAGAACAGGTCCTATTAAAACAAGACCTCTTCACCTGCGTATAACCTACTCAATTATTTATAAATCCTTCTAAAATAATGGTTTCAAGGATGGAATTCCAGTGTTTCGCTGCCTCACTTTATGAAACTGTTTTCATGAATTTCTGTTCTACTTCTAAGGCCCTGATTTTGATGGTTCTAAAATAGCTGAGTTAACTTTGAAAGATTTGCACACAGCAAGAACATCTGGAACACAAATGTACGATTCGCAGGTCATGTTGTGATCTCGATTTTAGTGCAATTTTAGAAATAGCATAGTTTCACCGGGTACATCAAGTTTGAAAATCTCTAGGTAACTGCATGAGCAGCAGGCAAAAAGAACGGAAATTCAAAGAACCATAATTGATTCATTGACCCTTATAACGAATGACCCGTTTTTTTTCTGACGCGCTTGGTGACCGGAATTACTGGGACACAGAGTAATTATACGCCACTGCGTCTGTATTGCGCATCGCGAGGCATATCTAGAACTTGTTTTTTATCCTTTTGGTTCATTTTTTATATATAGAGAATCTACCTATTTGGGAGAAATGGTGCCTCCCACGGCCGTTTTCTGCTGTAGGCCTTCCGGAACATGCAAGGTCCCTAGTCGCATTCTGAATGTCAAATTGTAGAATGTAATTGTTGTGTAATTGTTATGTGAGCTTGATAATAGTTTGATTTTCACACACAGTTCCCTGCATCAAATCAGTTTCAGTATGGACTGCCTTTGTTCGTCGTGAAGTTCTCTTCATTCCCGTTTGCATTCCACTGCTGAACAGATTGTATCAGGTGAAGATTAACGTAGACCCAACTGGCAGGCAGTAAAAAAACGTCGAAAACAACTAGACTCCCCAACAATGCTAAAAAGATAATGTGGTATAAAAGGGTAGCATACCTTAGAAGCAGACTGCAAAAGTAGAATTATTATGCTGAGGTGGAGTCAGTTAACAAGGATGCTCTAACTCAACTCAATGTCAGCTAACATCAATCTAGATATATATTTTAGCAATAAACAAACTACAGAATCAAAGGACCTTCTACAAGGACGCTGCATTTGTGTTGCAACAGAATATGGAGGCATTTAACAATGGGCCTGATTACAACATTGGAGGAAGGTGTTAATCCGTCTCAAAAGTGGCGGATATACCACCAGCAGTATTACGAGTCCATTATATCCTACAATGTCTTTTACGAGTAAATATAGAAGTAAGCATGTAGTACGGCTTCACATACTCATAAATGCAATCCACATAGGTATGGGTAAAGATCTACACCTATGCCACTCCTTACATTAACCTACCTAATAGCTGGCTCCACTACTTATCACAAAGAAAAGAGTACAAACCCAGTGTATGGTTTCTATTTATGGCCCAGTGTATGGGCTCAGTAGACTCCTAGTAGTAATGTTTGTTAGGTGTGAATTATTTTACTCAGGTGATGTCTATGTTTCTATTCTTGTCAATTCCTCAACCTAAACAGTTTACAGGAAGATATTTCCTACATTTGGCTAATTTACTCCTAAAATGCACCCAAAAAGTCATTTTACAGATTTAGTTTGAGTTGTATGTGGCCCAACGCCCTCATTTACTGTTTTGAAATAAGTACCCATACTACTGGGCTTTATTTCTGCACAGAGGTGCTGAACTGCACATAGGTAGAGAAGTAGGCATGTACCTTTCTGAATTGGGCTCCTCTGTGTGACAAGGTAAATTAAAGAAAATGGAATTTGTAGTTTTTAGTCATATGAGATTCGTTACCTAAATGTTTGTTCACTAACAAGTAATTAAAAATACATAAAATGCTTGAAATCTCTGTGATTATGATTCATACTACATCTGTTATCCAAAAGAACAATGTCTAAGCATGTACCTTCAAACATGTATCTTTATTACTAGGCATAACTTTTTCAGTTTTTCTTTTCAGACAATTACTAGATGTGATTTCCAGGTGATACATCAGTAATGTGCTACCCATTCCTAGAGCGAGACATGATGAAAAAGGAGGTGGGGGTGTGAGCGAGAAAAATATGTGTCTGAAGGTGTTTATTTGTCGTTGGAAAGTGGATTATTGGTAAGGGCAGATAAGTACCTTCACTGAGCAATAGACCACTAACTCCCACTTAGGTCCAGTTAGGTCTCAATAAATTAAACGCAGCTCAACCCTTGGTTGCTTGGCAACGAGCAACAAGACTCAACTTTGGAGACAAGTGTGTAAAGCATTTATACATCACAAAATAGTAAACAGTAAAACATAAAACACAATAAAAATCCAACACCAGTTTATAAAAACAGATTATGGGGGTCATTCTGACCCCGGCCTGCGGCGGAAGCCGCCGGCCTGGCTGGAACCGCCAGAATACCGCTGCGCGGTCAAAAGACCGCCGGAGGTATTCTGGGTTTCCCGCTGGGCTGGCGGGCGACCGCCAGAAGGCCGCCCGCCAGCCCAGCGGGAAACACCCTTCCATGAGGATGCCGGCTCCGAACGGAGCCGGCGGAGTGGAAGGGGTGCGACGGATGCAGTTGCATCCGTCGCGATTTTCAGTGTCTGCATGGCAGACACTGAAAATCTTTGTGGGGCCCTGTTACGGGGGCCCCTGCAGTGCCCATGCCATTGGCATCGGCACTGCAGGGGCCCCCAGGGGCCCCACGACACCCCATACTGCCATTCTGTTCCTGGCGGCCAAAACCGCCAGGAACAGGATGGCGGTATGGGGGTCAGAATCCCCATGGCGGCGCAGCAAGCTGCGCCGCCATGGAGGATTCCCCAGGGCAGCGGGAAACCGGCGGTACACCGCCGGTTTTCCGTTTCTGACCGCAGCTGTACCGCCGCGGTCAGAATGCCCATGGGAGCACCGCCAGCCTGTTGGCGGTGCTCCCGTGGTCGTTGGCCCTGGCAGATTTTACCGCCAGGGTCAGAATGACCCCCTATATTTTTATCTTCAAAATGACAGCACAATGATTAAAATTAGATAAGGGGAGCCAGAGATATGAATCTTTAAAGAATTAATGTTTTCTAGCGCATAGAACCAACTGGCGCTCAAAGGGTTAAAAAAGGTCACACTAGATGTTAGACCTGACAGTCTTAGGGTGGTCACCCCTAACTTTTTGCCTACCTCCCTCCACTTTTTGGAAACTGTTTTTGCTGGTTTTTAGACTCTGCGCACTTTACCACTGCTAACCTGTGCTAAAGTGCCAATGATCTCTCCCTTTAAACATGGTAACATTGGATCATACCCAATTGGACTATTTAATGCACTTATAAGTCCCTAGTACTGTGCACTATATATGCCCAGGGCCTGTAGATTAAATGCTACTAGTGGGCCTGCAGCACTGGGTGTGCACCCACTTAAGTAGCCCCTTAACCTTGTCTCAGGCCTGCCATTGCAAGCCCTGTGTGTGCAGTTCCACTACCAATTCGACTTGGCACTCAAAAGTACTTGCCAAGCCTAAAAAAAACCTTTTTCTACATATGAGACACCCCTAAGGTATGCCCTAGTTAACCCATAGGGCAGGCTGCTGTGTATGCAAAAGGCAGGACATGTACCTATGTAGTTTACATGTCCTGGTAGTGTAAAACTCCTAAATTAGTTTTTACACTGCTGTGAGGCCTGCTCCCTTCAAGGGCTAACGTTGGGGCTGTCCTCATATATTGTTTGAGTGGTAGCTGCTGATCTGAAAGGAGTAGGAAGGTCATATTTAATATGGCCAGAATGGTGATATAAAATCCTGCTGACTGGTGAAGTTGGATTTAATATTACTATTTTAGAACTGTCACTTTTAGAAAGTGAGCATTTCTCTGCATTTAAATCTTTCTGTGCCTTACAATCCACGTCTGGCTGGGTTTAGTTGACAGCTCCTTGTGCATTCTCTCAGACACACCCCAAACACTGGATACTCAGCCTCACTTGCATACATCTGCATTCTGAATGGGTCTTCCTGGGCTGGGAGGGTGGAGGGCCTGCTCTCACACAAAGGACTGCCACCCCCCTACTGGGACCCTGGCAGACAGGATTGAACTGAAAGGGGACCTGATGCACTTCTAAGCCACTCTTTGAAGTCTCCCCTACTTCAAAGGCATGTTTGGGTATATAAACAGGGCCTCTGCCCCTTCCAACTCAGACACTTCCTGGAGAAGAAACTTGTAACCAGCACCTGCATCCTGCCAAGAAGAACTGCCTGGCTGCCCAAAGGACTCACCTGACTGCTTTCTGTGAAGGACTGCTGCCTTGCTGTTGCCCTGCTGCCTTGCTGCTCCCTGGCTGTGTTGATGAAGTGCTCTTTAAGGGCTTGGATAGAGCTTGCATCCTGTTCCCTGAAGTCTCAGGACCAAAAAGACTTCTCTCTTGAAACTGGACTCCTTATGCGGCAAAAAATCAACGCACAGCTTGCTAAATCAGATTCACAGCCTGCCCTGTGGTGAGAAATTCACCGCACACTGAACCGGAACGACGCAGCCCGACTTCGCAAGGAGAAGATTGACGCGGAGCCTGCGTTGTGACCGGAACTTCAACGCACGGCCCACCGGATTGACGCACAGCCGACTTGGGACGTTGCGGCCCGACTTCCAGAGGGGAAATCAACGCAGCACCTGCCGTAAAAAAGAAACTTCCATGCAGCGCCCACCGGAACACAGCAGCGCTTGTGATTTCACTCCACAAGCCCAGGATTCCACGCAGGGACCCCGGGGCATCTGAAAACCACTCAACCCGAAGAGGATCCACGACCGAGCGCCAGAAATCAATGCACAGCCATTCTGCCGTGGAAACTGAATGACGCATCACCGTGTGCGGCCTGAGAAATCAACGCACACCCACTTTGTTTCCACGTTTCTCCTCCTCTGTGGCCCATTGCGGAGATTTTTCACGCGAACCAAGTACTTTGTGCTAAAAGAGACTTTGTTTGCTTTAAAAAGGCTTAAGACACTTTGGGGGTGATTCTAACTTCGGCGGGCGGCGGAGGCCGCCCGCCGAAGTTCCCCCACCAAAATACCGCTCCGCGGTCGAAAGACCGCTGAGGGTATTTTGGGATTTGCCCTGGGCTGGCGGGCGGCCGCCAAAAGGCCGCCCGCCAGCCCAGGGCAAATCAACCTTCCTACTAAGATGCCGGCTCAGAATTGAGCCGGCGGAGTGGGAAGGTGCGACGGGTGCAGTTGCACCCGTCGCGTATTTCAGTGTCTGCTAGGCAGACACTGAAATACTTTGTGGGGCCCTCTTACGGGGGCCCCTGCCGTGCCCATGCCATTGGCATGGGCACAGCAGGGGCCCCCAGGGGCCCCGCGGCACCCCCTACCGCCATCCTGTTCCTGGCGGGCGAACCGCCAGGAACAGGATGGCGGTAGGGGGTGTCAGAATCCCCCATGGCGGCGCAGCAAGCTGCGCCGCCATGGGGGATTCTAAGGGCAGCGGTAAACCGGCGGGAGACCGCCGGTTTACCCTTTCTGACCGCGGCCAAACCGCCGCGGTCAGAATGCCCTGCGGGGCACCGCCGGTCTGTCGGCGGTGCTCCCGCCGACCCTGGCCCCGGCGGTCTGAGACCGCCGGGGTTAGAATGAGGGCCTTTATATCACTTTTCAGTGATATCTCTACATTTACTTATTACATCTTTGATCGTTTTGACCTGCAAATATCCAGATAAATATTAAATATTTTTCTAAACACTGTGTGGTGTATTTCTGTGTTGCTATATTGTATGATTTATTGCACAAATACTTTACACATTGCCTTCTAAGTTAAGCCTGACAGCTCAGTGCCAATCTAATAGAGGGTGGGCACAGGATAATTTGGATTGTGTGTGACTTACCCTGACTAGAGTGAGGGTCCTTGCATGGACATGGGGTAACCTAACTGCCAACCAAAGACCCCATTTCTAACATTGGTGATCAGCAGTGAGGATAGAACTTGTATTTGTGCAGTGACATACAGTAGCTGAGTATTTCACTACCTAACCACAGTTGAAGGTCGACTTCATTTGTATCTTTTTTCTGCAATCTCCTTTTTCCTGTCAATTGTTTGAACAAAATCATCACTTAACATGTCTCAGGCTGGGTCTCAAGCAGGAGATTTTGACCTACCTCTGTTGGAGACATACACTGTCAAACAGCTGAAAGGGTTCTGCAGGGATATGGGAGTACCCACCCATGGTGCCTCTAGAAAGGAGGAATTTCAAAAGGCGCTGAGGGCCTGGGCAGAAACCCAATCAGAGGAGGATGCTGAGGAGGAGGAACCAGGAGATGGATCCCCAGAGGATTTTCTACCATCAGTGAACATTACCACTGCAACTGTGCCCCCTGCCAAACCAGGGAGCAGTGTCTCTGATCAAAGCCTGACCGCAGAGGAAAGGAGAGAGGAGAGAGAGTTTCAGTTGCAATTGGCAAGGCTAAAAATTGAGGCTCAACAGGAGGAAAGGAGGACAGAGAGTGAAGCCAAGCAAGCTGAGGCTGAAAGAACAGCTAAACAGATTGAAGCTGAAAGAGCTGAAGCTGCAGCTGAGAGAGCCTTGGCTGAGAAAAAACTATTGTTGGCTCATGAACTGAGTCTCAAGGAGCTGGGTATCAAGGTGAGACAGTCTGGGTCCAGCAGTAATGGTGGCAGCATACAGGCAGGACCTGCTGGAGAAAAGAAGGTTTGTATACCCCAAAATGTGGTGCCCAGTTTTGTGGTGGGAGATGACATAGATAAATGGCCAGCTGCTTATAATGTTGCACTAAGGGCTCATGAGGTTCCTGAAGGGCAATCAGGTGTAGCTATGTGGAGTTATGTGCTAGCACTGGGGAGGGACACGCTTCTCAAACTGGACCCAAATGATCAAAACACATACCCACTTCAGAAAGCCATTTTACTTGCCAAGTTTGGGCTGACCCCTGAGAAATACCGTCAGAGGTTCAGGGAGAGCACCAAACAGTCCACACAAACATGGGTAGATTTCTTTGACTTTTCCAGTAAGACACTGAATGGATGGGTGTGGGGCAGCAAAGTCGATGATTATAAAGGGTTATATGACTTGATTCTGAGAGAGCATATACTCAATATTTCTTTTACAGAGTTGTGCCAGCATTTGGTAGATAGTAAGCTGACTGACCCCAGGAAGCTTGCTGAGGAGGAAGACCTCTGGGTTAGCACCAGAGTGTCTAAAAAGGCATCTGTGGAGGACTCCCACAAAGGTGGTCAGGGTTCCCGACAGAAGAAAGAGGGGGTAGAAAAACGTAAAGAAAAGGAGTTCTCAAAAGGCCCCCAAAAGTATTCCTGGGGGGGGGGGTGGATACCATTCCTCTTCTAGATTTGCAAAGAAGCCAGGGTATTTTGGTAAAACATTAGGGAAATGAATCCCCAAATGCTTAGAGTGCTACCAGCATGGAAACTCTAAGGGCGACTCCCAGTGCCTCAAGAGGGCATAGTCCACCACTGGACAGACACCTTGGTTGGCTACTGTAGCGCTTGGGGGGGAGACAGTCCTAGTTAGTTTTGGGGAGCAGGCAGAGGTTTCCCTAGTGTCCCTGGGAGAAAGAGGGATAGTGCTTAAAGCCTACATGCCAGAAAATACTTCAAAGTATGGGCGGTGGGTCACCATTGATGGGCAAAGGGTGGAGGCTCTGCGTGACAAAGGAGCCAGTATGACTGCTGTCAAGAGTCAGCTGGTGTCATCAGAGCAGATCGTCCCAAATACATTCCACCAGGTCATAGTCGCTGACAATCGCGAGAGTCACCTACCGGTGGCTCTGGTTCCCTTTGAGTGGAGGGGGGTCTCTGGTACTCTGAAAGTAGTTGTGAGTCCTGCCATGCCTGTAGATTGTCTGTTAGGGAATGATCTTCAGCATGCTGCCTGGAAAGAGGTAGAGCTCAGATCTCACCTGGAGATGTTAGGTTTGCCTGAGTGGGTCTGCATGACTGCACGGTCCATGGCTGCCCGGGAAGGAAGTCAAGGGCGTCTGGAGCCTGGAACAATGGCCCAGACAGCTGCAAAGAGGAAGGGCAAAAGGCATGGGAAACCCACCTCAGACGTTCCCACTGTGGTCGACGGGGCCGCTGAGATGGAGGAGTCCCCTGAGCCAGCTAGGGAGGAGATAGCTGACCAGGGTAACCTACCTGAACTTGCTGGCTGGCAAGTAGAGGGTGGGCCAACCAGGGCAGAGTTCTCAAGGTGCAGAAGGAATGCCCCACCCTTGAGGGTCTGATGCAACAGGCTACAGCCCAAGCAGAAGGTGACGCCTCTGGTACTCACCATATTTACTGGGAGAATGATCTCCTTAACAGTGAGCATAAGGTTCCAGGTCCTGGGGCAGCATGTGTGCTGGTGGTCCCCCGGTGTTACCGGGCCTTCCTACTGGGTCTGGCTCATGAAATTCCCCTGGCAGGATATCTGGGCCAAGACAAGACCTTTAACAGGCTTGTCACCCACTTCCATTGGCCCAGAATGAGGTTACACTCAGATAATTTCTGCAGAGCTTGCCCACCCGCCAGGCTAGTGGGAAGACAGGGAAAAACTTAAGGCTCCCCTGCTCCCACTTCCCGTCATTTGCACCCCCTTTGAAAGGGTGGGCATTGACATTGTTGGTCCCTTGGACCCCAAAACTGCCTTAGGCAACAGGTTTATCCTGGTTTTGGTGGACCATGCCACCCGCTATCCAGAGGCAATCACTCTGAGAACAGTGACTGCACTGGTGGTGATCAGGGCCCTGCTGGGAATATTTACCCATGTGGGATTCCCTAAGGAGGTTGTGTCTGACAGGGGCACAAACTTCATGTCTGCGTACATGAAGTCCATGTGGGATGAGTGTGGGGTGACCGACCGGTTTACCACCCCTTATCATCCTCAATCCAATGGGCTTGTTGAGAGATTCAACAACACCTGGAAGGGCGTGATTAATGGCTTGACTGAAGCCATGAGGCATAAGTGGGACGTCCTCTTACCATGCCTGTTGTTTGCTTACAGAGAGGTGCCCCAGAAAGGGGTGGGGTTCAGCCCCTTTGAGCTTCTCTTTGGTCAACCTGTCAGGGGACCTCTAAGCATTGTTAAAGAGGGCTGGGAAAAAGCTCCCAAGACACCTCCCCAGGATGTGGTCAGCTACATGCTGACACTCCGCAACCAAGCCCAACACTTCTGGAAGAGCGCCAAGAGTAACCTCAAGGCCAGTCAAGAGGTGATGAAGTAATGGTATGACCGGAAGACCACTCTGGTTGAGTTCTCACCTGGAGACAAGGTTTGGGTGATGGAGCCAGTAGAGCACAGAGCTCTCCAGGACCACTGGACTTGCCCCTTTGAGATCAAGGAGCATAAAGGGGAGGTCACTTACCTAGTGGACCTCAAGACCCTTAGGCACCCCTAAGGGTACTCCATCACAACAGGCTCAAACCTCACTTTGAGAGGTCTGAGATCAGTATGCTCCTGGTCACAGATGAGGGCATGGAAGAGGAGAGTGAACCCCTCCCCGACCTCCTCTCTGCCAAAGGTGGTGATGGGACAGTGGAGGGTATTATTCTCTGTGACTCCCTGACTCTAAACCAGAGAGGAGACTGCTATGAGTTGTTGGATCAATTTTCCTCCCTGTTTTCCCTTACTCCTGGGCTGACCCACCTATGTGTTCATGACATTGACACGGGTGACAGTCCCCCTGTGAAAAACAAAATTTACAGGTTATCGGATAAGGTGAAGGCCAGCACCAAGGAGGAGGTCTCCAAGATGTTGACCTTAAGGGTTATTGAGAAATCCATTAGTCCCTGGGCCAGCCCTGTGGTGCTGGTCCCTAAGGCTGCTGCCCCCGGTGCGAAGCCAGAACTCAGGTTCTGTGTGGACTACCAGGGTCTCAGTTCAGTCACACAGGCTGATGCTCACCCCAGACCCTAAGCTGATGACCTTGTTGACAGACTAGGCGCTGCCAAGTTCCTGAGTATGTTTGATTTTACTTCAGGGTACTGGCAGATCGCCCTGACTGAGGGGGCCAAAGAGGGATCAGTATTTTCTACACCTGATGGCCATTACCAGTTCCGGGTGATGCCATTGGGATTGAAAAATGTCCCCGCTACCTTCCAACGGTTGGTTAACGGGGTCCTAGCTGTCAAGGATGCCTACTGTGCAGCCTACCTGGATGACATAGCTGTCTACCGTTTCAGCTGGGAGGAACACCTGCTCCACCTCAAGGAGGTGCTTAAGGCTCTGCAACAGGCAGGCCTGACCATCAAAACTAGTAGGTGCCAGATTGGGCAGGGTTCCGTGGTGTACTTGAGACACCTAGTAGGTGGTGGCAAGGTGCAGCCACTCCAGGCCAAGATTGAAACTACCAAGGCCTGGCAACCACCTAGAACACAGTCTGAAGTGAGAGCGTTTTTAGGCCTCACTGGATACTACTGCAGATTCGTCAAGGGCTATGGTACTATTGTGTCACCCTTGACAGAACTCACTTCCAAGAAACAACCTAGGTTGGTGAATTGGACAGAGGCTTGTCAGAAAGCCTTTAATTCTTTGACGGAAGCCATGTGCACGGCCCCTGTGCTCAAGGCCACTGACTACTCCCAGGAATTTATTGTGCAGACAGACGCTTCAGAGAATGGAATAGGGGCTGTTCTAGCACAGCTAAATGAGGAGGGCTCAGACCAACCAGTAGCCTTTATTAGCAGAAGGCTATTACCACGGGAACAGAGGTGGAGTACTGTGGAGAGAGAAGCAATTGGTGTTGTCTGGTCACTGAAGGAGTTAAGACCCTACCTGTTTGGGACTCACTTCCGGGTTCAGACAGACCACAGGCCCCTCAGATGGCTCATGCAGATGAGGGGTGAGAATCCAAAACTCTTGAGGAGGTCCATTTCCCTACAAGGGATGGACTTTACGGTGGAGCATCCCCCGGGGATTGACCACGCCAACGCTGATGGCCTCTTCATATACTTCCGCCTTAGCAATGAGAGCTCCCATGAGGTTGGGTAGCTCTCCCCACTTTCAGCTGGGGGGGACACATGTTAGACCTAACAGCCTTAGGGTGGTCACCCCTAACTTTGTGCCTACCTCCCTTCACTTTTTAGACACTGCTTTTGCTGGTTTTTAGACTGCTAACCAGTGCTAAAGTGCATATGCTCTCTCCCTTTAAACATGGTAACATTGGATCATACCCAATTGGACTATTTAATTTACTTATGATTCCCTAGTACAGTGCAATATATGTGCCCAGGGCCTGTAGATTAAATGCTACTAGTGGGCCTGCAGCACTGGCTGTGCCACCCACTTAAGTAGCCCCTTAACCTTGTCTCAGGCCTGCCATTGCAAGCCCTGTGTGTGCAGTTCCACTGCCAATTCGACTTGGCATTTAAGAGTACTTGCCAAGCCTAAAACTCCCCTTTTTCTACATATAAGACACCCCTAAGGTATGCCCTAGGTAACCCATAGGGCAGAGGGCGGTGTATGCAAGAGGCAGGACATCTACCTATGTAGTTTACATTACCTGGTAGTGTAAAACTCCCACATTAGTTTTTACACTGCTGTGAGGCCTGCTCCCTTCATAGGCTAACATTGGGGCTGACCTCATATATTGTTTGAGTGGTAGCTGCTGATCTGAAAGGAGTAGGAAGGTCATATTTAGTATGGCCAGAATGGTGATATAAAATTCTGCTGACTGGTGAAGTTAGATATAATATTACTATTTTAGAACTGTCACTTTTAGAAAGTGAGCATTTCCCCACACTTAAATCTTTCTGTGCCTTACAATCCACGTCCGGCTGGGTTTAGTTGACAGCTCCTTGTGCATTCACTCAGACACACCCCAAACACAGGATACTCTGCCTCACTTGCATACATCTGCATTTTGAATGGGTCTTTCTGGGCTGGGGGGGTGGAGGGCCTGCTCTCACACAAAGGACTGCCACCCCCACCTACTGAGACCCTGGCAGACAGGATTGAACTGAGCGGGGACCTGGTGCACTTCTAAGCCACTCTTTAAAGTCTCCCCCACTTCAAAGGCACATTTGGGTATATAAACAGGGCCTCTGCCCCTTCCAACTCAGACACTTCCTGGAGAAG
This sequence comes from Pleurodeles waltl, assembly GCF_031143425.1. NCBI lineage: Eukaryota > Metazoa > Chordata > Amphibia > Caudata > Salamandridae > Pleurodeles > Pleurodeles waltl. Next base: position 1,048,386,276 of record NC_090437.1, on the reverse strand, counting down.
AAACTTGTAACCAGAATCTGCATCCTGCCAAGAAGAACTGCCTGGCTGCCCAAAGGACTCACCTGACTGCTTTCTGTGAAGGACTGCTGCCTTTTTGTTGCCCTGCTGCCTTGCTGTTCCCTGGCTGTGGTGAAAAAGTGCTTTCCAAGGGCTTGGATAGAGCTTGCATCCTGTTCCCTGAAGTCTCAGGACCAAAAAGAATTCTCTCTTGCAACTGGACTCCTTTCTCTCCAAACCGGAATGACGCAGCCTGACTTCGCAAGGAGAAGATCAATGCGGCGCCTGCGTTGCGACCGGAACTTTGACGCACTGCCCATCGGATCGACGCACAGCTGACCTGGGACGAAGCGGCCCAACTTCCCGAGGGGAAATCGTTGCAGCACCTGCCGTGCAGAAGAAACTTCCACGCAACGCCCACCGGAATGACGCAACATTTGTGATTTCACTCAACAAGCCCAGGATTCCACACACAGACCCGGGGACAACGTGAAGTACTCAAAATATCAATACTATAAGGGGACAGAGAAAAAGGGGGGAGAAAGTACCTCCCATCACTTACAGTGAAGTCTATTGTCTGTCCGGTCAACTACAAAAAGGTCGCGAAGATATTTTGAGTACTTCAGGAGAAGTTTTGTGTTTTTGTTGATGCTGGTCCTGATGAAGCGTCATTGGATCTGTTTGGACCATCGGACTCGAAACATGTTGACCCACGTCTAGAAACAAGGTGATAATTTCCCAGTCCTGACCCTTTATCAGAAAGTGGTTGAGCATTATCCTCACACTAACACTTTCACGTTGTTTTTAATCTTGGTCTAAGTTCTCTGTTTCTGAGAGTAAATCATTTGGTTGTCGAGACTTAGAATCAATTTTAATCTATATTCTTTCTCTCCTGTTTGTTGAGAGTCTGCCCCTAGGCAATCAAGTGAGATAACCTTCTGTAGCAGTCTCTACAAAAGATCTCCGGCAAAGAGCCCCCGCAAGGGGAGCCCGTCAGACATTGCAGCGCCGGTCTGACGAGGAGCATCCCCCGATGATGAAGCATGACATCCAAACGGATATGTGAGGGCTCTTGCTCCTAAACCTTTGGGTTCCCTGTGTGATCTTCTGGAACAGTGTACCTTTTGTTTTGTGACTGGTTATCAGTAACCAGGGTAACATCAGAGTCAGGAAAACACCAGCAAAAAGTGAAAAATCAGGGCAAAAAGTTAGGGGCCCTCTGCAATCAGCCCTGATTTCTTACAATTGTCCTGTATTAAGGAGGTTTCAAGAAATGTGTGGCCTAGTGACCCCGGGCTTACATTGGAATTAACATAACACATCTTAGGGTTCAAAGGGTTTGTAAAACCCAACGAAATAGAGAATATCAAAAATCCTAAATTGCACCTGGGCTGCTGACCAATTCATAATATGGAGACACCTTAAACTGAGTGCCTTTGGCAATTGAAAAACATATAACCCTCTCTGCTCCTGGTGTTATGTTCCAGGACCATAACCCAAAATATCTAAAGAGGTCAGAAACCTCAGAATTACCATAGATGTCAAACTGTCAATGAATTTGCAAGTGGATAAGGTACATAAATCTAGCCTTTTCACAATAAAAGCATTTGATGTATCTTCCAGCACCCAGGATTCCCCTACAAGGTTCATGCTTCTTACCCTCTTGTTGTAATTTAGTAGTGATTAGATTAAGCATTAGCAGAAGACATCTTGTATTTAGCAACTATTGTGAACATTTCGCGGAATCCATTTGTATTCATGGCAGCCATTTTCTCGGCCACATGCTGTCATGTGCTCGCCATGTGCTCATTCCTACCTTCCTGTTAACTACTCTTGAAAATCTGTCTAGTGACAAGTTATATTTAGCATCTCCCACTTTGCACATGCCCAGTAAGGTCTGCAGCTGTTAGTAATTAGTAACTGACAGTAATGTGTCTACTAGTCCTTGAAAACTGTTAGCCCCTCCTACCTGTCGACTGTGCATTTCCATATGACCTTATATGTATATAAGACTTGCTTCTATAATTGTACCACCTTCTTTTAGCCCCTGCGTGGGTATACAAGGACCATGCTCTCTTAGTTCAGTGTGCTACTTCAAACATTACCGAAGGGTGCTGTTTGAACGGTAGTACCACCTCATGAGGTTTAATAAACTTTGTCTTTTATTTCAGTTTCTATGCCAACTTCTTCCTATATGGTCTGAGGACTTTGTGCAGAGAAGGGCGAACCCCTTGCACTAGTAGGCCTTGCTGAGGCTTACTTCAACACTCTTGTTCTCTCATAACTGGATAACATTTATTGTCTATATCATAGCTCACATTTGTCAACCATGACAAGATTACACAGAATTCGCAATGCTGTCACTAAACTCTTCCTACATGTAAAGCCACAATCACACCTCTCCCTTGCCTTGAGGGCTCTTCACTGGTTACCATTTGCTAGAAGACCCACCTTCAAGCTGCTTTCAGAAACAAACAAAGAGATACATGCCAAAGGACCATTCTCCATTGGGAAGAAATTCAACAAATCCATTCAATAAATGAACCTATGTTCAAGAATGTCTCTCCACCTGAAAAATCCTATGTATAGTAAAAAATCCATGGGAGAGACATAAATCTCTATGTAAGCAGCCAAACTTTGTAATTTGGCACTGACAAACATATGATCCCCGGATAACAATCTCAGCTTCAGAAGGTTAGTCAATAGCTGGATCTTCCCCACATGACGTAAGAAATTCAGTTATTGGTTGTGGAGGTGGAAGCTGCACTCAGACCGGTAACCAAAATCCTTAAAAGGGTGCACCACAAAAGTCACTAAATTAATCATGTGATTAAACCACTGGTAGCTTGGCACACAAGCAGCCAGGCTTAACTTAGAGACAATGTGTATAGTATTTATGCAGCACATAAACAGTAATAATAGCAAAACACAACAGAAGAAAAATCTCATACCTATTTAGAAAAATATAATCAATTCTAATAAATAAAATGATACCACAATGGCAAAAGTCCAATCAATAGACCTGACGTGCCTAAAAGCGCAAAGTACCACTTGTAGTCATCTACTCATGCTAGACCTGGGAAAAGTCACAAATTCAGCCAACTGCAATAGGGCTTAGGCTGGGTACAGGGACTAGGTTGGTCCTGCTGAAGAGTGACCCTCTCAAGGCCTGTGCAAGGAGTTATGTTGCATTGTAGGAGGCAGCGAGGCGCAGGTGGAGTGTTGCGGAGGAAAGAGCAAGTCACGGATCATGGGTGGGCATTACTGTAGTGTGAAGAGCTGAGCTTTGATGGTAGTCGTGGGTTATTGTTGCTGTAGGGCAAAGTGCAGGTCTTGTGTTGCCTGTCATCATGACAGTCATTGTCGCCATGAAGAGCAGATTTCACTCAGACTTCGCACTGATGGTCATCATGGGCGGAAGTGTATTGGCACAATCTGGCCTGTTTGCGGTCACAAGGAGCTCAAACTTCAGAGTTTTCACCCTTTCTTTCAGGAGGAGCTTCTAGTTGTGCCAGCCTGGGGTCAAGGAGCTGTGTGGCACCTCTAGGGGATTGAGACTCACCCCATTTGAGTCCAGCAACAGGGATTTGGAGGGTTTTAGTGTTTGGCATTACTCATGCAATGTGGAATTAGAAATAAATTCTTGCTCTCTGCCGGCAGAATTAATCAGCACTGTAAATGTTTCTTAAACGGGGCTGGAAGAGGGAGCAGTCCCTATATGTTTAAAAACCACTGCAGATTAAACTTTAACCTTCAGTGATTTAAACACAGAGGGGCTGCTCCCTCTTCCAGCCCTGTTTAAACCACTTCAGTGCAGTTCATACCCCTTGGTGCCCTTGCTTAAGTATGTAAGGGCACTTAGGTCATTTCAGTGCACTGCATACTCCCCTGTGGACCTTATATAAGTATGTGAGACCACTAAGCAGCATGCCTCCACTGCAATACATACCCTTCATTGCCCTCACATAAGTATGTAAGGGCACTGAATGGTATGTACTGGAGTAGATACCCTTCGGTGCCCTTACATACTGCAGTGCATACCCACTGGATACATAAGTATGTAAGGGTGCTGAGTGTTATGCACAGGACTATATAGCCCTCAGTGCCCTTACATACTTATGTAATGGCACAAATTGGTATGCACTGCACATGGGGGTGCCCACTCTTCCCCTTAGTGGAATTCCTCAGCTTTGCATGGAATTTTTATATAGTTCCATGGAATTCCAATGAATGAAACACCACCAATTCTGCCCACCCCTACTTTTAAGCAGCATGGCAGTCTCCAAAAAGCGTGGCAGTCCTCCTTCTCAATCTTCCACTAGTCCAGAAGTGTTCTGATAAGTGGTTCTGCAGGTCCAATATTTATTCTTGATTCCAGCTTTTGTGTGGGTGGGATAGACTCCCTATTCGTTCCCAAACCTAGGTTCTTCCCCTTCCCCTGGTCAAGGTTCCAAACTGAATGGGATGACAAAGGGAAAAGTGGTCTGATGTTAGGTTCCTTTGTGTGCACTGTGCCCAAAGGCCTTTGAAGTGTAAGTGAGGCAGGGTCAACTCCTCTGTAGGCATTGTGTCAGGATAACCCATTCTGTACCCATCCTGTACACACTTAAACCCCCTTTGCATTACTTGGGACAACAAAAATTAAACCTTTCTAACTTGTAACTTCAAAAAATTCCACTTCACCATTAAATAGGATTTTGAATTTGAGTGTAAACAGTATATTTCTATCTGCCCCCAATCTAAAGTTAGCACTTTTTAAATATACTAAGGTAACCCAGTGTTAGTAAATGGGACAGATAGGCCTTAAAACAGTGAAATAAATTAGGAGTTTTTCATTGCTTACACATATAAAACCTATGTACGCATGTCCTACTTTCTAAATACAATGCATCCTGCCCTGTAAGCCTTTAGAACCTACCCAAGGGTGACTTATAAGTATTTTAAAGGAAGGTTTAGTCCTGGCAAAAAGTTTATTTTTCCACATTGAAACAGTAGTTTACTTCAGGCTGGAGTGGCAAGCCTTCAGGTAAGTTTTAATGTTATACTTTAATGGATATCACAATAAGTGCTGCAGTCCCACTAGTAGCATTTCATTTACAGTCCCTGAGGACACGTAGCACCATCCATCAAAAACATACAAATACATTAAATAAACCAATTAGGTATAGACCAATTTTTCAATGCTTGAAGGAGAGAACACAAGCACTTTATCATTGTTTAACAGAAGTAAAGTGAACCATGTGCAAACGTGTATCAACAACATTATGCTCAGTCATGGTAAGGAAACAAAATTGTCATTATACATGCTATAGTACACTGACCACTACTTCAGCAATAAGCAGATTCATTTATATAAGGGGAAAAAATCTATGGGCCAGATGTATCAAGGAGGCCTTTTTAAGAAATCAGTATTTCTGATTCGCAAAATGCAATGTATCACATTTGCGAATCGGTAATAGTGGTTTCTTAAAAATCGCAAATGCTTTTACCGAATCGCAAATTGCGATACCGGCCCCATTCGCACCTATGGGCCTGTAGGCCCATATATGCAATTTTTTTTGCATTTCCAAAATTGTGATTTCTTAACCAGAAATCGCAATTTCGGAAATGCAAAACCCCAGGGTGCTGGGGGCCTAAGGCCTCCTCTGCTGCACCCCAAAATATTTGTTTGCAACATGTAAGGTGCACACATGCCAAAAGGGCATGTGTGCTTTACATGTAAAATTTAAAAATGCATTTTAAATGCATTTTTAAAATTTGCACATGGTTACCACTAAGTTCAACTTGGTGGTAAATAGCGATTCCTAAATGCCCAAATCACATTTAGGAATTGCTTCTTACATGTGCTTAGAAATCGAAAATAAGGATTTCTTATTTAGAGACTCGCAATTTGTGACTCTCTAAACAGGGTCGCAATTTTAAGGAATTGCTATTTTAGCGATTCCTTAAAATTGCGTTCAGAATGCCTTTCATACATTCTGAAATGGCTTTTTGCATTTGCGAAAAGCTTTCATACATCTGGCCCTATATCACACCACAAGATTACATTTCATAATGGACCATGGTGAAATTGCTGCATCTATGTATGTGATGTGTCTATATATATATATATATATATATATATATATATATATATATATATAGAGAGAGAGAGAGAGAGAAAGAGAGAGAGAGAGAGAGAGAGAGAAAGAGAGAGAGAGAGTTAAGAAATAAAGTAAAAAAATAAAATAAACAATTCACTGATAAAACCAAAGCTTACAAGGCAGTTATAGTTAGGCTCACATTTTAAATGTACAAAACTATGGAAATTCAACTGTTATAGTTAGGGTTATCTGAAGTAACTATAACTCCTGCCCTAAGATAATTATAACTCACGTTCCCACTGTGCACAGTTTTTTCATCATAAATTTTACTGCAAATATTACATTGATATTGTCAAAGATGTCATGTGTGCCGCAATTTGAGGGGTTATTAGCAGTGCATGGAGAGGGTGTGAGTTATAGTTTCCTTAGGGTATTAGTTAGAGCTACTTGAGATAACCCTAACTATAGCAGGAGCATATTTTAATATATATAGTCCCATTCACTAAGGTTTATTAGGTGGTATATATTAGGCCTGGGTGGTACTTGAGGTGGAGGTCTGAGAGCTTCTAAGTGGTGCATACTTTCAGTCAAGAGGAATAAGCAAAATGTGTCTTCACTGAACAAGGATGTTAGCATGCTCTTCACATAGTGCTCCAGCCTACCTCTGTCTGATGGCTCATGGATGCCCATTATTGGAAAATTGTTCTGCCTTGACCTACCTCTAAATCCTTTTTTTAAAAAAATTTAACAATGAGTAGCACTTTGTCCATATTTATTGATTGCTCCTGTTGGGTTTTAAGACTGTCTTCAGCATCTGATATGTGCATCTCTGCCATTTCAAGTCGCTTTCCTTGTTTATCAATGGAAGGTGCCATACCTTCAAATCTATTATTTAAAGCATCAATTTTATTGTTGATTAATGCTAGTAGGCCTGGGCAAAATTTTAATTACACCAGAATTATTTTGTTAAATTTGTGTTACTCTTTTGAGACAAAATTAACCAAAATGACATAATTACACTTGTTTGCCTAATCATGTGTAATTTGGGACCAAAATGCTACTGCAAGAGCATAGGAACAACAAGCTTAGAAAGTGTAGGTGGCTGCTGTCTGTTTCTGTTCATGTTCTCCTGCATCTAATGCTATTTTCTGAGTGCAAAATGCATCTTGAGGTCTATTTTTGGAAGCAGGGTGCATTATATAATAGCTCCAAATTCCAGATTATGCACTACGCGTAATTTAGCATAATCTCATGTAATTTTTGCTGTAATGTCACATAATTATGTTACGGCAAATTATGCGAGTTACACACATCCCTAGATTAGTTAGCATGAACGTACAGTCAGTTGTCATTTCTTCAAATTTGGAGTTAACCTGTAATGTAGGAGGCTGGTCTGGCTTATAGGGGGTACCTTGGGGTACTTACACCTTGTGCCAGGTCCAGTTATCCCTTATTAGTAGATTAGAGGTGTTCTAGAATTTTAGGATGATAGAGTTAGCCATAGCAGAGCAGCTTAAGTTGAACTAAGAGAGATGTAAAGTGCCTACTATACCACTTATATCACTTAGTACTATATCATAAGAAAATACAATCCTCAGAGTTACTAAAAATAAAGGTACTTTATTTTAGTGACAATATGCCAAAAGTATCTCAGAGGATATACTCCCTTAGGAGGTAAGTAATATACACAAAATATACACACACAAACCAAATCAGGTAACTTAACAGTTAGAAAAGTAGTGCAAACACTGTAGAACACAATAGAATGCAATAGGGAGAAATAGGACTAGGGGCAACGCAAACCATTTACTCCAAAGTGGAATGCGAACCACAAAGGGACCCCAGGCCTAGTGTAGGGTGTAGAGGGTTGCTGGGAGTGTGAGAAAACACGAACGGTGTCCAAGATACCCCACCCCAAGACCCTGAAAAATAGGCGTAAAGTTACCCTACTACCCCAGATAGACAATAAAGTCGAGAGGGAGGATTCTGCAAGGACAACTGACTGCAAAGCACTGAAGACGGATTCCTGGACCTGCAAAAGAAGGGGACCAAGTCCAAGAGTCACGCAAGTGTCCAGGGGGGCAGGAGCCCACTAAACCCCGGATGAAGGTGCAAAAAGGCTGCCTCTGGGTGGAAGAAGCCAAATATTCTACAACAACGGAAAGGGCCAGGAACTTCTCCTTTGATCAGAAGATATCCTAAGGTGTGCTGGAGGATGCAGAGTTATTTCCACACAAAAAGACTGCAAACAAGCTTTGCTAGCTGCAACAGTTGTGGTTGAGAATTTTAGATGCTGCCAGGGCCCAGGAAGGACCAGGAGGTCGACACTTGGAGGAGGAGACAGAGAGGGTGCTCAGCAACATGGAGAGCCCATGCAGAAGCAGGCAGCACCCAGAGAAGCACCTGAACAGGCGCTCAGAAGATCTGAGGAGAACGGTCGACTCAGCACAATAAAAGAGGGTCCCACGATGTCGGAGTCCAACTCAGCAAGTTGGGCAAGGCAGGACGGAGTGCTGGAGACCTGGGCTAGGCTGTGCACAAAGGAAGTCTTGCAGAATTGCACTGAAGCCCGAGCAGCTGCAGTTCACGCAGTACACAGGATTATTGTCTGGCGTGGGGATGCAAGGACTTACCTCCACCAAATTTGGACAGAAGGGCCACTGGACTGTCAGAGACACTTGGACCCAGCTCCTGTGTTCCAGGGACCACGCTCGTCAGGATGAGAGGGGACCCATAGGACTGGTGATGCATAAGTTTGTGCCTGCTTTGGCAGGGGGAAGATTCCGTCGAACCATGGGAGATTTCTTCTTGGCTTACAGTGCAGCGTGAAGGCAGACAGCCCTCAGAGCATGCACCACCAGGAAACAGTCGACAAAGCTGGCAGGATGAGGCGCTACAATTTTGTTGGTAGTCTTCTTGCTACTTTGTTGCAGTTTTGCAGGCGTCCTGGAGCAGTCAGCTGTCGATCCTTGGCAGAAGTCGAAGAGGGAAGTGCAGAGTAACTCTGGTGAGCTCTTGCATTCGTCATCTGGTGAGATGCCCACAGGAGAGACCCTAAATAGCCCTGAGAGGAGGATTGGCTACAGAGAAAGGTAAGCACATATCAGGAGGGGTCTCTGACGTCACCTGCTGGCACTGGCTACTCAGAGCTGTCAACTGTGCCCTCATACCTCTGCATCCAAGATGGCAGAGGTCTGGGACACACTGGAGGAGCTCTGGGCACCTCCCCTGGGAGGTGCTGGTCAGGGGAGTGGTCTCTCCCCTTTCTTTTCTCCAGTTTCACGCCAGAGCAGGGCTGGGGGGATCCCTGAACCGGTGTAGACTGGCTTATGCAAGGAGGGCACCATCTGTGCCCTTCAAAGCATTTCCAGAGGCCAGGAGAGGCTACTCCTTACAGGCCCTTCACACCTATTTCCAAAGGGAGAGGGTGTAACACCCTCTCTCAGAGGAAATCCTTTGGTCTGCCTTCCTGGGACTGGGCTGCCCAGGCCCCAGGAGGGCAGAAACCTGTCTGAGGGTTGGCAGCAGCGGTAGCTGCAGAGAAAACCCCGGAAAGTTAGCTTGGCAGTACCCGGGCTCTGTGCTGGAGACCCGGGGATGCATGGAATTGTCCCTCCAATACCAGAATGTTACATGGCCATGTTCGGAGTTACCATTGTGGCGCTACATATACGTGTTGACCTATATGTAGTGCACGCTTGTAATGGTGTCTCTGCACTCACAAAGTCCGTGGAATTTGCCCTGAACAATGTGGGGGCACCTTGGCTAGTGCCAGGGTGCCCACACACTAAGTAACTTTGCACCTAACCTTCACTAACTGAGGGTTAAACATATAGGTGACTTATAAGTTACTTAAGTGCAGTGAAAAATGGCTGTGAAATAACGTGGACGTTATTTCACTCAGGCTGCAATGGCAGTCCTGTGTAAGAATTGTCTGAGCTCCTTATGGGTGGCAAAACAAAAGCTGCAGCCCATAGGGATCTCCTGGAACCCCATTACCCTGGGTACCTAGGTACCATATACTAGGGAATTATAAGGGTGTTCCAGCGTGCCAATAAGAATTGGTAAAATTAGTCACTAGCCTGCAGTGACAAATTTAAAAAGCAGAGAGAGCATAAACACTGAGGTTCTGATTAGCAGAGCCTCAGTGATACAGTTAGGCACCACACAGGGAAAACATACAGGGCATACTTTATGAGCACTGGGGTCCTGGCTAGCAGGATCCCAGTGACACAGGCAAAAACAAACATACATACAGTAAACAAATGGGGGTAACATGCCAGGCAAAATGGTACTTTCCTACAACGTGTAACTTTGATTGTCTTGCATTAGTTTTTCCTATAAGTGCAGTCTATCACGGAGGGTCAGCAAGCGATGCATCTGAGCCATATTTGAGGAATTAGTTTTAGAAATGCAGCACTTAGGTCCAGCCACTGGGACCCATGCAGCACAGTGATGTAGCCAGTGGAAATCCGAGCATCAGTTCAGTAAGCATCAATATTGCCCATAGTGATAGACTTCGTGGCAGCATTTTCACAGAGGAAGGTCTCACAGAGTGAGTTTCCGCCATTCACCAATCAAACTGGGACACAAGCTGATAGCCCTCCTGCATGCTCCTGACTAGTCTGTTTTCCCTCAAAGCATTACAAAGTGGACTCATTTACGTAACTGGCCACAATTGCCTCCAAAAGATATTGACATTTGGATTGGTATCTGTCTCAGATGCCTGCAATTTAATGGGGCCATTACCTTAACCCCCTTCTTGAATCTTATAACCTGAATGTCAAGGCCTGCAGTATGGATTTCCTCTCTTTTTGGGCTACACAGAGTGGCATGCTCCCATCTTTCTTTATAATATTATTTTCATTTATAACTTTATTTTCATTGACCCCTTCATCTCTGCACATTTCCAACAATGATGCAGTGAACTTAAAGCTGCACCATCGGCAGCGCAACTGTTCTTTTCTTGGCCTATCTGCTGAGAGTGTGTGATTGCGACCATCAGGATATCCCCTGCTGCTGTGGCATGCAGGCTGGGCTGTGCTGCACCTTACATGAGGTGTTGTGGTACATCGGGTTCTCTCTAGGAGCTTTCATTTTTGCTTTCCCCTTTATGACCTCATCATGGCCCCCCTCTTTCTGGTGTAGAGCCAGAGGCTGTGTGGGGATTAAATTGCTGGAGTCCTGGCCTCCTCTGTTAACTCTGTTGTCTGACTGACATCTTGATGTCTCTCAGACTGATGGCTCACTTATTCGTCCTCTTCACATACAATGATCTAGATGGCCATGAGTTTGTGTCCTCAATATCCTAGCTCCAAGACAACCCAAACAAAGCTGAGATGCCACTGCAGCTGGGCAAATTCAGGGAAGCATTTCTCTTGGCCACTTATAGGACAGTCTCTGGAGACTCCCTTCCCCCAAAACTGGATTTTTTTATTTTTAGCAGCTATTAATATTCTGGTTTAATTATTTCATATTTTTCTATCTGGTCCCTTTCCCATCTAAGCCTGCCACTATGAAAATATTTTTAAGGGCATTGTCACTGTAGAGACTGTATGGACATGCAACATTAATTTTCTAGATGACCAACATTTAAATATCATGCACCCTAACTTATAAGATACATGACTTACTAATATTTAACAGGGAGGTTATTACTTGTCAAACATGGCTATGTTAAAGGGTCATATTGCAGTATTTACACTGTAGCAGTCAGGCTACACAAGGTAGGCCTGTAGTCAAGTTTTCACTGCCACTGGAGAGGATGCACTCCTAGGGGCTGCAGAACAAAAGTGGTATTTAACATCTAAGCACTGAGTGCACTTTCTACACAATATAATAAGGACCTAAAGACAAGATAAAGGTGACAATTAGTAATAAGAAAATTCAGTCATATTTAAAGGGGAAGAACTCTACTTCTGGTTAGCAGGAATAAAGGGCACAAAGTTCTAAAGACAGCGAAGGCAAAAGGGCAAAATTATAGGATGACCACAGAGATAATGGCAGATTTCCTATAGTGCTATATAAATCTTAAGAATCAGGGGCAACTTGCATACTGTTGTGAACTCAATGAGCTAATTTCACAACCTCCAGTGTCATATCAAACAGCAGCAGATAGATTGCCTGCTGCTGTGGGGGCGTGACACCGATCATGAAAGGAACACCATCTTGCCAACCTAGGTTGTCACACATCAGTGTCTGGTAGCGGCTTTATTTGAAACTAAAAGGGAGCGGCCTGCCTTTCTATGGCTATGCTCAAGAAGAAATGCTGTTTCACTGTAAAAAAACTGGGTTATTGGTTGCATGAGTAGAAGACTGATTCAAGTAATAAAAACAACCCTTGTTAGGATGAACCACAAAAAGTCACTAATCCTCTGGTAGCACAGCAGAGCACAGCACAAAAGCAGTCAGGCATACTTAGAGGCAATGAATTTCTGTAGCACTCAAACAGGAATAAAGTGAACAAACGACACAAGAAAACACCCCAACCCAATTTAGTAAATAGAGTAAAATTTAACAAATTAAAATAAAACTAAAAACGTTGAAATCAAATAAATTGAACAGGATCTATGGTTTTTTAAATTTCTATGTATAAACAGCACAGAAAAGCACACATTGGCCCTCATTACAACCCTGGTGGTAAATGCAGCCTACCGCCATGCTGACAGCCGCCAACATACTGTGACCGCGGCGGTATACAGCTACGGGTATTATGACCCCCACAGAGAAATCCGCCACTATACAGACACCCACACAAGTCGACCAGACCAAAGGTCAGTGATAAACTTGCAGTAAAAAACCCACACCGTTACGCCAACAGGAATACGCCCACAGTATCAGGACCCACGAATCACCGTGGCGGTCTTTCAACCGTGGTAAAACCATTGGCGGTACGCACCAAAGCGCTAAAAAAACACACACACACTTACAAAACTACACCACATTGGACAATTCAAACTACACGCACCTGACATACATACACACACCACACCCATACACCCACACCACTATAAAACACACACACACATTACCCACAACCCTTCCTAAGAAAAAAAGATTGCTAACTTGCAGATAGACAAGCCAGGAGCACCCACTCAATCTGAGCCGCGAAACACCATCACCCATACACCACCCACGCACCTGACAGCACACACCATAACACATCACCCCACACACCCTCACACATACCACTCACACCACATCCATGGCACCCCAAAGACACCCCAGGTTTTCAGAGGAGGAGCTAAGGATCATTGTGGAGGAAATCATCTGGGTAGAGCCACAGCTATTCGGATCACAGGTGCAGCAGACGTCCATTGCAAGGAAGATAGAGCTATGGCGGAGAGTCATGGACAGGGTCAACGCCGTGGGACAGCACCCCAAAACAAGGGATGACATCAGGAAGAGGTGGAATGACTTACAGGGGAAGGTGCGTTCCATGCTTGCAAGACACAAAGTAGCCGTACAGAGGACTTGCGGTGGACCCCCACTTCCTCCCCCACAACTAACATGGGAGGAGCAAGTCTTGGCAATCATGCATCCTGAGGGCCTCGCAGGAGTAGCAGGAGGACTGGACTGTGGTAGGACAAATTTTTACCACTTTATCCCCCCACCCTACCTGCATGCCATCACAAACTTCTACCCCTACCCTTAACCCCATCACTCCACCACCTCACATATCACCCACTATCACAACCCACCCATCCCAACACCAAGCCCTGCATGCACCAACGCATGGACACCTATCACAGACCTGCATGGACACACATCAACACAGCATGCCCATGAGAGAGAATCACCTAGCCTACAAAATCACCAAGCACACAAGGCAAAGCTGACAGGGCAATCACAGCCATACAGGGAAACCCACCCATGCACAAGATGGCACATGCAGATACAATAACACTGCATTCTCATCCCCACAGGACCCCCACTCAACATCGCCAGAGAGGAGGTGCCACCAACATCCAGTCCCCCCACTGAAGAGGCCCACCGTGATGACAGCAGCTCTGCACGCCAGGATCACGATAACCAACCTGGCCCATCAGGGACCTCTGGACAGTCGGTTACCCTGCCACAGTCCCATACCACCACAGACCCTCTCCCCTCAGGAGACACCAGCACAGCACCCACCCAGCGGGCCCATACCACTGTCCCCAGGACACGTCAATCAGCAGTGTGTCCACCACTACAGGGACCCCAGGCAACCCCACAAACCCAAGAATATCAGGGACCTGGGGTCAGTGGCAGTGGGCACACGGTTGTGGGGACAGAGGCACAGGACAACAGGGAAGCTGGGATGACTGCTGTGCGACGGGGGCAGACAGGCCCAGGGAACCCACTCTTCACGAGGCACTTGCAGGGTTCCTGGGAGCATACCACCATTCTCAGGAGACCTTGGGCCAGATACTGGCCAAGTTGCAGGAGACCCAGCGGCTGCAGGTGGAAAAGTACCTGGGGATCAGGGGAGGACTTCAAACATATCCACACCATCCTGGTCACCATTGCAGGGGTGCTGGCTGACATGGCCAACACTATGAGGGAGGCAGTGACACAACAACGGGCCCCTGACACTAGCCACACCGATAAACAGCCCTCCACCGGTGCAAGTGGACAGGAGGCCCCGCCACAGGACCAACAGGCCACCAGCACCCCACCCACTGCAGATGGAGAACCACCCCTCAAACGGTCCCTGCGATCCAGGCAGAAGCCAGAGAACATTCCCAAGACCCCCGCCAGGAAATAAGACTCTCCTGATTGTCACCCTTGTGTCCCACTCTGTCACCCTGTCCACCTTGAACTGGCATTGCTCCACTTCCTATGCCCCATTGGACAATGCATCTGTGATACCAAGAGACTGGACTCTAACTGGACATTCATCCACCATCACCCCAGCCCATTCCACATCCCCCTCTACTTATTAGCACTTAAATAAACACCCTTGAAACAAATACAAATCTGGAGTCTGTCAATTGTTTGAAATAAGTATTAGTACAACAATCTGAAAACATTTCAATTCATATGTACAGTTATATATACATTGGTATGACCTGTAGTGGGCAGCAGTAAACACACCAGGAGCCAGAGTGGGGCACAGAGATCTGAAAATAGAGATGCAGAAGGGTACGGTAAGTGGCCATAGACATAGGGAAATCATGCTGCCATGTCCATTTGCAAACAGAAAACTGAAATGTAAAGTAAAATTACAGTGTCTTACCTGTGTGTCACTGGAAGTGCTGCTGTATGAGAGAGCTTCTGTTGTCCACATCTTCATCGTCTGCTTCCTCACAGTCCACAGGCTCCACCGCTGCCTCAAGACCATCTCCAGGCTCATCCTCCTCCAGAAAAGGCACCTGGTGTCTCAAGGCCAGGTTGTGCAACATGCAACATGCAACAATGATCTTGCTCACCTTCTTGGGTGAGTAGTACAGTGATCCACCTGACAGATGGAGGCACCTAAACCGGGCCTTCAGGAGGCTGAAGGTTCTCTCAATTATCCTCCTCGTATGCCCATGTGCCTGATTGTAACGTTACTCTGCCCTTGTCCTAGCATTCCTCACTGGGGTCAGTAGCCATGAGAGGTTGTGGTAACCAGAGTCACCTGCAAATATCAAGGGACAACTGTTAGACACACACTAACCCTTAGGGACAACCCCATACCCAGACACCAACATATACTGGGTGGGGACCTTGGGTTCACCTATTAGCCACACCCTGTGCATCTGGAGTTGGCCCATCACATATGGGATGCTGCTATTCCTCAAGATAAAGGCGTCATGCACAGAGCCAGGATACTTGGCATTAACATGGGAGATGTACTAGTCCGCCAAACACACCATCTGCACATTCAGAGATTGATAGTTTTTTCTATTCCTGAACACTTGTTCATTTCTCCAGGAGGGGGGGCAAATGCTACATGGGTACCATCAATGGCACCAATGATGTTGGGAATACGTCCCAGGGCATAAAAGTCAGGTTTCACTCTGACCAAATCTTCTACCTGGGGGAATACGATGTAGCTGCGCATGTGTTTCAGCAGGGCAGACAACACTCTGGTCAACACGTTGGAGAACATTGGATGAGATATCCCTGATGGCATGGCCGCTGTTGTTTGAAAGGAACCACTTGCCAGGAAATGGAGCACTGACAGGACCTGCACTAGAGGGGGGATACCTGTGGGTTGGCAGATAGCTGACATCAGGTCTGGCTCCAATTAGGCACACAGTTCTTGGATTGTGGCCCGATCAAGTCTGTAGGTTAGGATAATTAATGTGTCTGTCCTCCATTGTCGCAAGGTCCACCAGGGGTCTGTACACTGAAGGATGTCTCCATCTCATATTCATCCTCAGCAGTTGAAGCCTAGGGAGGAAGATGGTGAGCAGTGGGTCATATTCACAAATGCATGGAAATAATGATGCATCTCTTCATTTACAGAACCAGTATGTGAATCCGAGAGTCAGTTGATGTGCCAATGTCTGCTGTGATGCAGTTAGGTGCCATGGCCTGTGCCCCCCTGAAATGGCGGCTGCCTAACCTGTGAGGAGGGACAAGTAGGAATGAGGTAATTCTGGTGGCATTGTGTGCCATTGCGGTAGGCGGTCGATGACCGCCGCGCAACTTTGCAGTGATTATCATTGGGCCCTATGGGTTCCAGGAGCCAATGGCGATGTACACCGGCGGTGACGATACGCACCGCCGTGAACGTGATCGCCATTTTCTATTCACTCACTTGCTACCTGACCTTCAACAGGAGAGGAACTACACTGCAAGTGCTGCTGTCACCTGTGTCTGGAAGCGACAATGGCTCATGTGTCTGGGGAAAGGGCCCCTGCCTTCACTGCAGAGGAGTTGGAGAGACTGGTGGAACGGGTCCTACCTCAGTAAACTTTACTTTATGGTCCTCCAGACAAACAGGTGAGTACACTGTGAGCATGATGCGTGGGCCATTAATGTATGGAGTGCTGTGTGTAAGCCACATGTAGGGGGGGCTGAGGTGTCCTGGGCAGAGTGCTGCATGCATGGTGGTCAATGTGTGAGCGTTAGGGGATGGGAGGGACCTGGTGGGCCATGAGTGTGACAGTCCGGACGGTATGAGTAATCCCTTTTCTGCTGTATTTTTCCTGCAGGTCAGTGCCCATCAGAAAAAGGGTATTTGGTGAGCCAAGGCGGTGCGGACCCTGGGGGTCTTTGATAGGCAGAGCACCCACAGCCGCAAACGGTGGGAGGACAAGGAAGAGGGCGGAGGCCCAGATGGGGCTGGCCTCTCAATGAGGTAGGGGTGCCCGCCGCACCCGACCCCCCGATGTTCCGCATCCTGTGCGCTTGAAGGCATCACAGCAGCCACAAGGGGGTGAGTACAGATTCAGAATCCTGACTTTGCATGCGTTAAGGGTTACCTGGGTGGGGGATGGGGGCTGTGTGTGCCCCTAGGCCATGGAGAAAATGGCAGGGTAGGTCCCTTGTTGGGCAGGCTCTGAAGCACTCCTAGCCCATTAGTGTTAGTGGCATTTACTACTGGGCAGGGTCCTGTGGGTTTCATGTGTGCAGTTAATGGTGTAAGGCAATGTACCCCATGGGCTGGTGATTATCTTTGTAACTGGTAATGCATGGCCTAGTGCATAGGGCTGGTCCCTGTGTGTTGTGTACGCCAACAGTAGTGTGGCTTGCATTGACCAAGTGTATCCTCTGTCTCTCCCCCCCCTTTTTGTTTTGTCACCCTGTCCTTGTGTGCATTAGCATCATCTGGCAGAGGAGCAGAGGCACCGGCGACAGAAGGAGTTGCATCCCACATGGGCCTGGAGGCCGAATCCACCGAGGGTGAGGGCACCAGTGGGACGGAGGGCGAGGGGAGCACCACGAGGGGTACAGGAGAAGACACCACAGACAGCAACACCTCCTCCGATGGAAGCTCCCTGGCAGTGGAGGACAACTTTGTGCCCACCCCAATAACAGGTACAGCCGCCACCCCCCCACCAGCACCGCCCTCCAAGCAGCCCCACAGCGTGTTTCCCGTGCCCGCTCACCAAGGAGGGTGGGCATCTCCTTCACACCAGTCAGCCCTGCTGCCCTCAGTGCGGAGGCTTTTGACCTCCTGAGATCCCTCACTTTTGGGCAGTCAACCATTCTGAATGCCATCCAGGGTGTCGAGAGGCATTTGCAACAAACAAATGCTTACCTGGAGGGCATTCACTCTGACGTGGTGGCCCAACAGAGAGCATTTCAGGCTCTGGCCATAGCACTGATGGCAGCCATTGTCCCTGTCTCTAGCTTCCCCCTTCCAACTTCCTCTACCCAGTCCCAACCCCTCAACTCCAGCCTATCCCAAGCACACCTTCAGACCAGCATTCACTCAAATCAACAAACACACAAGTGGCTCAGGCAAACACAGGCACCACACTTCATCTCACAGGCACTCACACATGCACCATCCCCATGCCGACAAACCAACATCCACTGCCTCCAATGTCTCCCCATCCTCCTCGTCATCCATTTCCCTCCCAGTAGCGTCTCCACTCACACCTGCATGCACTACATCCTCATACACTACCTCCATCAACAGCACACCTATCACTACATGCCCCTCACTGGCACTCACCACCCCCACATCCATGCACACGTCCCCTTTGTCCTCTCCCACTGTGTCTGTAACCCCTCTTCCCAAATTACTCAAACGCAAGCACCCACCCAACAGCCATCCACCTCACAACAGCATCCAGCCCATGCACCTGCACCCAAACACAGCAGACTGACACCTCCTAAAACCACTTCCTCTTCCTCAACTCCCAAAGCTTCACTGTCTTCCCTCCCTAATGACCCTAAGAAGCTTTTCATGGCAAACATTGACCTCTTCCCTACCCCCCGTCTGTCCCCTCGGGCCAGGGTGGCCAAACCCAGCACCTCAGCCACCAAGTCCACCTCCGCTGTGGTTCCTGCAGCTGTCAGAGGCTCTAAGGGGGCACCTGTCAGCCCAGCCAGTGTGGCACCAACACCTGCCAAGGCAAAGAACATTCCATCACATGGCAAGGTGAAGAAGGGGAAAGCATCCAGCAAAGGGAAGGAGCCACAACCACCCAGCAAGGCCACCTCAAAGACTCCATATGCCAGACCCAAGGTGACACCACCATCTGCCAAGTGCAGGAAGGAGCACAAACCACCAGCCAAGGCACTTCAGCTGTCCGAGCCTGCAGGTGAAGGCCTGGTGGCTACCAGCACAACCGTCAGCACCGCCACCTGCACCCCAGCCAGCACCGCCACCTGCACTGGCACAAGCACCACTACTGTCAGCAGCCCCAGTGGGCAGCCGTCCGAGGGCTGGAGCCTCCCCCCACCGCTGGCAGCACCGGCACCTGCACAGTGGCCAGCACCGGCACCTGCACCGCGGCCAGGACAGCTACCTGAACTGCCGCAAGCACCGCCGCAAGCATCGCCACCTCCCCCGCTGACAGTAGCACCACTGGCAGCAGCAGCAGCCCCATTGGGCAGCCGTCTGAGGCTGCAGGAGAAGGGCTGGAGCCTCCACCCACCACTGGCAGCACCCCCACCAGCACCAGCACAACCACCACTGTGCAGCCATAGACGCCGGAGGATGGACTGTAGCCCTGCCTCCATGACTATCATGCATCATGGTCACTGCGATTCTCGTGGCTCTGACACCCAGGTGAGGGACTGTGACCTGGCACCCCCCAAGTGCTGCATCACTGGGCACAAAGCCCCCTCCAGAACCAGTGGAGAAAGGGATGCACTCAGCCTATCCTTGGCAGGATGAAGCACACTTGGCACAAAGTCCCTCCAGAACCAGTGGAGAAAGGCATCCACTATCCCTATCCTTGGCAGGATGAAGCATACTGGGCACAAACCCCCTTCAGAACCAGTGGAGAAAGGCATCCAATATCCCTGTCCGTGCAGGATGAAGCACACTGGGCAAAAAGCCCCCTCCAGAACCAGTGGAGAAAGGCATCCACTCACCCTATCCTTGGCAGGATGAAGCACACTGGGCGCAAAGCCCACTCCAGAACCAGTGGAGAAAGGCATCCACTCAACCTATCCTTGGCAGGATGAAGCACACTGGGCACAAAGCCCCCTCCAGATCCAGAGGAGAAAGGCATCCACTATTCCTATCCTTGGCATGATGAAGCACACTGGGCACAAAGCCCCCTCCAAAACCAGTGGAGAAGCCACCCACTTGAGAGATGGTGGCCTTGCACTCCCCAGGACCAAGCAGTGGGCAAACCACCCACTAGAGAGACTGTGGCTTTGCACTCCCCAGGGCCAAGCAGTGGGCAAACCACCCACTTGAGAGACTTGAGAGACAATGGCTTTGCACTCCCCAGGACAAAGCAGTGGGGAAACCACCCACTTGAAAGACTTGAAAGACTGTGGCTTTGCACTCCCCAGGACCAGGTAGTGGGCAAAGCACCCACTTGAGAGACTGTGTAGGAAAGTACCATCTTGCCTGGCATGTTACCCCCATTTTTACATGTATATCAGTTTGTTTTTGCCCGTCTGGGATCCTGCTAGCCAGCACCCAGTGCTCATAGTTTGTGGCCTGAATGTGTGTATCCCTGTGTAGTGCCTAACTGTGTCACTGAGGCTCTGCTAGCCAGAACCTCAGTGCTTATGCCCTCTCTGCCTTTGAAATGGTCACTATAGGCTAGTGACCATTTTCACCAATTCTAATTGGCACACTGGAACACCCTTTTAATTCCCTAGTACATGGTACCTAGGTACCCAGGGTATTGGGGTTCCAGGAGATCCTTATGGGCTGCAGCATTTCTTTTGCCACCCATAGGGAGCTCGGACAAATCTTACACAGGACTGCCACTGCAGCCTGAGTGAAATAACAGCCACTTTACACTGCACTTAAGTAACTTATAAGTCACCTATATGTCTAACCTTCACTTGGTGAAGGTTAGGTGCAAAGTAACTAAGTGTGAGGGCACCTGGCACTAGCCAAGGTGCCCCCACATAGTTCAGGGCAATTTCCCCGGACTTTGTGACTGCGGGGACACCATTACACGCGTGCACTATATATAGGTCAATAACTATATGAAGCTTCACAATGGTAACTCCGAACATGGCCATGTAACATGTCTAAGATCATGGAATTGTCCCTCCATGCCAAATATGGTATTGGGGTGCCAATCCCATGCATCCCCGGAGCTCCACTATGGACCCCGGGGACTGCCAAACTATCTATCTAGGGTTTTCACTGCATCTACAGCTGCTGCCACCCCACAGACAGGGTTCTGCCCTCCTGGGGTCTGGGCAGCCCAGTCCCAGGAAGGCAGAACAAAGGATTTCCTCTGAGAGAGGGTATTACACCCTCTCACTTTGGAAATAGGTTTTAAGGGCTTGGGAGGAGTAGCCTCTCCTAGCCTCTGGAAATGCTTTGAAGGGCAGAGATGGTGCCCTCCTTGCATAAACCAGTCTACACCAGTTCAGGGAACTCCCAGTCCCTGCTCTGGCGTGAAACTGGACAAAGGAAAGGGGAGTGACCACTCCCCTGTCCATCACCACCCCAGGGGTGGTTCCCAGAGCTCCTCCAGTTTGTCCCAGACCTCTGCCATTTTCAATCCAGAGGTGTGAGGACACAATGGAGGCCTCTGAGTGGCCACTGCCAGCAGGTGACGTCAGAGACACCTCCTGATAGGTGCTTATCTCACTAGGTGGCCAATCCTCCTCTGAGGGCTATTTAGGGTCTCTCCAGTGGGCTTTTCCTCAAAATACAATTTGCGAGAATTCACCAGAATTCCTCTGCATCTCCCTCTTCAACTTCTGCCAAGGATCGACCGCTGACTGCTCCAGGACGCCTACAAAACTACAACAAAGTAGCAAGAAGACTACCAGTGACATTGTAGCGCCTAATCCTGCCGGCTTTCTTGACTGTTTCCTGGTGGTGCATGCTCTGGGGGCTGTCTGTCTTCACCCTGCACTGGAAGCCATGAAGAAATCTCCTGTGGGTCGACGGAATCTTCCTCCTGGTCCAGCAGGCACCAAACTTCAGCGTCACCATTACTCTGGGACCGCTCTCATCCTGATGAGCGTGGCCCCTAGAACACAAGTGGTGAACCCAAGTTACCCAGACTTTCCAGTGGTCCAACTGTCCAAATTTGGAGGAGGTAAGTCCTTGCCTCCCCTCTCCAGACAATAATCCTGTGCACCGCATGAACTGCAGCTACTAGGGCTTTTCCACAAAATCCTTCATGCGCAGCCAAGCTCAGGTCCCCAGCACTCTGTCCTGCAATGCTTAGCTCTCTGAGTTGATCTTTGGCTAGGTGGGACCCTCTTTTGCAGTGATGAGACGACCACCATGTTCAGACATCTTGAACCCATGTTCAAGTGCTTCTGTGGGTGCTACCTTCTTGTGCATGGGCTCTGTGCATTGCTGAGGGCTCCCTCTGTGTCGGCTCCCAAGTGGCAACATCCTGGTCCTTCCTGCGCCCAAGCAGCTCCCATTTTCTTTAACTGCAACTCTTGCAGCTAGCAAGGCTTGTTTGCAGACGTTTTCCAAAGAAACAACTCTGCGTCCTCCAGCACACAGTGGGAAATCTTCTGCACAAAGGAGAAGTTCCTAGCTCCTTTCGTTGTTGCAGAATCTTTAGCTTCTTCCATCCAGAGGTAGCCATTTTGCAACTTCATCTGGGGTTTAGTGGGCTCCTGCCCCCCCGGACACTTTTTCGACTCTTGGACTTGGTCCCCTTCCTTTGCAGATCTTCAGGTCTAAGAATCCATCTTCAGTGCTTTGCAGTCTGTTGTAGTCTTTTCAAAATCCTCTATCAAGAGTTTAGTGTGTTTCTTGGGAAATAGTAGTACTTTACTCCTACTTTCCAGGGTCTTGGGTTGGGGTATCTTGGACACCCTTAGTGTTTTCTTACACTCCCAGCAACCCTCTACACACTACACTAGCCTAGGGGTCAATTCGTGGTTCACATTACACTTTCTTAGTATATTATTTGTGTTGCCCCTAGGGCTATTGCTTCCTATTGAATTCTATAGTGTCTGCACTACTTTCTGACTGTTTTACTTACCTGATTGTGGTTTGTGTGTATATTTTGTGTATTTTACTTACCTCCTAAGGGAGTATATCCTCTGAGATATTTTTGGCACATTGTCACTAAAATAAAGTACCTTTATTTTTAGTAACTCTGAGTATTGTCTTTCTTATGATATAGGCCCTCATTCTGACCTTGGCGGGCGGCGGAGGCCGCCCGCCAAAGTCCCGCCGTCAGGTTACCGTTCCGCAGTCGAAAGACCGCGGCGGTAATTCTGACTTTCCCGCTGGGCTGGCGGGCGGTCGCCTTCAGACCGCCAGCCAGCCCAGCGGGAAAGAGGCTTCCACGATGAAGCCGGCTCGGAATCGAGCCGGCGGAGTGGAAGCTGTGCGACGGGTGCAGTTGCACCCGTCGCGTATTTCACTGTCTGCGCAGCAGACAGTGAAATACATGTAGGGGCCCTCTTACGGGGGCCCCTGCAATGCCCATGCCAGTGGCATGGGCACTGCAGGGGCCCCCAGGGGCCCCGCGACCCCCCCTACCGCCATCCGGATCTCGGCGGTCCGACCGCCGGGATCTGGATGGCGGTAGGGGGGGTCGGAATCCCCGCGGCGGTGCAGCAAGCTGCGCCGCCGCGGAGGATTCAATGGGGCCGCGGTACACTGGCGGGACCCCGCCAGTGGTGCCGGTCCGACCGCGGCTTTACCGCCGCGGTCGGAATCCCCATTGGAGCACCGCCGGCCTGTCGGCGGTGCTCCCGCGGTCCTCCGCCCTGGCGGTCAAAGACCGCCAGGGTCAGAATGACCACCATAGTATCTATATGATTTAAGTGGTATAGTAGGAGCTTTGCATGTCTCCTAGTTGAGCCTAAGCTGCTCTGCTATAGCTACCTCTATCAGCCTAAGCTGCTAGAACACTACTAATCTACTAATAAGGGATAACTGGACCTGGCACACGATGTAAGTACCATTGGGTACCCACTATAAGCCAGGCCAGCCTTCTACATTGGTGGTGCAGCAGTGGGATAAGCACTTGTAACTGCTTTACCACTTTGTCATTTGTGCTTTTCATACGAAAATCACATTCTAAATACTTAGAAATATACACAGTTAACCTAAACAGTCTAACTTTCTTTCTACAAACTTTCTAAAAAGTTTCAAACAAATTAGAAAAAGTGTTTCTCTTTTTTTAAAGTTTCTAAACTTTTTTCCCTCTCTCTTAAACTCTTTCTTGCAACTATGTGTGTAGTAGAGGCCACCCCCAAAGTTGTAGAGACAACTTATGACAATTTAAACTTTACATGTTTGAGGGGTCTCTGCATAGAAAGAAGTTTAGGGATTGATAAGTACCCTACCAAAGATCTTTTCCTTAGCCTTCTCCTTGAAAGTGACCAGAACCAGTCTGGTCCATCCCAGTATCAGGTGGTAGATGAGGGGTGTACCCACATAGTTCCAGTGGAGGTCCCTGAGGGATCTGGGGAGGGTACTTCCAAAGACCTTTCAGTTAACAGGCCGTCTATTGAAGCTGGTAGTGGGAGGGGGTCACACATTATTAGGATACCTTTCACTCCAAAAGGCCAGGTAACTTGATTTCAGGTGGTTAGAGATAGGTCCACTTCTGCCCATTCCCACATCACCTCTTTGTCAGAGAATTCCCAAGCCTCCCACCCTGAGGATAACACCCTAGATAGGGAACTCAGAAAGCTGAGGTTGGAAGAGGCCAGACTGAAGCTGAGACAGCAGCAGTTGGCCCTAGACAGGGAGTCTGTAGATATAGTGAGGGAAAGACAGAAGTTGGGGTTAGTTCCCCATGGTGACAGCAGCAGTATTCTTGATAGTCATCCTGTTATAGAAACAGATTCAAGACACCTGCATAACATTGTCCCCCCTTACAAGGAGGGGGATGAAATAAACAAGTGGTTTTCTGCACTTGGGAGGGCCTCTATGGTACAGTTGCTCCCTCAAAGGCAGTGGGCTGCTATTTTGTGGCTCTCTTTCACTGGCAAAGTTAGGGACAGACTCCTTACTGTCAGAGAGAGTGATGCCAACAACTACAAAGTTTTGAAAGATGCCCTCTTAGATGGATTGGGCCTAACCACTGAACAATACAGGATACAGTTCAGAGACCAGAAAAGAGTCCTCTCAAGACTGGGCAGACTTTGTAGACTGTTCAGTGAAGGCCTTGGAGGGATGGATACATGGCAGCAAGGTAACTGACTATGAATGCCGATATAATCTAATTTTGAGAGAGCATATTTTGAATAATTGTGTGTCTGACTTGTTACATCAGTACTTGGTAGAATAAGATCTGACCTCTCCCCAAGAATTGGGAAAGAAGGCACACAAATGGGTCAGAACAAGAGTGAGCAGAAAATCTCATACAGGAGGTGACAAGGATTGAAAGAAGAAGGATGTGAGTCTTCTGACAAGGCTGGGGACAAAGAGAAAAATAATTCTGAGTCTTCATCAGGCCACAAAAGTCCTGTGGGGGAGGTGGGTCCAAATCCTCTTCAAACAATCAAAAGAAGCCATGGTGTTATTTACGTAAGAGTAAAGGCCATTGGACAAGTGATTCCACTTCTCCAAAGAAAAACACCAAGGCTCCCACTACCACAACCCCAACTGCGACCTCTAGTGTCCCTAGTAATAGCAGTGGTGGTGGGAAGTCTACTAAAATAGTCAAATCAAAGGGTGTAGCTGGGCTCACCATTGGTAATGTAGTTGGGGTTGGTCTTGTTAGGGAGACCACAGAGGCTGTTTTTGTCTCTGATGGTGATATTGAATTTGCCACCTTGGTTGCTTGTCCCCTTAATATGGGAAAGTACAAGCAACTTCCCCTAATAAATGGTGTTGAGGTTGAAGCCTACAGGGATACAGGAGCCAGTGTCACTATGGTGATTGAGAAACTGGTTCACTCTGATCAACACCTACTTGGTCAGCAGTACCAAGTGACTGATGCTCATAACAACACTCTTAGCCACCCCATGGCTGCTGTGAATCTCAACTGGGGGAGGGGTGGTTACTGGTCCAAGGAAAGTTGTGGTAGCCACTGATTTACCTGTAGACTGCTTACTAGGTAATCATTTGGAGACATCAGCTTGGGCTGAAGTGGAGTTGGAGGCTCATGCAGCAATGCTGGGCATTCCAGGGCATATCTTTGCTCTCACAAGGGCTCAGGCCCAGAAGCAAAGAGGACAGGGAAACTTGGATCCTGGAAAAATTTACCCAGTCCTCCCAAAAGCTAGGGGTAGAAAGGGTAAATCCTTTCCCACTATCCCTCCCTCTCCAGAAGATTCCCCTTTTGAGGAAGAGAAATCCTCTCCCTGTGCAGAATCTCCACCAGATGAGCTGGCAGCAGACACTGCTGAGCATTTCGGTGCAGGGGGGCCTGCTATGGAAGAGCTGAGGGTGGCACAGCAGACCTGTCCCACACTAGAGGGTTTAAGACAGCAAGCTGTCAAACATCAGAATGGGGATATCACTTATAGCCATAAAGTCTATTGGGAAGATAACCTACTCTACACTGAGTCAAGGGACCCTAAACCTGGAGCTTCCAGGAGATTGGTCATCCCTTTGCAGTACAGGGAGTTTCTTCTGACTTTGGCACATGATATTCCTTTGGCTGGGCATTTGGGCCAGAGAAAAACTTGGGACAGACATGTTCCATTGTTTCACTGGCCTCATATGTCAGATGACACTAAGGAGGTTTGCCACTCCTGTGTGACCTGCCAAGTCAGTGGCAAGACTGGTGGCACACCTAAGGCCCCCTTAATTCCACTTCCAGTTTTTGGGGTGCCCTTTGAGAGTATAGGGGATGACATAGTTGGCCCCCTTGACCCTCCAACAGCTTCAGGCAATAGGTTTATCCTTGTGTTAGTGGACCATGCCAATAGGTATCCTGAAGCTATACCCTTAAGGACCACTACAACTCCTGCAGTGGCAAAAGCCCTCCTGGGAATATTTTCCAGAGTGGGTTTCCCTAAGGAAGTGGTGTTAGACAGAGGTAGTAACTTCATGTCTGCATACCTCAAAGCTATGTGGAAGGAGTGTGGTGTAACTTACAAGTTCACTACTCCTTATCATCCACAGACAAATGGTCTGGTTGAGAGGTTTAATAAAACTCTCAAAGGTATGATTATGGGACTCCCTGAAAAACTCAGGAGGAGATGGGATGTCCTGTTGCCATGCCTCCTTTTTGCTTCTAGGGAGGTACCCCAAAAAGGAGAGGGCTTTAGCCCATTTGAACTCCTCTTTAGGCACCCTGTAAGAGGTCCCCTTGCAGTTGTGAAGGAGGGTTGGGAACAACCTTTAAAAGCTCCCAAGCAAGACATTGTGGATTATGTACTTGGCCTCAGATCTAGGATGGCTGAGTACATGGAAAAAGCCAGTAAAAATCTTCAGGCCAGCCAAGAGCTCCAAAAGCAATGGCATGACCAGAAGGCTGTCCTGACCCAGTACCACCCAGGACAGAAGGTGTGAGTATTGGAGCCTGCGGCCCCAAGAACACTCCAGGACAAATGGAGTGGACCCCATCTCATAGGGGAGAAAAAAGGTAAAGTCACCTATTTGGCAGACCTTGGCACTGCCAGTAGTCCCCGTAGGGTGCTTCTTGTAAATCACCTGAAACCTTATTATGACAGGGCTGGTTTTACCATGCTCATGGCCACTGATGAGGGGCAGGAGGAAGAGAGTGACCCTCTCCCTGACCTCTTCTCCACCACTGAAGCTGATTGCTTAGGGAGGGAGTAATGTTAGCAAATTGCTTTACTGCTGAGAAGAAGGACAACTGCATGAATCTCCTAGCCAGTTCTCTGACCTCTTCTCACTGATTCCATGTACAACTACCTGAATCGATTGATACTGGAGACAGTTTACCTGTCAAGAGTAAAATTTATAGACAGCCTGACCATGTCAGAGACTGTATTAAACAAGAGGTACAGAAAATGTTAGATCTGGGAGTGATTGAACCTTCTTAAAGCCCATGGGCTAGCCCAGTAGTGCTTGTTCCCAAACCTCACAATAAAGATTGTAAAAAGGAAATGAGGTTCTGTGTGGACTATAGAGGTCTCAATCAAGTAACCAAAACTGATGCTCACCCTATACCCAGGGCAGATGAGCTAATAGATACATTGGCTTCTGCCAAGTATCCAAACACTTTTGACTTAACTGCAGGGTAATGGCAGATGAAGTTGTCAGAAGATGCTAAACCTAAAACAGCATTTTCAACCATTGGAGGGCATTATCAGTTCACTGTTATGCCCTTTGGATTGACAAATGCACCTGCCACTTTTCAGAGGTTGGTGAATACAGTCCTCCAAGGATTAGAAGCCTTCAGTGCAGCATATCTAGATGATATAGCTGTCTTTAGCTCCAACTGGGATGATCACCTGGTCCACCTGTGGAAATTTATGGAGGCCCTGCAAAAGGCAGGCCTCGCTGTCAAGGCTTCAAAGTACCAGATAGGGCAGGGGAAAGTGGTTAATCTGGGCCACCTGGTAGGTGGGGAACAGACTGCACCACTGCAGGGGAAGATCCAAACCATTATGAAATGGGCTCCCCCTACAACTCAAACCCATGTGAGAGCCTCCTTAGGCCTCACAGGGTACTGTAGGAGGTTCATTAAGAACTATGGCACCATAGCTGCCCCTCTTAATGACCACACCTCCAAAAAGATGCCTGAAAAGGTATTATGGACAGCTAGCTGTCAAAAGGCTTTTGATGAGCTCAAACAGGCCGCCATGTGCTCTGCACCTGTCCTAAAAAGCCCTTGTTACTCCAGAAATTCATAGTCCAAACTGATGGGGTAGGGGCAGTTCTATCACAGCTTAACACTGAGGGCCAGAATCCACCTGTTGCTTTTATTAGCTGGAGGTTGATCCCTAGAGAAAAGCGTTGGTCTGCCATAGAGAGGGAGGCCTTTTCTGTGGTCTGGGCCCTGAAGAAGTTGAGACCATACCTGTTTGGTACTCACTTTATTGTTCAGACCGACTACAAACCTCTATTATGGCTTAAACAAATGAAAGATGAAAACCCTAAATTGTTGAGGTGGCCGCTGCTGCCATCCCACAGATAGAGTTCTGCCCTCCTGGGGTCTGGGCAGCCCAGTCCCAGGAAGGCAGAAAAAAGAATTTCCTCTGAGAGAGGGTGTTACACCCTCTCCCTTTGGAAATAGGTGTTAAAGGCTGGGGAGGGGTAGCCTCTCCCAACCTCCGGAAATGCTTTGAAGGGCACAGATGGTGCCCTCCTTGCATAAGCCAGTCTACACCGGTTCAGGGAATCCCCAGTCCTTGCTCTGGTGTGAAACTGGACAAAGGGAAGGGGAGTGACCACTCCCCTGTCCATCACCACCCCAGGGGTGGTGCCAAGAGCTTCTCCAGTGTGTCTCAGACCTTTGCCATCTTGGATCCAGAGGTGTGAGGGCACTCTGGAGGCCTCTGAGTGGGCAGTGCCAGCAGGTGTCATCAGAGACCCCTCCTGATTGGTGCTTACCTGACTAGGTGGCCAATGCTCCTCTGTGGGCTATTTAGGGCCTCTCCAGTGGGCTTTCCCTCGGATAACGACTTGCAAGAATTCACCAGAGTTCCTCTGCACCTCTCTCCTCAACTTCTGCCAAGAATCGACCGCTGACTGCTCCAGGACACTTGCAAAACTGCAACAAAGTAGCAAGAAGACTACCAGCGACATTGTATCGCCTAATCCTGCCGGCTTTCTCTATTGTTTCCTGGTTGTACATGAGTTGGGGGCTGTCTGCCTTCATCCTGCACTGGAAGCCACAAAGAAATCTCCCATAGGTTGACGGAGTCTTCCCTCTGCTCCAGCAGGCACCAAACTTCAGCGTCACTGGTACACTGGGACACCTCTCCTCATGACGAGCATGGCCCCTGGAACACAGGTGGTGGACCCAAGTGACCCAGACTGTCCAGTGGTCTAACTGTCCAAATTTGGAGGCGGTAAGTCCTTGCCTTCCCTCTCCAGAGAGTAATCCTGTGCACCACGTGAACTGCAGCTACTAGGGCTTCTGTGCACATTTCCACAAAATCCTTCATGCACAGCCAAGCCCAGGTCCCCAGCACTCTGTCCTGCAATGCTCAGCTCTCTGAGTTGATCTCCGGCTTCATGGGACCCTCTTTTGCAGTGTTCAGATGACCACTGTACTCAGAATTCTTGAACCCATGTTCAAGTACGTCTTTGGGTGCTACCTTCTTGTGTGTGGGCTCTCTACATTGCTGAGGGTCCCCTCTGTTGCCTCTCCCAAGTGGCGACATCCCCATCCTTCCTGCAGCTAGCAAGGCATGTTTGCGGTCTTTTGCCAAAGAAACAACTCTGAGTCCTCCAGCTCTCCGTGGGACATCTTCTGCATGAAGGAGAAGTTCCTAGCACCTTTTGTTGTTGCAGAATCTTCAGCTTCTTCCATCCGAAGGCAGCCATTTTGCACCTTCATCTGGGTTTTAGTGGGCTCCTGACCCTCCTGGACACTTTTGTGACTCTTGGACTTTGTCCCCTTCCTTTGCAGGTCATCAGGTCCAGGAATCCGTCTTCAGTGCTTTGCCATATGTTGTGGTCTTTGCAAAATCCTCGATCACGAGTTTAGTGTATTTCTGGGGAAATAGTAGTACTTTACTCCTACTTTCCAGGGTCTTGGGGTGGGGTATCTTGGACACCATTAGTGTTTTCTTACACTCCCAGCGACCCTCTACACACTGCACTAGCCTAGGGGTCCATTCGTGGTTTGCATTCTACTTTCTTAGTATATGGTTTGTGTTGCCCCGAGGGCTGTTGCAGCCTATTGTATTTTACAGTGTTTGCACCACATTCTGACTGTTTTACTTACCTGATTTTGGTTTGTGTGTATATTTTGTGTATTTTACTTACCTCCTAAGGGAGTATGTCCTCTGAGATATTTTTGGCATATTGTCACTAAAATAAAGTACCTTTATTTTTAGTAACTCTGAGTATTGTCTTTCTTATGATATAGTACCTATATGATATAAGTGGTATAGTAGGAGCTTTGCATGTCTCCTAGTTCAGCCTAAGCTGCTCTACTATAGCTACCTCCATCAGCCTAAGCTCCTGTTCTGCTTTCCTGCTCTTATCTCATAACCGAGCTTACAGAACCTCTCTGGAATGCACTTCTGAGTTTAAAGAAGACATTTATTGTTATTATTTCTTCATGAAGGTTCTTGAGAGACGAAATTAGTAGATTGGAAGCACACGTTCAAAAGTAGTCACAGCAATGAAAGTAAAATATATCAAAGTACTTCTCAGTTGCAATGTATACAGCAAATACATGTGATTATATTATAGCATAACTTCAAAGCAAAGAATAAAAGTCAAAATTCATCACCGTAGGGCCTTTAGCTCAGCTTCATCTTTCTGGGTCTGCAAGTTGATGACTCCGGTCAACTGCGAGAAAGAGATTTTCTACCCAAACAGGAGACAGGCAACTGACGTCTCCGTTCCTGTATGAAGTCAAGCAGATTCAATCTACCCCTGCTGTAGTCCAGAGTCATCCTTAAAAGCAAACTCAGTGTGAGAACCGAAGAAACTTGGAGAGTAGCCAATTCTCCCGAGCTCACTCGTTCTCAGTCTGGATTGCGAGGTGAGCACAAAATCTACGTGCTCTTATCAGCTATAGTCTGGTGTGAAACACACAGCTTGGTCTATCATGTGGAAAAACACAGCTTGGAAAAACACAGCTCATCTGCAATGTCTCAACTGCAATGTCTAACCCCACGTTAAAGCCAATAGGCAGCTAACCTAAATATCAAATGTAATGTCTAATGTCATGTCAAAGCCAATAGGCAGCTAAACTGAATACAGAATGTAATGGCTAAAGCCATGTCAAAGCCAATAGGCAGCTGACCTGAATACAGAATGTAATGGCTAATGCCATGTTAAAGCCAATAGGCAGATAAACTGAATGCAGAATGTAATGGCTAATTCTATGTTAAAGCCAATAGGCAGCTAAA
Organism: Pleurodeles waltl; assembly: GCF_031143425.1. NCBI lineage: Eukaryota > Metazoa > Chordata > Amphibia > Caudata > Salamandridae > Pleurodeles > Pleurodeles waltl. Next base: position 1,048,354,237 of record NC_090437.1, on the reverse strand, counting down.
CTGAACACAACATGTAATGTGCTACTGGTGAACATTGAGCAACTAATATGCGCAGGGGTGAAACACAAAGTCATTGGTCAAACACAATTAATAGCATCACAGCTGCTAGAACACTACTAATCTACTAATAATGGATAACTGGACCTGGCACAAGGTGTAAGTACCATCAGGTACCCACAATAAGCCAGGCCAGCCTCCTTCATACATGATATCTGTTTGGCAAGAATAGCAGGTCATTGCTGGAAGTTTGTGTTAGCGGATGTAGAGGGATTTTAATTTATTATCACAAAAAGTCTGGTCACACTCATGAGGATCCCAAAACATATGGATGTTTAGTTTGAGGTCTGTTTTGAGGCAGAGGGAGTATAACCTGATACCACCTAAATGTCCAGAAGCTGTGGGACACCTCTTGGGGATTAGGACTCACTCCAGCCGAGAGCAGCAGCAAGGCTCAAGCAGGTCCAGTTGGGGCTGCTCAACTGGGCAGTTGCAGGGAATGTCTCGGAAAACTTGTTGTGCCTTTCTAGCTTGAAGAGGTCAGACAACTGACCCTTAGCATCACTTCTTGGGATCCAGGGTTCAAGGCTAGCTGTTCCATTCTTCCTTCTTCTGAATCTTTCACATGTCTTGGTTCTTGTCATTTCTTCCCCTTCCCCAGGGTTTGCTACAAACTAGGGTACCAAAAGCAATGTCAGGCCTGGTGTCAGTTTCTTTTGTGTGTTCTGCAGGCAAGGTCATTAGAAGTGGACAGCCCCTCCTAAGCCATCCTGTCAGTAAGACCTGCCCGTTCTACACCCAAGATCCTTTTGTCCACATGCCTGGAAGGAATAAACAACATATCTAAGATGAGCCATTCACAATCATGTGACCCTGGACAAAGGCAGAAAGGCACATTCAGTTTGGGCAGAAAAATTCCAAAGTTCTAAAAGTGGCATTTTCAGAATAGCAATTTATAATCTGACTTTACCATTAAAGAGAACCCTAAATTATAATTAAATTGTGTGTAAGAAGTATTTCTCAAGCTGAAGTTATCACAGTGTAATAAGGTAATTCAGTGTTACTCTAATGAAGAGAAAACCTTGCTACAGGGAAAAAAACACGTTAAGAGTTTACCACTGTTAGGACATGTAAAACTTAACTGCATAGATCCTACTTTTTAAATACCATGCATCCTCCCCTTTACACCATTAAGGCCTACCATACACTTTTAAGTATTAAAAAGGAAGGTTTAAGCCTAAAATGCATTTTACCAGGTTGAAATGGGATGTTTGAACTGCACTACAGGCTGCAGTGGCTAATTTGAGGCATATTTTCCACTCCTACGTTAGTGGGTGGCACAAGGAGTGATATAACATACTTGTAGCATTTAATGTATAGGCACTGGGTACATGTAGTAAAGACTAATAAGTAGGTCAAATACAAAATAAATTAAATGTGGCAATTACGTGTATACAACTTTTACCATGTTGAAACAGAAAGCACAAGCGCTTTAGCATTGGTTAGCAGAGGTAAAATAAACAGAGTCCTAATGCCAACAAACAATAGTTCATCAAAAATACAGGGGTGGAGGCAAGAACGTCTGGGGGAACACGAATGCCAAGGATATCAGGTTTAATAGTCACTGTGACACTGAGGAGATATATATCCTCACCTTCAAGGCCTGGTTTACGTAAAATAATAAATATTTCTATTGCCTCAGTCTATTTACTCATCTCTAATTGGAAAGGGTATAACACAGTACCACTGTGATTGTGTCTGACTGGATTCCCAATAGTGTGACTACTGCATGTTCAGAAGCCAGCTGTTGTTCAATGAGTCATCAATGGGTACAACATCTCTAACAAAACCAGTGTCAACTCAAGTTGAATCAAATGGACATATTTATGAAGGAACACATGAATATTAGCCTCTCAATTTCCAGCCTTGACAATAGAGACATAGATCTCCCCAAAGAAGTCAGGTCAGTGCAAGCTGATCTTTCATCTTTCAATACAAGAGTAGAATCCCTGGAAAATAAAGTGGCAGACACAATGTGCAGGGTAGAGGCAATCCCAGAGTGGGGACAAGGAGAGCAATGGAGTTGGAAGATTGGGCCTGACAACATAATGATTCATGGTGTTGGTAATAAGGAAGGGAAGGATTATATATTTGGGTTCTTGATTGAACTGATACCTCGACCCACGGATATCTCCTTTTTCTAAACACTGTAAATTCAAAGGGCACATGGGATATGGACTTGCCAAAAAAACAAAACCTGAGGTTAATATCTGCCCGATCATTGCTGGCTTACCGCAGAATTGTCAGAACAGAAATACTCTTATTGCAGAAAAAAATAAAAAGGTTCAATTTTATATGGAGTATGAAGCAACATAAGCCTCGGGGGTTACTTGCATGCCCTACTTCCCAGACTTCATTGAACTTTAGATCCAGACCAGCCATTATGTGCATCACAATGCATGGGATGATGAAGGAATATGGTGATATGGGTCTGTTGCAATTCCATGGACTTTTTGGTACACCCTCATATGGAGATCTCACATACACATAATACTGATCAATACCAAGAATCTACCCAGTACCCATTGGAAGTATAAAAGGGTGTAAGGCAGGATGCGCAGAGAGGAGAAAGGTGGTCCCATCAATGCTCTTATAAAAGCAGCCTCAGCCAAAAAATTGACAAATTACATCATACAGAGACAAGTCAAGGTTTTAGCTTAAAAATCTTACTCAGTAATTGGTAGGGAGGGAGGCACCTCCTCCTCATCTGCTCCTTGAATTGATTCTACCATACTGGACAAATGCGAGTGATTTTACTTTGTTACTGTTCAATTGTTAAAGACTAAAATTATATTCAGAATAGAGGCATTTAGATATGGTTTAACACATTATTATAAAGAATGCTCTTGCCACTTGTTTTAATCTACTACATGCCTAAACCTCGCATTTGGAGATATTGTTGCATAAGAGAACAAAAAAAAATCGTAGCAAGCGTAAACAAAACTTTCAATTCTATCAAGGACTTAGAGGCAAGGAGCATGCATACGTTTCACAGTTTATTTACTCCTACAGATTCAGCTAAAGAAATTACTATATTACCAATGATACGAAGGGGCAAGAAACAACATCTCAGCCTATCAGCATCCACGGTCTCTACGTAGAGGTAGTGCTCTTTCCTGTTACCCCTCTTTCTTCATCAGACAGTCACCATGAGGTTGGCCCACTTTATCAATCGGTTTTTTCATCAGTTCCTATAATATAAAGAGGAGTTTGTCATTAGCTGTACTGCAAACAGTCAACATTAAGATTCATCCAAATTCATACTTACACGTTAGGAAGTTAATTTTCTGCATAATTTCCACTCCATACCACTGGTAAGGAAACACTAAGCCTGAAGTTTGTGGATGAGATAATCCTTGCCCTAATAGCATTGAAACTTTGCCTTTAAGCTGACTAGGACATTTGTCATTCTGTATCAGGATTGAGGGTGAGGATTATGAAAGTTTAAAGCTTACTTACCACCAAGGAGTCAGTGTCCACAATGGTTTTAAGGTAAAACCTCATAAATGAGACATTTGAACACCACTCTGCTGCATTTACAATGTCCTCCAGCATAGCAATTGGAAAGCTTTAGAAGCCATGGCTCCTCTCTCTGAGTGGGCATCAAACAGGTTGTGTCAATCCCAGCTTCTTGCATGATCCAGTGATCCATGATCCATTGAATCAATCTAGAAATGTAGAGTTCCTTCAGAGGCTTCATGAGATCAATGGCCTTGTTCACTCAAAAGTCTGATCACTTCAGTGATATACTCATAGCATGTCAGAAATCCACCATACACATCTGCCTGATAAATCAAGTGCTCTATCGTCCGATAATCACCTGCAAGACACCATGTGCAATAATATACCTAGCCTATCTGACAGTTCCCCCATGCTCAGAAACCTGTCCTGATGTCAAAATAAAAAGATATTAAGACATGGTTGACCTCCTACAGGGTCAAGTGTCATGGCTTTAGTGGGAGAGAGAGAAAAGTATCTCATAAAAGTTTGCACACTAGGAGAGGTTCACCCTCTGACTTAGACCTGTCAGCCTTAGGGTAGTCTTTCACCAAACCTTTTGCCTACTTACCTTCTGAGGTAGTACTGAAATTCATTTTTATTGGTCTTAAGACTGTGCGCTCTACCACTGCTAACCAGTGTTAAAGTAGCTTGCTCACTCTCCTAAACATGGTTTAATTGGCCTACTCCTGATTGGCATGTTCAATTTACTTATAAATTGCTTGTAGAGTGGTATACCACGTCCCCATGTCCTGCAAATTAAATACAACCAGTTGACCGGCAGCACTTATTGTGGCCTCCACTAACGTAGAACCTTAAAACATGTCCCACGCCTGCCACTGCAGCCTGAATGCACTTTTAAACTGCTGTGTTGACTTGGAATTGAAGTCCCCTTGCCAAGTCTTAAATAGTCCTTTAATTACATGTACGTCACCCATAGGGTAGACCCTATATAGCCCATAGAGCAGGGTGCTGTGTAATTAAAAGGTTGGGCATGGACATTTAAGTTTTGCATGTTCAGATAGTGAAAAACTCCTACATTTATTTTTCACACCTGCGAGGCCTACCCCTCCGATAGGATAACGTTTATTAAGCTGTAATTTCCAATTGGGAGCAGGTTGCTATGTCATGTTTGGTAACTATGGAATTGTGATGGTAAATCTCTTTTAATGATAAAGCTGTATTTTTCATTACAATTTTCAAAATGCCACTTTTGAAAAGTTGGCATTTTCCTGCCTTTAGCACTTTGTGCCTGCAGGCCGTCCTGGGTCACAAAGGTGGGTGCAGCTGAAAGTTTCGCTTTGTGAATTCCTGTCAGGCAGTCAAACAATAAAGGGCTTAGCTGTGCCTCAATGGGCCATCTGTTGTCAGGATGGGCGGAGAGCTGAGTACAGACCTACTTGCAACTGAATTGCTAATGATCTACAAATCCCCAAAGGGCCGAACATCTACCCATTGTCACTGCAGCCAGCTTGGAGCCAAGGCAGGGGAAGCAGGACATTCAGTGCACTTTAAAGAATCATTCTAGAAGCTTCTTCCAGAAGGAGGACACCACGGTGTAAAAATAGTACCTTCAGACCCTCTCTTCAGCTTATTCCTGAACCTGTGAAAGGACTCTCAAAGGACTGCCTTTTTCTGTGACCTGCCATGCACGCTACAAGACTGCTTTTCTGTACCTGGAAGGACTGTGTTGCTACCTGGAAAATTCCTTGAACCCTCAGAGTCCAGCCCTGCTGTTGAGCCCTGCCTCTCCACCTAAACCCAGGAAAATCAGAGTGACTATTTTGCTGGCCTCCTGTTCAGAGTAACAGGGACATGTTCCTAACATTGTGAACCCACACCTATACCTAGCCTGAGGGTGTCCTGTGCCCTTAAGAGGTGTCCTACCAACCCTGAACAGTTGATTTTAGAGATAAATGTGCCCACATGGTCAAATCCCCACCCTTCTGTTCCCCACCTCCATGTGGCATAGCCGCCAAATTATCTCCTATCTGGCCTCCACTAACACTGAAGCTAATTCTGAGTATCTGAGTCCCCTTCTGGGATGGAAGTGCTGTAGTGCCCTGTAGTGAAGCAGTCTTGGAAAGAACAGATGTATGGAAGATAATAGAAGCCCACCTATGCTTTTTGGTTTGGCCATGATCCTTCTCCGCTCCTGGTAAATTTTGGACATCATACTCACTGTGCCACTGGATTCAAGTTAGCCTGGCTGATGAAGGGTGAAACCCTGAAACCAGTCCCAGGATGCTTGTTTTTGGTCCAGGGAAGGCCTGGCCTGGCAGTTCGGGCTGGACTGTTCCCATGGGGAACAGGGTCAAGACTGATTTCCATATGGCTGGGGCCAAACTGGAATGGCATGGCAAGCAAAAAAACTGATGGGTTAAACCCAGATCTGTGACTGGGGTGAATGTTTGATTTGCTCTGCATTCCGTCCATCATCTGTTGTTTTTGCATTTGTCGCCCCTAGTGGGAAGGGTATGCCCAGAAATGGGTCCCGTTCTTGCTATGCCACCAGATTCAAGCTAGCCTGACTGATGATGAGTGATACCCTGAAACCAGTCCCAGGATGCTTGTTTCTGGTCCAGGGAAGACCTGGCCTGGCAGTTCGGGCTGGACTGTTCCCATGGGTAACAGGGTCAAGACTGATTTGCATATGGCTGGGTCCAAACTGGAATGGCATGGGAAGCAAAAAAACTGATGGATTAAACCCAGATCTGTGACTGGGGGTGAATGTTTGATTTGCTCTCCATTCCGTCCATCATATGTTGTTTTTGCATTTGTCGCCCGAAGTGGGAAGGGTATGCCCAGACGTGGGTCCCGTGCTTGCTATGCCACCAGATTCAAGCTAGCCTAGCTGATGAAGGGTGATACCCTGAAACCAGTCCCAGGATGCTTGTTTTTGGTCCAGCGAAGACCTGGCCTAGCAGTTCGGGCTGGACCGTTCCCATGGGGAACAGGGTCAAGACTGATTTCCATATGGCTGGGTGCAAACTGGAATGTCATGGCAAGCAAAAAAACTGATGGATTAAACCCAGATTTGTGACTGGGGTGAATGTTTGATTTGCTCTGCATTCCGTCCATCATCTGTTGTTTTTGCATTTGTAGCTCCAAGTGGGAAGGGTATTTGACCTCCTCTGTCTTGCCAAGTATCTTGGTCAAGGGACCAGCCAGGTCTAGGAGCTTATCCTGACATGACCGCCAAGTGCAGTCAATGCTGTTCTTGGGGCTCTTGTTGGAAATTGCCCTTGCTGCATGTTAATCCCCAAACCTTTTGCCTTCCTTCTTCCCTCTCTGCTGAATTGTCTTTATTGGCTTTAGGACTCTGGGCACTTTAACACTACTAAGTAGCGCTAAAGTGCTTGTACTCTCTCCTCCTCTAAACATGGTAGGTTTGGCTTGTAGCCATTTGGCATATTGAATTTACTTCTAAGCCCCTCATAAAGGGGTACTATATGTGCTAAGGGCCAATACATTAAATGCTACTAGTGGGCCTGCAGTAATGGTTGTCCCGCCTACTAAATTAGTCTTTAAACAGTCTGAGGCCTGCCCTTGCAGAACCTCTGTGTACAGTTTTAAACTGCCATGTTGACCCAGAAATATACACATTTTGCCAGGCCTAGCTCTCCCACAAGATAATATTGGAGTTGCTTTATTACATATTATAAGTGTAATTTCCAAATAGGAAAAGATAATTCCTTCAAGTTTGATGTCTCAATTGAAAATCCTAACTTACGGTGAAGTCAGAGTTTAAATTGCCATTCTGAAAATGCAACTTTTAGAAAGTTGTCATTTTCTTGCCTTAACCATTTGGTGTCTGCTGCTTGTCTCTGGCCATTTGACTGGGTGTAGTTGGCTGATGGACTTTGTGCATTCCTCCTAGACAGCCACACAATGGGAACATAGTTGTGACTTGATGGGCTATCTCTGGAAGGATGGGAGGAAGGAGCAGGACACAAATTCACTTACACCTAATTAGGCTGTCACCTGTCCACACACAAAGGGCCTAACTACCCAGTATTGTCCCTTCAGTCAACTTGGAGCCAGGTGAGGGGAGGCAGGGAATTCCCTGCACTTCAAAGTCACTGTCTAGAAGTTCCTCTCACCTTCCAGAACCCCACCACTTCAGTACACTCTGGACCTGTGGATACTCTGCCTGGAAGAAGTAATGCTGTACTGCTGAAGGACTGCCACTTGGCTGGACTGCAATATGGTGAACTCTGATTTGCTTTGCTGTGCTGACCTGCTGCCCTCTTACATGAATAAGAATGACTTGCCTAGCATATTTTCAAATTAAAATCCAGAAGGACTCCAACGGCTAGTTGGCTGACTTCCTGATCAGAAGTCTGAGGGACATAACAGGGTCCCAACCTTCTTCTACCTGCACCTGGACTCTGACATCTGTGAGTCTATTGTTCCAAGTGGTGCCACCCCAGTCCTGGACCCCTCGGAAGTGGGCCTAAGGTGCTTGCCAACTGAGCAATGCTTCTCAGAGTAGAATAGATGCATATTCTCAGCTGAGTGGCACATCCTAAAGCATAACCAATGCATCGCCACTGCTGCATGGTTTGGGCCTGTTGCAAAGACCATAATCACTGCCCACAGCTCCTTGGAACCAATGCATCTTTAGCTGGTGCTGCATCCCCAGCGCCAGACGTCCCATCATCAGCCCTGTTGACGGGAACTTTGACGACGACAGAACAGGACCTTGCATAAAACTCCCCTTGAATGGGCATGAATCTATATGTCTCACTGAACCCATGATTGAGTCTGTGAGAGCAAGATTTTGATCCCCTAAGCTAGAGTCTTAGTTGCAGATGGACTATTCCACCTCATTTATTCATCTCTTTTCCAAGAGGTAACTTTCCTTCACTTGAGTAAATATACATTTCTACCTAGTTTTTTCACACATGCCTCATTCCCCCATCCACTATCTCCCTGTATATATTATTTGTATATTTACCTTCTTTCTTTTACCAACTTAGCCCAGACTGGATGTTTTATAAGGTCATGCACCTCATGCCTGTGAATGTGAATAGTCTCTTTCACTTTATTGAGCATCAAAATTTAAAAACTATCTGAAAATCACACATTTATAAATTGCTTTGCTACATGAAATACGCTTGTCTTTCTCAGAAGATATGAAGGATAAACAGGACTGGGAGGGTACTGTACATAACAACAGAAGCACAGTGACTCTCAAGGTTCTTCATATAACAAACTAAGGAGAGGAATTTTTTACATGGTCCGGCACACACCCTCACCAAAAGACAATCTGCAAGTAATTCTGATGTGCAATTCCATTTGACAATTGAAGTCAGAATTACCTGGTATCAGTAATGTCACTCTTTAGTCATGGAGGGTCCTATGTATAGGATGCCATACCCCTCATCCACCTAGGTGGCATGCTTCAAAATTGTGCTTGCTCCTCGCTCAATGGGCATTGCAGTCCCCATCAGGCTCCCTTGAGTGGGCCCTTTCAAGGAGATAATTTCTTCTCCTGGCCTGTTGTTTGTCAAAGCACAGGTAACTGGGTTAAAAAGAGAAGGTAGATTGGCAAAGCATGATATTAAAATTGGCTACTGGCCTTCAAATGACACTGTTTTACTCCTGGCAAGTGTCTGTGACATGAAACAAAATAAAGATGAACAAACCAGGCATAATGATAAGCTCTTGGTTTCACAGTGTGGTCAATCTGTTTCATATCCTTCTAGATGAAGGGTCAAAGGCATTCCTTCAGGATTGAAAACAATATTAATCTACTATACTGGGTCTGTAAACAGAAACTAATTTCTGACAAGTGTGTTCTATTTACAGTTGATTTGGAGATAGAAAATTTAAAAATAAGAGACTTTGCTAATGCTCCAATGACCCATTTAGTTTATATATGGGGACCCTTAGCGAAGTCTGCAAGCTCACAACCAATGTGGTGCAGAGGGAGAGTGGTGAATACCCAACCCTGCTTCTGTGGTCCCTAAAAGATGTCTGAATGACCGTGAGCAATTTCAACCACTATAAGAGGGGAATTAGGCCTTCCTTCACAAAATGCTGGTGTCTACAAATGCAAGTGCCCCTTACTGTGATCATATGACTGCAAATGTCACCACATTCACTGCCGTTTCTGGGTCATCCGATGCAGAAGACTTGAGTAAAGAATACCTTCCAAATGATCCATTCAGTATGCCTGGAACTTTGATGAAGTAAGTGGTCTGATGGGAACTGCTTTATCTACATGATGGCCTGGGTCAGTTAATTAATGAGCTGCCTGACGTTTTCTGCCCCCACTCCCCATCTGTGACTACAAGTCCGGCCAACCCCCATTAACCTATGGGGTCCTCCAGTTAGACCCTGCCTGTATGTCTTTGCTTGTTTTATTACTTTTGGATAGCATGAGTGTCAGACATATTGGGGGCATATGTTTACCAAACATAAAGCTAAATGACATTTCCTGTATGCATAGGGAAACTCAGGCCTTCAAATCAATGGACAACTCATTGAAGGTGGTGATTGGAAATTGAAAGGGAAAAAGATAATTGGTCTCTTATTTTCCAACAGTGTTTCTAAATCGTTTCTAGAGCTACAGAGGGATTGGTGATACTGACAGATTCAGATATGCCTTAAGAGCAAATTACGACTTACACCTCTAGACATACCTGAATGTCAACTTCTGAAATATTTGTACATGTATGGACACTGGAAGGGATAGCTTTTATGCATTTACACTTTACATATCAAGTCCCTGCACCCAACACTGAAAGGAAATGCCACTAGACTGTGCTGGCAGACCATTCTTTTCAAGGACTACTGAGAATCTGAAAGGTCAGAGTTGATTGAAGCACATGACACGATATTCAGGAAAACGAAAGTCAAATTCTTAGACTTTGAAATTCTTAATTTTTGGAGTTGGTCACCCTGCTGCCTACGCAGGGCAGGATTAATTCCTTTGGATGCTTGCTGGAGATGTAACATATGTTATTTATGGCAATCCACCAAGATAGAGCAATACTTGGTGGACTTATGCGTTAATTTGCTAAAGAGCGTACCATATGCATTCCTCAGATAACACACCTAGCACTGTTACATGATAGGAGCGATGTTACAAAACTCCTGGTTCACTCTCATAGGTGACTAGCTATACCACTTGCAGCTGCTAAAATATGTAACCTTGGGCATCAGAGGCAAATGCCTGCCCCCACAACTAAGGGGAGGCTTCTTGAACTAGCTAAATTAGCCTCCAATTAACTCATTCATTGAAAGGTAAATAACAACATGACATCCTACAAATCAGTTTGTGGCTCCTTCCTATGAATGATTAAACATGTGGAATAATGTACCTCATTTCAAGTCCTCGGCCAAGCTAGCATCACCCTAGCACTAGACCTTCTCAGTGTCCCTACTACTATTTCTATTTCTATTTCTATTTCTGTTTCTACTTCTTTTTCTAGTTCTATTTCCATTTCTATTTTTTATTGTGAGATCACATGTGCACTTCATATGAAAAAGAACAGCTATGATGCTTTCTCTAAATATATCTCTTCGACCTCCCAGTGGACATGTTTTTGTAGTACTGAAATGGCATCAGGCAACACTAGTTCTGTTGTTCCCAGTTCTATATATATTGGTCTACACAATGGTATTGTTAGCCTGACAGATATAACTGCTCTTAGTATTTTCTAAATTGAAATGTGGAAGATCATTTTTGTATTAACTTTATTTTACTACTGGAGTAAATCTGCCTGTTTTGCATGGCAACCATGGATTTTTCACCTTTTTCTAGACTCATTTTGCTGGCTTTAGAACTCTGGCCACTTTACCTGTAGTAACCAGGCTTATTCTTGAATGGCACATTTAAGTCACCTGTAAAAATCCCTACTGTATGGTGTAGAAAGTACACCCAGGGCCTAGAAGTTAAGTGTCATGAATGAACAGCAGTAGCACCTATTGTGCCATCCACTTGAGAGACGGTGCAGACATGGCTTTAGGCTTACCCTGTGTAGCCTAACTGCTACACTACAAGACCTGCTGTGTCTAAATAACTCTTTTTGACAAGTACAAACCTCCCTTTTCAATATGAGAAAGTCACCACTATGTAGGCCTGGCAGCCCACAAGCCAGATGTATGGTATTATTTCACCAAAGTAACAAGACCCAAAGAGCAAATTTCAGTGTTGCAGGCCTAGCTGTCCTATGTAGAAAACCAGAATAAAAATAAAAATACTACTAGCTTAAGAAACAGACCAGCTTGAAAAATAATTAAACCACTATTTTTAATAGCTATTAAATATCCATTTAAACAATGAAGTTAGATTATGAGTAACTATTAAGGAAAAGTAACTTTAAAAAGTAACCTTTACACTGCCTGAAGATCCTGGAGGGTAATTTATATTGCTTCTACAGCAACTTTCGGTGTGTGCTCAGCCCAGAAAAGGGAGTGTCAGAGGTGTAGAGGTGTGAAATCCTCAACTTTATCCATTAGGCTGCAATAAACAGACTGAGGTAACTCCTCTGAGCTCAATAGGATATTAAGGGTCTGGGCATTCTGTTCTCACCAAAGTGTAAAATCCTGCCTGACAAGTTGGTTGTGCCACATGTAATGCTTGGGTGCACTTGAAAGGGAGCGAACAGGATGTCAGGACAAATCTTGTGTATCCCTTCGCTGGATGCTGGAGGACCCCCAGCCTTTGTACTACCAGTAGTATGTCCTTGATTTGTGATGAGTGCCAGCGTATCTCAAAAACCACAAAGTCTTTTTCTGTTTTGGGACTTGGAAACATTTTAAAGCAAAAATCGAAAAAACTCAGAGCAATGGTGAGACCAACCTGTGGCATGTATCTGACATACAGTTCCCTGGTGGCAGCTACAATTTCAGATTTGTCCCACTGGGAGACAGGGTTTTCTTAAAAAATAAATAAAGAAAAGCCAAAGTCCCTTTTTGTGTTATATCTGAAGCTTTTTTGAACTTTTTGACTTCCAGATTTCTTACTGGGACAAGTCAACTTGGTGTATCTGGCCCATGTTTCATAGTGCACAGTCTGACATCACACCTAAGTCCTGGTCTACTGCGGCTACTGACTACCATCGGTGCTTTGCATTTTTTAGCACTATTTTCGCTTAAATATATAAAAATTCATATCTCCAGTTTCCCTTATAGAATGTTACCATGTTGGTGTCATTTTGTTAATTACATTTTTCTCTACTTGTCTAATTTACTTTGGGAATTGTGTTCTTTGGTGTTTTGACATTATTACAGTTTTTTGTATATTATAAATACTTTACACATTGACCTAAGTTAACCTGTCTGCTTTGTGTCATAGATACCAGGGTTGAGCTCAGAAGAATTTAGTGCTTGAAAGTGTTCAACCTTAAGTGTTAATCATCCCGTGTTAGTTTAAATTATGCTGTGCTTACCTTTGAAATGTTCTATATTTTGTCAGGCAACTTCTGCTAATGACACCTATTTTGTGCACAGTTCTGACATTAAGCTCTTTGTTTTGCTCTCTCTTCATCCCAACTCACCAGATCCTTTTTCTTTCCTCCTAATATCTCCGATCTGCACTTTTTTACCCTCCTCCTCTCCTATTACCTGCATGTTATCTTTTCCACCTCCCACACAAACCCTGTCATGTTACTATCCTCTCGTATATAAAAAAGAAAAAATAGTAACTTTAGATTGCTTTTAGTCTCAATGTATATTTTACTCACTTCCTCTTTCTAATGAAGAACTGTTACAAACAAACGAAAGGAAAAAGGATGCTCTTCCATGCGATGTCGTATTTAGCTTGGAATATTGCCATGTCCTTCTGATCGCAAATCTGTTTTCGGAAATCGCTATTTCTTTTTTATATAATTTCATAAATGAAAAATTGGCTGGCTTTTTAGGTCGAGTTGGAGTCGCAAAACACTTTTATATTACCTTTATCCCACTGCTTTGGAGTTCTGAGGTGGTCCACCCAAGAGGTTTTTGGCTGCAATGAAAATTACTTTGAAAGCCTACATTTACACAATCAGTGCTGTTACAAGAATGAGCAGCCTGTTCGAAAAACTACAAATGTACAGTAGGCCCAAGATAGGTGCCCATGAACATTTGGAACATTGCTTAAGGCAGCAGTCTACAGAATAGGTCCTAGCCCAAGGGGGATGGAAGAATGGTGGTGCAGGTCATAAAGGGGCGTATTTATGAGCCCCTTGTGCTCCAGTTGCATCACATTTTGTGGCACAATGGTTGCACAAACCTTGAATTCATATCTATGAGACCAAGCAAAGCCACACTGTTTGGCTTTTTATGGCTTTGAATAGGTTCATAGATATGGGGTAAGGCAAGGCAGCGCAAATTGCTGCATTGCCTTATTCTGCGCAAGGGAGCCAATCCATAGGTGTAGCACTGGGTGTTCCCACTCAACACCCATGGGTTTTAATGCATCCTCAAATTTACAAGAGCTTGTAAACCTGGGGATACTCAAAAACCTTATGCCTCCCTAGGGGAGGCACAATGAGGACAAATATCTTAATTGTTCCTCATTAATTCCTCTGGAGCAACATAAAAAGAGGAAGAAAACTTCCCAGAATTGTGTTTGCCCCTTCCTACACAAACAAATTCCTGCATGCAATGTAGACACCCTATGCATCATGGTGCAAGGGTGCCTGAATTAGTCATGGACAGCCCATTGTGTGCCGGGTCAGGCAGAAAGGACGAGAATGCATTGTATGCCATAAATATGAAGCATCCCTGCCCTTTCACTTTGAAGCAGGGAGGCACAGCAAGGTGACTTGTTGCGCTTCCCTGCACCAAATCCCCATAAATATGCCCCAAAGTCTCTAAGATAAAGACATAGGCCCTCATTATGACATTGGTGGTAAATCCCACTTACCGCCACGCTGACTGCCTCCAACTTACCCCCGCCGCGGCGGATATCCGCTCACCATTTTATGACACACATATATCAATCCGTCACTATTCAGCCACAGATACAATTCCGCCACGCCAAAGGTCAGTGATAAACTGGCGGTATCAAAACCATCACCATTACGCCAACAGAACAACGCCAACCACATTATGACCCACGAATCACCATGGCGGACATTCAATGGCTGTAAACCATTGGCGGTACAAACCGCTGCGCTCAAAATACACACACACATACAAAACAGCATTACATTGGTCAATTTAAATAAAACACACCTGACACCCATACACACACCACAACCACACACCCACACCACTATAAAAGCACACCCACATTGCCCATAACCCTTTACGACTACAACCCATAGGCATGAGACAGACACCCAGACCACAGACAAAACCAAAGCCACACACTACTTACACCTATACACCACTCAAGCATCACACACCCCAAAACATCACCCTACACACCCTACACACCCTCACCTACACACCTCACACAACACCAATGGAACCACAAAGACATCCCTGATACACAGAGGAGGAGATAAGGGTCATGGTGGAGGAAATCATCAGGGTAGAGCCACAACTATTTGGAGCACAGATGCAGCAAATATCGATAGCTAGGAAGATGGAGCGATGGCGGAGAATCATGGACAGGGCCAATGCCGTGAGACAGCACCCAAGAACTAGGTTTGTAGGGGATGGGCAGGAGCCACCCCCCACCAGCAGCAGCACTACCACCTCCAGTGAGAAGCCGTTCACGGTTGCAGGGGATGGTCAGGAGCCTCCCCCCACCAGCAGCAGCACCACCACTGGGCAGCTGTCACCGCCGGTGGATGGTATGTAATCCTGCCTCCATGGGCTGCTGTGCAGCCTACCCCCTGCAAATCCAGTGGGTATGACGCCCACCTGAGAGACTGTGACCTTGCACTCCTCAGGATCAAAAGCACAGGGCACAATGCCTCCTCCAGAACCAGTGGGTAAGACACCCACCTAACCCAGACTCCCCAGGATCAAGAGCACAGGGCACGATGCCCCCTCCAGAACGAGTGTGCAAGTCACCCACTTGAGAGACTGTGGCCTTTCACTCCCCAGCACCAAGCAGAGGGCATGTTGCCCCCTCAAGAGCAAGTGGGCAAGTCACCCACTTGAGAGACTGTGACCTTGCACTCCCCAGAATCAAGCAGAGGGCATGTTGCCCCCTCCAGAACCAGTGGTCTTGTTACATCTGCCGGCTGAGGTGTCCCCCATCCCCCTGAGGTGCCTGCCTATTTCCCAACTGATGCCCCTGCAGTGTTCTCTCCGTGTAGATGCAGGTGCCATGTGTGGCCTTGGACTTTGGCCTGTGGCCATGTGGACTACGTACATTGTGGACTGTGTTGTGTCCCTTTTTGTGTGCATATGTATATATCTATTATCTTGCCTAAGTTAATTATCTTGATGTGTTGCTCTCATAACATACACTTTTTCAAAATCGTTTTGTCATTATTCATACGAGTTACGGGGTAAAAATGTTTTAGTAATGCAGCTGATTGTGGGTATGGTGTTGAGGTGTGTGTGTGTGGTGCGTGTGTGTGTCACTGTCATTTTCCTCCTTCCCTCCCTTGTGTGCTATGCTGCTGCACTCACCGTCGTCGTCTTCGCCGGAGTTGGTGTTCGTGGTGGAGCAGCACGTAGGAAATCATGGGGAACACATGCAGCTCGGGCTCCATGGTGGCTTGGTTGTTCCCTGTGTCTCCAATGGAGAGTCCTTTCCCTTCTGAGCTCAGTTTCCGCCAGGCTTTTGATGTTGTTGGTACCACCCTGGAAAAGGTGGCGGTTTCCAGGGTCTTAATATGATGGGCCTGATTGTAGGCTGCTACCGCCTTGGTGGCTGTTGTTTCTGCCCTGGCGGTCTGTGTGGTACATTGGCTGTGTATCGGAGATCTTTCCGTCATAGTCATAATTTGACGGTAATTACCGCCGGCCTGTTGGCGGTATTACTGCCACTTTAACACCAACCACCAGGGTTGTAATGAGGGCCATAGTGTCAAACTAAAAGGTGTTTGACATCATTCCCAGAGGCTGGGATGATGTTGCAGCATGACAATTTTTATAGCTGAATTAATAGACAAGAGGAACATGTGGATCTTGTTCATCCGTCAAACAGCGCCTTTTCTGTGACTTGGAAGTGGTGAGGGTTGCTATCAGCTCTTCTTGCTGATGAGGACCCAAATATTTTGGCCTCCTGATCATTAAAAGCCATTAAAAGGTGTTGGCCTTTTGATCAGACTTCATTTTTATCACAGAAAATCTGTAAATACAGCATTTGACTTGTAATTCAGAAGCACCAACTTAATTTTATAAAATTTGCTTCCGTTTTGTTTAGAACTGCATGCCTATGATAGTTCCCTTCAAACAGTTGCATGTGTACTGAAAGCACAAAGTAGGTATAATAAAATAATTGCAATTTATAATTATTTTTTAAAAACCAGCCAATTGATTTGTGCTCTTCGTGAGTCTTTGTTTCACCTTTTATGGATATTTTGAAGGCATAGTTTGATTACCACAGTGCTATTTTGAGTTCATAGTTAACAAAGTGGCTAATTAAATAGTTTTTGTAGGTACTTAATAATAAGGGAAAATTAGAGATTATGCAGGGAATGATTTGTTACAAGTCATTGTTTAAAGAAAAAAAACTATTTTGATTAGGGAGAAATTAGCCACTTCTGTTTGAGACCGAAAAATTAACAAACCATGTAGTCTATCATTATATACAAAAGCAAGACATCTAGAACGTAGCAAACATCATTGTAGACTACCTGAAAAAAATACTGTTTGATAGTATACGAATTAAAACACATTCCTAAAACTTAATCATCAAAGAAAAAGAAAACAATCTGTTTACATTTTCTACAAAACATTTGTAAATTGGTCTCATGTTTAAAGTGTATTGTGTTGCTTATCTAATTAATTTGCTGCACAGGAAGGGCCATATTTACATTCAGCTTGCACAGCCGGGGAATCACTTTTTTTTGATGCACCGGCGCTGCAGGCCCAAATCTTCAAGGCCACGCAAAGCGACGTTGAGTGGCTTTACATGACCTTGTTGATATGGAGTAACGTGACGCAGCACAAATCACTGAGATGTCTTACTCTGTATCAAAGAGGTGTTCCATGGATGTTGCAATGGGTGTTCCCATGCAACACCCATGGATTTTGATGCAGTCCGAGATTTACAAGGATTTGTATACTGGGGAATGTATCAAAGGCCTACGCCTCTCCAGGGGATGCATAAAGGAGGTGCAACAAAAAGAAATACCTTTATTTCTTCTTTGTTTTTTCCTTATTCCATGCGTGCTATATGCAGCACACATAGAAAGAGGAAAACGCCTCTCATGATACATTTTGTGTAGGAAGGTTTCCCTTCCTACACAAAAACAATCATCCCCGCAATGCAGATTCCCTTGCACTATGGCATTGGTGCCTGGCAGCCCATTGTGCGCAAGCTCAAGGTTAAAGGACAGGAATGCACCATGTCTTGTGGATACGGCACATTCCTGCCCTTTTCTTTTGATGCAAGAAAGGTTAGCAAGAATTGTGGTGTTGCCCTGCGTCAAAAGATTGTAAATATGTCCTAAAATGTTTACACCCCACATTATTCTACATCGTTTTCATGGGTAAAATAGGTATGCTTGACCTCTGCCAGTGGTGGTATCACCAGCGCCTGCTCCTTGCAGCGGTAATTGCCCATTTTACTTTAAAAGGGCAACTGTGAGCTGCTAGAAGTCCACATAATGCGAACAATAACTCCATTAAAAACTCCAACAAAAGTCACACAATACAGGCAGAAAAGCAAGCCAACTTTCCATTATCTACTTCAGCAGTTAAGGCGTGGACAAAGAGGGCAATTGCCTAAAACTCCCACCTTCTAAACAACCTTCTGGGAAAGTGAACTTGCTCTGTTGATCTCTGTCTGTTTAACCCTCTCTCTCTGTTTATAGACCTATCTCGGTCTCCTAACCTGATGCCATCTTAAGGATTTTTAGGTCCCAGAAAATACATCATTGCAACTGTTTCTGTGCGACTCTGTTGAAGGTTCACATATAACTTAGTATTGTTATCACAAGGGCTTGAGTTAGCGGGAAATCGGTAATAAAATTAAAAATGTATTCTGTACCTGGGCCCCTAAAAATGTCTTGCCCAGGGCCCCCAAAATCATTTAGATGGCACTGATCTACCTTTCATGCCTGCTTCTGGGTCACTGAATGGAGAACACAGATAATAGCAGTAAATAACGGTAGCTTTCTTTGCGATTGTTTGAGTCTATCTCAGCATTTTTGTTTCAATAACCTAAAGAACAACGTGTAAGTAGATACGTGCACAGGTGCGCAGGAACAGAAGGATCATCCATACAAATCTATGTCATAAATGTCATTCTCTCAAAGGTACACACAAAAAATATATAATTGGATAAAACGTGTCACGGTCACTTGTTGCAAATCCAAATTGCTAATAACCTCATCAGGTAAAGCCTGAGGAGGTCTTAATCTGTGTAATGAAAACAAACACTGAATGCATGCAATTTTAATATGTGATAGGTTCCCTTGAAAGTTTCTAATACTTTTATAGATTTCTAGACAACAATTGATGAGAAGTCATAAGCTTTTTAAATATAAGGTACACTGCAGGAAACTACTCTGAATAATGCCCAGGAGTTTTTGCTTACACCTACCTGTTTTTACTTCTACTGTCTCACTACTTTAATCTCACTCAGTGCATTTATGCTATCTGGATTGTCTTAACCACCTGTGTCTGTCTTGTACCACAAGTCCGCTACTGTCCAGTTTTGAGCAGGGTCAAGTTTGGTTTGCATATGGCTGGGTCAAAACTGACATGGCATGTTAGGTAAAAAAGTTGGCCTGAAGTGCAGCGCCGATTGATTGCAAGTGACTGAGATTAATTCAAGCACTCTATTCATTACATTGTTTTTGCAGTTGCCGTCCTAAGTGTGATGCGTATGGCAGGAGATGGGTCCTGTGTCTACTGTGCCACTGGAGCCAAGCTGCACCACACTGAAGAGCCGCAATCAAGGTAAAACCAGACTTGGGTTGCTTGGGTTTCAGTTCAAAGAGAAGTCGGCCTGGCAGTTTGGCCTAGTCTGTTCCTATGGAGCCAGGGTCAAGAGTGATTTGCATTTGGCTAGGTCCATACTGAGGTGGCATATTGGGCAAAAAATTATGGACTGGAGTGGGGGCCAGAGTGACTGTCAGTGGCTGAGATTAATTCAGTCACTCCATCCATCACCTTGTTGTTGCAGCTAGGGTAAAGGACACCGGGTTGGTTATATGTCTTTATATGCGCACATCTATATGCGAACAAGTGTGGGCTGCAAATATGAGACAATCATCAGGCACATTCTGCTCTCTGGGCACAGTTAGCATGTCACAGAAGGGACTCTACAAGGATTGGTGCTGGCCTTGTGTGCATCTTATTAATATTTTGTTGAAGGTGCCCCATTGCATTGGCATTCATTTAGTATGCATCTGCATCTGCAGTCCTCTCACTGTATTATTATACATATAGGTAAAATCTGCCATAAGGTACCGTTTTACTCTCCTTCGGTCTACATGGTCCATCAAAGAATCAAACTAGGGCAAAATATACTTGCTGAATTCACAACACACTACAGCCAGATGTTATGGGGATTTTAGGAATTGTCGTATTTCTCTTGCTCAACTCCTAATCAAATTACAGGCCTTTGTCCCCCCTAGAGAGCCAGGTTAATTTCTCTGCTCCCCAGTAGACACAGCAACAGCCTTCACACACAAAAGGAGCAATTATCCGTACTTGAGCCAGCTCCTGGGGAAGGAAGTGATGAATATGAAATCTGTATTTGACAATCAGCTTGTCACACGGCACCTGAGCTGGGACAGAGCCGGCCCACTAGACCAAATGGGGATGAGCACTCATCTGGAGCCAATGGAGTAGGTTCCCCTACTAGAAGTTTTGGTGGGAAGAGATCAGTAAATGCTGTTAGATTGGTTTGGACCTGAAGCCCTCATAGAAGCTATTTACAGAAAATCAATGAAGTCACCTTGTCAATCTGTCCCAGAATGCCGTGAGGAGGTTTGATAAAGGAGTTAAGGGATGATATGGCATTCTAAGATTGTCCAGGGTTCCCAGCATCTGGAACTTTCCATCCCCACTTGAAAACCCCTGCAGAATAGAGTGATAGTTAATAAGTCTCCGGATTTACGAAGCAACAACGACAGAAATGTAGCCAAGTTGCAAAGAGAAGCCACTGGATGCCCTGAAAAGCTTAACTAAGGACTTTGTCACCAGTTGACACCCCATAGACTAGGGTGCCCCTGATAGTTGCTATGTCAATCAGACTCAAGGCTCTGAGATGTGGGGAGAGCAGGCAGGAGGTTGCTCTACTGCCTGGTTGTGAAGAGACTGCACAAGATGCCCCCACTAGCAGGATACGATCACCAGGAGTCAGGCAGAAAGAAGGCTAGTGCAGGGAGCCAAATAGCCTGCTCCTCAAGGCCTGGCAAGCAGGAGCAAAAAAAGTCAAAAATGTTTTAGAATTGTCTCAATAGGGCCTGAGATTTGCGCCTTTAATGATGTGCCCTTTAAACTCAAGAAAAATAAGAAAGTGGATACATGGCGCTTCATCATCCTTTACAAGAATATCACGGGTGTGGACCAGAGTCCAGGATTCAGAGCATCTTTATTTCTTTTATTCTTGTGGAGAGGGGCATGCATGGGGCTTCCTTCCTTAAGCCAAAAGTCGGCCTTGTGAACCTCATCTTTGAGGGTCAGAAAAAAGAGTGATTCTGGAAACTCATCCTCCTGGGTGGAGAGGCAGAATCAGAACATGCCTTACTAGGGCCAGGTAGGTTGCCCAGCCCATGTGCCCATATCTGGGGAATGAGGAACATCAAACTCTTACTGTCCTGTTCAAACTCCTCATGGGCAGGAGGACACAGTATTGTAGAGACTGTTCCTGCCCAGTGGGAGCACACAGCAACTGTTTCTGGCTCCCACGTGGCCCATCTAGGACTGGGACTGTGTAAAGGGACTCAGCTGGGTTGCTGATGACTAGTGGACCCTTTGGGTGCCCCTGGTGGGATTGGTGCACTGAAAACAAAAGTACAGCCTGTGGCACTAGGTAACTAGACACTGCACCAAAGGTACTGTTGTGGTATTCATTTTCCAGGCCTTTGAGAGCAAAGAAATGTACGCCCAATGGGGCAAAAATCACCAATATTTTGTTGAAGGTGCCCCAAGAAGGAATTCAGCCCCCCCCCCCCACCCCCCAGCAGTGTTTTTAAAGAACAACCGAAAGTCTCTTTGGGCCTAAAAACTAGAACCCCAGAGGAAGATTCCTTCATTTTAAAGCACTCCAGAGTTGGAGGGTTCCCTCTTGGTTTCTTGAGTGGAGAGATCCCTCGTCATTGGTCCTATGGCTACATTATGGCCCTCATTACAACCCTGGTGGTTGGTGCTAAAGCGATGGTAACGCCGCCAACAGGCTGGCGGTAAAAAAAAAGGAAATATGACCACGGCGGAAACCACTCACACAGACAGCCACTTTAACACACCGACTGCCACGGCAGTAGCAACAAGCACTGCAGTGGTAACCGCCAACAGACAGGTGGAAGACAAGGTTCTGCTCACTGTATTACGAGACACTAATCCGCCAGCTTTTCAGGGGCCATCAAAAGCACAGCAGAAACAGTACACAGAAGGGAAACAACTCACTTCTGGAGACTCAAGGAAGAACCACAACGCCATGGAGCCCGAACTACAGGTGTTACCCTTGCTGGTTTACCTCCTCCTACACCAGGAATACCAGCGGCGGCGAAGATGACCACGGTGAGTACCGCACCTAGCACACAAGGGAGGGGGGGGAAAGAGAGTGACATACACACACACAACAAGCAACACCCCCACCCCCAACAACATACACACAAACAGATGCAACAACATTACATATCCACCCGGTACCCCTCAGGAATAACGCAAGGACAAAAGGAAGTGAGTAAAGTCAGTGTAATAATATAAAGTTTTAGAAATACGGCCTCAAAGCACAAACAATATCTACAATATATACAAATGGAGGGACACTGCCCAGTCTATAATGTCCATGGGCCACAGTGCCATATCACTTAGGCCAAGGCCCCACTTGACTCCTGCCTCAATACGGAGAGAACACTGCTGGGGCATCAGGTCGAAAATACACAGGCACCTCAGGGGAAAGGGATAGGGGGCACCTCAGCTGGAAGATGGTACAACGTCACTGCTCCTGGAGGGGGCCACATGCCCATCACTCTGTCCTGGGGAGTGCAAAGCCACAGTCTCTCTATGGGTTGTTTGCCCACTGCTTGGTCTTGGGGAGTGCAAAGCCACAGTCTCTCTAGTGGATGTTCTGGCCACTGCTTG
Organism: Pleurodeles waltl; assembly: GCF_031143425.1. NCBI lineage: Eukaryota > Metazoa > Chordata > Amphibia > Caudata > Salamandridae > Pleurodeles > Pleurodeles waltl. Next base: position 1,048,331,350 of record NC_090437.1, on the reverse strand, counting down.
GTCCTGGGGAGTGTAAAGCTACAGTCTCTCTAGTGGGTGGTCTGACCACTGCTTGGTTCTGGGGAGTGTAAGGCTACAGTCTCTCAAGTGGATGGCTTCTCCACAGGTTCTGGAGGGGGTTTTGTGCCCAGTGTGCTTAATCCTGGCCAGGAGGGGTTGAGTGGATGCCTTCTTCCACTGGTTCTGGAGGGGGCTTTGTGCCCTGTGATGCAGATCTTGGGAAGTACAAGGTCACAGTCTCTCACCTGGGTGTCACACCCACAGTATTTGCAGGGGCCATGACGCACTACAGCCCATGGAGGCACGACTAAACACTGTCCGCCGGCGGTGGTGACTGCTGCTCAGTGGTGGCAGTGGCGCAGCTGACGGCGCTGCTGCCAGTGGTAGGGGGAGGCTCCAGCCCTTCCCCTGCAGCCTCAGACGGCTGCCCACTGGGGCTGCTGCTGCTGGCAATGGTGCTGGTGGTGGTGTATGAGGCGGTGCTGGTAGCGGTGCTGCCATCGGTGGGAGGGGGCTCCAGCCCTTCCTATGCAGCCTTGGACGGTTGCCCAGTGGGGCTGCTGCTGCTGGCAGTGGTGCTAGTGACGGTGCAGGTTGCGGTGTAGGTGGCAGTGCTGGCGGCGATACAGGTGTCGGTGCTGGCTGTGGTGCTGCCACTGGTGGGGGTAGGCTCCAGCCCTTCCCCTGCAGACTCGGAGGGCTGCCCACTGGGGCTGCTGCTGCTGGCAGTGGTGCAGGTGGCGGTGCTGGTGGCGGTGCTGCCAGTGGTGGGGGAGGCTCCAGCCCTTCCCCTGCAGCCTCGGACGGCTGAAGTGCCATGGCTGGTGTTGTTTGCTCAGATGCTGCTCTATCCTGCCTGCGCCATCTGTGCCTTTGTCATTGCCCTTGGCAGCTGGTGGTCCCTTCCTGCTCTTGGCAACTGGTCGCCCCTCCTTGCTTTTGCCAGCTGGTGGCACTTCCTTGCATTTGCCAGCTGGTGGTGCCTCCTTGCTTTTGCCAGCTAGTGGTGCCTCCTTGCCTTTGCCAGCTGGTGGTGCCTCCTTGCCTTTGCCAGCTGGTGGTGCCTCCTTGCCTTTGCCAGCATGTGCTCCCTTTTTGGCTTTGCCAGCTGGTGGTCCCATTTTGCCATTGGCAGCTGGTGCAAGCACACTGGCTGAGTGGACGGGTGTCTCCTCGGAGCTTTTCACAACTGCAGTAGCTACAGAAACGACAGTGGTCATAGACTGGGTGGCTGAGGTGCTAGCCTGGGTCCTGACCACTCTGGCCTGAAGTGAAGGATGGGGGAAGGGGCAGGGAATAGGTCAAGGGTAGAGAGGAAAAGCTTTTTAGGGACACCAGGGCTGGAAGAGGGTGAAGGTTTGGGAGTCGAGGATGAGGGAGTGGTGGTAGGAGGTGTCTGTCTGCTGTGTTTGGGTGCAGGTGCATGGGCTGGATGCTGGTGTGAGGTGGATGGCTGTTGGGTGTCTGAGTGCTTGCGTTTGTGTACTTTGGGAGGAGGGGGCGCAGACACAGTTTGAGAGGACACAGGAAACGTGTGCATGGAAATGGGGGTGGTGACTGCCAGTGAGGGGCGTGTAGTGATAGGCGTGATGGTGATGGGGTAGTGGATGAGGATGTAGTGCATGCAGGTGTTAGTGGAGATGCTACTGGGAGGGAGGTGGACAACAAGGAGGAGGGGGACACAGTGGAGGCAGTGGATGTTGGTATGTCTGCATCTGGATGGTGCTTGTGTGAGCGCCTGTGGGAAGAAGTGTGGTGCTTGTGTTTGCCTGAGCCACTTCTGTGTGTTGATTTGGGTGCATGCTGGTCTGATGTGTACTTGGGATAGGCATGGGTTGAGGGGAATGGGATTGGGTAGAGGAAGTGGGAGGGGGGAGGCTAGAGACAGGAACAATGGCTGCCATCAGGCAGGAGGCCAGAGCCTGGAATGATCTCTGTTGGGCCGCCACACCAGAGTGAATGCCCTCCAGGAATGCATTTGTTTGTTGCAAATGCCCTGCCAGACCCTGGATGTCATTCACTATGGTTGACTACCCAACAGAGGTGGATCGCAGGAGATCAATAGACTCCTCACTGAGGGCAGCAGGGCTAATTGGGGCAGGGCCTGAGGTGCCTGGGGCGAAGGAGATGCCCACCCTCCTGGGTGAGTGGGCATGGAAAACACACTGAGGGGCTGCTCGGAGGGCGGTGCTGGTACAGGGGGTGGCGGCTGCACCTGTAGTTGAGGTGGCCACAGAGCTGTCCGCCACCACCAGGGAGCTTCCATCGGAGGAGGTGTCACTGTCAGAACTGTCCCCTCCAGTCTCCACCGTGGTGCTCCCCTCGCCCTCCGTCCCACTGGTACCCTCACCGTCGGTGGATTCTGCCTCATGGGCCATGTGGGATGCAGCTCCCTCCATCACCGGTGCATCTGCTCTTCCGCCAGATGATGCTAATGCACACAAGGGCAGAGTGACAAAACAAAAAGTGGAGGGAAGAAACAGAGGATACACTAGTTCAATGCCAGCAACAACACCACCGTTGGCGTACACAACACACAGGGAATAACCCTATGCACTAGGCCATGCACTACCAGTTAAAATGCTAGACACCAGGCCATGGAGTACAATACCATGGCCTGGTACTCCAACGCCAATAGCAGCATACTTGAAACCCATAGGACCCAGCCCAGTAATAGATGCCCACTTGCATATTTGGGGCTGGAGTGCATCGGAGCCTGCCCAACATGGAACCTACCTGCCATGTTTGTCCTGGCCTACGGGCACCCAGAGGCCCACATCCCCCACCCAGATAACACCCCACCAGGTGCAAATTTCTGATTCTGAAACTGTACTCACCCCCTTGTGGCTGCTGTGATGCCTTCAAGCGCCCGTCCAACTCCAGATAGGCAACCACAAGGATGCAGAACATCAGGGGGGTCAGGGTTGGACTGGCACCCCTTCCTCGTTGGGAGGCCATCCCCAGCTGGGCCTCCGCCATCTTTCTTGCCCAGCGGCACAGGTCCTCCACTGTTTGCAACAGTGGGTGCTCTGCCTGTCAAAGACTCCCAGGGTCTGCACGTCTTTGGCCATGGCACACCAAATACCCTTTTTCTGATGGGCACTGACCTGCAGACAATGATACATAGGAAATGGGATCAGCCATACCGTCTGGCCTGTTACACTCATGACCCACCATATCGCTCCCATCCCCTTACGCACAGACATTGACATGCAGCACTCTGCCCAGGACCCCTCAGCCACCCCCCCTTACATGAGGCTTACACACACAGCACTCCATGCATTCATGTCCTTTGCATCGGGCTCACAGTGCACTCACCTGTTGGTCTGGATGACCATAAAGTAAACAGTACTGGGGTAGGATCCTATCCACTAGTCTCCCCAACTCCTCCAAAGTGAAGGCAGGGGCCCTTTCCCCAGACGCTCGAGCCGTGGTTGCTTCCAGACACAGCAGCACTTGCAGTGTAGGTCCTCTCCTGTTGAAGGTCAGGTAGCAAGTGAGTGAACAGATAGAATATAGCGGTCACTTCCGCGGCGGTGCGTACTGTCACCACCGGCGTACATCACCATTGGCTACTGGAACTGATAGGGCCCAATGATAACCAATGAGGTGTTGCACGGTGGTCCTCGACCACCTCCTGCAACGGCACACAACGTCAGCGGAATTACCTCATTTCCACTTGTCCCTCCACACAGGTCAGGTGGCCGCCATTTCAAGGGGGAGCAGGCCATAACACCTGACTGCGTCACAGCAGACATAGGCACATTTACGGTACTATACATTAACATACTGTTTGTACTGTGGCATTTTACTCTGAGGATATGTTTGAATATGACCATCTGCTCACCGTTTTTCACCCTAGAGTTCAACCGCTGAGGATGAATAGGAGATGGAGACATACCCCCATGTACAGACCCCTGGTGGACCTGGCAACAATGGAGGACAGACACATTATCCTCACCTACAGACTTGATAAGGCACAATCCAAGAGCTGTGTGCCCAATTGGAGCCAGACCTGATCTCAGCTATCCGTCAACCCACTGAGATCCCCCCTCTTGTGCAAGTCTTATCAATGCTCCATTTCTTGGCAAGTGGCTCCTTCCAAGTGACAGTGGCCATGGCAGCAGGGATGTCACAGCCTATGTTCTCAAACGTGCTGACCAGAGTGTTGTCTGCCCTGATGAAACACATGCGCAGCTAAAAAAATTTCCCCCAGGTGGCGGATTTGGCCACAGTGAAGGCTGACTTCTATGCAATGGGACATATCCCCAGCATCATAGGTGCTATTGATGGTACACATATTGCCTTTCTTCCCCCCCGGAGAAATGAACAGGTGTACAGAAATCCAAAGAGCTTTCACTCTTTGAATGTGCAGATAGTGTGCCTGGCGGACCAGTACATCTCCCATGTGAATGCAAAGTATCCTGGGACTGTGCATGCTGCCTATATCATGAGGAATAGCAGCATCCCGTTTGTGATGGCTCAACTCCAGAGGCACTGGGTGTGGCTAATAGGTGAGCCCATGGTCTCCACCCAGTGTATTTTGGTATATGGGTGTGGGTTTGGCCCTAAGGGAGAGTGTCTGGCTAACAGGTATCCCTCAGTATTTGCAGATGACTCTGGATCGCCAACCTCTCATGGCTACTGACCCCAGTGAGGAATGCCAGGACAAGGGTAGAGGAACGTTACAATGAGGCATATGGGCGAACAAGGAGGATAATTGAGCACACCTTTTGCTTCCTGAAGGCCAGGTTAAGGTGCCTCCATCTACTCACCCAAGAAGGTCTGCCAGATCATCGCTGCATGTTGCATGTTGCACTACCTAGCCTTGAGACGCCAGGTGCCTTTTCTGCAGGATGATGAGGCTGGAGATGGTCATGTGGCAGTGGTGGAGCCTGTGGACAGTGACGAAGAGGAGGCAGAGGAAGAGGATGTAGACAATAGAACAACTATAATATAACAGTACTTCCAGTGACACACAGGTGAGACACTGCAACCTCATCTTCCATTGCTTCTTTTGTGAAGTGAATTTTCTCTGGCTGGCTGCTGTTCCCACTACTATGGCCACTTTTTGTACGATTTAACATGCCTATTTGCAGATATTTGTGCCCTCCTGTGGCTCCTGGTGTATTGACTGCAGCACATTACAGGTCATACCTATGTATACATCACTGTACAGTCTATTTGCAATGTCTACAGATTGTTAAACAACTACATCCTTAAATCATTTGACATACTCCATACATGTTTTTCCCAAGGGTGTTTATTTCAGTGCTGATAAGTAAATGGGGATGAGCAATGGGCTTGGTTGATGGTGGAGGAAAGTCCAAGATAGAGTCCAGTAAATTGGTATCACAGGTGCATTGTCCAAGGGGGCATAGGAAGGGGAGTAATGTTAGTTCTAGGTGGACAGGGTGACAGAGTGGGACACGAGGGTAACAATCAGGAGAGTCTTATTTCCCGGTGGGGGTCTAGGCAGTGTTCTCTGGCTTCTGCCTGGATCGCAGGGACCATTTGCCGGGTGATTCTCCTTCTGCAGGGGGTGGGGTGCTGGTGGCCTGTTGTTCCTGTGGGGGGGGGCCTCCTGTCCACTAGCGTCAGCGGAGGTGGAAGACTGTTCATCAGTGTAACTAGTGTCAGGGGCCCGTTGGTGTGCCACTGCCTCCCTCATAGTGTTGGCCATGTCTGTCAGCACCCCTGCAATGGTGACCAGGGTGGTGTGGATGTCCCTCAGGTCCTCCCTGATCCCCAGGTACTGTCCCTCCTGCAGTCGCTGGGTCTCCTGCAACTTAGCCAGTATCTGGCCCATGGTCTCCTGGGAATGGTGGTATGCTCCCAGGATGTTGGTGAGTGGCTTGTGGAGAGTTGGTTCCCTTGGCCTGTCCTCCCCCTGTCGCACAGCAGTCCTCCCAGCTTCCCTTTTGTCCTGTGCCTCTGTCCCCTGAAGCGTGTGCCCACTGACCCCCAGGTCCCTGATCGTCCTGTGTTTGTGGTGTTGCCTGGGGTCCCTGTAGTGGTCGACACACTGCTGATTGACGTATCCTGGGTACAGTGGTATTGGCCCACTAGATGGGTGTTGTGCTGGTGTTTCCTGAGTGGGGAGGCTCTGTGGTGGGACTGTGCCTGGGTAACCGGCTGTCCAAAGGTCCCTGATGGGCCAGGTTGGTCATTGTGATCAAGGCGTGGAGAGCTGCTGTCATCACTGTGAGCCTCTTCTGTGGGGGGACTGGATGTTGCTGGCACCTCGTCTCTGGTGACGTTGTGTGGGGGTCCTGTGGGGATGTAAATGCAGTCTTATCGTTTATGCATGTAACATCTTGTGCATGGGTATGTTTCCCTCTATGGTTGTTATTACCAAGGTAGCTTTGGCTTGTGTGAGTTGTTATTTGATTGGCTAAGTGATTATCACTAGTGTGCATGCTGTGGTGATGGGTGTCCATGCAGGGCTGTGAGTGGTGTCCATGCATTGTTGTTGCATGCAGTGCTTGATACTGAGATGGGTGGGTTGTGATGGTGGGGTGTATGTGAGGTGGTGGGGTGATGGGGTGAGGGTAGGGGTGGGGGCATGTGATGGCATGCAGGTAGGGGGGTGAAAGTAGTAAAGAGCTGACTTACAAGAGTCCAGTCATCCTGCTACTCCAGCCAGGCCCTCAGGATGCATGATTGCCAAGACGTGCTCCTCCCATGTTGTTAGTTGTGGAGGAGGAGGTGGGGGTCCACGGCCAGTCCTCTGTACAGCTATCTGGTGTCTTACAACCACGGAACGCACCTTCCCCCATAGGTCGTTCCTCCTCTTCCTGATGTCATCCCTTGTTCTGGGGTGCTGACCCACGGTGTTGACCCTGTCCACCATCCTCTGCCATAGCTCCATCTTCCTTGCAATGGATGTCTGCTGCACCTGTGCTCCAAATAACTGTGACTCTACCCAGATGATTTCCTCCACCATGGCGCTTAGCTCTTCCTCTGAGAACCTGGGGTGTCTTTGTGGAGCCATGGGTGTAGTGTGAGTGGTGTGTGTGGGATGATGTGTTGAGTGTGTGCTGTGAGGTGCGTGGATGGTGTATGGGTGATGGTGTTCTGTGGCTCTGGTTCTGTGGGTGCTCCTGGTGTGACTCTCTCTCTGTTGTAAATTGTTTGTAGTGGTAAAGGGTTGAGGGTAATGTGTGTGTGTGTTTCATAGTGGTGTGTGGGTGTGGTGTGTGTATGTGTGTCAGGTGTGTGTAGTTTGAATTGTCCAATGTGGTGTTGTTTTGTTAGTGTGTGGGTATTTTAAGCGTGGCAGTATGTACTGCCATTGGTTTACGGCAGTTGAATGTCTGCCAGGGTGATTCGTGGGTCATAATGCTGTGGGCGTAGGTCTGTTGGCATAACGGTGTGGGTTTTGCTACCTCCAGTTTATCACTGACCTTTGGTCTGGCGGACTTGTGTGTGTGTCTGTATAGTGGCATATTTCTATGTGTGGGTCATAATACGGGTAGCGGTATACCGCTGCGGTTGCGGTATGTTGGTGGCAGTCAGCATGGCGGTAAGCGCCACTTTACGCCAAAGTCATAATAAGGGCCTATGTGTCTTGTAGCAAATAAAGAACAACTCAGACATGTTTGTGTTATGAAATTTGAATGCTTAATTGACAATATGAAAGTGAGGAATGAGTGTATGTGACTATTAATGTTGGTTTATTTGATTTTGATAGTGTCACAAAGTTCAAACATGACATGCAGTTGAATATATTAATTTGGTGACACCCTGACAAAGTCAGGGTGCCTGCTTTCTATCTACAGATATGCCTCATTATATGTTACCTTGATTTTGATAGTGTCACAAAGTTCAAACATAACATGCAGTTGAATATATTAATTTGGTGACACCCTGACAAAGTCAGGGTGCCTGCTTTCTATCTACAGATATGCCTCATTATATGTTACCTTAACAAACATAACTAGTGGTGATTATTATTAATGGGGTGATGTCTTGAAAGTAGGTCTGCCCTTTTCATAATCTGGCCCCCTTATATTGTGAAGTTGCCTCTGTAGGTGGGGATATTATGACTATGGAGTTCAGGACTCACTAGGGGGTAATGTGATATGAGAATATCACCAAATTTATTTTCATCTACCTGATGTATATATTAGAGATTTACTGCATAGTATTTAGTAGTTTGAACATGAACTGTTTTGCTTTTCCAATCAATGGGACAATGGGTTACTTGGATCTCAGTAATAAGACTATTTTACAAATTATGGGCTTGGTGTTTGAATATTGTTTGTTTCCCTTGCTAAGTAAATAGTGAAATTATTGGGCATACATATAAGCTTTCTGAAAAAAAAAAAAATTGTCGTCTCATGCAAGTGTCATCTATGTACACGTTTGTGACTTAACCAATCTCGGAAAGTTCAAAACTTCATTGTTTGGAAAGGGGGAGTCTTCCATGTATTTACCCACTGAGGAAATAATGACTGCTGTATTAATTTCCAGCTCACAGTACTGTTTATTAGAGAGTATAATCACGTTTTTATTTTATTTTATTTTAAAGGGGTTATATCAGCATACAGAAATTGAAGAAACTGAATTGTCCACATACAATTACAACAATGAGGGCGATGCACCAATGTCATTACTTTCCGCAGTGTGTGACTATAGGGATGGCTCTCCCCTATTCAAACCATGAAATATTAGGCTTTCTCAAATCGGGTAAGTCACATAGGTATAGACATCAGACACTTGCATGAGATGACATAGTGATTATTTTCATAAAGCTAATTTGCATACACAATAATTACACTATTTATTAAGCAGTGCAGTTCTCATGAGTGGGGTGAGTATGTTATATTTGGGGGATGCATCTGTTTTGCCGAATCTTTCTGTACTGACGATGGAGATGGATTACAATTAATAATTGCTTCCATTTATTTATATTTTTTGTTTTTTAACCACATGAAGCTTGCATTGAAGAAGAGTAAACAGATATGAGAGCCTTATGTCTCAACTTTTTGTTGCATGAGTTATGCACACTAGTTAGGCAGGGAGTTCCTTAGTTCTTAAGAAGACAGTTGACCGGTATAGTTGATACAACTAGGTCGAAACATGTTGGCAGCAAGGATGGTTAACAGACTCATTGTTGTCAGTACAGAACCATTTTTCATTATATCCTATTTTAAGTATGTAACTTTGAATAAAAGGAAATTTTGGGTATACCCTTAGACATTATGAACCCCTACATTGTCCTCTATAATTTAATATCTAAGAACTCCCTTCACAGTAGAGTTCAGTGTGGTGGGCTGCTTATGATGAAGCATGCTACAAGAAGTTGTGGGTAAGGTGACCCCGCAAATATCTTGTTTGAAGTAAGACGCCTCCAGGGATCTATTGTTGAGCTTCAACAGCGATTAAAAACAGAGCCACAAATCTTTGTGTTAAGTATTGGCCTTTATTGAAGGTTATGCTTTAGTATATCATCTGTCTCCCCTATTGTGCTCAGAAAATATATATTTAACCTCTGATGGGGTGTTGTGTCAAACTTGTTACATATTGTCAGATGTGTTAGAATGCTTCCATTTATCTTACTATGTCTATAGCACATATCATCTAATAGTTCTAATAGTTTTCTCTGAGTCTAGTTAGTGCTCTATGGAATGCTTTGACAACTTTGGCATAGGCAATGTACTAGGCAGACAGACTGGTTTATCTTCTATTGTTGCAAAGCTGTTAGTCCCCAAAGCTGGCAACGATAAAAAGACAGGTATTGCAAAAGTCAGCAATCTCCATAAAATATGTAGTGCAGAACTTTAATTAAGATGTGCAAAGCCTTCTTCCTATCTGTTGTAAGCTAAGAGAGAGAGTTGGCTGGGCTAGCGGACAAACTGAATGATTTTGAGGGTTGTGTCCACCTCAATAATGTCCAAGTGGTGGGGGTCCCAGAGAAGTTGAAATTTAGCTGGGGGAATGGTTGGCTATGGTGATGTTGCAGGGGAAATCCTTGCAGTGGTTTACTGAGGAGAGCTTTGATAGGTTACCCAGTTTGCTTCCCCTTCCTGGTGCCCCACCACAGACAGGGTCGGCAGGTTGTTGTTCAGAACAGGGACACTATACTGCAGGCAGCACAGCCCCATGGCCAATGGACGGAAGACTGTGCACAGGTGAACAGAGAGTCCAACATCAAAGGGAATCTTTTTGGGCAGTCAAACAACACCTCCACAAGTTGAATATCTGGTATGCCCTCCTGTTGCCAGTGGAGCTTCGAGTGATGGATTGGGAATAGACTCAGGGCCATATTTATACTTTTTGATACAAAACTGCGCTAACACAGTTTTGCGTCAAAAAATTTAACGCGGGCTAATCCCATTCCAACGCGCCAGCCAGGCGTCATATTTATGGAATGACGCTAGCCGGCGCTGCTGACTGTTGAGCGTCAAAATAAATGACGCGAACCAGGCAGTGCTGGCGTAGGGAATAATGGGGGTTGTGCGTCAAAAAATGGTGCAAGTCAGGTTAGAGTCCAAAAAATTTACGCTAACATGACTCGCGTCATTTTATCACGCACAATCACCATGGAAATTACTCCTGTCTTAGCAAAGACAGGAGTCATTCCCCACTGCCCAATGGCCATGCCCAGGGGACTTCTGTCCCCTGGGCATGGCCATTGGGCACAGTGGCATGTAGGGGGGCCCAAGTTAGGCCCCCCTATGCCACTTAAAAAGTAAAAAAAAAAAATTACCTCTACTTACCTGTACTTACCTGAGATGGGTCCCCCCGTCCATGGATGTCCTCCAGGGGTGGGCGAGGGTGGCAGGGGGTGTCCCTGGGGGCATGGGAGGGCACCTCTGGGCTCCTTCCGAGCCCACAGATCCCTTAACGACTGCCCTGACCAGGCGTTAAAAAATGACGCAAATGCGGCTGCGCGTCATTTTTTAAGGCCAGCCCCCTCCCGTGCGTCATTTTTGCACGGGAGTTTAAATAAGGCGCAAAGGCCTTAGAGTCATTTTTAGCGTGGTAACGCCTACCCTGCATCTCATTAACGCAAGGTAGGTGTCCACGCAAAAAAATGACGCAAACTCGAAGAATTTTGACGCTAGACGGGTCTAGCGTCAAAGTATAAATATGGAGTTAGCTTTGCGTCGGATTTGCGTAAAAAAAATGACGCAAATCCGGCGCAAACAGAGTATAAATATGCCCCTCAGTTTTTCAAAGTGGCAGAGGCTGCCTGGAACTAGTTGGAAAGGCAAGGGTACAAGCCACCAGAGAAGAGGGAATGGTTTCAGATGCTGAGATAGCAGTAGCAGAAGTGGAGATGGAATGCCTGACAGAAGGGGTCGCTGACCACCACAAGAAAGGAACAGGTCAAAACAGACAGTGCAAGGGTGGTGATGGTACTACGGTGTCCAGAGGGGTAGCACTATTCGTGAGAAAGTCTGTCCCTTTCCAGGTGACGCAGACCAGATTGGATGGCCTGGACTGCAACACTGAACCCCTTGCATTGATTAACCGGTTCTGTGCCGCGGACGTAATGGTTACGTCCTGCGGCACAGTGCTCATGTTCCGAGGACGTAACCATTACGTCCTGGGCACTGAGCTCAAAGGGAGCGATAACGCTCCCTCTGTGTGCTTCCCTCCTACCCCCCCAAGGCAGGGATGGAAGGGGAAGCCCTTCCCCTTCCACCCCCGACCCCCCACTAACCCCGCCATTGACGTCTGATGACGTCAGTGTGCAAATGCACGCTGATCTCATCAGAGGCCACTTCCCCATCGCGCTGGAAGCTCAGCTTCCAGCGTGATCGGAAGAGAAATGCAAAGCATTTCTCTTCCGATCATGTGATGGGGGCCCTGAGAGGCTTCAAAGGGAAGGAAAGGAATTTCCTTCCCTTTGAAGTCTCTCAGAGTATTTCAAAAGCTAAATTGTAAAGCAATCTGGCTTTTGAAATGCCCACTAGACATTAGGGGGGTCATTCTAAGTCTGGCGGGCGGCTGAGGCCGCCCGCCAGACTTCCCCCTCCAAAATACCGCTCCGCGGTCGAAAGACCGCTGAGGGTATTTTGGGATTTGCCCTGGGCTGGCGGGCGACCGCCAAAAGGCCGCCCGCCAGCCCAGGGCAAATCATCCTTCCCACGAGGACGCCGGCTCAGAATTGAGCCGGGGGAGTGGGAAGGTGCGACGGGTGCAGTGGCACCCGTCACGTATTTCAGTGTCTGCAAAGCAGACACTGAAATACAAAGTGGGGCCCTCTTACGGGGGCCCCTGCAGTGCCCATGCCATTGGCATGGGCACTGCAGGGGCCCCCAGGGGCCCCACAGCACCCCATACCGCCATCAGGATGGCGGTATGGGGTGTCAGAATCCCCATGGCGGCGGAGGATTCACATGGGCAGCGGAAAACCGGCGGTTTTCCGCATCTGACCGCGGCCAAACTGCCGCGGTCAGAATGCCCTGCGGGGCACCGCCGGCCTGTCGGCGGTCCTCCCGTCGACCCTGGCCGCCGGGGTCAGAATGACCCCCTAGGTATTTCTTTTAGAATGGAAACTAGCATGAGGGGAGCGACCCCTTGGGCAACGGTTGCTCCCCAGGGGTGGCAATATTTTTCAATGCCTTTTCTGCCCCCCCTGGGGGCAGATCGGCCTATTGTTTTTTAGTTGGGGAGCGACCCCTTAGGCTTTTGAAATGCCCACTAGACACTGGGGATTTCTTTTAGAATGGAAACTGGCATGAGGGGAGCGACCCCTTAGGCAAGGGTCGCTCCTTAGGGGGCAAATTATATTTAGGCCATTTATGCCCCCCTTGGGGGCAGATTGGCCTATTTGTATGAGGCCAGTCTGCCCCCAAGGGGGGCAGAAACCACTAGACACCAGGGAGTTTTTTTTTTTTTTACACCAAATTCACGGAAGGGGAGCGATCCCTTAGGCAAGGGTCGCTCCCCTGGGGGGCAAATTTATTTTAGGCCATTTAGGCGCCAGGGCTATTTTTTTTTTTAGAGCTGGGGAGTGACCCCTTTGGCAAGGGTCGCTCCCCTGGGGGGCAAATTGTATTTAGACCATCAGCCGATTTTATTTAGGTCAATCTGCCCCCAAGGGGGGCAGAAATTCATTTTAGGCCATTTCTGCCCCCCCCGGGGGCAGATCGGCCTATTGTTATTAGGCTGATCTGCCCCCAGGGGGGTGGGGGGGCAGAAGCATCTAGGCGCCAGGGATAAATTGTTTTTTTTTTTAATTTATTTTTTAGAGGTGAGGAGCAACCCCTTAGGCAAGGGTCGCTCCCTGGGGGAGGGGGAGCAAATTTATTTTAGGCCTTTTCTGCCCCTCCGGGGATAGATCGGCCTATTGTTATTAGCCTCTGGGCGCCAGGGATACATTTTTCTTTTTTTGGGGGGGGGGTTTAGAGGTAGGGAGCGACCCCTTAGGCAAGGGTTGCTCCAATGGGGGGGCATATTGTATTTAGACCATTTCTGCCTCCCTTGGGGGCAGATCGGCTGATTTTTGTTAGGCGAATCTGCCCCCATGGGGGCAGAAACCACTTAGGCACCAGGGATTGGTGTGTGTGCATGTGTGTGTTTTCTTTAGGGGGGCAGCCCCTTGGGTAAGGGTCGCTCCCCATGGGGGCACATTACTGTTGGCCATAACTGCCCCCATGGGGGCAGATGGGCCTATTTTTGGAAGGCCCACCTGTCCCCAAGAGGTGGCAGAAAGCCCACCAGAGGCCAGGGAAGTTTTTTTAAAAAAAATAAGAGGGTGGGGGTATGGCCATACCCCCACCCCAAATAAATGGGGACCAAGTTGTTCTGCCCACCAGTGGGCAGATGGAGCAATTACTCCTGATCCACACCCCGGGGGGCAGAAAGTCTACTAGATGAAAGGCAATTTTTAAAAAACAAAAAATATTCGGTTAGTGGCTACCAACCAGTATGGGCCTGGTTACGCCCCCACCCCAACTGAAGGGGGTAACAATTTTTCAGCTCTCCCCGCACTCTAAAACATCTTATCCCACAGCAAGCAAGAAGACATTTGATTATTTTGGGTTTTAGTTTTACATTTGGGCCATGAGAGCTTGGCTAACTCTCAAAATCCCACTTGGAATGGTGAGGCCTGCACTTTATGGACTTTGGGACACTGCCATGTAGAAAAATCCACAAGACCTAGACACATCTGAAAACTAAACATCTGGGTGATTCCAGGGTGGTGTGTTTCACATGCACCAAGCACCATTTTTGTACCCACTATCCCCTACAAACCTCCCACTTTGCTGGAAATCACACATTTTTCCAGCGTTTTTGTGATGGAACCTTCCGGAATCTGCAGGAATCCACAAAATTCCTACCACCCAGCATTGTCTCATCTATACCGATAACAATTCTGCTGCACTTCTCAGCCTAAAAATGTTTTTTTTGCAAACTGCCCTTTTGGACCCCGTTTGGTTCCCCCTCAATATTGACACGTTTTTGACTCTTCCCTTTCACAAGCACTTGGCCCACCTACACAAATGAGGTATAATTTTTACCGGGAGAATGAGGGGAACATTGGGTGGTATGAAATGTGTCCCAGTGCGGTGATCCCACACAGAAATGTGGGAAAAATGTGCTTTTTTAGCTAAATTTGAGGTTTGCTGAGGATTCTGGGTAAGAAAACATTGGGGGATCCACGCAAGTCACACCTCACTGGACTCCCTCGAGTGTCTAGTTTTCAGAAATGTCTGGGTTTGGTAGGTTTCCCTAGAAGGCTGCTGAGCCCAGGACCAAAAACGCAGGTGCCCCCGCAAAAACAGGTAGTTTTGTATTTGATAATTTTGATGTGTCCAGATAGTGTTTTGGGGCATTTCCTTTAGCGGGCAGTAGGCCCACCAACAAAAGTGAGGTACCATTTTTATCTGGAGACTTGGGGGAACACTGGCTGGAAGGAAATTTGTGGCTGCTCTCTGTTTCCAGAACTTTCTGTCACCGAAATGAGAGGAAAAGGAGTTTTTTTGGCCAAATTCTGGGTAACAGAAACTGGTCAGAGCCCCACAAGTCACCCCATCTTGGATTCCTCTAGGTGTATAGTTTTCAAAACTGTGCAGGTTTGCTAGGTTTCTCTAGGTGTCGGCTGAGCTAGAGGCCAAAATCCACAGCTAGGTGCTTTGCAAAAAACAGCTCAGTTTTCTTTGTGAAAAGTTGATGTGTCCACGTTGTGGTTTGGGGCTTTTCTTGTCGCGGGCGCAAGGCCTACCCCCACAAGTGAGGTACCATTTTTATTGGGAGACATGGGGGAACGCTGGGTGGAAGGAAATTTGTGGCTCCTCTCTGATTCCAGAACTTTCTGTCACCGAAATGAGGGGAAAAAGTGTTTTTTTGGCCAAATTAAAGGATTCTGGGTAACAGAATCTGGTCAGAGCACCACAAGTCACCCCATATTGGATTCCCCTAGGTCTCTAGTTTTCAAAACTGCGCAGGTTTGCTAGGTTTCCCTGGGTGCCGGCTGAGCTAGTGGCCAAAATCCACAGCTAGCCACTTTGCAAAAAACAGCTCTGTTTTCTTTGTGAAAATGTGATGTGTCCATGTTGTGTTTTGGGGCAGTTCCTGTCGCGAGCGCTAGGCCTACCCACACAAGTGAGGTACCATTTGTATCGGCAGACATGGGGGAACACAGAATAGCAAAACAAGTGTTATTGCCCCTTGTCTTTCTCTACATTTTTTCCTTCAAATGTAAGACAGTGTGTAAAAAAGACA
Source organism: Pleurodeles waltl (assembly GCF_031143425.1). Classification (NCBI taxonomy): domain Eukaryota; kingdom Metazoa; phylum Chordata; class Amphibia; order Caudata; family Salamandridae; genus Pleurodeles; species Pleurodeles waltl. Next base: position 1,048,315,666 of record NC_090437.1, on the reverse strand, counting down.
TCTATTTGAGAAATGTCCTGTGATTCACATGCTAGTATGGGCACCCCGGAATTCAGAGATGTGCAAATAACCACTGCTTCTCAACACCTTATCTTGTGGCCATTTTGGAAATACAAAGGTTTTCTTGATACCTATTTTTCATTTTTTATATTTCAGCAAATGAATTGCTGTATACCCGGTATAGAATGAATACCCATTGCAAGGTGCAGCTCATTTATTGGCTCTGGGTACCTAGGGTTCTTGATGAACCTACAAGCTCTATATATCCCCGCAACCAGCGGAAGTAACGGTATATTGCTTTCAAAAATCTGACATTGCAAGAAAAAGTGACAGAGTAAAACGTGGAGAAAAATGGCAGTTTTTTTCACCTCAATTTCAATATTCTTTCATTGCAGCTGTTATTTTCTGTAGGAAACACTTCTATGATCTACACAAATGACCCCTTTCTGAATTCAGAATTTTGTCTACTTTTCAGAAATGTTTAGCTTTCTGGGATCCAGCATTGGTTTCTCACCCATTTCTGTCACTAACTGGAAGGAGGCTGAAAGCACAAAACATAGTAAAAATGGGGTAATTCCCAGTAAAATGTCAAAATTGTTTTGAAAAATTGTGTTTTCTAATTCAAGTCTGCCTGTTCCTAAAAGCTGGGAAGATGGTGATTTTAGCACCGTAAACCCTTTTTGGATGCCATTTTCAGGGGGAAAACCACTAGCCTTCTTCTGCAGCCCTTTCTTCTCATTTTTTTAAACAAATGAAATTTTTGCTGTATTTTGGCTAATTTCTTGGTCTCCTTCAGGGGAACCCACAAAGTATGGGTACCTCTAGAATTCCTAGGATGTTGGAAAAAAAGGATGCAAATTTGGCGTGGTTAGCTTATGTGAATAAAAAGTTATGAGGGCCTAAGCGCGAACTGCCCCAAATAGCCAAAAAAAGGCTTGCACAGGAGAGGAAAAGACCTGGCAGCAAAGGGGTTAATATATATGTTCCCCCGGGGCTCCAGCTGGAATCTCTACAGCTCTTCAGTCAATTACTATTGTTCCTCCTGCAGATACTGATTATCATTGGGGGGACTTCAATATGTCAATGCACCCACATTTGGATAGGTCCCACTCCCCGCGGTTCAATAGCCCCCATGTAGGGAAACTGGGGCATTTTCTAAAAGCTATGCTGTTAGGAGACATCTGGCAGTCCCTGCATGATGTGGACCAGTGTTACCCTTATTTAGCTGGGGCAGAGAATATTCATTCAAGCATGGATTACTATCTAACACCCTTGCTGATGTTTCATAGGTTTGCGGAGGTGGAGTTCCAGGCATGGGGAATTTCAGATAATTTCCCAATGAGCATGACTATGGCGATGACTAAATTGAAAGGTAGGGTAGAATGGAGAATGGTGTCATGGTGCCTGTTAAATGAGGAAGTAGTAGACAGCTTAGACAAAGCCATGGAGCTTTATTTTAAGGAAAACACAGAGTTGGGGACAGGAGCACTGGTCCGATGAAAGCCCTACAAGGCCACCCTTCAAAGAAAATCATCACTGATGAGGTAGCGTAAAAGAGGGAGCAGGCTCTCCACCAGTTAAACCGAGAACAGGATTTTGTGGACCTGAAGACAGACTATCACTTGACACCATCTGATTCAAAGAGGGTGAGCATCTTGATCAAACAGAAGAATACCATACTTTGGTCACAGAAGAGGTCAAACAGGCGCACATTGCAAAACAGAAGTGCATATATGAGATGGTAGAGAATGTTCTGGCATGGTTGAGTGAGGGCATTCGGGAACTGCATACCTTTGGGGCCATTATTGCACTGGATGGGTCACTGGGGACCGGTAGTGAGAACATTGCAGATATGATGGCTGACTATATAGGAATGTTTTAATGTGGTCAGTAAGGGGTTCTTGAGTTGGATGTGGAGCAATTTGCAATGGAATGCACATGTAGGAAGGTTGTAGATGACACAGATTTAGAGCTAGGAGGCTGAGCCCACATGAAAGGAAATTCTGCTGGTGCTTACATAGCTGTATATGGGGTGACCCTGATCCCACACATCCTTACGATGGAGTATTTTAAAAGGATGGCAGGGAGAATTGCTGGGCCCTTGCACGAGATGTATCTTGCAGTGTACAGAGTGGGGGAGTTCTCAAGAGATCTCAGCGTAGCTAATATTTTTCTGATTGCTAAAGACGGTAAACCCTGAAACCGGTGGGACACATAGGTGGTCATTCTGACCCCGGCGGTAAAATGCACTTACCGCCGGTCAGAAGACCGCCATAACACCGCCGCGGCCGCGGAAACCCGCCACGGTCATTCTGACCCGCAGAAGGCAAACCTCCGAAAATCCGACCGCCAGACCAGCGGTCGGCGGAAAGGTGGAGGTGACAAAACCTCCACCGCCACGCCAACAGAAATACGCCCATGCCATTACGACCCACGAATCCACGCGGCGGTCATTCAAACGCGGTATTCCATTGGCGGGACACACCGCCGCGGTCAGAATACACACAAACGAACAAAACTCAGCCACATTGGACGATTTGAATCCCACACACCTGATACACATACACACACCACTCCCACACACACAATACAATATAAAACACACACCCACATCACCCACAAACCCCTACGCCAAAAAATTCTGAAAGAAGGCCAGAGCGAGACACCAGCATCCACAAACTAGCAGCCACAGCCACTCAACACCATCACCCACACACTATCCACACACAAAACAACACACACCACCACACTCAACACACTTAACTACACATACTCCACCCCACACATCATACACACCACCCCATGGCACCCCAAAGACAACCCCGCTTCACAGACGAAGAACTCAGGGTCATGGTGAAGGAAATCGTTCGGGTAGAGCCCCAGTTGTTCGGCACACAGATACAATACACCAGCATTGCCCGGAGGACGGAGCTATGGCAGAGGATTGTCGACAGGGTCAACGCTGTGGGACAGCACCCCAGAAATCGGGAAGACATCAGGAAGCGATGGAACGACCTACGGGGGAAGGTGCGTTCCATGGTATCCAGGCACAACATCGCCGTGCAGAAGACTGGCGGAGGACCCCCACCTCAACCCCCACAATTCACATCATGGGAGGAGGAAGTCTTGAACATCCTGCATCCTGACGGCCTCGCAGGAGTCGGCGGAGGAATGGATACTGGTAAATTGAAGCTTCACTACTGCTTCCCCCCCACCTGCATGCCAAATCATACCCCAACCCTCACCCCCATCCTCGAACCCCACCCTCACCCCCACCCCCACCACCATCCTCACCCCCACCACCATCCTCACCCCCACCCCCAGCACACCTATTCCCCGCCAATGTCTCACCATCACAACCCACACATCCCAAAACCTAGGCCTGCATGCGTCCACTAAGCATGGACACCCATCACCAAAGCATGCCCAATGCATATACACATCCCCCCCACAAGCCACCCTCACCAAAGCCCCCACACACGAATGCCAGCACTTGGGGACACGAGAACCCATAGATACACCCATATGCCACACATTGAAACTATAACCATACCTCTATACCCCTGCAGGACCCGACCGTCAACACACCGCGGCGGAGGGGCCAGAATTCTCCACACCCCCCACCCAAGAGGCCGTCAGCGATGACAGCAGCTCTGTCGACCTGGACACCGATGACCAGCCCGGACCATCGGGGACCTCTGGACAGTCGGTTCCCCTCACACAGGCCCAGGCCACTACAGACCCAAACCCCTCTGGGAACACCAGCACAGCTCCCACCCAGCGGGCCCATGCCTCTGTCTCCAGGGCGCGTCAATCTGCGGTGTGTCTACCACTACAGGGCACCCAGGATAACCCACCACCCCAACAACAACAGGGACCTGGGGGCAGTGGTAGTGGGCACACCGGCCAGGGGGCAGAGGCCCAGGGAAACAGGGCAACTCGGAGGGCAGCTGTGCGACAGGGGGGGGACGGGCCCAGGGAACCCACTCTCCACGAGGTCCTCACCACCATCATGGGAGCATACAACCGCTCCCAGGAGACGATGGCGACGGTACTGGCCCGGTTCCAGGAGATCCAGGTACTGCAGGAGGAACACTATCGGGGGTACAGGGAGGACATCAGAGCCCTCAACACCACCCTGGTTACCATGGTAGGGCTGCTGCAGGACCTCGTCAACACCAGGGCGGACACTCAACAACACCCAAGGGCCCCTGCCACTAGCCTGGACCAAGAACAGCCAACCACCTCCGCCGGCGCTAGTGGACAGGAGGCCCCCGCACAGCAGCAGCCCACCAGACCCCCACCTCCTGCAGGAGAAGAACCACCCCGCAAGAGGGCCCTGAGATCTCGCAAGAAGACAGAGTAGGATGTCAAGACCCCCGCCAGCAATGGATACCACCTGATGTCATCCCACTGTCCCACATTGTCACCCTGTCCATCCTTGAACTGCCCATGCTCCATCTCTCCACAGGCCTCTGGACAATGCACCTGTGTGACTGTTACTCTGGACTCTGCCATGGACATTCCTTCACCATAGCCCCCACCCACTTGAAACCACCCATCCCATTTTGAGCACTTAAATAAACACCTATTTTGCACAAAACTATCTGGAGTCTGGCTGTGATTTCAATATATTGTAATTGACATGACAGTGCAAATATGTCCTTGTACATGGTGAAGTCAACAAACAGCTGCCACAAAGCTGTAGTCCATGGGGAAACGAAGCACAGGACTCGTAGTGGGGACCCCAGATCTGAAATAGGGAGGGAAAAGCCACAACTCAGTCATCATACACTGGGGCAAATAGACAGGCAGCAGAGATGCAGGAGAGTAGTTCACATTTACTAAATTATCTTTGAAATGTTACCTGTGTCCTATTGGAAGTCCTGTTCAATGATTCTGTCCCTGTTGTCTGTTTCAGCCCCGTCGTCTTCCTCCTCGTCACTCTCCTCAGGTTCCACAGCTGCCACAACACCACCGTCTCGACCATCCTCCTGCAGGAAAGGCACCTGGCGGCGCAAAGCCAGGTTGTGAAGCATGCAGCAGGCCACGATGATGTGACACACCTTCTTAGGTGAGTACATTAGGGATCCACCTGTCATATGCAGGCACCGAAACCTGGCCTTTAGGAGGCCAAAGGTGCGTTCGATCACCCTCCTAGTACGCCCATGGGCCTCATTGTACCGTTCCTCTGCCCTGGTCCGGGGATTCCTTACTGGGGTCAGTAGCCACGACAGGTTGGGGTACCCAGAGTCCCCCACTAGCCATACACGGTGTCTCTGTAGCTGTTCCATCACGTAAGGGATGCTGCTATTCCTTAGGATGTAGGCGTCATGCACTGACCCTGGGAATTTGGCATTTACATGCGAGATGTACTGGTCAGCCAAACACACCACCTGGATGTTCATTGAATGGTAACTTTTTCTGTTCCTGTACACCTGCTCCCTGTCTCTTGGGGGAACCAAAGCCACATGGGTCCCATCAATGGCACCAATGACGTTGGGAATATGTCCAAGGGCGTAGAAATCACCCTTCACTGTAGCCAATTCGCCCACCTCAGGGAAAATGATGTAGCTGCTCACGGATTTCATCAGGGCAGACAACACTCTGGATTACACCTTCGAAAACATGGGCTGAGACATCCCAGAAGCAATTCCCACTGTTGTCTGAAATGACCCACTTGCCAAGAAATGGAGTACTGACATGACCTGCACCAGAGGGGGAATCCCTGTGGGTTGGCGGATGGGGGACATCAGGTCGGGCTCCAGCTGGGCACACAGTTCATGGATAGTGGCACGGTTAAGACGGTAGGATAATGTGGCGTTCTTCCATTGTCGACAGGTCCACCAGCGGTCGGTACACGGGAGGATTCATCCGTCTCCTCGCCCAACCCAGCGGACGGTGCCTAGGAAGGACAACATGGAGCACACAGTCAAGCAACCCACAGGTACGTACTCACAGCTAGCACAGTAAACGATTCTCTATGCAGTGAATGGCGTGTCTGAGTGGCTATGCAAGGCCTAGGCCTGTGTGACGCAGTTGAAATTGAGCCATGTGGGCCCTGGAAATGGCGGCTGCCTGACCTGTGAAGTGTGACAATGGGATGTGAGGTCAATGCGCTGGCGTGGCACACCGCGGCGGGCGGCGGGCGAAGACCGCGGCGCGAAGCCGGATTGGTTAACATTGAAGCCTATGGGTTTCAGGAGCCAATGGCGAAGGGCGCCGGCGGTGGCGGGACGCACCGCCGCGGTACGCACCGCCGCGGACGTGACCGCCATTTTCTATCTACTTATCCACTTGCGACTTGAACTTTCACAGGAGAGGACCTATACTGCATGTGTTGCTGTGACCTCGGTCTGGAAGGGACAATGGCTGCTGCGCCTGGGGAAAGGGCCCCTGCCTTCACTGGAGAGGAGTTGGAGAAACTTGTGGATGGGGTCCTCCCCCAGTATGCGCTACTCTACGGTCCTCCAGACCAACAAGTGAGTTTAATTCAATCTGGATTTGGGGCCACTGGCTGGCTTGGGGGCCTGGCGGGGGGCCTGGCGGGGATGGGGGGCATGTTGGGCCTGGCGGGGGGCATGGCGGGGGGCATGGCGGGGGGCCTGGCGGGGATGGGGGGCATGTTGGGCCTGGCGGGGGCATGGCGGGGGGCATGGCGGGGATGGGGGGCATGTTGGGCCTGGCGGGGGCCTGGCGGGGGGCATGGCGGGGATGGGGGGCATGTTGGGCCTGGCGGGGGGCATGGCGGGGGGCCTGGCGGGGATGGGGGGCATGTTGGGCCTGGCGGGGGGCCTGGCGGGGGGCATGGCGGGGATGGGGGGCATGTTGGGCCTGGCGGGGGGCCTGGCGGGGGGCATGGCGGGGATGGGGGGCATGTTGGGCCTGGCGGGGGCATGGCGGGGGGCCTGGCGGGGATGGGGGGCATGTTGGGCCTGGCGGGGGGCCTGGCGGGGGGCATGGCGGGGATGGGGGGCATGTTGGGCCTGGCGGGGGGCATGGCGGGGGGCCTGGCGGGGATGGGGGGCATGTTGAGCCTGGCGGGGGGCATGGCGAGGGGCCTGGCGGGGATGGGGGGCATGTTGGGCCTGGCGGGGGGCCTGGCGGGGGGCATGGCGGGGATGGGGGGCATGTTGGGCCTGGCGGGGGGCATGGCGGGGGGCCTGGCGGGGATGGGGGGCATGTTGGGCCTGGCGGGGGGCATGGCGGGGGGCCTGGCGGGGATGGGGGGCGTTGGGCCACTGGCAAGGAAAATGCTGACAAACTTGAACGTGGTATTTCTCCCTCCCTGTACGTGTCACATAGGTCCGCGCCCATGAGAAGATCGGGATTTGGCGTGCCATCGCCAAGGAAGTCCGGACCCTGGGGGTCCACCATCGACGGGGCACCCACTGCCGCAAGAGGTGGGAGGACATCCGCCGCGGGACCAAGAAGACCGCCGAGTCTCTGCTGGGGATGGCCTCCCAACGTAGGCGGGGTGCCTGCCGTCAACTGAGCCCCCTGATGTTCCGGATCCTGGCGGTGGCCTACCCTGATTTGGATGGGCGCGTGAGGGCAGCACAGCAGACACAAGGGGGTGAGTACAAGCATTATCTACTCTGTTGTCGCGCAGTGGAGGTGTCTGGGTGGGGGAGGAGGGCTGGGGGTCCCCCTAGGCCAGGGCGATATCTGTAGGCTGGGCACCCCCGTAAGCCCCTGTGTCCCCAGCCACCACCCTCAGTAGTTTGTCAGTACAGCCATCCCTGGGCCGTGTCATCCATGGGTGCAGTTGTCAACTCTAGGCGTGTAGGGCATGTTCCACGAAATGCGTAGCGGACCACAAGTGCGCAACTTAGTGCAGGGGGCATCTGTGTCTGTCATGTCCGCTAACTGTACCGGAGATCCATGTACTCAATATCCCTTTATTTCTCTCTCCCCCCCCCTTTTTGTTTGTCTTTCTGTGCTTGTGTGCATCAGCATCATCAGGCGGAGGAGAAGTGGCATCGGGGCAGGAGGGAGCTGCATCTCACATGGCCCAGGAGGGCCATGGCACTGAGTCAGACTGGACCAGTGAGACGGAGGGCGAGGGGAGCTCCACGACGGGGACGACTGGACCCTGCAGCGACACGGACACGTCCTCGGAAGGGGGCTCCCTTGGGGGGGTGGCACCATCCGTGCCCCCCGCCATTACAGGTACAGCCGCCACCCAGCGCAACATCTCCGCCCTCCCAGCAGCCCCTCAGCGTTCGCCCCGTGCCCGCTCTGCCAGGAAGCCGGGCATCTCCTTCGCCCCAGGCACCTCAGGCCCTGCCCCTGTTACCCCCGCTGCCCTCAGTGAGGAGGTCATTGACCTCCTCCGAACGCTCATTGTTGGGCAGACTACCCTTTTGAATGCCATCCAGGGGGTGGAGAGGGAGGTTCATCGCAGCAATGCGTACCTGGAGGGCATTCATTCGGGTCAGGCTGCCCATCAGCGATCGTTCCAGGCTCTGGCCTCAGCACTGACGGCAGCCATTGTCCCTGTCTCCTGCCTCCCTCTACTAACTCCCTCCTCCCAGTCTCCTGTTCCTCTGCCTGTCCCACCCACACCATCAGACCAGCCTGCACACACCTCAACACCCAAGAGAAGCTCATCCAAACATAAGCACCACAGATCACGCAGACATTCACACACGCAACATTCCGATGCAGACATGCCAACAGTCACTACCACCTCTGTGACCCCCACCTCCTCGTCTCCCTCCTCCCTCCCTGTGACGTCTACACTCACACCTCCATTCACCTCACCATCAGCCAGTGTTTCCATCACCAGCACACCCTCCACTCCAGTCCGCACACGTGCAGTCACCACCCCCACTGCCATTTACACGTCCCCTGTGTCCTCTCCCACTGTGTCTGTCACCCCCTCTTCCACACCACACAAACGCAGCCACCCACCCACCCAACAGCCATCCACCTCACGACAGCCTATCCCTCCTGCACCTGCACCCAAAGACAGCAAACGTGACTCACCTACAACCACATCCTCTCCCTCCACTCCCATTCCCACTGTACCTACCACTCTCCATTGTCCCAAGAAACTCTTCCTCACCACTACTAACTTCTTTCCTGACCCTGAGCCCCCCCCTCCTTCTCGTCGGGGTAAGAAGAGCACCTCAGCCACCACCAGCCCTGCAGCCCCCTTGACAAGGGTGCAGGGGTATTGGAGCCCGCCAGCCCGCATGTCTGGATCTTCGCCCAGCAGCAAGGGGACAGCCAGCCCACCCCCCTGGGAAGAGGAGCAGAAGGCGGAAGGGGCGCGGCAGGAGCCCGCCTTCTACATCCCCCCCGGACACCACCCAGAGACAGTCACCAGCCACAGCTCCAAAGGGAGGAAAGGGCCACAGGCCCACGACTAAGGAGGGCAAGGGCAGCAAGTCGGAGAGGTCAGGCAGCAGGCCTGCTGCCCAGGAGGAGCCCACAACCCCCATAGCCGCTGCCCCGGGAGGAACCGGCACAGCTGCCCCGGGAGAGCCCACCACCCCCATAGCCGCTGCCCAGGGAGGACCCAGCCCAGCTGGCCAGGAGGGCCCCACCACCCACAGCCCAGGTGGGCATTGAAGGAGCACCATCCCCGCTGCCCAGGAGGGCACCACCAGGCAATGAGCAGTTGGCCATAGACCGGCCGCCGTCTCCAGAACCGTTGAACTGGGCCCCGCCGTCTCAAGCACCGCTCCGCTGGGCCCCGCCGTCTCAAGAACCGCTGAACTGGGCCCTTCAAGGCAAGGACGCTGAACTGGGCCCCGCCGTCTCAAGAACCGCTGAACTGGGCCCTTCAAGGCAAGGACCGCTGAACTGGGCCCCGCCGTCTCAAGCACCGCTCCGCTGGGCCCCGCCGTCTCAAGAACCGCTCCGCTGGGCCCCGCCGTCTCAAGAACCGCTGAACTGGGCCCCGCCGTCTCAAGAACCGCTGAACTGGGCCCCGCCGTCTCAAGCACCGCTCCGCTGGGCCCCGCCGTCTCAAGAACCGCTGAACTGGGCCCCGCCGTCTCAAGAACCGCTGAACTGGGCCCCGCCGTCTCAAGCACCGCTCCGCTGGGCCCCGCCGTCTCAAGAACCGCTCCGCTGGGCCCCGCCATCTCAAGAACCGCTGAACTGGGCCCTTCAAGGCAAGGACCGCTGAACTGGGCCCCGCCGTCTCAAGAACCGCTGAACTGGGCCCTTCAAGGCAAGGACCGCTGAACTGGGCCCCGCCGTCTCAAGCACCGCTCCGCTGGGCCCCGCCGTCTCAAGAACCGCTCCGCTGGGCCCCGCCGTCTCAAGAACCGCTGAACTGGGCCCCGCCGTCTCAAGAACCGCTGAACTGGGCCCCGCCGTCTCAAGCACCGCTCCGCTGGGCCCCGCCATCTCAAGAACCGCTCCGCTGGGCCCCGCCGTCTCAAGAACCGCTGAACTGGGCCCCGCCGTCTCAAGAACCGCTGAACTGGGCCCCGCCGTCTCAAGCACCGCTGAACTGGGCCCCGCCGTCTCAAGCACCGCTGAACTGGGCCCCGCCGTCTCAAGAACCGCTGAACTGGGCCCCGCCGTCTCAAGCACCGCTCCGCTGGGCCCCGCCGTCTCAAGAACCGCTCCGCTGGGCCCCGCCGTCTCAAGAACCGCTGAACTGGGCCCCGCCGTCTCAAGAACCGCTGAACTGGGCCCCGCCGTCTCAAGCACCGCTCCGCTGGGCCCCGCCGTCTCAAGAACCGCTGAACTGGGCCCCGCCGTCTCAAGAACCGCTGAACTGGGCCCCGCCGTCTCAAGCACCGCTCCGCTGGGCCCCGCCGTCTCAAGAACCGCTGAACTGGGCCCTTCAAGGCAAGAACCGCTGGCCCTTTGGCAGACGTGGCAGGGCAGGATCTATCTCGGGCAGGGCTGCAGGATGTCCTCTGGCCAACTTGCCTCCTCCAGTGGCAGTGGGGTCTGTTATGGACTGTATGGACCGTGGCTTTGCACTCCCCAGGATGGCCCAGTGGGCAGGCCACCCACTGTATGGACTGTTTGGACTGTGGCTTTGCACTCCCCAGGATGGCCCAGTGGGCAGGCCCCCCACTGTATGGACTGTATGGACAGTGGCTTTGCACTCCCCAGGATGGCCCAGTGGGCAGGCCACCCACTGTATGGACTGTATGGACAGTGGCTTTGCACTCCCCAGGATGGCCCAGTGGGCAGGCCACCCACTGTATGGACTGTATGGACTGTGGCTTTGCACTCCCCAGGATGGCCCAGTGGGCAGGCCACCCACTGTATGGACTGTTTGGACTGTGGCTTAGCACTCCCCAGGATGGCCCAGTGGGCAGGCCACCCACTGTATGGACTGTTTGGACTGTGGCTTAGCACTCCCCAGGATGGCCCAGTGGTCATGGTGTCCCCTCGTGGATCTGGCGTCGTGTACTCAAGTGGCTGAGGTGCCCCCCCTTCCCTTCCCCCTGAGGTGCCTGTCCTATTTTCTTTCTGATGCCCCTGCAGTGTTCTCTCCGTGGAGTTCTTGTCGTGGGACTGGGCCTTGCCCCTTTGCACAGGACCCCTGTGATCCACGGACAGTGGTTGGACTACATTTAGTAGCTGTGTATATTTTGTACATAGTTTATTTATTTATTGGGATTACTGGTGTACATATTTCAATATATCTGCCCGTTTATGATCTCTTCTTTTGGTCTTTGCATTATTTCGGAGGGGGGGGGTTTGTGGGTTGTGACAGTGATCTGTGGGAATGCATTGATGTGTGTGTTGTAGTGGGTGTGGGTGGGTGGGTGTGTGCCGGTAATCTTTTCCCTCCCCTGTGTCGTAGGTGCAGTACTCACCGATGTCTTCCGCGCCGCCGGGCGTGCTCCTGGTATATGAGCAGGTATAGGAGTGCGGGGATGACCTGCAACTCTGGTTCCATACTGCCGGAATCTCGCGTGGAGTGCGTAGAGGTGAGCGTTTTCCCGTTCGTAGTCTGTTTCCGCCGTGTTCTTATCGGCGGTGCTCCCGCCCCGGAAAAGGTGGCGGATTGGTGGGTCGTGATAGGGTGGGCGGTACATTGTCTGCCGCCTGGCTGTTGGCGGGGACCGCCGCGCTGTTTGTTTGTACCGCCGTGGCGGGCGGAGTGTTAATACGGCGGGCTGTGTTGGCGGTTCCCGCCAGGGTCAGAATTGCATATTTTAGACCGCCGGCCTGTTGGCGGCTTGGCCGCCGCTTTATCACCGACCGCCAGGGTCAGAATGAGGGCCATATTGTCCACATTTTCTTTTGAATGTGGATGACAAGGTTTTGGTGAAGGTATTTACAAAATAGACTGCAGGGACAGATCTCAGATTAGATTCACCCGGACTAGAGTGGGTTTATCCCCCATCAGTTGACTAACATGAATCTACGCCACCTATACAACAGTATAGCAGAGGGGAAAGGGCTGGAAATCTCCTTGGCAATGGGATCTCTGGATGTGCAAGGCCTTTAATTCTATTCACTGGCCCTTTTAGTTTTCTATTATGCCGAAATTGGTTTTGGGCCCTGATATTTGTGGTGAGTGAAGATGAATGGGGCTCTTTCTCAAGATTCACCCATCCGGAGGGGTACACAACAGGGCTTCTCCCTCTCCCCGATGTTGTTCATCATCGCCATGGAGGCAGTGGTGGAGTGGATCAGGGTGAATGCTCAAATGTGGTGTTGGCATGGAGCGACTCATGGGAGAACCGGTTTTCATTGTATACAGAAGATATTCTGCTGTATATTTTGAACCCAGATGCATCATTGCAGTGCATGGGAGACATATTTTCGATTTATGAAATTTACTCCGGGCTGAGGATTAACTGGGAGAACTCCCTGATCTTCATGATGGTAGAATAGTCACTATGGAATTGCCTACCCTTGACACTGAATGTGGAACCCCTTTACTTTAAACATCTCGGTCTGTGGGTCTCCAGGGAGGGTGGCACGCACTACATGGACAATGTTGGTCCCCTGCTGCAAAGATTGGAGGGGGACATTAAAGACTGGAAGGCCCTACCACTATCGATTCTGGGCAAAGCTGCACTTTTCACAAGTATTATATTACCTAGTTTCACATACATATTGCAGAATAGCCACTTTGCGCAACTAGGTGCATTTGTCCAGGTCTTGTATGCCCTTTTGTGGCCCTTCCTTTGATTCGGCCACCTGGTCTGAATTGCAATGTCCATGTTGTGTAGGTAAATTTTTGATGGTCTGGAAACACTATGAGGGAGCACAGGTACAGGTCATCCAAGAATGGTGGAATTCCCGACTAGATGACAGCGTGTTCTGGATGGACATGGAAATGCTGGGAGAGAGGGGTTATATGCCTGTGTTGTGTGGGGGGTGGATACCATCGATGGTGACCTCTTCTACTGCCATGTGCATTACTGTCTGACATAAATTGACAAGGGAGGTGTCACGTACCCTGTTGACAGTGGGCAAAAGGCTCCACCCTGTACAGGGCTTACCAGGTTTAAAAAACGGGATCCTAGCTGCCTTTTCTTTTTGGAGGATGGGTAGGAAGCAAATGGGGCGGTTCTGTTTACACATTTGCAGGTGGAATATGACATGGCCTCCTCTAAGTATTCAAATACTTACAATTAAGGTCTGCTTGTAGGGCCAGAATACCTAGGGGTGAGAAACCTAAGGAGGATTCCCCACTGGTGCTATGATTGTACTGTCACTTGGACAGTGAGGCCATCACCCTCCATACACAACATATGTGTGGAATACTCAGGGGGATCTAACATACTTAAGCGAACGATGGCAGGCTGAGGTGGGGATCTCAAAGATGAGGACTGGGGAGGTGTTACAGCTCTCATCATGCATTGCCATCAGAGCCAACTTCCATCTCATTTCAACTGTCTATCCTCCACTATCCACTAGACATACCATACCCAGGTTGCATTACACAAAATGTGCCACGTGATCATTGTCTCCAGCAGCGTGGACTAAGGGACACCTTTCTTCACACACTGTGGGGCTTTCTGAAACTTAGACCCTTTTGGGAGTGGTGAAAATGTATTTGAGGGAGGTTGCAGGGGAGTCTTTTCCTCTGACTGTATCACAGGTTTTGTGAGGGATCTGGACAGACTTTGAGGTTTCTTCTTATGCTAAATTATTGATTTACCAGGGCTACATAGTAGCAGAGAGCGGCATCAGTGGACATTGTGGTAGCCCGCAATGCCCATAGTTAGAGAAGTGGTGGGTAGGGATGGAACTGAACAAAGTAAGGGGAAAAGTGATGCATGAGGGTCAGGGTTGCATGCACAATTATGATAAGATATGGAGGACCTGTGTGGGGAGGGATCTAGACATGGGTTCAGGGGAAAGAGAGGCTGGGGAGACTCAGATACTGGGGGTCAGAGACGGTGGGGGGGAGGCTGTATAGTTGCTAGCATTTCTCCAAGCAAGAAGGGGGGTTGATGGGATGGATGTGTCCAGGTTGTGTTTGCTTTAATGATGGCTGCTGAGTTTAATTTGGTTATTATTCTTCAGATGGTGTTTATTGTGTTAATTTTTAAAAGTTAATAAAATATATTTAAAAAAAAAGAAAATGTGATCTAGGATAGCATTCCTTATGTCTTAATTATTAAACACTAACACTGAGGGCAACATATTAAAGGGTCATCATGATGCACACATCAGAGAAAAGAAGGGATTACTCAGGAAATTCTCAATTTAAGTGGGCTGGAACATGGCTGTATATTCCCTTCACCTACGTTACTGATGCATGACCAGTGGTAAATTGAGGGGAGTTTCACTAAAGTAAGGGATAATTTGGAAAAACAACTAGAACTGTGTTTTTGAGCTGATTGCCTTATGCTACCCAGTGGCAGCTCCTCCGCTATGGCGGAGAAGCATTGTCCTCCTGCGAGCAGCTGCCTCTGAAATCCTTTAAGAACAGAACAATAATAAACAGTGATTATTGTTGTTTTGTTGTTAAAGGGGTGGGGCCATAATGGCTGATGGGGATGGAGGGGACTGCCCTGTGCACTCCCCTCAGTGCGCATGTGTGTTTGGCCGGCCGTCTCAGGCCAGCCAAAAACACATGCGCACTGTGCTTTCTCCAAGCCGGCACTGTGTTGCCGGGCTGAAGAGAGCAGGCACACGCTCCCAGTCTGCCTGGGAGCACCCTGACTGGCCACTCCTGTCAATCCTAATGCTGCTTTAATGAGCGTTAGGATTGCCCTCTGGGCAGGCTGGTTGCCTGTGCCTGCCTGCAGAGACCAGAAAAGACGAGTGGTGTGAAGGGGGAGCAGGAAAGTTTTTTATTTTTTATTTTTTGCAAAATTAAATGTTTTTGTTGCCCCCGCCGCGTGCTGCCGCACCCCTTTACTGCACAGCGAGCTGCGACTGATGCTACCCTGCATTTTCTGCCAGATTTTCACCTGCAGTCATTGTCTACTCTCAGGAGTCGAAGTTTCTGAGTGAAAAACCATGAACTGTGGTCACAACCATATAAATCTATTGCTACTGCACAACAAATACATGCACAAGCACAACACTCGTGTACACACGAACACGTACACTAACAGACACAACGTTAAATGTACAAGTTAAGGGCTTTTTAAAATTGAGAGAAACTAAGGGCCATATTTATACTTTTTGACGCAAAACTGCGCTAACGCAGTTTTGCGTCAAAAAAATTAGCGCCGGCTAACGCCATTCTGAAGCGCCATGCGGGCGCCGTATTTAATCAATGACGTTAGCCGTCGGCGCTGCCTGGTGTGCGTGGAAAAAAACGACGTACACCAGGCAGCGCCGGCGTAGGGGGATATGGAGCTTGGGCGGCAAAAAATGGGGCAAGTCAGGCTGAGGCAAATTTTTCGCCTCAACCCGATTTTCTCCATTTTTTACGACTCCCAACCCCCATAGAAATGACTCCTGTCTTAGCAAAGACAGGAGTCATGCCCCCTTGCCCAATGGCCATGCCCAGGGGACTTCTGTCGGAATTGCGTAAAAAAAAACGACGCAATTCCGGCGCAAACAGAGTATAAATATGCCTCTAAGACCCATATTTATACTTTTTTAGCACCGCATTTGCGTAATTTTTTTTTCTTTGCAAAAGCGGCGCAAATGCGGTTCCAAAAAGTATAAATATGGACCTACACATCTGTGGATTTACCCCCAAATAAAGTAAATCAAAACGACTACGGTAACACATGAACATTTATGAAAAACAAAAAAAACCTTCTGTTTGAGTGGTATACAATAATTATTCCATGTTAAGAGAGAGTCCAACCTAATTAAGACATGTTAGAAATAAAATGGTGCCTTCAAATCTGATGTGGCTCAGTGTATCGCAACACAACTGTGGCCATACAAACCTATCTGACACCAATGATGTCATTAGACTAAATACCCTTACCAAGTGCTATAAATTCTTTCCAGTGACATCGGACGATATCTACGTATGTCATTATTTAGAGTAGCCTTTGCTGAAGAATACAGTGTTTAGTTTCTTACTGTGCAAATTCCGTTACTGCATGGCTCAGCATTCTGGACTGAACTATCAGAGTGAAAGCCTATCTTCTACATAATGAACAATACTTTTCTGCTGAGCAAGGTGACCTTCTGTCAGTTTCCGTAAAAACGCACAGACTCAAAGTGTCACAGGCAACTAAATCTGAATGTTAGCTCCTGCTTAAAGCTAAACATCGGGTTTTAGTATTCCACTGATGTCTGCTGGAGTCATTAGCAATGTTGCAGTGATTAGTAGAAACCAAAATTCCCTGGACAATTTAGAAACATCATGTGGCAGCAATCACACGAACATTATAAAGACACCGAAATCATAATGCAGAAACCCTCTTTTCAGTAGAATCAGGCTATTCGAGCAAAAATAATTCAGTTTCTGTGCCGATAAAGTGCTCTGTATAATATTCACTCAATAAATGTAAGAGCTGTAATTAATTGTACCCACTGTGACTGATGGCAATAATATATTTTTCAGTCGTGTACCTTCACCTTAAATGATTAACAATCGCATTGATATTTTCAAAACGTATTTTCAGATCTTACACTTAGACTCAGTTAAATTATTTGTACATCTATTTCTCCCCCAGATTTGGGAAAATAATAATTAACACGAGGTAGATAGTCCAATAGTTTAGTAAATGTATCCTTTCTGCATGGTCACCTCAGATTTTTCATCTTTTTCTGGACTCTGTTGTTGCTGATATTAGGACCTTGTGCAGGGTGATAATGTTATTCATTGCCACATTCGTGTTTCCTGTCCCTAAAATAGCGTTGGTAAGATTGATTTCACTCAATTGCCCTCTCTAATTGCTCTGTAACATCATTGTAGATGGGGCAGAAAATGCACTTTTTGAGTGGAAGTCACATGTCATATACCGGTTGCAGAGTGTGTTTGCATCCCCCTCCCTATATATGACAAACCACTTGTCTATGAGGAGCACCACTCATTGGTTGGGCTGCAATTTAACTGCACCGTAGTGAAACCTATCAGGAAAAAATGTCTCTGCCTTGTTGGAAAAAGTAACATATAACAAGCATTTGCAATGCAACGGGTCTCGCGTTTGCTCATGTTAGAGCTGATTGCGTTGTAAACTCCTAACCCGACTTTTCGGCAAAAGTGCTTCTATGTACGTAAAAAAGTGAAATTAACCGTGTAAGCGCTCGACTTCTGCCAAGCAAAATCGCGCTAGGAAAATAGAGAAAAAGTAGTCCACGATCCGACAGAAAACAGTGAGCCTCCCATGTTTTCTGTACTTGGTCGCTGCACTGGCGGAGGGCTAACCACCGGAAAAGGCATGACGTGTGCATGCCTTCCACTAATGAAAGCAAGCAGATTTTACTAGGCAAGCCCATGAACCAATCAAACACACTGACGTGACGTCAACAGGGCTCCGAGCCCTTTTCTAATAACTAAAGCGTCTCGCTGCGATACGCATGCGCGAGCGCATGCAACGGAGGCTCGACCCTAAAAATAGAGCACACTACATATTGGTGTCAGAATGCCCTCACTGAGAAAAAGTGTCACAACCTATGTCAGTCTGAATCCTTTGCTAGACTTTTCCTTGGACATGACTAGATGGGATTAAAATCTTTATCTGACAAGTGCCTTTGGCATGTAAGCAATACCTATTTTATGTATTATTAAGCCAACTCTAAATTGTGAATCGTAAACCTATAGGAGAGGGTAGAAAAATAAAAATGATGACACACTACATTTTGGAGTTAGTGTTCTATCACAATGAAATGAAACCCAAAATATATTTTACTACCTGGACTTTGCTACTGAATAGGCCTTGGTGAGATTAAGGGCCAGATTTAGATCTTGGCATACAGGTTACTCCATCACAAACATGATGGTTATCCTGTTTGCTATAATATTATCTCCATCAGCTATTATGTGATCATAATATGGCAGACGGGATATCTGTCACGCTTGTGATGGAGTAACCCTCTCTGCCAAACTCTAAATCAGGGCCTAAATCTTTATCGCTAATTCCCACCTTGGTAAAAGTTAGAAAAATACTTCAAAGTTAATTCTTACTCAATTTTCAAATTCTGAATTAATGATGAAATTAGATTTTCAATAACTGAAGTGGAAAAGTAACAATTAAAAAAAATACGTTTTGCTGTCTGATCAAAAGCTGGTCTAAAACCAGATCCTCCAGACCTAGAACACAAATGTTGGTATCTAAGGCCTCTAAGGCCAGGAAGAGCAGATGGGGGTTAACTGATTACCACTTAGCTGGGACTATCTATCTACGAGCGGCGCAGACAAGAACAGTACGATGAGTAAATTGAACCTTGACAGTATCTCTTTCACTTTGAGATGACTTTTCTTTCAGGGGACCCTCCAAGACAGGAAAGTTCTAGTGACCGAAGGGGAACCAGTTTGATCCTGTCAGGTGGGAAGAGAGCTCTTCTAAAAAGGGTGTCACTATGGAGATAAAGACAGGTCAACCAGTTGGCAGAAAGGTTTTTCACATTTGAAACATTAGCTCCTTGATAATTTTGCAGTATTGCATCAGTGGCTGCTTGGTAATTTGACAATTTAGAAAGAGGAATGTATGCACCTAAAGAAGACCAGGCTAGAAGAAGGCCCCTGCCTCTTGCTGGAAGGATAGGTCTCATTCAACGACTCAAGCACTCAACAACTCCATGACTCAAAGACTCTTGAATCCTGGTTGCATTCAAGGACTACAGCAACTTACCAAGGGTCAGATGGCTCGCATCCTGTTTACCTGCTGCAATGATATAAAAAGTAGAAGGACTTCTGACTTCCAGCCCAGCAGACCAGAGTGTAATACACCCTGAAGGTGACCTGGCTGGAGAGAGATCTAGGGCCAGATGTTTCAAAAAGGTCTTTTGCGATTCGGAAATAGCGATTTTATATAAATCGCTATGTCTGAATCGCAAAATGCTATGTATCATATTTGCGATTCGGTAAGAGCGATTTCGTAAAAATCGCAAATGCTATTACCGAATCGCAAATTGCGATACAACCCCCATTGGCACCTATGGGCCTGTTGTTTTTGCATTTACCAAAATTGCAAATTCCTAACTGGAATTCGCAATTTGGGAAATGTAAACTCCAGGGTGCTGGGGGCCTAAGGCCCCCTCTGCTGCACCCCAAAACAATTTTGGAAGACATTTAAGGTGCACACATGCCAAAAGGGCATGTGTGCGTTACATGTCAATTTAAAAAATGCATTTTTATTGCATTTTTTAAATTTGCACATGGTTACCATCAAGTTCAACTTGGTGATAATAGCGATTCCTTAATGCCCAATTCGCATTAAGGAATTGCTTCATACATGTGCTTAAGAAATCGCAAATAAGGATTCCTTATTTGCGATGCCGCATTTAGAGAATCACAAATTGCGATTCTTTAAATGGGGTCGCAATTTTAAGGAATCACTATTTTAGCGATTCCTTAAAATTGTACTGCGAATGCCTTTCTTACATTCAGAAAGTTGATTTTGCATTCGCAAATGGACGAATTTTGCAATTCGCACCGTTTGCGAATGCAAAATTCTTTGATACATCTGGCCCCTAGTGCCTAGAAACCTGCCATGAGGAGCATAGGACTTCATGATTGACCAAAAGGATAACATCAAGATTTAGTGGCTGTATAATACTTTGGTGTTCTGAGGACCGCCAAACCTGCGGTGGTGGTCGGACCGCTACACACCTGGTAGTCCAACCGCCAGATTATAATCCTGGTGGTTGCATCACCAGGACACTGCCACCACTGCCAGGATCATAGATTTCAGTGCGTAGGCAGGAGTCGGAGTCGTGGTCAGCCATGGCGGTGCTGGGTTTGGCACCATCGTGCTGATTACAACTCCACTTTCCGCCAGCTTTTCCATGGCAGTTGCATCATCATGGAAAAGCTGGTGGAAAGTCAGTGCTGGAGGTAAACGGGGGGCCCCTGCACTGCCCACAACTATGTCATAGGAAGTGCAGGGCCCCCGCCAACACCCTTGCAATGCACACTGTCTGTTCTGCGGACAGTAATCGTCCCCCTAGTCTTTTTTCACTTTTGGTGATTGTGACAAGGAGATGAGGTTCACCTAGAAATGTCACAAGCAAGGAGTGAGAGGAAACCAAATTCATCTCACTTGGACCAGTTGTTGCTGTGCTAAAAACTGCATCAGCGACCTTGGTGACAGCCCTTGTTGAGAACTGCCTGGATACCGCTACCAGCCTTGCCCATAGGAGTATTTTGACTTTCTAAACATAGTGACTAAGGGCCTCATTACAAGGTTGGTGGTCTGAACGCCATCAGCTTGGCAGCCAGACCACTGTATTACGAGTCATGTGGGCCTATGAAGGAAAGACCACGGTGGGTCTACTGGCACCATCAGGCAGCGCAGGCCACCGCAGTCATTAGGTAGCACAAACAAGCCAGCGGAGCCAATGTTGCCACCGGACACATTATGAGGTTGCGCACTGCCAATGTGACCATGGCGTTCCAACCACCATGTCTCAGCATGTGGAAATGGAAAGTGTTGGAAGAGGAAGGTATGCACCTGAAGAAGGCCGGGCTAGAAGAAGACCCCTGCCTCTTGCTGGAAGGATAGGGCTCATTCAATGACTCAGGCACTCAACAACTACATGACTCAAAGACTCTTGAATCCTGGTTGCATTCAAGGACTACAGCAACTTACCAAGTGTAAGATGGCAGGAAGCAACTCACCTGCAGGCAGCATCACAGGTCCGGCACCACCATGGAGCCCATCACAGTCATCCTGCTACGGCTGCTGATCATCAATGGAGCACAAAATGCATGCAGCTGTTGAAACAACATGCCATAAGTGCACACACCTACCTCTGTCATTATGCTCAACAACAGATCGTCACGCTGTCATCCACATAATATGGGGGTCACGTTAGGGACACCAAGTACACTTGTCATCATGTACACAGCAGGACTCATTCACAAAGAAGGACACATTCACAGCCACAACATGCCCCCTTTGGACAGGCCATTCATAGTGCACTGCAACACTGCACACTCTCTGCACATCGTCTTCACATTTTAGGCACAGGGACAGTGAAGTGTACACAACATTATGTCACACAACAACAACAACATAGCAACATCACATTTACAAATACAATTGACACCCTCAGATTTCACAGAAGCCATGGACTGCCAGCAGATTAAACACACATGTGTATGGATGTGTTATGGAACACAAACACCCATCCCACAAATCAGCCCTGCAATGGACCCACACATCACCTACATTGCAATCCAATGGAAGGACAACAAGATGCACAATAGACAAATATACAAAGCTTATTATGCAAATAATACTTGCACAATAAGGATGGGGATAGGACGTCATCAGCCATGATGGGGGCATTAGGTACACTCAGGGAAGAATGCTGGACTGGGACACATATCACTTTGTACACACCCCTAAAACATTTGCACAGGAACTGGACCTTTAGATATCTCAGGGACAAACAATAGTAGAGACAAGTGGCATGTCTATCTACACTATGGCAAGGTGCAAGTCAAGAAAGCATGTACAACAGCATGGACTCTACATCTAGATGAAGTAGCTGCAAGGTACACACTGCACATGTACAGTCAAATGCAGAAAAAGCTAGTACAATTGAACACCCTCAATGTCTTCACAAATAAAACTTGAGCTCCCATACATGAGATGAATGTAAAATCCAACTGAGGGGTACAATTCTAACACCATACATGCTGACATTGAACAACACAAGATGAAATACTCACCATACCAAACATAACACCATGCAATGACACCACAATTGGACTAACAAACAAATCTCCATACAGTAAACATCTACCCTCAACTTCGGTGACACCAGCACTGCCCGCAAAGTCAGGTTTTGCAAACAGCATCAAATGGATCAGCAAGCAAGCTGAAACACACAACTGTAGGCAAACAACACACGTTACTTAGGAACAACATAAAGGTCGAAAAGGAATTGGATGGCATATGTGTCCCCAACAAAACAACTGTTTGGGTTTATTTTGAAAAAAATGTAAATTGTCCAAGGCCATATGCCAGTCCAGCAGTCTTTCAGTGCACAGCAATGTGCCCACACTTGACTCCTGTTAGTGGCAGGGAATCTTCACAGGAAGAATCATCGAGTGGGCAGGCAGGCAACTCAGGGATCATCCTTGGCTGGGGGTGCTGGGTCGGATTTGGGATAGGTGGGTTTGGGTTTGTGAGGGGACATCTCTTTCTTAGGAGGATTAGGCATCTTCTTGGGGGGGTGAAGGGTTTGGGTACCTGCAGAGAGGCAGGTGTGATAGGGGAGGACATGGAGGTAGAAGGGATGGGTTAGGATGTGGGTCAGGGGCTCCTGGGTTTGGGACAGGGGTGGAGGGAAAAGGGCAAGTTGAAGCAAAACTTCCCTTTGGAACAGGGGATGGTGATCATAAGGGGTTGAGAATTTGTAGTTTAAGGGAGTGGTTTTCTGATGTGTCAGGTTTTGATGTTTTGGCTGTGTGCCTGTTTGAGGTATGCTTATATTTGGCTGCTGCCTGTTGTGTGTGTGAGTGTGTGCATGTGCATGTCTTGGGGGGCTGGGAGGTAGACGTGCAGGCTGATGTGGGAGTGATGGATGAGTGTGTGTCTGCTAAGGTGGTATCTGCAGGTATACTCGCAGTGGTGGATGAGTGTGTGTCTGTTAGTATGGTGTCTGCAGATATAGTGCATGTGGTGGAAGTCTGTGTATCTGTTGGGGTGGCCTTACAGTTATGGTGGTTGTGGTGGATGTCTGTGTCTCCGTTGTGCTGGTGTCTGTGGGTTTGCTGGGTGTAGTAGGTGTGTGACTACCTGTTGTGGTGGTACTTGGGCGAATGCCCCAGGTGGTGTGTGGGCCGGTGTGGGTAGTAGGGGTGTCTCGGGAAGTGGTGGCTGATGTTGTGTGTATGGGTGTATGTTGAGTGTCTGTATGCCGGTGTGTTTTGTGGTGTTTGTGTTTATGTGTGCTGCCTGTGTGTGTTGACGTGGGTGCGTGCGGATCTGTCTGTGTGCTTGGGATAGGTAGGGGAATAGGGCATTTGGATTGGGAAGAGGGAAGTGGAAAGGGGATGGAATGTGGTTGGTGACTTGCTGCCATCAGTGAGGAGGTCAGAGTCTAGAAAGATCTCTGTAGGGCAGATACTGCACTATGAATGCCTTTCAGGAAAGCATTGGTCTGCTGAAGTTGGCTAGCCAACCCCTGGATGGCATTAACAATGACAGTCTGACCCACAGAGATACTCCTCAGGGGATCAATAGCCTCCTCACTCAGGGCAGCAGGGGTAACCAGGGCAGGGGCAGAGGTGCCTGTGGCAAAGGAGTTGGCCACCCTCTTGGTTGAGTGGACACAGTCAACTGGGTGGGGAGCAACAGGAAGGGTGGTGATAGAACTGGGGGTGGCAGACAAAGGTGGTACTGTAGTTGGTCCTGATGGGTCTGCTACCACTAGGTAATGGCCACTGCAGGAAGAAACCGATGATGATGATGTAGATCCAGTCTCCTTTGTGGCACTCTCCTCACCCTAAGCCCACTGGGTCCCTCTGTATTGGAGTGTCTTGACCTGAGGAACCGTGGACTGATGCTTCCGCACTTGGCTGTGCACTCTCCTTCGCTTGCTTGAGCTGATGCTGCAAATACAAAGAGAAATAGGCTCACCACCTGTCCCTGATCACACTTGAACAACAGCTCTGATTATCAAATATTAGCATGATATAAATTAGGCGCCAGCAACAAACTCCACCTAAATGGCCCCTACGTGTATCATGCCATATGCATGCATGCCTTCTGAACTGTCAACAGCTGCCCAAAGGAAAATCCGGGACTCAGGCAACTACAATTGCATGGCTGGAGGTGTGCAATCACAGTAACCAATAAAAAAGTAGGAGAACATATCACCTTCGATGTTTTGCCTCATGGAGCATACATCCCTTATCTGTCGTCATACATTAGTAAGTCAATGCCAGCCGCATTCCACAGGCCCCTCACAAGGTCATGAAGACATGTATTTGTCACATGCATAATAACACAACAATAGGAAATGATGTTCCATGCACGTGCCATGTTGCTGACAATAGCACAGTTGTCTTGAGAAGGTGACATGGAAATACTCATGTCACACCGGAAGCATATCAACCGTGCATACTCCACAAAGTGAACTTTGTCCCAATGGAGACATGGAGATAGTACTAATGTTGCTTTGATAGGTAACACATTTGGCAGACATCATGTGCAACTTGTCAGGGAGATATGTCCCTAATTCTATAACACAATGAATCAGAAAGCCCCAGGAACATCATCACTAAGGTCTAGCACCCATTACAATGGCATGCTCTGATTTCATTAGTAGAAGCCATTAGTCATTTGTATGGTGGAGAGACATAAAGATTTGCAGGTACCTGTAGAAGGCCCTCAACAAGTTGCCTAATTGGAAGCTATATCACTGTCCCTATTTTGGTCCTGAAAACCCAGATGTCTGTGTATGACTGGTTGTACCCAAACACGTGATTTCAACATAACTGTGAGACATTCCATGATGCATGAACAGTCAGGTAAAAACCTTTGCCATTATACATATGAAGTACACTTTGCTACATAATGCCACATCAATGGCCTGGACATGCACATTGTGGCTTAAAAATCTAGTCATACATGTCTAGACCCTCGTTGCTACTGCAATTGCACATGAAAGGTGACATGCAGTGATGGCAGAGGGCATGTGTGAGCCAACAATCAATGGTGGCACACTCCTGTCTGTGGCACCACATGAAATGTACTCTCATTGCAAATGTCCTATTCCAAAGACAGGCTGGCATGCACATATATGTGAGGGAATACATAAATCATCCCATGAACACAGGTAGACCATGCATGAAACAGAAGTGGACACATTTTTGTCAAAAGAGAAAGGACCACATGCTAACATGAAAGGGCACGGAATGTTGACAACAGTGAGGACACACAAATCATGTCCAAGGACATTTCCCATTTACCAAGGGAAATTATTGATCTGTAGCTGCACAAAAAGATAAATGTATGGTCTGCCACATGTATGATGGCTATCTTCACATTACAGACAGTAGTGAGGCACCTGCACCCGTCACACACTGAAGACAAATTGCCTCTGTGTGGCAGATTTCAATAAACTCCTTTAACCAGATACATGGCTGAAGAAAGTTATTCATCTTGTCCTTTACTTTGGCCTCAACACTGATAAGTAGTGGTCTGTTGCATCAAATTTACAACCACTACAACAACAAACAGTATTTGATTGCTCAATGTACACAGCCATATGTTGTCTCTGGAGAGTAAATAGTTTGTGTATTGTACATAGTTGTGTTCTAGGTCCCTGGGCCAATAGGCAAGACGCATCAGTATGCACCAAATTACATGTCTACACAAACAGTCAGTCATCTACTGTGTCACACATGGACATCCCTAATCGTCAGGAGAAGATTTCATAACACATAAACATGGCAATGTGACAGGCAGGATTAAGTCATGTACCCACCCCCTTGTGGCTGCTGTGCTCCCCTCAAAACGCCCATCAAGGTCTGGGTACGCCACCACTTTGATGTGTGCCCATTACAGGGGTCATGGTGCAACGTGCGCCCCATCCACATTGGGATGAGAGCCCCAGCTGGACCTCAGCGATCTTCCAGGTCCAGCATTTCAGGTATTCCCACCTCTTCCAACAGTGGGCTCTCTGACGGTTGTGGACCCCCAGGGTCCACCCCTTCTGGACGATGGATATCCATATCTCCTTATTCTGATGGCCATTGACCTGCATGGATGCAAAAAACATCATACACATGTCAGAAAAAAAAAGCTAGAAATTTTCAATTTGTGAGCACACCACAGATGTAAAGCACACAAGGCGATAAGTAAAGGGACACAATTACACACTTTTGTATTATGCTGCAGACTAACCCACTCCTTGCTCATGGCCTACAGTGACTTAGCAAGCCTACTGACATCAGTTAGCCCATGCTCCAGCAACATGTGACCCACAATGAAACACTACTCACATATGTGACTTCTGAAGAGTAAGCTCCTGAGGACTGACTGAACCAACACATCTTCACTCCGTGAGATTGACTTACTGCATGAAGTCCCTAAAGGCAGCTGCCATAGTACAGACTTCTCCCTTACACTATCCCCCAGAGATTGCATCCAAGATAAAAAGATATGCATTGTACACTTTCTGCTATTTGAAAAAGCTACTGAGTCATATTTCATGGCCTCACAGGAATCAACATGCTGTCTGCACTGTGGGACTATCATCAGTGCAATAAGCCTGTAAGGAAAAATATGACATGTGAAGGTGGCAACGGGGCTGTGGAAGTAAGGGATCCATGATGAGTCAAAGACACACATTGAAAATGCTGCTGAATACACATATGGACTAGTTCATGGATTAAGCTCCGTACCCATTCCTAATTAAGTCAATGGAATGAGGCACACACAGCAAGTGTTGCAACTAGACCCCCATATTTGCCATATTACAGGATCTGCTGGTGTGCAGGTAATGTACAAGGAGTGGGCATATTGCCACAGAGCCATATTCAGAGTTACTCTACCACTGACTAGACTATGTCCCATACTGGGAGATGCATTTGACAGGCCCTATTCTCTGCAGGCTAAGCATACAGAACCTACATGACATTCCATGTCCACCACTTCCATTCATGTCAGTCCATCATATTGCCATCAGCAGTTTGACATGTGATGTGGGTGACAATCTGAAGGGCAGAGTGAATCAGGATATGCCTTTAGTCAATCAATCAGTATTTGTGAAGCACAGCTACTCACACCATGAGGGTCTCAAGGCGCTGGAGGGGAGGGGCCTCATCCGAAGAGCCACATCTTGAGGTTCTTCCTGAATATGGTGAGTGAAGGTCTTTGTCTAAGGTGCAGGGGGAGGCTGTTCCAGCTCTTTGCTGCAATGTAGGTGAAAGATCGTCCTCCGGCTGTTGTTTTGCGGATGCGAGGGACGGTGGCCTGGGCCATCTGGGTGGCATGGAGGGATCTGGCGGGGTGTGGAAGGGGATGCAGTGGTCAGGTAGGCTGGTGCTGAGTTGTGCATGGCATGGCCATGTATGTGTGGGTAAGAAGCTTGAAGGTGATTCACTTCTCGACCAGTAGCCAGTGGATGGTCCTCAGGTGTTTGGAGATATGTTCTTGGCATGGGAGGTCCAAAATGAGTCTGGCAGCTGCATTTTGGATGAGTTCAAGTTTTTTGAAGGCTTGTTAGTGACTAAGGCGTGGGTGAGTGTCCTGCAACAGTGTGCTGGGATCCATCTGAAGATCTTCCGAAATTTGCAAAGTGTGTGCCAGCAGGAGGAGGTGACAGAGTTTACCTGGTGGGTCATGGATAGGGAGGAGTTGAGGATGATTCCTAAGTTGCAGGCGTGCTCAGTCGGTGCAGGGGGGGCTCTAAGGGATGTGGGCCACCAGGAGTCCTCCCATGCTGAGGTGGCGTTTCCGAAGATGATGAGCAAAGTCTTGTCGGAGTTGAGCTTGGGGCAACTTTCTTTCATCCAGGTGGCAACAGCTTCCATTCCTGAGTGAAAGTTCCTTTTGGCTGTGTCTGGGTCTTTGGTGAGGGAAATGATGAGTTGTGTGTCATCGGCATATGACACGATGTTCATACCATGGCTTCTGAGGATGGCAGAAAGAGGGGCCATGTATACGTTGAACAGTGTGGGACTCAGTGAGAATCCTTGGGGGACACCTCAGTTGACTCCTGTGGGTCTGGAGGTGTAGGCCAGGAGTCTGACCCTCTGCATCCTCCCAGAGATGAAGGAGTGGATCCATTCCAGGGCTCTTCTGCAGATTCCTAAGTTGTGGAGTCTGGTGCTCAGAGTGCTGTGGAAGACTCTGTCCAATGCTGCTGAGAGGTCAAGGACTATGAGTGCTGTAGTGTGGCTGTGGTCTAGGAGTAATCAGATGTCGTCGGTGACTGCCAGGAGGGCTGTTTCCATGCTGTGGTTGCTGCGGAAGCCGGACTGGGAGCTGTCTAGGGAGTTGCTGGCCTCGATGAAATTCCATAGTTATGCGTTGATTGCTTCCTTTAGTACTTTAGAGGGGTAGAGTAGCAGTGAGGTGGGCCAGAAATTCTTTAGTTCTTGTGGCTCGGCCAAAGGTTTCTTCAAGAGAGGGCGTATTTCGGTGTGTTTCCAGTCCTCGGGAAGTGCTGTTGAAGCATTAGATTGTGTTACGGAGCTTGAGGGTGATGGATGCACTGGCTCTGATGTATATGTGGTGCAGGCATGGGTCCGAGGGGGCTCCGGAGTGGGTGCTGTTCATGATGTTGACTGTAGCCTTCCAGACTACAGTTTGGCAAGGCCAGAGGTGGGATGAAAAATCTGTGGTACTACACACATTTCTTATAAGATCTTCAAATGACTCATACAAAATGCATACACTGATCATTCTGTTATGCACATACATGTTGTCTAACACCTACAAACATCTAAAACAAAAAATGTCATTGGATGGCATTAAAGTCAACTTACCTAGTTATGTGCATCCAACACAAGGAGGATCAAAGACGCCAAAATTCTCACACAACAAAATGTGACTGAACTTAACATATGTTAATGGCCCGAGTACCTGCACCATGTACATCCCATTTATGCTGCACAGACTGCAACAAGAGGCACACAAGAAGTCTAACTGGCACACAGGGCACATTGTAGCCTGTTAGGAGGGAATGGATGGTGTTGAACAGTATCAATTGAGCCCCAGAGCACATACTGGGGTAGGACCTCATTTACAATCCTCTCCGGCTCCCCTAGAGAGAAGGCAGAGACCTTATCACCTCCTGGATGTTGGATGATTGCTACCAGAGGTGGCACACAGCAGCTCAAGTTGTGGAGGTGTTGCTGGCAGCAGTGTCAGGAATCAAGTGAGTGAATATGCACAATATGGCGGTCACATCCACCACCTATGCAGTCGTCACCATCGGTGGACACAGCCATTGGGCCACGACCGCCCCAGGCAACGTTAGCCTATGGCTGTGTCCAGAGTGGTAGTAACCACCTATAACTTCCACACACAGTCACAGGCGGTTCCTAATGTCCAGTGGAGTAGGTCAGGCATCTGCCATTTTGGAGGCCTCAGATGCTGTATTAGTTTTTATGAACTGTGTCACAGCTACAATATATGTTTAGTTGCATAACAAACATAATTATTCTCTCTTGTCATGTAGACCCTTCCACTCAACCACCGTTTTAGTGTGTTGCAGTGTACAGATGGCATTTTACAGCGGTGCAGGAACCACCACCGCCATCGAAATGTGCACTCACATTTTGAGGGGCAAGCGTGCAGCACATCTTTGATGTCTGTCCAAATCTATGTTGTGGACACGTCTTGAAACCCATGGGGGCTACATGTGGCCCTTGTGTAGTTGCCAGCTGGGATGTGTACTGTGTGTCAAGTCTATCCAGTTAGAAATGCTTTGTCACATGAAATTGTTGGCATGCATCATGTATGTTGCTGTGGGCACACTGACTAATGTTACAAATCATGTCATGTTTCATATAGGTTCCCTGGGAGAGGGAGGATGTGACAACCTCCTGTCTACTGTCCACTGCCAGACCTTCAGACCATGGAAGGATGCCACATCATACAACTCTACTGTCTGAATAGACAAACAATAGAGGACTTATGCTGTCAGTTGGAGCCAGATCTGAAGCCAGTATAACACCCTTGTCATGTCAGTATTGCACTTCCTAGCCATAGGGTCCTTTCGACATACAGTGAACCTATCTGCTGGCATGTCCCAACCTACATTCAGTCTGGTGTTGAAGGATTTCCTCTCAGTAATAGTGAAGCACATTGACAGCTTTATCAGGTTCCCCAACGTGAGGATTTGGCCACTATTAAGGCTGACTTTTGTGGTTTTGGCCACCTCCCACATGTGGTGCGGTCCCTTGATGGCACACAATTTGGCTTGATGCCATTGCAGGGCACTGAGCAAGTCTTTTGCAACCAAAAGAACTTCCATTTTATCAATAGGCATGTTTGGCAGAGCGCCAAACATCACACCCCCCAGCTGATGTCAGAACTACACCCAAAGAGAGCCTGGGTGGTTGGTAAGTAACATCTATCCTGATTGTGTGTGTACAATGTCAGGTGATACAATCATGAAGTGAGTGACTCATTGTTGCACTTATGTCTAGGCCTGGGCGGAGTTCACTGAGTCCAACTCCACAGAGTTCTGTAGAGTTGAAAAAAACCTCTGTGGAATTCCGCAGAGTTCCATGACCTGTGGAGTCCTGAATGGGCCCATTCTCAACAGCGCTAAGCAGGGTCGGGCCTGGTCAGCGAGACCTGACCCTGCCTAATGCTTCAAAGATCAGGCACGGTCAGGAGATGGCCTTGCCAGTGCAAGCTGCCATTTCAGGCCCCTTGTGTCCAGTGCACTGCTGAGGGCTTGTGTGAGCCCACAATCAGGCCAAGGCCGTAAGCAGCAAAAGCTTCTGTTTCACTACTTGTTTGTGCACCAGTGTGCACTAACAACAATAAAAAGAGAGGAGGACTTACCTGGGTCTTCCTGGAGGTCCTCCTCTCCTCACCATCCAACAGTGACTCCAGTGCCTGCCGTTATGGGCTGCAAAGTACAAGCACAGACTGTCTACGTTTGTGCTGTACATCCCATACTGGGCTGCATGCGCACACCAGGTAAGCTCCACTCCACTGGCGGTGCTAGCAGAGTTTTTGGAATACTCCAAGCAGAGCACAGAGCTCCAAAACCTCTGTTAGCTCTGCCAGCAGAGCGGAGCTCCCCGCACAGGCCTACTTATGTCCTATTCCTTAACTGGAGACTCAGCATATCTAAACTATCCTTGGTTGTTGACACTGCTGAGGAATCCAACTACACCAGGTGAAGTCTGCTTCAATGTGGCCCATAGCAGAACCCCGTAGCCAGTGAAGTGGGCTTAAAGCCAGATTTAGGTGTTTTGACTGGACTGGTGGAGCCCTCCTCTACCCACCCGGAAAAGTGTGTCAGATCACTGTGGCATGCTGCACATGCCACAACATCACCCTGCTGAGGAATATCCTGTACATCCCAGAGGAGGGGGAGCTTGCAGTTCAAGAATCCTGAAATGCTAAGTGAGGATTACCACAGTAAAGAGGAAGCAGCTGACTTGCTGGAAGATCTCATCAATAGCTACTTTTCATGAGTGTAAGTATGTCATGTGATTTTATGCCTGTGGCTGTACAATGACATGTAAGTTGTGAGAATGTGCGGAGTTGAGTGTTTTAGAAACGGCTGGGGAGCTGATACTCTGCAATCATCAGCCAAAGGCTTCTTGATAAGATAGCTTTTGGCACATCCCCTCCTTGATGATGTTGCATTGTTTGTGTCAGTTTCCTTGCAATGTACTTTATTTTCTTTTAGCGCTTGCTCTGTGACTTGTATCATAGGTATGGTTTCAAGCCTATACTCCTTGTTTTGTTCTTTGTACAGGTACCTTCACCATGGCATGTTCATGTGACCATTTCAGAGTTTTGACATTGGCAGGTATCTTATGCTGTTCTGACCTACAAAGTGGACATGTACTGTTTCAGGTAATATAGGTTGCAGAGTTTGGCTGTATGATGCCACTACCAAGACAGTTGCACAGTGTTTGGGTGGAGGTACAGCAGCGCACCTAGCACTTGTTTTGTGTCTTGTGATGGCCCTGATGCATCATTTGTGTCATCATATGATCTGCAAATATGTACTCCTAGCTTTTGATCAAATCATTTTTCTTTCACAATGGCTACACACTCTTTTTGTATTACCTCAATGCATCATTGCATGCCACAGTGCATGTGCCACAACATTGACATATGTTTGCATCATGCTACCTGGTGCATGGTAATTGTATTATGATGGGCATGTGATCAGGGACTGTTGTACTGCCATCAGTCTGTACCTTGGATTATGTGATGTTTGATTACTTTGGTGTGGAATGTGATAAGGCTCAAGCTGCTGGCATCAACCCCTTTTATGTTTCTCTATTCTACAGGACAATTTCTGACAAATCCCTTCCTTCCATTGTCTGGGGGTATGCACCTTGAAATATGTACTTTGACTCATTTTGAGACACACATTCTTGTTCCTAAGAGTCTAGATATCTTGACAGCCTATGTACTGTACACTGTTATTAAATGTTTAGGTTGCCCAGACACTTGTACTGATGTGGTTGCTGTATAATGTATATAATTTTGAGCTGGCTCCACAACTAGCTTGTGTCTTCATCATATGGTACACATTGTCTTACAACTCTACATAGGTAAATATGAAAATTAAGGAAGCAGATTGAGTTTGTTATGGGTGAATTTATTACAATCCTAATTTAGAAAATAAAATTGGGACAGAAAGAAACAAATTATGTAAAGTTAAGGGGTCAGTCATGGTGAATGAAATCACTTTGAGGAGATGTTGCACGAGTAGAATCAAAAGTCCAGAATACTCCTCCCATGGGAACTGGTAGGTGGTCAACAGAGCGAATGTGTGACACACAAAGAAGGTCTTTTAGGAGAGGTCACTTGCTGGCAGTGGTGTGTGTCTTGCCATCTGCACATACTGGATTCTTTGCTAGAGGTCCCCACTTGTGTGGAGGGTTGGATCTGCTACTACGGAGCCAGGGGTGTCTGGGTCTGGTTTTTGGTCTGGTTCTTCCTCTAGCAGTACCTCTCTTCAAGTGGCTGACACCGATGTTGATGTACCTTGTGTTGATGAGCCAAAGGAATGGGTAGACTATTGGTGAAAAGCCCTGCTCAAGGTGGCGTAAATGTCCCCCAGCACCCCTGTTAGGGATGTCATGTTGGTATTGTGGGCCTCCATCATGTCCCTCTATAGTTGCTTGATTTCCAGGAGATCAGTTAAGACCTGGCACCTCACTCCTGATAGACAACCAAGACATGACTGATGGTGTCCTCGCTCAGATCAGCCCACCCTGCTGACCCTCAGCATCCCTCCCATGCACCCTACCCCTATGGACCTGTGCCCGTGCCACAGCGGGCCCTCTCCAACTTGTTCCCAGACTGCAATTGTCAGAAGTGTTGCACTGTTACTCAGGAGCTAGGACTTGGGGGGCACAAGATGGGGGCACACTGTGCTAGAGACACGGGTTGAGGGAATGGCTGCCTATGATGTAGAGGCAACTGGGATTGGAGGTAATGTAGTGGCCACAGTGAGACTCACTTTTGCTGTCGGACAAGTTAGTCCTGATGGGACTGAAATGTCCTCTATGTCCAGGTATCCAGAAGTGTCTTCTTCACTGAGGGCTTCATCCAGGGGGGTAGTGACAGTCTGTTCTGTGGCCTCTGTGTTCTCAGTGCAGCTCGACCTGTTGATGTAAAACATAGTATGTTAGTGGTTGTATTGTAACATCTACCTCCAATGGTTTAGAGTTATAGTAAGCAGCGACTTTGTACAAAGTAAAGTTGAAGTTAATGCTATTGTGGCAAGTAAGCATGGTATTGGGTGTCTTGGCGTGCCATGTGTGAAGAATGCCAATTCATTATGACTCAAGCTGCTGCTGAAATGTGCAGATCATTAGCACTAGGTAGGGTGGCCTGAAAATGCCATCTTGCCACCAGGGCAGGCAAAACAGTGGCTTGGCATGAGATGGCTTTGCCCATTAGGTGGCCTCGTTGGGTGTGACGCAGGCAGACCCAGGACTTTGTTGTATATGTGTCATCATGTGCATAGTGCAGTGTGAATGTGTCTGCTGCCAATACCAATCTGGTGCTGCATCTTGAGGCCTTATGAATACTTGTTATACATAGTGTTTATGGTATAATTCATATCCTCCAAAAGTTTTACTTGGGTTAGCAAGTCAAGATGGAGCTATGTCGACAGATACGTCTGGGATTTGTGCATGATCTGTGCTTGATCACCCCCAGGTAATTATACTTCATTTAATAGTTGACAATCAAGGGTATTTGTAGAAGTGGCCACTGTGCTGGTGCTCGAAGTTAGAGTCACAGGGCTTATTGGGCTTTGCAGTCATGTCAATCCCTCTACTTCCCAACACTTATCAAATAGTATCCTCACAGGTGAGTACACTTCATTTGTGGGTTACCAAACAATGGTATTTGGACAAGAGAACATTGTGCTGGTGAGTGGAGTAACAGTACCAGAGCCTCCTGGCCTCAGCTGTCATGTCACTACCTGTACTACACTCACTGTACAAATGTAATCTCCCCAGGTGAGTACACTTCATTTGTAGTTTACCAAACAATGGTACTTGGGCAAGAGAACACTGGGCTGGTGAGTGGAGCAACAGTAACAGAGCCGCTTGGCCTCAGTAGTCACGTCACTCCATGTGCTATACACAAAATACAAATATAGGGGGTCATTCTGACCCTGGTGGTAATTACCGCCATGGCGGAGGTCGGCGGTAGCACCGCCAACAGGCTGGCGGTGCACCGCTGGGCATTCTGACCCCGGCGGTTCAGCCGCGGCCAGAAACGGAAAGTCGGCGGTGTACCGCCGACTTCCCGCTGCCCTTGAGAATCCTCCATGGCGGCGGAGCGCGCTCCGCCGCCATGGGGATTCTGACACCCCCTACCGCCATCCTGTTCCTGGCGGGTCTCCCGCCAGGAACAGGATGGCGGTAGGGGGTGCCGCGGGGCCCCTGGGGGCCCCTGCAGTGCCCATGCCAATGGCATGGGCACTGCAGGGGCCCCCGTAAGAGGGCCCCACGAAGAATTTCAGTGTCTGCTTTGCAGACACTGAAATTCGCGACGGGTGCAACTGCACCCGTCGCACCTTCCCACTCCGCCGGCTCCATTCTGAGCCGGCGTCCTCGTGGGAAGGGTGTTTCCCGCTGGGCTGGCGGGCGGACTTTCGGCGGTCGCCCGCCAGCCCAGTGCGAAACCCAGAATGACCGCCTTCTGGCGGTTCCCGCTTGGCGGGCGGCTACCGCCGCCCGCCAAGCTTAGAATCACCCCCATAATCTCCATAGTTAAGTACACTTCATTTTTGGTTTACCAAACAATGATATGTGTTCAAGAGAACACTAAACTTGTGTTTTGAGTTAATGAAACAGTGTCTCCTGGGAGCTGCAGTCAGGTAACTCTCTCTAGTACACCCTATACCAATGTTCTCCCCCAAGGTGGGTAAACGTCATTTAAGAGTTCACTAATAGATGTATTGGGGCAAGTGACTACTGGGCTGTTGTTTGGATTTAGTGAAACAGTGTTTCCTTGGAGCTGTGGTCTGGTCACTCTCTCTAGTACAGCGACTATACAAATGTTATCCTCCCAGGTGAGTGCACTTCAAATGAAAGGTCCCAAACAGGGGTACTTGAGCAAGTGTACACTGAGGTGGTATTTGGATTTACAAACACAAGGCCTTCCTGGCCTTACCACCATGTCATTCTCTCTACGTCCCACATTTGGAAAATATTATCCTCCCATGTGAGTACACCTCAATTGAGAGTTATCAAGCAGAGGTTTTGGACAAGTAACCACTGGGATGGTGTTTGAAGTTAGTCAAACAGTGTCTCCTGGCAGCTGCCATCAGGTAACTCTCTCTAGGACACCCACTATACAAATGTCTCCCCCCCAGGTGAGTGAACTTAACCTGAGATTTCACTAACAGGACAAGTAACCACTGAAATGGTGTTTTGAGTCAGTGAAACAGTGCCTCCTGGGAGTTGCAGTCTTGTCACTATCTCTAGTACACACATTATGCAAATGTTATACTCCCAGGTGAGTGCACTTTAATTGGGAGTTACCAAACAGGGGTTTTTAGGCAAATGTACACTGAGCTAGTGGTTGGATTTACAGACACAGGGCCTTCCTGGTCTTAGCAGTCATGTCACTGCCTTAACTTCCCACACTTGACAAATAGTTGTGGGAAACTGGCACCTTGTTGCAGTATCTCCCCACACTTTTTGTCTGGTTTCTGAATGCAACTTGGACTGGAGAGCACTGGGATCCTGCTAACCAGGATTCCAGGGCCAGTGTTCTTTCCCTGAAACATTGTAAAAGTAATTGGATACATCTTTAGCTACCACGATAAGTCCCTAGTAAAAGGTAGATAGGTACCCACGGCATGGTGGACTATAGGTAAGCCCCTGAGGGCAGCAGCACTGATTGTGCCACCCTCTAGAGCCATGCATTCAGATGCACCCAGCACTGCCATGGCAGTCTGAGTGTTCTGGTACAAACCTAACACACACTGCATTTACTATGGGTAAGGCATCCTCTAGCATCCCTCTAGCATGCCTTACAGCCCTAAGGCAGGGTGCTCCATATTATTTGTGAGGGCATAGCTGCATGAGCTCAACTGTGTCCTTGCCAAACCTCTGACCTAGTGAGTGAATAGAGCAGCCATTTGAACATATGTGCTGGACACTGGTCAATGCGAGTTTCCCAGCTACATAATGGCTACTCTGTGCCCGAGTTGTTTGGTATCAAACAACTCAGAATGATAATTCTAAACTGGTACCAGTACTGGATGTATTGTAAAATGTACCCAGGAGTCACCGTAGACGTGTCCCCTGCAAAAGCTAACTATCCTGGCATGGTTGCTGACTGGTCCCAACCAGCCTGCCACATCCAAACAGTCAATATACAAACCTTGGGGGAGAGCCCTGTCTCTCTAGTTTGTAAAACAATTCCTTTCCTGGGTAGAGGAGCTAACACCCGCTCCCTCAGGAATGTGCACTACCCTGGCAGTGAGCTTCAAAGGTTTACCGCCCTTGAAACTTGATCCCCAGGCCTGCTGCTTGCACCAGATGGCCTCTCTCTTTGCAAACCCCTACTTTTGAAGGGAGCAAAGGCTGGAAGCCACACAAAGGGTATGGGGAGTTGTCTCACTGAGCATGCACCACTGCTAGGGGCTTGCAGGCAAAGTGGACTCTCCAATTCATTTTCCTCCATGTTGGATGGCAGGAAAATAGCCAATGAGGTTTAGGGTAGTGACCCTCCCCACAGGAAGTGGTCACTGTAGTGGGTGCAGCCACCCAAGGGTAAGTGTCTTATTGGACACTACCAGGTTCCCCCTAAAACACCCACTAAATTCAGTAATTAGTGTGCTCCCCTACACCAAGAAATCAGATTTGAAAGGACAAAGAAGACCAGCTCCAAAGAAGATCCAAAGCAAGAGAACTCTGAACCTGCTGCTCAAGAAAAGGTGCCAAACCATGCCTGCTGCACCCAGGACCCGAAAATCGCTGTTGCGGAGGAGCTGGACACTGGACTGACCCCAAGAAACCCAGAGGACCTCCAGGTTTCACAAATGACCCCAGATCTCCCTTCTGAGTGGAGGCATCACTCAACAACCAACAAAGACCAACAAACTGGTGTGGGTCACTTCACCGACTGGCCGATATATTCACAACCGGAAGGTGAAGCCAGACTTGATAGCAAAACCACAACAGACCAGATGCCACTTACATGTGTGCTAGTGGCTAGCCGATTGTGTTGATATCTTGGGTAATGGTCAGTTGATGTCAGACAACCAGAAAAACAGCTCCCTTGGAGCTGAAAAAGGATCAGGAGGAAGCCTCCATCAGGGGACTTCAGGAACAGCCTGGACCCCCCACCACAGTGCCACCGTTGTCCTGTAAACAGCCCTCAAAGAGACTCACCTCCAGCTCCAAGGAACTCTGTGCACAGCTCCTGGATCTCCAACTCGCCTTGCATCCAGCCGCTGCAAAGAGGAAGCAACTGCGCTCCACAAGTCCCCAACCCCTTGCGACCTTTACAGCCCAGGGGGACCAAAAGGTACCACCTTTAAACCAGCTCCTTTTCCAGGTGGTCCCTCCAAGTGGCCCTGTGCCAAGAGACTTTCCAGCACTGCTTCAGCCGGAACGGGGAGGCGGCCGAGACTCTCCAGCTGGCATGGTGTGCCCACCAACTTCTAGACCAACCTGAAAAAGAAGAGACTGGGAACTCAACTGTGTGATTTTACATGCATTTTTCTAGGTGACCTTTCAATGATTCCTATGGTTTGTAATTACGCACAGAAAGACTAACTATTAAAACTTTGAAAAATCATAAATCAAAAAGTACTTAGCGTATCTTAACCATTTGGGCATAAAATTATTTAAATGTCTGGAGTATTTCTATAAATTCTGGTCTTTAGTTATTCATTGTGTGTGTGTGGTGCATGATTGGATTTGTGAGTACAACAAATGCTTAGCACATCTCCTGGGTTAACCTAACTGCTTGACCAGCTACCTTAAAAACTGGAGCATTAGGTGGACTAATTTTACCTCTCAAAACAAATATGCGGTTGCCTGGACCCCCTGCACAGTGTGCCTAGTTTTGCACACTACGTAGAGGGCCAGCCACCTACAATAGATTCTTCCCAGGTGAGTACAATTCAATTGAGAGTTACCAAAGAGGGGTCTTTGGACAAGTGAACCTTCGGCTGGTGTTTGGAGTTGCTGAAGTTGCCTCCTGGGAGTTGGAGTCTGGTCACTCCCTATACTACACACACTATACAAATATTATCCTCTCAGGTGAGAGTTACCAAACAGGGGTATTTGGGCAAGTATACACTGGGCTGGTAGTTGTATTTACAGAAATGGCCTTTCTAGCCTTGGCAGTCATGTAACTCCCTCTACTTCCCATACTTGGCAAATAGTATCCTTTTAGGTGAGTACACTTTATTTGAGAGTTACCAAAGAGGGGTTTTTAAACAAGTGAGCACTGGTCTGGTGTTTGTATTTAGTGAAACAGTGCCTCCTAGAAGTTGCAGTCACTATCTCTTCTTCCCACACTTGACAAACAGATTCCTCCCAGGTTAGTGAAATTCATTTGTGATTTGCCAAACAAGGGTATGTGGACAAGTGAATACTGGTCTGGTGTTTGGATTTGCTGAAACAGTGCCTCCTGGGAGTTGGAGTCAGGTAACTATCTGTGCTACACACAATATACACATGCTGTGTATTACATGTCTGTATGCAGAGTGCATTTGGGTTTGGGCATACATTTACCTGTTGAGGCATACAGTGAGTCCTGTTATCGTTTTTTGATATTGAAAGTCTTACAGGATCCATTTCAACTTATGACATGTGAAGAGCCTTGGTAGCTGTGCTGTTGGGTCCAACAAAACACATTAATAGTGTTTAAACTCAGATACTCTGGGTATTGTATGTTGGTGGGGTATATAAATAAAACAGTGGGTAAAGGTGAGCTGTGAGCATGCATGACATGGAATTTTTGTGAAATATTTTGTGTTGTGACTTACCAGACTCATTCACCCAGGTATTCCTGTCAAGCCCTCAGGATGCAGGATGCCTAAGATCTTTTCCTCCTCTTGGCCTGCAGCTGGTGACTGGAGACCAGGGTGCGCACCTTGCCCCTGAGTTCATTCCACCTCTTCCTGATGTCCTCCTTTGTGCTCACAGTTGTGCCTACAGCATTGACTCTGTTGACTATCTTGTCCCACATTTCCATTTTCCTACTGAAAGGCGTGTGCTGGACTTGTGCTCCTAACAATTGTGGTTCTACTCTTATGATTTCATACACCATAAATCCTAACTCATCTTCAGAAAAACATACATTTTTCGACCGTGACATGGTGGGAAAAAAGCAGGTGACAGTGACGTACTAAACAGGAGAGGTGCAAAAGGGTGTGAATGTACAAACTTGTGTGATGTGGGTTCTATGGAATGGTGAAAAAGACGGGTGCCTATTCTATGCAGTGTTTGGAAATAAGGTGCTCTGGCTACTTTTCTTGCTGCAAAGGATTGTTGACTGTGAAGAAGTGTGTTTTATAGTGTCCTTTACAGGTGTGTACACTGTGGCAATGTGTGTCAGCTGTGTTGTTTACAAATTCATCCAATGTGCAGTTGTCTATTACTTTGCTGACCGCGAAACAACTGTGGTACTGTCTGCCATTGGCTGACTACCATGAAGGACCCGCCAAGGCAACTATGTGCTTGTAATATGCTCAGTGGTTGGCCACGGTGCTGTCGGCACTGGAGGTCAGACTGCAAATTTCCAGGCCGCCGAGCTGCTAGCAGACTGGTATTTTTGCTTGGTGGTCGGCGGTCCTGCCTGTGTGACTCATAACAGGGCAGTCTGAAATACCGCCAGCCTGGTGGTCTTTTCCAGACCGCAAACATGGCTGTTTCATTGTCTGACAGCATACTCATAATCAGACCCTAACTCCAATGTTAAAGCCTTAAAGCAGTTCAAGGAGTCAAGTCTATCCAACCCGCAAACTGAACTTGGAGACTATCAAATCCAATGTAGTCCCTTCACAGCCGTAGGTGTCAAAATTAATCTCTTTAGTGGGAGATTGATGATGACAAATCAAATTTCAAGGTACAAGGGAGGTCTGAGAAGAAACTGTTCCTAAATCAATCTAAAGTTGATATCACAGAGCATCATATTGGTAAGTTAAGCCTATTTGAAAGTATACATCGAACCAGCATCTAGTAAGACAGAGCAGGTACAAATGCAGTGGTTTTCTTTTGAAAAGCAGGATTCAACAAAACAATTGTGAATTTACTTGCACACTCATGCCCTCCGAGTAAGGTGTCTTGAAAAGCAGGGCAGGATTGCATCTAAAAAGAAGGATCTTTTGATGATCCTAGCTGAACATCTCTCAATGGCTAAACCTACTGAAAAGAAGGTGAATTACATTGGGGAAGCTGTACCATATAACAGTGGGGTTTTGTGTTATCCTGCAATGGAAACTCCTAAGAAATTAAATGTTGTGCCTGTCAAATAGATACTTACAGTATAGGAGTCACAGACCCAAGAAATTAGCCATCCCCACACAAAAGAACTTCTACAGGGAAGGGTAAGGGGTAGTGTATCAGAACATTGATAATTACCATAATGAATTATTGGATCAACTGGAGAAGAGACCTACTATTTCCATGTTAACCTTGATACCAATAACAATATTGAATTCTTGATCAATGATCTCACACAGAAGGTTATGCAGGGAGCGTCATCTTCCAGGTAAGAGGACAACAACCCTAATGCCAGCCAAGATGACCAGAGAGCAGGTCAGAGGAGGAGGAAGAAGGCCAATTTCAGTGAGGAGGAGAACCAAATATTAATATCTGAGGTGGCAAAGAATGAACATCTTTTCTTTGTCACCTCAAAATTGCCATTAGAGAAGATGGAAGTGATTTGGAAGTCCATACTGGACAAAATCAACAGAGTAGGGCAGACCAAAAGGACGGTGCTGGAGTTGAAGAAGAGGTGGCATGACTAGAAGTACAGGATCAAAGAGAAGCTGGCTAAAAACATCAGGGCAACCATGAGGACCAGAGAAGGACCTGATGTCCAGGAGGAGTTGGACCCATTGAAGGAGCAAGTGGCATCACTCATTTCAATAGAGTTAGTGGCAGAAGTTGCCAGACAGGACAGTGATGCGGCTGAGCACAAGGAAACATTATAGGGTAAGTGACAACAAGGGACCGTGCGGCCAAAACTGTCATGCAGCACAGGGCAGCAAGACACTTTGCTCTGCTGCACTGTGCTGTGTGCATGTAAAAGGACAGGAATGTCTCACACACTAACTCAAGCATCACATAACTGTGAAATGAAAGACCAGACATATATTTATGTCCAGCCCTGCCAAGGTTCTCTGATCTATGCGTGATGTTATGGCCCAGTCCAGGCTGTCTATTTAATCCTGGGACTTGTAGTGTAATCTGCAACATGTTAGACTAGGAGTACAAGCCCCACAATACAAAGCAATGAACCGGGACTGGAGTACCATATCATACCTGTACCTTGGGACCTGTGCAGATATGCCAGTGCCAATGCTGACCCGCTTCCACCATGAAGCAAGAGTGTTTGTCTTGGGGCTACGCAGCTGAAAGTGCAATGCAATGTAGTGTAAAGCAATGTGGCTTGCCAGAGGGTTAACTTCTCACTCATGCGGTTATCCAGGTGCTGAGTATGAAACAGCTCTCAAAATAGGATCACTTGAAGAGCCAGGTGTACAGTTAATAGCACTAAAACATATTGCAGCCAGCTCTCCTGATGTGCTGGGTGAGCTTTTTACAGGTTGTGGTTGCCATTTAGGAAACCACCCTACCTCCTGTCTTGCTCATACAGATATTGGGGATGAATGCAAGTGGTGCACAGCAGAGGTTCAGAATTGTTTGTTGGAAGCATATATGGTCTATGTGCTAGATGGGACCTCGTTCGTGTAGTGCCATCTAGGTGTGATGATGCATTTTAAACTGCCAGTGTGTCTGAATGGGGAGACATTGGATCTCAAGGAGATGAGATGTGATGTGTGTGCCTTAAGGTATGCAGAGTAATAGTCAGGCACTGATGGGCATCATAGTTTGCTACTTGTGTTGCAGCTGTGCAGAAATGCTGTAGTAGAGGCCATCATAGTTCAGCAGTAGACATGTTGTTAAGACCTGGATGATTGTCTTACAGGTGTCAGGAGGGAGCCCTAATAAGAGAAGTCTGGCCATGCAACATATGTGAAAGCAGGTGGAGGTGAAACAGGGAATTGTGAAGTGAACAGGTAACCTAAGAGTCCTGGATAATGGTCAGGTTTCTGGGATAGTTGGAGGTTGAGAGGTTTTGGCCTCATAGTGTGGGCTACTGTCGCAGTTTGGACTCTTGCTCTGGGCAAGACTGCTGGTTTAAGGATGACAGTACTTTTGTTTGTAGGCGACTGCGTCTTTCCTACAACAAGTCGCAACTGTTATCCCAACCTTACCGGCTCACTAGCAGCACCTCAGCAGAAACATAATAGTAAAAGGTGATTTATGGCAGCCGTTTACGCATGGACTCAAAAATAAGACATCTCAGGGAGTGTCGTGGTTAAACGGAGATTACCCTTTTCTCACAGATATATTATGTCTCATACAAATACAGGCAATGACACAGATGCAGTAAAGTTATGATAGTTTTTTATTTAACATAACTGCAATTTGCGATAAGTTGCATGGACTGCAATGATTAGGATAATGAATATAGCAAGTAACAGTATTGTGAAGACAAGAGTCATTGTTACGAAGGTGTCTTTGGTGCTTGATCTTGATGCCTTGGCACGGTGACACTGATAATGTAACTCATAACAAGTGGCCTAACTATAAACAAGGCAGCCATCTTAGAAGAAATAAATAATTAAATGGGCTAAGACAGAGCAAGCTAAGCAGGTTAAAAGTCACTAGGTGACGGGGCACGAGTCTACAAGCCAAAGGCTAAGCTAACTCCTGCTATCCCATTAAAACAAACTAGGATTCACTACACCCTCCCCATTGCCGTAACAGGTATGATGAAGGTACAAGAACCCAAATGCTAAAAAATTGCTCCTGAACTAAAAGCTAAATGCTAAAATAAGCCAAAAAAGCATTTGCATGTGTTAAAAAATAT
Source organism: Pleurodeles waltl (assembly GCF_031143425.1). Lineage (NCBI taxonomy): Eukaryota > Metazoa > Chordata > Amphibia > Caudata > Salamandridae > Pleurodeles > Pleurodeles waltl. Next base: position 1,048,271,870 of record NC_090437.1, on the reverse strand, counting down.
GTTAAAACAAATCTCTTTAAAAATACATACAGAGATGTTAATGTCAACTATGACAAGTACAGCGTGCAACAGCAAATGTCAATTTAATTACATAATTTGGAATCGGGAAATGGCAAGTCAATTCATCAAATTATGTGTTATACGCATGATCTTGAAGAATGTCATCGAAGTCATCAAGGATCTAAAAAATGAGTCAACATCGTCCGAAGTTAAGTCTAGTGCTGGACGGACAAACGGATCCACAGAGCAGAAGTGAGCCGTATTTCCTGGTGTATCGTTACTCGTTGCAGTGTCCTCATCCATGGTAGATCTCACAACGGAAGGCTCATAGGTGGCCTCGCGGAGCAACCTCAGTCTCAAGGGGCATGACCGTGTATGAACCCTCATCAGGGACATCAGCAGTTTGTGGTCCACAGGAGATGTCGGTGCAACAGCAAGACAGACCATAGGCAGATGTTCAAAGAGACACCATATGCAGCGGAAGACTGGTTGTATACACCAGAGAAGTGGCCGAAATGATAACGACCAGTCAAGCTCCAGTTCCACCAGCAAAGGTGCACCGAAGATCCGAACCATGCGCTCACGGCACAGCGGAGTTGGCGGGAGCGGCTCCATTGCTCTGTGTTGCTGGAAAGAAACAACCACTGCGAATCAGAAGAAATAGCAGTAGTAGTCTGCCAATTAAAGCCAAAATAATTGGAAAGCCACCAAACACACTTGAAAAGAGAGAATGGATGGCTGACGGGATGACTCCGAAGACAGTCTGGAAGATGGACACGAAACCAGACCCGACAGCCTTAAAGAAATGAACAATCCCAGTGGTGCTTGAAGCATTGAATATTCTGGATACCAGCTCTCCAAAGTGTTTGGGGAAATTGGTATTTAAAAGGGATTGTATCTCGGCTGATGATCTCGCAATCTGGAGAGCATACGTCTCTTTTGCGGATGTCAAGGCGACCTGTTTCTGAAACAATAGCGCCTTTAGCCTACTCAGCTTATCATAGTTCACATTAATAGTATCTATGTGGGGCCACATGTCAGATACTTTTATCTCTCGTGTGGGGGGAAACAAAACATGTCCACAACACGTAACGTCCTTCGTGACCGAGATTGCGTAGACAATTCCAGGTTGCATGCCGCAACAGCTTTGATCGTTCAGTACCACATAACTTCCATTGGAAAGTACATGAAACACTGGACGAATCAAGGGGACAGGAGTACCCTTTAGAAAACAGGCCAAATTTGCGACCCCCGCATTGCAAAGACCGTGAAGAGACACCTGTTTGCATATCATAGAATGACGAACAGCAGTCTCACATTCGCTTCCGCTAAGAAAGACCTCTCTTTCACCGTTCAGACATCTATAATCAAAGGGCAACTCCCACTCTTCCTTAATAAAGCTATCTCCTAACTGCTCATATCGTCCCACTGCAAGATGTTTCAGGCAGCTCGAGAAACGAAAGGTCTAAATCGGTAAATTAATAATGCCGTGTAGGAGCCAGATAGTTGAAGGACTCTCTGCTACCGTGAAGGGCAACTTATCTAATTTCTCTACTTGAAGCAGGGTGAAAGTAGCCTCCCTTTTAGCCATTGTCTCTTGTTCCCTGGAAAAATTAAAAACAGTGAAGAATTCACTCCCATTAATATATCTCCATGGAATGTGGCCACTTTTCAGTGTCTGCAATGTCCAACCCAGCTGCATGATGGAACGTAGCTGTGTTTGCCCATGATAAAACCGGGACAAGTCAGTCTGAGTGATATCAATAGCAGACAACACTATGTTCGATAGTGAATAAATTCTGTTGGACAGCGTGGTCATGCCATTGTCGACAATAGCTAATGTTTTTTCCAAATTCTCCTTATCTAGTTGCCTTAAACGCGCAGCAGCCTCAATCTGGGAAAGTTTCCAAATTTCATTGTACATAGCATATAAAAACCGTTTCGAGGGCTGTTTTCTAGGACCTAGCAGAAAATGCTGTAAGTCTATTCTGTCAGAAAGAGTGTTCAGGTGTTTCTTAACCGCTGTTAACGTGTTTGTTTGCACCCATTGCTGGCACAGCTTACCCACACTGTGGGGGTCATTCCGACCCTGGCGGTCAGCGACCGCCAGGGCCAATGACCACGGAAGCACCGCCAACAGGCTGGCGGTGCTTCCTGGGCCATTCTGACCGCGGCGGTAAAGCCGCGGTCAGAAAAGGGGAACCGGCGGTTTCCCGCCGGTTTACCCCTGGCCCAGGGAATCCTCCATGGCGGCGCTGCTTGCAGCGCCGCCATCAAATCAAATCAAATCATTAACATTTATAAAGCGCGCTACTCACCCGTGCGGGTCTCAAGGCGCTAGGGGAAAAAGGGGGGTTATCGCTGCTCGAACAGCCAGGTCTTTAGGAGTCTCCGGAAAGCGGAGTGGTCCTGGGTGGTCCTGAGGCTGGTGGGGAGGGAGTTCCAGGTCTTGGCCGCCAGGAAGGAGAAAGATCTCCCACCCGCCGTGGAGCGGCGGATGCGAGGGACAGCAGCGAGTGCGAGGCCAGAGGAGCGGAGGAGGCGGGTGGGGACGTAGAAGCTGAGGCGTCTGTTGAGGTATTCCGGTCCCTTGTCGTGGAGGGCTTTGTGTGCGTGGGTGAGAAGTCGGAAGGTGATCCTTTTGCTGACTGGGAGCCAATGCAGGTGTCTCAGGTGTGCGGAGATGTGGCTGCTGCGGGATATGTCGAGGATGAGGCGGGCGAGGCGTTTTGAATGCGTTGCAGGCGATTTTGGAGTTTGGCTGTGGTCCCGGCGTAGAGGGTGTTGCCGTAGTCCAGGCGGCTCGTGACGAGGGCGTGGGTCACGGTTTTTCTGGTGTCGGCGGGGATCCAGCGGAAGATCTTGCGGAGCATGCGGATGGTGAGGAAGCAGGCGGAGGACACAGCGTTGACTTGCTTGGTCATGGTGAGAAGAGGGTCCAAGATGAAGCCGAGGTTGCGGGCGTGGTCTGTGGGGGTTGGTGCGGTGCCGAGGGCCGTGGCCCACCAGGAGTCGTCCCAGGAGGACAGAGTGTTGCCGAGGATGAGGACGTTTTTTCAGAGTTCAGCTTTAGGCGGCTGAGCCTCATCCAATCTGCGACGTCCTTCATACCCTCTTGTAGGTTGGTCTTGGCGCTGGCGGGGTCCTTGGTGAGGGAGAGTATAAGTTGGGTGTCGTCAGCGTAGGAGGTGATGATGATGTCGTGCTTGCGTACGATGTTGGCGAGGGGGCTCATGTAGACATTGAAGAGTGTCGGGCTGAGTGATGAGCCTTGGGGTACGCCGCAGATGATCTCAGTGGGTTCTGAGCGAAACAGAGGGAGGTAAACTCTTTGGGAACGGTTTGAGAGGAAGGAGGCGATCCAGTCCAGGGCCTGGCCTTGGATTCCGGTGGAGCGGAGGCAGGTGATTAGGGTGCGGTGACAGACGGTGTCAAAGGCAGCCGAGAGGTCGAGCAGAATGAGGGCGACTGTTTCACCGTTGTCCATCAGGGTTCTGATGTCGTCAGTGACTGAGATGAGGGCGGTTTCAGTGCTGTGGTTGGTTCGGAATCCGGTTTGTGAGGGGTCGAGCAGGTTGTTGTCTTCCAGGAAGGTGGTCAGCTGTTTGTTGACGGTCTTCTCTATTACTTTGGCTGGGAAAGGCAGAAGAGAGATGGGGCGGAAGTTTTTCAGGTCGCTCGGGTCAGCCGTAGGTTTCTTTAGTAGGGCGTTGACTTCGGCGTGTTTCCAGCATTCGGGGAAGGTAGCAGAAGAAAAAGAAGAGTTGATGACGGTCTGGAGGTGCGGGGCGATGATGTCGTCGGCTTTGTTAAAGATGAAGTGCGGGCAGGGGTCCGAAGGGGCGCCAGAGTGGATAGAGTTCATGATGGATTTGGTTTCTTCCGTGTTGATGTGGGACCAGTTGTTGAGGGTGATGGCCGTGGATGCCGGTTCGGTGGTGTTTGGTTGGGTCTGGTGTCCGAAGCTGTCGTGGAGGTCGCTAATCTTGCGATGGAAGAAAGTGGCGAGGGATTCGCACAGATCCTGTGAGGGCGTGACGGCGTTGGCATTGGCACTGGGGTTGGAGAACTCCTTGACGATGCTGAAGAGTTCTCTGCTGTTGTGTCTGTTTTTGTCCAGTCTGTCGGTGAAGAAGTTCCTTTTGGCAGCGCGGATCAGGTGGTGGTGTTCGCGGGTAGCGTTCTTGAGGGCGGTCATGTTGTCAGTGGTGCGGTCCTTGCGCCAGGCTTTCTCAAGGGTGCGACAAGTTTTCTTTGATTCTTTGAGGGTGTCAGAGAACCAGAGAGGTTTTTTGGTGTTGGTCTGTCGATACGTGCGTTTGAGGGGAGCAAGGATGTCTGCGCAGTTGGAGATCCAGTTTGTGAGGTTGAGGGCTGCATCGTTGGGGTCGGTGGTGAGGGTGGGTTGGTTGGCGGCGAGTGCGGAGAAGAGTTGCTCTTCGGGGATCTTGTTCCACTGTCGACGAGGGATGGCATGGGTGCAGAGGTGGCGGGTCTCGCATCGGAATGTGAAGTGGACGCAGCTGTGGTCGGTCCAGTGTAGGGTGGAGGCGTGGCTGAAGAAGACGTGTTTGCTGGCGGAGAAGATGGGGTCAAGCGTGTGTCCGGCGATGTGGGTGGCGGTGTTCACCAGTTGTTTGAGGCCGAGGTTAGCGAGGTTGTCAAGCAGGGTGGTGGTGTTGGGGTCGTTGTTTTGTTCCAGATGGAAGTTGAGGTCACCTAGGAGGATGTAGTCCGGCGAGGCGAGGGCGTGCGGGGAGATGAAGTCGGCGATGGCGTCGCTGAAAGGGGCGCGTGGCCCGGGAGGACGGTAGATGAGGGATCCTCTGAGGGTGGTCCTCGGATCGGTGCGAATCTGAAAATGCAGGTGTTCAGCGGCGAGAGGGGTGTCTTCGGTGGAGGTGGTGACGCTGATGGAGTCTTTGAAGACAATGGCGATACCTCCTCCTACCTGGTTGGTGCGGTCTTTTCTGGAGATCTTGTAGCCTTCGGGGATGGCAGTGGCGATGTCAGGGGCCGAGGAGGTGTTCATCCAGGTCTCCGTGATGAAGGCGACGTCCGGTGCTATGGAGTCCAGGAGGTCCCAGAGTTCAACGGCATGTTTGTGAACGGAGCGAGCGTTGACTAGGATGCACTTGAGGTGGTTGATGGCGCGTGGGCTTGTGGTCGTGGTTGTTGCATGGTGGAAGGTGCATTTGTAGGAGTTGCAGGCGAAGGGTCCATGGGTGCGTTTGGGGTGAGCTTGGAAGCAAGTGTTGGAGCGTCCTGGGTTGAGGGCGTGGAGGGTGGTGGGGTCGTAGCGGGTCAGCGGGGCTTGGGAGAGCTGGGGAACAGGGCTCGTGGCGCTGGGCGCGGGACAGGCGCGGACGGGCGCAGACAGGCTTGCCTCTGGTGCGCTTCCGGCGCGCCAGCGGCGCAGTCGCGCAGCGGCCGCCATATGAGGTAGGAGGGGGGGAGGGGTCAGGTGGGGGCGAATGATAGATGGGGGGCAGGGGCGTGCAGGGGGTCACGGCGGGAAAGCGCGAGGGGGGACAGGTAGAGTGAGAAGAGCTGGGGGAGGGGGGTTTAAGGGTGGAGGGGGGTGAGTGTTAGGAAGTTTAGGAGATAAGGGAGAAAGATAGGAGTAGGGTTGAGAAGATAGAGGAGGGGGGTTGTAGAGGTGGGTGAGAGGTAGAGTGAGAGGATAGGAAGATAGGTAATAGAGGGGGTGAGGGAGGGGGGAGAGATAGAGAAATAGATAGAGAAAATGGATAGATAGGGAAATCGATAGATAGGGAAATAGATAGAGAGATAGGAAGATAGGAGGAGGTGGAGAGTGAGGGAGTTAGATAGTGGGATAGAGAGATAGAGAGAAAGGTAGATAGGAGGATTGAGGGAGGTAGATAGTGAACGGGTTAGATAGGGGAGATAGAGAGGGGGATGCCAGTGGGGGAGGGGGATGAGGCAGGAGCAGGAGGGCAGGCGCGGGGAGAAGAGGACGGAGGAGGCAGAAGAGCCGAAGGCAGAAGACAAGAAGAACAGAAGAACAGAAAAACAGAAGAACAGAAGAACAGAAGAACAGAAGACCGGAAGGAGAGAAGAAAGGAAGATCAGAAGACCGGAAGGAGAGAAGAAAGGAAGACCGGAAGAACACAGAAGAACACAGAAGAACACAGAAGAAGATACAGAAAACAACAGAGGGCAGAAGACCACAGAAGAAGATGAGGAAGAAGAGAAGAAGAGTGAAGACGGGGGAAAGAAGAGTACAGAAGAAGATTACAGACGAGGAGCGAGGAGGAAGAACAGAAGAACAGAGAAGAAGAAAAGAAGCAGGAGCAGGAGAGAGGGTGAGTAGCGCGGGGCAGAGCGAGGGGCTGGGAGGGGGGGTACTTACTGTGAGGTGGGTCTCAGGAACTCAGGAACTCAGGAACCTGGAGGAGCTGCAGCGGCAGGGGGAGCGACCTACCCTTGGGCCATGGGGATTCCGACCCCCTTCCCGCCATCCTGTTCCTGGCGGTTTTTACCGCCAGGAACAGGATGGCGGGAACGGGTGTCGTGGGGCCCCCTAACAGGGCCCCACAATGATTTTCAGTGTCTGCTTTGCAGACACTGAAAATCGCGACGGCTGCCACTGCACCCGTCGCACCCCTGCAAATCCGCCGGCTCCATTCGGAGCCGGCTTCCTCTTTGCAGGGGCTTTCCCGCTGGGCCGGCGGGCGATCTTTTGGTGTCGGAATGACCCCCTGTATGTTGTAACTATACCTGTATGTTGACCTGATATGAAGCGAGGGTCAGGCCTGTTTATTGAAAAAACCCCTGAAGAGTTCAAGAAACGCCTTTGACACTCATTAGTGTCGTTGGGCCATAGCAACCACCCGCCGGTACTGGAAAGTGAGGAATTATAGGTACCAGCCTTAACCATTGCATCTAGCCTGTCCTCTGTGACATTAAGGAAGTGTTGCCAATCTTTAAATTTTCTCGGAGTAGGGATACTGGCCGTATTTAGATCTTTAATTTTTGCTAACCCCAGACAGGATGTCTGCTCAATAGTATCATTTAAGAAAATCATTTGCACAGGAATCAGGCATGCTCGAAACAAAGCCTCTCTACCCTGTATCTGCCAATCTTGTGTTCCCCATACACTTTTCAAGTCAATAGTGCTCTTCCAATATTCGTAACCCTCAATCGAGAGCCGGGAAACAAATGGATCTGAATAAATCAGTTTTGTATCTGTTAGCAAAATTTTCCTAATTTGTGCCGGAGGCATTTTAAAATAATACGACTCTGCTTTTTTTGGATCATGCCCAGAAAAGTATGTACATTTATCGCTATAATACTTTGGACTCCCCACCTGTGGTGTCGAACAGTGTTCCCACTGTGTGTAGTTCAAGAGAGGCCTATATCTAGTGGCACGGTGTAGGTAGTGATGTCCCCAATTGTTATAGCAGAACATTTCCCCATAATTCATTGTATAATCATATACATCATCACTTTCAAAAGCGGAATAGTCCTTTATTTCAGCTAGCATGGAATCAACTGTTTGGACATCCCAATCATCAGAGACAACATTAGGTGTAATAACATCAGACATTGAAATTTTGAACACGTATGGTATTTGAATAATCTCTGTAGGCCCGTATATATCGAATGGAACTTTGTCCCACACAATCCCATCAGTAATTGGTATTGCTGTAATATTTACAGGGGACAAATCTCTCCGGACCTTATGTGAAGAATGATGTGGTGTTAAAATCTCATCAACAGGCTCCACTGAGGAGCGATCAGGAATATAGTGACCATTTATAAGCAAAAAAAAAACGGTCACAAAACCAATCCATAAAAATAATGCAATAAATGTCAAACAAAATCATAAATAGTTCCATGGGTAGATCAAATAGTTCTTCTTAAGCCATTGATACAGCTTACTACTGTTTGAAATGTTGTCAATCACTGTAGAGGATGAATCCGAAGAAAAATCATCAATGTCAATGAAATAGCCAGAGGTAGTCTCTGCAAACACAGGAGCCGGTACATTCTGATCCACCGCATGTGGAGGCTCTTGATAGACAACGTCATTAGTCGTGGAAGTGTTCATGTAAAATACAGCCAAATCTTGAAGCATGGTGGTCACTGAAGATGTGACCGGAACCAACAAAAGTTCATTTTCCGCCCTCCCCATGGTCGAGGAAGTGTCTGGAACAGCAGTCGACATAGTTGCATAGTCAGTAGTGATGTTCATCCTACTATGTAGATGGATGTCCTGTTGGGTAGTGAGAGGGGATCGGGAACCACCCAAGGAACCTCCTGGTCTACTGTGAAGGATCGGCCACATGGTGAAATTTGATGTCATCAATGGAGATGAGTCTGTTCGATTTAGAGCCAGACAGTGGTGGTAAGATGACAGTCCTGTTTCCTTTTATTGCCAAGACTGGTACAGGTGCTCTGTATGATGGACCGAACTCCTTTTTCACAGCGATCTTCTCACGAACCAGATCCCCAACGTTAGGAATAAAGCCAGTCGAAGTTTTTGCCAATTCCCTTATTCCTAAGGTGGCAGTACTTGCAGATGATTTATCATCACAAAATTGTTGAAGCGCCTGTAAAACAGTGAGACGTTCTTTTATGTCAAATGGTGTTTCTGCTGCCACCATACCAGGGGCATCAAGATCTGGGACATACATAGGTATCCCAAAGAGAACCTCATATGGAGAGCGTCCCCCCAAGGACCGTCTTGGCAGATTATTCAGTGCTCTCTGGACCCCATATAGCAGGTGTAACCAACTGCGGCCTGAACCTAATACTCGAGCTGTTAAGGACTGCTTTAGATAACGTTTCCGCCTCTCCACGACCAAATTTCCCTCGGGATGGTATGGTGAGGAGTAATGGAGTTCAACACCCATCGTCCCCATGGTGTCCCTGAATGCCTTAGAGGCAAATGCAGGGCCCTGGTCCGAATGGAATGCTGCAACCGCATATGTACCGATAAAGATCAGCAAATCTTTTATAACAGTCCGGGCGTCAGCCGACCGCTGTGGCCATACCCACAGGAATCTAGAACAGGAATCCACAGCCACTAAAATGTATTTGTATGCACCATCAGGCTGTAAAGGACCACAATGGTCTAGGTACACACACTGAAGTGGCTTGTCTGACACTAAGAGGGATGTCTGCGGAGATCGTTTGATATTAGAGCCCTTAATCTGCTGGCAAATGTCACAGCAAAGGACATACTGCTTAGTTCGTCTGCATAGACCAGGCCACCAGTATCATTGCTGTAGAATTGTTATTGTGGCCTGTATGCCAGCATGTGCAGAAGCGACACCCTCATGTGCGGCAGTAATCAGCTCTAATCGCTGGGCTTCATTGGGGATCACTCGATCTCCAACCCCAGGAATCGTTGTGTAAGCAACATTCTGTACACTGATATGGTAAGTATAGTTTGTAGGGTATCCTTTCGGAAGGGTCTTGCCTGCAGCCGAAGCTTTAAGGCAATAAGTATTTCATTATCTAATCTCGTCCGAGAACGAGTCACTGCAGCCACAGAAGCCGTAGCTACTGATGCTTTGGCCGCTTCATCAGCCAACGTATTACCGGCAACGTGTATTCCTACAAGTTGGTGTCCTAATGTATGAACTACATGGACACATAGTAGCTTATGCTTTAGATCAGCCACCCTTCCCCACAATATTTTGTTTTTAATGGTGTTCCCTTTAGAATCCCTAAACCCTTTCAGCTTCCAATGATTTAGATATTCATTGTATGACTGGACGCAGTAATATGAATCACAGACTATGAAAGTCTGGCTTCCTGTCTCAGTATGTTCGAGCGCTAGAATAAGAGCTTTAAGCTCAGCCAACTGGGCTGTGCAGTCCCCTAAGGTCTGCGTGTAGGTATTGTGAGGGTGGAAAACTCCATCTTCCATCACTCCGCACACGGCTGCGCAAGCTGTCGAGTATTGATGTTTAGTACCTACAGCCGGTTGTGCTGATTCGTCAGTATAAATATTAGTATTATAACTGTCTAGTGGCAAGATATTTAGAGGAGCGGGGTACTCCTGTTCATACTGGAGAAATTCTTGTGTCTGAAGTCTTGGATCGAATACATAATCGACATCAGTGGCGGTCAGAGACGTTGCCCATTGAATCCAGCGTGGATGTAATGCCTTAGCATTCGGAACGCTCGCTTTAGTGACAGCCTCTAAGGCCGGCACCGGGGAGACAACAATAATGCGTTTCCCCTGGGCATGTGGCCTCTCCTTTATGACGACCATCTGAACTGCTGTCAGAATCTTTTCTGTAGGTGCAAAACGTTGTTCAGCATTTGAATATAAATGTGATTTATATGCTATCGGCACTGTGTCATCCTCATTAAAGGTGACATAAGTAAATCCAAGGGCACCAGCAATTATTCTGATTACCAAATTTATTGTATTGTCACGTGTGTGTAAGTGTTTAGCTTCTAGCATGTCCCGTTGCATGTCCCCAAGGATGTGTGTGTGTTCAATCGTCCATCGTCTGCTAGAAAAATTGGGCTGAATTAAGTCATAAAGTGGCTTGATGCGTTCTGCATAATCTGGAAGGTATGTTCTGCCAAAATTGAAGAAACCCAGTAATGACTGTAATTTCTTAAGTGTGTTTGGAGGCTGTAGTTGAGCACACTTTTCTAGAAAGTGGGGGGCCAGGCTCTTCCCTTCGTTTGATAGCTCACATCCTAGGAACAACACACTAAGAAAGGCTATCTTGCTTTTCCTAAAATTAAATTTATAACCGAGGTCTGCAAATCCCAAAATGATCCGATCGACCCTCGCAAGATGAATGTCGAGGGCGTCGTGAGTGAGATAGATATCATCCACATAGGACAATGCATCGGAATCAATCTCGTGCAAAATTGATGTTACACGGGCTGAAAACAGGCCTGGGCTATTTTTATAGCCTTGAGGTAAATGACAAAAGCGTTTCTGAGAGCCAAATGAAAATGCACTTAGGTCCCTACTTTCATATACTAAATTCTGGCAGAAAAATCCATTAGATATATCCAATGTAGTTTTATATTTTTTACGCACTATATTGTTTATCAGTGCTGTGCTGTGTGAGTTTTGTATAGCATATGTGCGTGTAAGAATATTTAAGTGTCTATATTCAACCACTATTCTATATGAATGATCTGGCTTTGCAACTGGGAATAATGGATTATTCATCGCAGACATACAGGGCTCAATTACTCCCTGGTACTCAAGTTGTGATAGTATCTCCTTCACCTGAGCTTTTGCTTAATGTTTAACAGGGTATTGAGGCTGCGGTTGGGGTGTAGACCTAACGGGAATAATATGACAAGGAGAGTCCTTGGCCCAACCTACATGATTACGGTATAGTGCAGGTGCCTGCGCTAATGCCCATTCAGCAGCATAGGCTTCTCTTGCTGCTTCCGGAACAAGATCGGAGAAAGAAGGCAAAATGACATCTTCCCCATGCGGGAGCTTGCGGATGTGTTCAGGTGGCCAGTCTCTCTCAGCCAATAGGATATCACTAGTAAGTTCATCCCAAAATATTACACTAATAGTGCGTTTCACGTCTCCCTCTTTCTGAATGGTTAAATCATAAACCCGATCGGAGGGAAGAACGCGGCCATCCGCTGTTTCAACCGCGATGTAATCGCTAGTTGCTGTCGCATCCAGATGATCTTTCAGACTCTGGCGACATATCGTGACCTCTGCCGCGCTGTCCAACAGAGTCACTGCCCACCTCTTGTTCCTCAACAGTGTTCTCAATACTACTGGCATTTTTAACTGTCAGTGCTGCCACCTTCTTCTTTTGAAACTGTGGCTTTTGCTGAGGAGTCTTTTCTTCTTTTTTAATGGTAGACTGTGGTGAGTCTTTCTTTTCTTTCACGTATTCCAGATGTCGATCTTGACGGCCCCCTCTCTCGCTACGTCTATCCGGTGTGTCCTGAAAGGAACGAGACGGACGTGAATCAGTATATCTGTCTGGAGTTCTAATGTGCTCCCTATTTCTGAGATTATACCTCCTTTCGGAGTTCTGCGGGTGTGGAGAATCAGCTCTCTTATTTCTTCTTTCTTTGAAATCTTTTTGTTTGTCCCAGCACTTCTTAGAGCCCTCTTGTGCCTGCTTCGTACCCTCCTTATGGGCGGTACTTTGTAACTCCAATTTTCTAGGTTTGGCTCCCAAACTATCCCGTCCTATACTAGTATAGGTATCGGAAATTATTTTCGGTAGCTGTCTCTCCTGTTCCTGGTTTGGAGTTTCCCGGAGACGCTGGTGAATTGCCAGTGCTACCGCTTCCCCTTTAATATTACTCAGTATGATTGAGGATACGGCGTCAAAGTTACGCATTAACTTCATCCCCAGATCCAGGGCTGGTGCAGCCCCATGCTCATTCTGTATTTGTTTTAACACTTCCGGTAAATTGGCAAGTGTCGTGGTACCATCTGTGGTAGTATAAACGGCAGCGAAGACCGTACCCCATGTGGCACAGCCATCCACCGAGGGAACCATCCCAAACGGCAAGCACATCGTGAGCAACCTATGTTTTTCCTGTGGTCCCGTATGGGGAAACACAGCTTCCAGCTGATTAGTTTTCTGGGCTATCCAGAACGGTATTTTTTCCCGTTCCGTGGGCACTTTACCCATAATTGAATGTACTGTTTGTGGATTAATCCCAGTAGTCAATTGATAACCACCAGCTACTGGTGGTGCTGGACGCGCTGGTGACGTGTTTAATGTTCGCATTACGAACTGAACCAATTGTCTATATAATGCCACTAATTCATTATACACAACTTGTAAATCTGCTATTGGCATATTCTGTATGCCCGGGTGAGGTGTATATGTGGCGAACATAGGCCAGGTAGGTCCCTCATTACTTAAGGGACCTAACCTCACTCTTCGTAGTACATGTGGTAGGGCGCCTTCAAACCAGTTCTGATGCTCTTGATATGTGAGCGATATTTCATGATACTGGTATGCTTCGTACCGTACAGGTACGTTCGCAACTTCATATGTGTGAAATGTGTGCATTCTTTGGTCAACCTCAGGAAAGGTGACTCAACAGTAAAATTTTTCTGTTTGGTATGCTTCAGTTGCTTCTATCATCAGAGTAACATCCCCGCCCTCGTCTGTAAGGCCATGCACTAATAAATGTTGTGTTAGTGCATGTCTAGCATTTGCAGGAATGTCTATGGTATTAGCCATAGCTGTTTAGGGAAACGGAACACCAGATAGGGGAAGTATTTTCCTTTTTATGAGTTCGAGCTCAAACAACCTACAGCTTAATTAGGTGATACCTGTTCAGCTGAGGAGGAATCTCCCAAAGACCACGGACGTCTCCGTATAACGGTACTTAGGGTACCTGTTGTCTGTGAGACAGTGATAGTCAGGGTATCTGTAAATTAGTGCCTAAATACCATCGCTGGTGGCCCTATGTCGTAGTTTGGACTCTTGCTCTGGGCAAGACTGCTGGTTTAAGGATGACAGTACTTTTGTTTGTAGGCGACTGCGTCTTTCCTACAACAAGTCGCAACTGTTATCCCAACCTTACCGGCTCACTAGCAGCACCTCACCAGAAACACAATAGTAAAAGGTGATTTATGGCAGCTGTTTACGCATGGACACAAAAATAAGACATCTCAGGGAGTGTCGTGGTTAAACGGAGATTACCCTTTTCTCACAGATATATTATGTCTCATACAAAAACAGGCAATGACACAGATGCAGTATAGTTATAATAGTTTTTTATTTAACATAACTGCAATTTGCGATAAGTTGCATGGACTGCAATGATTAGGATAATGAATACAGCAAGTAACAGTATTGTGAAGACAAGAGTCATTGTTATGAAGAACCCCACCATTTTGCAATACATAGAAAAGATATATGAGATGTAAGATTCCCTACTATCCTAAGAAAAAGGCCTAACCTCCTACCTAAAGGAGAGCTGGGTTCGTTAAACCTAATCTGCCAATGCCGTGTCCATGAGTGGAGCCCCCAACCCTCGTTACCTTGGAATGAGGTCTCTATCTCAGACTCCGCAGGGACAAGAAGACTGGGTCAGCGTCAAGATGACTGCAGCATCGGTATCAGTGATAGTGGCGATGCCCTCTGGTCGGAATCCCTCTGATTATCTGTCTAAAGTGTGATGTATTTATACAGATCTACAAGGTCCCCTGATGTAAGTGTATTCCTAAACAATAGATAACAGGCATGCTTGGGACGGCAATAAATATCAACAATCCCTCGAAAGTATAGAGAGGGAAAATCCCTAAGTGTGAACACCTACTGTTTGTTTGTCTTTGGTGCTTGATCTTGACGCCTTGGCACAGTGACACTGATAATGTAACTCATAACAAGTGGCCTAACTATAAACAAGGCAGCCATCTTAGAAGAAATAAATAATTAAAAGGGCTAAGACAGAGCAAGCTAAGTAGGTGACGGGGGCACGAGTCTACAAGCCAGAGGCTAAGCTAACTCCTGCTATCCCATTAAAACAAACTAGGATTCACTGCACTACCAGGGTAGGTACATGTTACAGAATATCCTCACTAACATCTTGTGAGGTTCAGTATGACCCATTACTCCTGCATACAGGTAGGCATGATAGTCAATAGCATAATGTAGCAAATGTTGGTGGTGTGAGATTAAGTAGGTGTAGGAGGCCTGGTTTGTAGTGGGTACCTAAGGTAGTTACACCTTAAAACAGGTCCAGTTATCCCTTATTAGTGAAATATATAAGCAGTGTCTAGAAGCCAGGCTCTCTAGGGTTATCTGTAGCTGAGCAACCAAGGCTTGTCTAGAAGATATGCGAAGCTCATGCAATACTACTGTAGTCACACAGTACTGACACATATGAAAGAAAATACTCAGTGTTACCAAAATAAAGGTACTTTATTTTGGCAACACAAATGCCAAAAATACGATAGAGACTATACTCCATTAGGAGGTAAGTAATACATAAATTATATACAATAGTATGCAGAAATAGTTGTAAAAATAGTTAGCAAACAGTGCAAATAGGGAAAATCACAATAGTTAGAAATGGGCCTAGGGGGAAAACAGACCATATACTAAGAAAGTGGAATGCAAATGTTGGTTTCTAATCTAGGCAAGTGTAGTGTGTAGAAGGGCACTGGGAGTATTAGAAAACACCAAAGGTAAGCAATAGAACCCACCTCAGAGCCCAGGAAAGCAGGAGCAAATCACAGTAACTTTCCTAGAACACACAAGAACATGAGAAAGAAGATTATGCAAGAACCAGAAGAGACTGCAAGACATCAATGACGGATCCCAGGACCTGAAGACCTGTGGAAGAAGGGGACCAAGTCCAAGAAGCACAGAAGAGTCCAGGGAGAACAGGTGTCCCTGCTAACACGGATGAAGGTGCAAAAGAAGAACCACCTGTGAAGAAGAACAGACAGTACTGCAACCAAGAAGATGGATGCGGGTTCCTGGTTGGTGTGGATGATGTTGTTGGAGGTTGGCCTCTATCCAGTGTACTAAACCAAGACCACTCTGCAGAGGGTTCAGGTAACTACACGTTAGACCACCTAATGCTTAAGGTAGCTGGTTGAGGAGTTAGGCTAATCCAGGAGATGTCCTAAGTATTTGCTGTACTCACAAATCCAATCATACACCACACACACTCAATGAATAACACAAAAAATGAATTTATAAAAATACTTTAGACTTTTATACATTTTAAGACCAAGTTCTTTGGAATACGTTAAGTACTTTTCAAGTTATAACTTTTTAAAGTTTTGGCAAAGTTAGTCTTTCTGTGCGTAGTTACGCACCATTGGAATCAATGGGCAGTCTCTTTTAAAAAAGCACTAAAAATCGCATAGATGGGTTACCAGTCTCTTTTTTTGGAGGGTGGTCACAGTAGTCGGTGGGCACACTGTGCCAGCTGGAGAGCCTTGGGTAGCTCCCGGTTCCAGCGGGAGCAGAATTGGAAAGTCTTTTGGCACAGGCACAGGGCCAACAGGAGGGGCCACTATGAAAAGGAGCTGGTTTGCAGATTTAAAGATGGTGTCTAGGGTGCCCTTGGGCTGTTGACGTCACAAGAGGTTGGGTACCTGGGGCACACATCAGATCCCGTGATGCGGGGCTCAGGGTGGCCGGATGCCGGGCAATTTGAAGATCTTGGATGCTTTGGGCAAAGGGAACCTTTGGAGCTGGAGGTAAGTCTTCTTCGGTGGGCCTTGCAAGAGGTCGTGGGTGCTCTGGTGGGAGGTCCAGGGTGTCACTGAAGTCCCTCGACTGTGGCTTCCTCCTGGTCCAGTTGCAGCTCTTGGGGAGCAGTTTTTGGGTTTGTCCGATGTGCACTGACCAGTACCTGGGGGCGCTGAGCCACTAGGTTGGCACACGTGCAGGTCTTTTCTGGTCTGTTGTTGGTGTGTCATCAGGTCTGGCTGCAACTTCTGGTTACACAGATATTATCTGGTCGGTGAAGTGTCCCTCATCGGTTCGCTGGTTCCTTGCAGGTTTCTTTGGTTTATTGAGTGATGCCTCCTCTCAGGAGGGAGATCTTGGGCTATTTGCAAAGCCTAGAGGTCCTTGGGCCTTTTGAGGTTGGTCCAGTGGTCAGCTCCTCCGCAGCGGCAATAGTCCAGACTGGTGCAGCAAGCAGAGGTCTTGGAGCCTCTTCTGGTGCAGCAGGCCATCTGTTCTCGTCCTGTCGTATTCTTTGGTGCTGTCTTCTCTTCTTCCAGATGAATCTAGTATCTTAGTCTAGGGGAGCCCACTAAATGCTGAATTTAGTGGGCATTTTAGGGGGAACCTGGTAGTGTTCAATGGGACACCTACCCTTGGGTGGCTACACCCACTGTTGTTACCACTTCCTGTGGGAAGGGTCACTTCCTTAAACCTCATTGGCTATTTTCCTGCCATCCAACATGGAAGAAAATGAAAGGGAGGGTCCACTTTACCTGCAAGCCCCTAGGGGTGGTACATGCTCAGTGAGGCTACCTCTCCTACTCTTTGGACCTCATTCCAACCGTGGCGGTCGGTGTTAAAGCGTCGGAAATACCGCCAACAGGCCGGCAGTTACAAAAATGAGATCACGACTACGGCGGAAACTGCCAACACAGACATCGACCTTAACACTCCGACTACCACGGTGGTTGCAACAAACATCGCAGCGGGCACGGCCAACATACACGCGGAAGACAATGTCCCACTCACCCCATCACAACCCGCCAATCCGCCAGCTTTTCTGGGGCAGTGCCAATGCCATCAAAAGCACTGTGGAAACAGTGTTTGAAAGGGAAACCACTCACCTCTCGACACTCAACGAAGAACCAGGATGCCATGGAGCCCGAGTTACAGGTCCTGCCCATGCTGGATCTACCAGGAATATCAAAGATGGCGGCGATGACCACGTTGAGTACTGCACATAGTACACAGGGGAGGGGGGAAGAGAGTGACACACACACGCAACACGCAACACCCCCACCCCCAACACCACACACACAAACACATGCAGCAATATTACATTTACACCCCATAACCCCCTGGAAGAACACAAGGACAAAAGGAATAGAGTCAAATCAGTGATATATAAGAAATAGGCAGATATACGTAACGACTATAAAAACAGTATTTACAAAAATATACAATATGTACATGAGGCCATACAGTATCGTTTCCAAATGTCCGTGGGCCACTGGGCCAAAAATCATGGGCCAAGCCCACACTTGACTCCTGCCTCAATACGGAGTGAACACTGCAGAGGCATCAGATCGTAAACACACAGCCACCTCAGGGGGATGGGGAGGGGGGGGCACCTCAGCCAGAAGATGGTACTATGCCACTGCTCCTTGAGGGGCTCCATGCCCACAGCAATGTCTTGGGGAATGCAAGGCCACAGACTCTCAAGTGGGTGGTCTGCCTACTGCTTGGTCCTGGGGAGTGCAAGGCCACAGTCTCTCAAGTGGGTGGTCTGCCCACTGTTTGGTTCTGGGGAGTGCAAGGCCACAGTCTCTCAAGTGGGTGGTCTTCCCATTGCTTGGTCCTGGGGAGTGCATGGCTACAGTCTCTTAAGTGGGTGGTCTGCCCACTGCTTGTTCCTGGGAAGTGCAAAGCCACAGTCTCTCAAGTGGATGGCTTCTCCACTGGTTCTGGAGGGGGCTTTGTGACCAGTCTGCTTCATCCTGCCAAGGATAGGGTGAGTGGATGCATATCTCCACTGGTTCTGGAGAGGGCTTTGTGCCCAGTCTGCTTCATCCTGCCAAGGATAGGGTGAGTGGATGCATATCTCCACTGGTTCTGGAGGGGGCTTTGTGCCCAGTCTGCTTCACCCTGCAAAGGAGCGGCTGAGTGGATGCACATCTCCACTGGTTCTGGAGGGGGTCTTGTGCCCAGTGTGCTTCATCCTGCCAAGGATAGGGTAAGTGGATGCATATCTCCACTGGTTCTGGAGGGGGCTTTGTACCCAGTCTGCTTCATCCTGCCAAGGAGGGGCAGAGTGGATGCACATCTCCACAGGTTCTGGAGGTGGCCTTGTGCCCAGTCTGCTTCATCTTGCCAAAGAGGGAATGAGTGGATGCACATCGCCACTGGTTCTAGAGGGGGCCTTGTGCCCAGTTATGCAGCACTTGAGGTGTGACAGTTCACATTCCCTCACCTGGGTGTCTGAGGCACGAGATTTGCAGGGAACAGGTTGCATGATAGTCCATGGAGGCAGGGCTAGACTCCATCCTGGGGCGCCCAAGGCTGCAAACTGGTGGTAGTGCCAGTGCTGGTGGGGGTGCTGCCAGTGGTGGTGGTAGGCTCCAGCCCGTCTCCTGCAGCCTCAGACGGCCACCCACTGGGGCTGCTGGTGCTGGTAGTGGTCCTACTGTCAGCGGTGCAGGTGGCGGTGCTTGCGGCGGTGCTTACAGCGGGGCTGCTGGCAGTGCTGGCCGTGGTGCAGGTGCTGGTGCTGCCAGTGGTGGAGGTAGGCTCCAGTCCTTCTTCTGCAGCCTCGGACGGCTGCCCACTGGTGATGCTGCTGCTGACAGTAGTGGTACCAGTGGCGGTGCAGGTGGCGGTGCTTGCGGCGGTGCCTAAGTTGGGGCTGCTGGCGGTGCTGCCCATGGGCAGGTGGCGTGGCAGGCTGTTGTACCGGTGGGCACCAGGTCATCACCTGCAGCCTCCGACAGCTGAAGTGCCTTGCCTGGTGTTTTCTGCTCCTTCCTCACCTTGGCAGATGGTGTTGTGACCTTGGCTCTGGCAGCTGGAGTTTTAGAGGAGCCCTTGCTGGGTGGGTCGTGCTCCTTTCCCTTGCTGTCCCCTTCTTCACCTTGGCAGGCGGCGGAATGGTTTGGTCCTTTGCAGGGGTAGGTGGCACACTGGCTGGCCTGACGGGTGCCCCCTTTGAGCCTCTGGGAGTTGCATGTACCACAGCGGATGCCGACTTGGTGGCTGAAGTGCTGGCCTAGGTTCTGGAAACCCTGGTCCGAGGGGAAGGACGGGGGAGGGGTAGGGAACAGGTCAATGTTTGCCAGGAAAATCTTTTTAGACACACTGGGGCGGGAAGAGGGAGAGGGTTTGGGAGTGGAGGAAGAGGGAGTGGTTGTAGGAGGTGTCTGTCTGCTGAATTTGGGTGAAGGTGCATGTGCTGGATGCTGTTGTGAGGTGGGTGGCTGTTGGGTGGGTGGGTGCTTGTGTCTGTGTACTATGGGAGGAGGGGTCACAGACACACTGGGAGAGGACACAGGGGGTGTGTGCATGGATGTGGGGGTGGTGACTGCCAGTGAAGAGTGAGGAGAGATGGGCGTTCTGGTGATGGAGGTAGTGGATGAGGATGTAGTGAATGCATGTGTGAGTGGAGACGATACTGGAAGGAGGTGGACGATGAGGAGGAGGGGGACACAGTGGAGGCAGTAGATGTTGGTCTGTCTGTATGGGTATGGTGCTTGTGTGAGTGCCTGTGGGATGATGTGTGGGCCTTGTGTTTGCCTGAGCCACTTCCGGGTGTTGATTTGGGTGAATGCTGGTCTGAAGGTGTGCTTGGGATAGGCTGGGGTTGAGGGGATTGGAATTGGTAAAGGAAGTTGGAGGGGGGAGGCTAGACAAAGGGACAAGGGCTGCCATCAGGGACTTGGGCAGAGCCTGAAATGCTCTCTGTTGGGCCGCCACGCCAGAGTGAATGCCCTCCAGATATGCATTTGTTTGCTGCAAATGCCTCTCAACACCCTGGATGGCATTCAGAAAGGTTGACTGCCCAACAGTGAGGGATCTCAGGAGGTCAATAGCCTCCTCACTGAGGGCATCAGAGCTGACTGGAGCAGGGCCTGAGGTGCCTGGGGCGAAGGAGATGCCCACCCTCCTGGGTGAGCGGGCATGGGAAACACAATGAGGGACTGCTGGGAGGGCGATGTAGGTAGGGGGTGGCGGCTGTACCTGTTGTTGGGGTGGGCACAGAGGTGTCTGCCACTGTCAGTGAGCTTCCATCGGAGGAGGAGTCGCTGTCTGTGGTCTCCCCTCCAGTCCCCGTCATGGTGCTCCCCTCGCCCTCCGTCCCACTGGTGCCCTCACCCTCAGTGGATTTGGCCTCCAGGCTCATGTGGGATGCAGCTCCCTCCGTCTCTGGTGCCTCTGCTCCTCCGCCAGATGATGCTAAGGCACATAAGGACAGGGTGACAAAACAAAAAGGGGGGGAAGAGACAGAGGATACACTTGGTCAATGCCAGCAAAACCACTACCGTTGGCGTACACAATACACAGGGAGCAGCCCTATGCACTAGTCCGTGCACTACCAGTTACCAAGATAGTCACCAGCCCACGGGTTACAATGCCTAACGCCATCAGCTGCACACCAGAAACCCACAGGACCCTTCCCAGTAGTAGATGCCCACTAACACTTTTGGGGTAGGAGTGCTTCAGAGCCTGCCCAACAAGGGACCTACCCTGCCATCTTCGCCCTAGCCTTGGGGCACCCATAGCCCACATCCCCCACCCAGGTAACTCTTAATGCACGCAAAGTCAGGAGTCAGATTCTGTACTCACCCCCTTGTGGCAGCTGTGATGCCTTCAAGCACCCATCCAACTCCAGATAGGCTACCGCCAGGATGCAGAACTTCAGGGGGGTCATGGTGCGAAGGGCATCCCTTCCTCGTTGGTAGGGCAGACCCAGCTGAGCCCCCGCTGTCTTCTTTGCCCAGCAGCACAGGACCTCCCACCTCTTGAGGCAGTGGGTGCTCCGCCTGTCAAAGACCCCCAGGGTCAGCACCTCCTTGGCGATGGCACGCTAAATACCCTTTTTCTGGTGGGCGCTGACCTGCAGGGAAAAGACAGCAGAAGAGGGAATTAGTCAACCGTCTGGACCCTCAGACTCATGGCCCACCAGATCCCTCCCATCCCCTGATGCACATATATTGACCACCTTACATGCTGACCTCTGGCCAGGACGCCTCTGCCCCCCCTACACACACAGCACTCCATACATTCATGGCCCACGCATCATGCTCAAAGTGTACTTACCTGTTTGTCTGGAGGACCGTAGAATAACGTGTACTGGGGTAGGACCCCATTCACCAGTTTCTCCAACTCCTCCGCAGTGAAGGCAGGGGCCCTTTCCCCAGACACATGAGCCATGGTCGGTTCCAGACACAGGTCACAGCAGCACTTGCAGTGTAGGTCCTCTCCTGTTGAAGGTCAGGTAGCAAGTGAGTGGATAGATAGAAAATGGCGGTGATGTCCGTGGCGGTGCATACCATCACCACCGGCGTACATCGCCATTGGCTCCTACAACCCATAGGACCCAATGATAACCATTGCGAAGTTGTGCGGCGGTCATTGACCGCCTACCGCGACGGCGCACAACGCCAGCGCAATTACCTAATTTACAGTTGTCCCTCCTCACAGACATTGGTACGGCAACTGACTCTCGGATTCACATACAGGTTCTGTAAAATAAACAAATCATCATTAGTGCAATAGATGTGGGAATACAACCCTCTGCTCACTGTTCTCTTCCATAGGCTTCAACAGCTGAGGTTGAATATGAGATGGCGGCATTCTCCGGTGTACAGACCCCTGGTGAACCTTGCGACAATGGAGGACAGACACATTATCGACATACAGATTTGATCGGGCCACAATCCAAGAACTGTGTGCCCAATTTGAGCCAGACCTGTTGTCAGCTATCTGCCAGCCCACAGGTATCCCGCCTCTAGTGCAGGTCCTGTCAGTGCTCCATTTCCTGGCAAGTGGTTTCTTCCAAACAACAGTGGCCATGGCATCAGGGATGTCTCAGCCAATGTTCTCCAACGTGCTGACCAGAGTAGTGTCTGCCCTGCTGAAACACATGCACATCTACATCGTGTTCCACCAGGTGGAGGATTTGGCCACAGTGAAAGCTGACTTTTATGCCCTGGGTCATATCCCCAACATCATTGGTGCCATTGATGGTACACATGTGGCATTTGTCCCCCTCCCCCGGAGAAATGAACAAGTTTTCAGGAATAGAAAAAGCTATCACTATGAATGTGCAGATGGTGTGTTTGGTGGACCAGAACATCTTCCATGTGAATGCCAAATATCCTGGCTCTGTGCATGACACCTTTATCTTGAGGAATAGCAGCATCCCATATGTGATGGTCCAACTCCAGAGGCAACGGATGTGGCTAATAGGTGAGCCTAAGGTCCACACATGATGAGTAGGTATCTGTGTATGGTGTTCTCCCTAAGGGTTAGTGTGTGTCTAACAGGTATCCCTCGATATTTGCAGGTGACTCTGGTTACCCCAACCTCTCCTGGCTACTGACCCCAGTGCAGAATGACAGAACAAGGGCAGAGGAACGTTGCAATGAGGCACATGGGCGTACAAGGAGGATTATTGAAAGGACCTTTGGCCTCCTGAAGGCCAGGTTCTGGTGCTTCCATCTGACAGGTGGATCCCTGTACTACTCACCCAAGAAGGTGTGCCAGATCATCGTTGCATGTTGCATGTTGCACAACCTGGCCTTGAGACGCCAGGTTCCTTTTCTGCAGGAGGATGTTCCTGGAGATGGTTTTGTGGCAGCGGTGGAGCCTGTGGACAGTGAGGAAGAGGAGGCAGAGGAAGAAGATGTTGACAACAGAAGCAATATAATTCAGCAGTACTTCCAGTAACACACAGGTAAGACACTGTAAGTTCACTTTACATTTCAGTTATCTGTTGGACATTGTACAAGGCAGCCTCTTACCCTATGTCTATGGCCACTGACTGTACCCTTTGGCATCTCTATTTTCAGATCTCTGTGCCCCACTCTGGCACCTGCTATGTGTACTGCTGCCCACCAAAGGTCATTCCAAAGTATATTTCACTGTACATTTGAGTTGCAATGCTTTGATATTGTTGTACTAACACATATTTGAATCATTTGACAGACTCCAGATTAGTATTTGTTCCAAGGGTGTTTATTTAGGTGTCCATAAGTAGAGGGGGATGCGCAATGGGCTGGGCTGATGGTGGAGGAAAGTCCAGGGTAGAGTCAAGTCTCCAGGTATCAGAGGTGCATTGTCCAATGGGACATAGGAAGGGGAGTAATGGCAGTTCAAGGTGGACATGGTGACAGAGTGGGACAGAAGGGTGACAATCAGGAGAGTCTTATTTCTTGGCAATGTTCCCTGGCTTCTGCCTGGATTGCAGGGACCGTTTGCGGGGTAGTTCTCCTTCTGCAGGGGGTGGGGTGCTGGTGGCCTGTTGTTCCTGTGGTAGGCCTCCTGTCCACTAGCGCTGTTGGAGGTGGAAGGCTGTTCATCGGTTTGGCTAGTGTCAGGCGCCCGTTGTTGTGCCACTGCCTCCCTCATGGTCTTGCCCATGTCAGCCAGCACCCCTGCAATGGTGACCTGGATGGTGTAGATGTTTGTTAGGTCATCCGTGATCCCCAGGTACTGTCCCTCCTGCAGTCGCTGGGTCTCCTGCAACTTGGCCAGTATCTGGCCCATGGTCTCCTGTAAATGGTGGTATGCTCCCACGATGTTGGAGAGTGCCTCGTGGAGAGTGGGTTCCCTGGGCCTGTCCTCCCCCTGTCGCACAGCAGTCCTCCCAGCTTTCCTGTTGTCCTGTGCCACTGTCCCCTGAACCATGTGCCCACTGCCACTGACCCAGGTCCATGATGGTCCTGTGTTTGTGGGGTTACCTGGGGTCCCTGTAGTGGTGGACACATTGCTGATTGATGTGTCCTGGGGACAGAGGTATGGGTCCGCTGGGTGGGTGCTGTGCTGGTTTTTCCTAAAGGGGGAGCCTCTGTGGTGAGTTGGGACTGTGGCAGGGGAACCGACTGTCCAGAGGTCCCTGATGGGCCAGGTTGGTCATCCTCATCCAGGCGTGCAGAGCTGCTGTCGTCACTGTGGGCTTCTTCAGGGGTGAGAGGATGTAGCTAGCACCTCCTTTCCGGTGACGTTGAGTATGGGTCCTGTGGGGATGCAAATACAGGCCCTCATTCTGACCTTGGCGGTCTTTTCGCAAGACCGCCGAGTTACCGCCGCGGTGAAGACCGCCGACCGCGGCGGTATGCCGCTGGGCGCATTCTGACTGCTGG
This sequence comes from Pleurodeles waltl, assembly GCF_031143425.1. NCBI lineage: Eukaryota > Metazoa > Chordata > Amphibia > Caudata > Salamandridae > Pleurodeles > Pleurodeles waltl. The sequence goes on along the minus strand of NC_090437.1, from coordinate 1,048,247,371 downwards.
GAGCGTTCCGCCGGAAAACCGCCAGCAGCCACACTGGCGGTCGGCGGGAAAGTGGAGACTGGTCAACCTCCACCGCCACGCCAGCAGAACACCGCCCACAGAATTACGACCCACATTTCTGTGTGGCGGTCTTCTGTTGGCGGTCTTCTGTTGGCGGTCACCTCCCCATGGCTCCTGTCACCTCCCGGAGGACCAACGCACAAGGTAAGTTGATCGTCCGTGAGGGGAGGGGGTGGGGGGGTGTTGTGTGATGTGTGCGTGCATTGGGGTGTGCGTGTGAGTGTGTAGAGGGGGTGTGTGAGTGCGTGCATGCGGGCGGGGAGTGCTGCTGTGCCTATGGGCAATGTGTTTAGTTCGGCGGGTGCGCATGTCGGCATGTATGTGTGCGGGTATGTGTCCCCGTTGTGTATGTGTGTGTGTAGGGGGTGTGTATATGTGCATGTTGGGGGTGTGTGCATGTCGGGGTGCGTGTATGTGCATGTCGGGGTGGGGGTGGGGAGGGGGTTCGTACCACCTCTGGGGGGTGGCAGGGGGGTGGAGGGTGTGGGGGGAGGACTCGGGGGGGCAGTGGGGGGTGGGGGAGACCCCTATCAGTGCCAGGGAAGGAATTCCCTGGCCCCGATAGTGCCTACCGCCATGGTTCGCATGGCGGTTCCCGAACGCCAGAAACCGCGGCGGTAAGCAGGGTCATGATACCGTTGGCGGTCTTGGGTCGACCGCCGGACCGGAGTGCGCAGACTCCAGCCCGTCGGTCATGACCGCCGTGGCTGTCGGAGTGGGGAAGTGGCAGTCGGTCGCGGCGGTGACCGCCGCGGTCAGAATGCCATTTTTAATACCGCCGGTCTGTTCGCGGTCCGACCGCCGCCTCTCCGCCGACCGCCAAGGTCAGAATGAGGGCCACAGTGTTAATGTATCTGCGTGTGCCATCTTGTGCATGGGTTTGTTTCCCTGTATGGTTGTAATTGCCCTCTGAGCTTGGCCTTGTGTGAGTGGTGATTTTGTGGGCCTGTCACGGTATGTTGGCGGCCGTCAGCATGGCGGTAGGTGACATTTACTGCCACGGTTGTAATGAGGGCCTTTGTCTGGTTTCCCACCTTTGCTCCCGCCACAATTGGGGGGGTGCAGAGGGGGAAGCCATCTGCTGCTAGCAGCAGGCCTGGAGACTTGAGGTTCAGGGCAGTAGCCCTTTGAAGATCACTGCCAGGGTGTCGCACATTCCTGAGGGAGGGGGTGTTAACTCCTCCACCCAGGAAGAACATTCTTTTACAAACCAGAGAGCCGGGGATCTCCCCCAGGTTTGTACATTGGCTTTCTAGAAGTGGCAGGCTGGATGTAACCAGTCAGAAACTATGCCAGTTAGGTTAGCTTAGCAGGGGCATCTCTAAGGAGACCCCTGGGTACATTCAGGGGTAAATCCAATACCTGCACCAGTTTGGATTGAACATTCTGAGTTTTTTGATACAAAACAACCCAGGGTGCGAATTGGCCATCATGTAGCTGGGGAACTTGTGTTTGATCAGTGTCCAGTACATGCAATTAAAATGGCTGCTCTGTTCACTCACTATATCCCAGGTTTGGCAAGGACACAGTGGGGGCATACCGCTCATGCAATTATGCCCTTACATATAGTATGGTGCACTCTGCAGTAGGGTTGTAAGGCCTACCAGAGGGATGACTTACCCATATCATATGCAAGGTAGGGTGGACAGGGCACACAGGGAGTGTGCCATGTCCAGTCTGCCTTTTTAGGTTTGCCCCAGTACACTCAGCCTGCATTGGCAGTACTGGGTGTATCTAGGTGCAGGGCCATTGAGGGTGGCACAATCAGTGCTGTTGCCCTCGGGGTCCTATTCCTACTAACCCATGCCCTGGGTACTGGGGTACCCAATTACCTGGGGCTTACAGTGATATGTAAGAGTGTATCCAATTGTGCAAAGCATCACAACAGATTTAGAGAAAGAGCTCTGGTCCAGTGAACCTGGTTAGCAGGGGCCCCGGGCACTCAACTTCTAGGACACCAACATCAGGCAAAAAGTGGTGGCTAACCATGCAACATGTTACATCTTTGTCCTGCATTTCCTTTCCTAGGGTATAGTTGTTCCTGTCTGACATTGGTTGTGTGGCAGTATTTTGTGCGTCTGCTGCTTGATGCTTCCAGTACTGTCTGAGCAGTCTGTGATATTGTGTGCAGTGCTTTTTTTCCCAGGGTGTGAGTGCGTTTTGTGTGACGGGTATGAGTATGTAGCTGATTTGTTGTTGTCATGGTTGTGTTAGTGTTGATATGTATTTGTTGGAGTGCTGTGTGGCTTTGTGTGGTTGACCTGTTTGAGTCAGCGTATATTATGCATGGCAAAATAGGTTGGTGGACTGTGTGTGTGTGTGTGATGTGTATGTCGATTGCTAGATTGTATGATGGTTTAATTGTCTGTGTTTAATCACAGATGGGTGTATATTGTGTTGTATTTGTGTGGAGTCCCTGCCCAATGTCGGTTGTGAGTGTTCATATTTGTGCAGTTGTGATGTTGTTATTATGAGTTGTTTGTTTTTGTATGTGAATTAGTGGGACTGGGCCTGTGCTGTGTTGCCATGCATAAGTGTGTGTTCCTGATGTGTGCTGTGTGTGTGAGTGTGTGCTGGCTGCAGTGTGCGTGCTTTGTATGTGTGGGTGTGCTTGTTGCTGTATGTGTGTGTGAGTCACTGTACTGTTAAAAGTGAGTATAGCACTCGCACCCCCTCCCTCTAGTATGTTATGTGACAGTTGAAATCCATACGTTTTACAAATGTAACAGGTGAGTGTGTCTACTTACAATTGTTATCTTCCTCATTGGTGAAGTTTCCATTGCCTTGTGGAGAGCAGCGGCATGATATCTAGTAGTGGTTCCATGGTGACTCTGGACAAGTATGGCTTCCTGGAGGTGAGTGTCTCCTTTTATTCTGTTTGTTTCTGCCTGGTGTTTCATGGTAGTCCGACTGCAATGGTAGTTCTACCTGTGTGCAACCTCATAATGAATCCGGCAGAAAAATTATCCCCGCTGGACTGATAATGACTCTAATCGACCACAGCAGTCTGACCGCACTGGCAGAGTCGGCGGTGCTTTGGAGGGATTCTGCATGAATCACCTCCAATGTCATAATTTGGCAGTCTTCTCTGCCAGCCTGTTGGAAGTCAGACTGCCACCACCAACATGGCAGTCCTCGGACCTCCAAACTCATAATGAGACCCCAAGTATCTGGTATACAGTTGTACAACATCATGATCACCTTAATCTATTCACTTTTATGTACACTCATTCTCCCTGGGCTGCATTCATCAGGGCACATATAAAATATGTAAATGGATCTCACTACTGTGTGTATGCGTGCATCTGAATAAAAACTTTGTTGTGTATAAAACAGGGCCCATTGCATCATTATGCAAGGGTGTCTGTGTTGATGCTAGCCAGTCTAACTTACACCACCAGTATGTGAGCACTATATTGTACTGCATTCTGCTAACACTGTGCATTCCTGCATGTGAACCTTTAGACAGTGGTGGGAGATTATTTTATGCCTTGAATTGTATGACTGCCTCACAGAAATGTCACATAGGGGAGATATGGGGCATGAGTCTGGCATTACATTGCCAATCTTTGTGCTTACTAGTGAGTTTGCCCAGCTGGCCACACAATGCCAATGACACTGTAATTATGCATTGAGGCCTACTGGGGCTCCACAGGTATAACACCAATGACATTTGTTCACTGTGTTTCAGAAATACACATTGCACTGAGATATGAAGCCTGACATTTAATTTACACTTGCAAAGCCATGTGACCAGAACGCCGCAATGTGGACATCTACACTCACAATGTGCAGCAGTCAGGCAGTCTGATAATGATTTGTTCAACACTATGGGGGTCATTAAGACCTTGGCAGATGGTGGTAATTTGAGGAAAGGTACTGCCAACAGGCTGGCAGTACCTTTTCCCAAATTATGACATTGACGGTTTGGCTCAAGCCAAACCGCCAATGTACCACTCCCTTTGCCAGGGTGGTAACAGCCTCTGGGCTGGAGACTTTGGTCTCCAGCCAGGCGGCCGTCACAATCCCACCCTTGGGATTATGACCCCGCCTACCGCCATGGTTTTCGTGGCAAACATACTGCCCGAAAACCATGGCGGTAAGCACTATCATTGCCAGGGAATTCCTTCCCTGGCACTGATAGGGGTCTCCCCGCTACCCTCCCCTCCCCCGAGTCCTCACCCGCCCTCTCCCTCCCACTACCACCCCCATGAAATCCACACACCCACACGCGCACACATACACACTCATAAAAACATGCATACCCACATTCACCCCCACACGCACACATACATACCCACACCCCGCAACACACGCTAACATACATTGTAGCACACCTGCATTCACAACACATAACATACACGTACACTCACATTCATTCATTCACGCATGCATTCCATGCGACTCACACCTGCATGCACTGAAAAAAAACAGACACACACCCCCCCACACAACACTCCCACACACGCACACAACACCCACCCAACCCCCTCTCCTGTCAGAGAACCTGACTTACCTGCTTGCAGGTGGTCCTCCGGCAGGAGACAGGATGCAATGTTGCTGCCAGCAGCAGCGTCCACCAGCAAAACACCGCCAGGCCGTATCATGGCTCATGATACGGTAGGTGGTGTTTTGCTGGCGTGACACTGCTGCTGGCAGCAGCGCCACCTTACCGCTGTCCGCTGCAATGACCGTAGACAGAATACCACCATCTCTTAAACAAATACCTACTCCTATTATATAAATAACCTAAATCAACTAACACCCGACAATACAATAACAAAGACTAATGTAATATATTACAAGAAGACACGAAAGTTAGACAATTGATACCTGACAGGGACAGACCAGACACTGAATAGACCTAAATTCATTCAAAACTACCAAAGACTCTCCAGCCACCAACAACAACCAGCACAAACTGACTGTAAGAGAAAGTGAAACTAAATTTCACACTTCCTATCATGCAGCCTGCCATACTCATTGCATAATTTCTGAGGTCTGTCCAGCACTTTTCCAACATTTTAGTAAATTTTTCTGACACATTGCTATCGTAATGGACATTTCAAGCAATGGCGGCGCTGCACAGGTTTCGACCCATGCAACTTGTGCGATTCATGGGTGCAGACACCTGCAACACAGGTGATGCGTGGGTTCTGACCCATACAACAGGGTCTATGCATGAGATCAACACTAGAAGCATGGCTTCTGCTGGTCTAACCACCTTAGGCCCACTTTCATTGGTTCAGGACTGGGGCGGGACCACTTAGCAGGTCAGAGTGACAGGTGGCAGTGCCCAGGTTCTGAAGCAGGATGGTTGGTAGTCATGTCCCTGAGACATCAAGACAGGAGTCCAGGCAGATTACCCTTGGATTCAGTGTAGGTTCAAGGGATGCGTGTGCAGTCCTTATCACCCAACCAGAGAGCAGCTGGCAGCATGACAGCACAGCAAAGCAGGAATTAAGAGCAGAATGCTCACAAAACATTTTTTTCATGTGCTACCAGGGTGCATATCTGGATGTCCCCAACAGATATATGTGCATATGAAGATTGATCCTAGGGCCTATGCCCCACTCATTTTTATTTCCACTTAATTCCAGTCAGCACAATCTCCCTCTTACTGCAATGTGTTGAGATCCCTTCCTTGTGGTGTGTCACTGATGCAACACAATTATGGAAGCACAAAGACAGACTGGCTCACCCATACTCTAGTGCATGTCCCATCCAGCTTCCAGGTTTGCTGGGTTTATAAACTGCATTTTGTGCAATTCCAAATATATTGATTTTTTTACCAGGCAGCAATGTCTTATGCACAAAGGTAGCCATGATCCTCTGTGTGATGTAGTGGTGCAACCACTTCTACATGCAGGGGGTATATGTATGACCCCAGTTGCAAGATTGTTACATTGCACAAAATGGTAGATGAGGAACTCAACTAAAATATGATATTTGTGAAGTCATGCAAGGCCACCTTGTGTAGCCTTAATTGTCTTCATAAATCTCAAATAAAGGAATCCATCTCAAATTACAGCATTGCATTGCTAAGTTCTAGGGAGGCCATCCATGGCCATTGTATAGTTGTTCCTTGTAACTTCCTTGCTTTTTGATGCATTTCCTGACTTACCAGATCAGGTAAACCTGGTAATTTTCCAGAACGATACACCTTCCCAGAAGAGTGATGCATGTATTTGTTCTTGTTACTTCCCCTTCGATGTGTGCTGCATTCTGCAGAACACATAGGTTGAGGAATATGCCTCTCAGGATTTGTTTTTTGCTGGAAGGTGACCATCATGCACAAAAAACAATCCTGCATGCAATCCAAGCACACTTACAACATTGTGCAAGGGTGTATGTTTCTGAGATAGGCAGCGAAAATGGCTCCAGTGCAGGGAAAAGCAGGAATGCACCGTATTATTTTACATGTGGCACATTCCTGCCCTTTCTACATTGCATGACTTAACTTGTAAATCTAACCCACTGTCTAGGTCTACACTACCATTGAACTGTACAGTCATGCAAAACACAAATTACCATCACACACACATTATTCATGTGCACATTGTTTGGCATTTCAAACTATGGGCCTCATTATGAGTTTGGCGGTCCAAGGACCGCCATGTTGGTGGTGGCAGTCAAACCGCCAATAAGCTGGTGGAAAGGACCATCAAATTTTGGCTTTGATAGTGATGCCAAAGCACTGTCAGTGGGGTCAGACCACCGCAGATGATTGAAGGTGCCAACAGGCCGGTGGAAACCATGTTCTCTCTGACTTTTTACAAGGTTGCACACCGCCAACATTTGCACCGTGTTCGGACTACCACAGAAACCCAGGCAGAAATTAACTGTATAATAGGAGACACTCACCTACAGGAAGCCATTCTCGTCTGGAGCTGCCATGGAACCACAACTAAACCTCATCCTGCTGCTCTTGCTTGCCGAAAGACAATGGGATCTTCGCCGACGACAACAACAGCAACCATAAGTACACACACTCACCTGTTACAGTTTTATATTGTGACATTTTGTACGGTACATAACATACGATAGGGAGGGGGCTGTGAGGGCAACAGTCATACGTAACAGTGTACTGACACACAAACTCACATACAACAACAAAGACACTCACACATACACAGCACACACACTGCAGCTAGCACACAAACACACACCCCAAGTCAAGAGCACACACTTACACATGGCAATACAGCACAGGCCCTGTCTCACACAATCCCATACAATATACCAACACATCACAACAACACCACCTCCCAACATCATAAACACATTGTCAAGCACTCACAATCAACACTGGCTAGGGACTCATCACACATACAACACAATGTACAACCAACAGGGAACAAACACACACAATTAAAGAATCATACAACTTAGCAATTGACACACATATCACACAGCAAATCATACCTAGCATACAATACACGCACACTCACACAGTCAAAGTACACAAAACCACACACCGCAACTTCAAACACATGTCAACACAAACACCACACAATACCATCACATACTAAAAAACTATACCAGGAAAAACTCAAACCTAGGAAAGGAAAAGCAGGACAAAGATGTAACCAGAAAACCAACAACTGATTGGTCTGAATATATATTTTTACATAACAAATAGAAAAGGTAAAGTCCAGTTGCCTGTCCAATATAAAAACAATGTGGTGCACCAAAGGCACTATACGGTGCCCCAACTTCACTTCTGACTGCAATGTAATCTTAACAGGTGGGGGCATCAAAGGGGCAGGCAGGCCCCTCAAGGATGACCAAGTGGGTGGGGGGTGACTTAGGCTTGGGAGGGGGTTGGGCTTTGGCTTGGAGGTGTTTGATTTAGGCTTAGGGGAGGGTTGGGTCTTCTTCGGAGGGGTTGACTTCTTGGTGAGAGGAGGACGTGGGTACGGGCAGTGGTGGTAGGGGAGGCCTTGCAGGTGGAAGAATGGCCTTGGGGTGGGAAATGGATCATTTAGGGGTGAACTGGGGTGAGGAGTAGGGAAGAGGTCAAACTCTGAGAGCAAAGCTTTTTTGCACACACGGGGCGGTCATAGCAAAAGAGTTTGGGTGTGGAGGGAGAGCGATTGGTGGCATGAGGTGTTGGTGTGGATGTCTTAGGTGCATGTTTGTGGGAGGTGAGTGTCTGTTGGGTGGGTGAGTCAGGGTGTTTTTTTTTTAAATATTTTTATTTTTATTTTCAAACAATGCAAGTTATTCAACTTATGTCCAGTGTGTCAGTATACATCAGGTTTCCTTGGTCACAAATATCAATTCGTAACAAAAGCAACAATATCACAGGAACTGTAGCAATGGTATCCCCATTTGTAACCGTTATTGAGTAGAGGACATATGTTGTGTCTACACATGACATTTAATGTGATGGTTGCCATCAGTTGAGCTAATATCATCGCGTACTAGCGCCTCTAGTTGATGTTGGTATTTTGCCGGATAGCTAATAACACCTAACAGATAGTAATCCCTGTGTAGGGCTGTGCGGGAATAGACCTGAAAATGCATTATAACTTAACAAGAAAGAAAGAAGAAAGAACCTGCTTGGCGTGTATGAGGGGGGGACGTCGGGATCTTCATCTATGTCTATTATGGCTCCCCGGCTTCCGGCCTTTACTTCCAGTTACCGAGGAGGGGGTGAGCGGCTTCGGCTCTGTGTTCTCATTTCAAGTAGGTAGGTTAAGTTTGTTATACGTTTGTAGGGCAATCTGTTGCTGATAGTTCGCAATAATCCCCGCTCTCGCTATGGGGTCAGACAGGTGTTGTCAATATTCGGCAGACGAGAGCCGTGGTTAAAGGAAAATGTCTATGGGGAAGTGCTCGTGTGAACGGGTCACGTGGTGACAGATCAGCGGGGGTGTTCTGGTGTCGTCTCTCTGCCAGTCTTTTGTGTGTTCAATTTATCTTCCAGTTTCGCTAGCTAAGTATCCCAAAGTGTTACCCCTCCTTCTCCACCCTGTGCATGCCTATCTCAGTCTAATGCATTAACCTCTGCCGTGGTCCAACGCAACACCACCCGAAGCCAGGCTTGTACATCTGGGGGGCGCGTAGCCTTCCAAGCCATGGCGATCATTCGCTTAAACAGTGTTAGGGCAAGATCAATAAACTTCATATAATACTTGGATTGTTTATTCCGCTTGGTCACCCCTAGTAGGCAAAGGAGCGGGTCTAGTGCGAGGGATTTGTCTATAATGTCAGATATATGTTGCATGATGCGTCCCCAGGCACTGCATATCTCAGGACATTCCCAAGTCATATGCAGGAAGGTCGCATCATCGTGCCCACATCGAGGGCACCTCGAGGTGGCTTCTGTAAACATGCGGTGAAGTCTATGTGGGCACAGGTACGTTTGGTGGACATAGTTAAAATGTGTAAATTTCAGTCTAGCATTTCGTGAAACAAGCCGCACCTGAGCTAATGCCATTTTCCATTGTTGATCTGTCAATCCGATGCCCAATCCCCGTCCCATCGTGCTTTGCTGTGAGGATGTGGTACAGCTGGGGTCTCCCTAAAAAGGATATAGAGATTAGATACTGCTTTTTTCCCCTGACCTTGTGTTAAAATGTAATGGAGTCCCAGATGCGTTGTTGGCTCCAGGAGGCCGGATTGCCATATTTGTTTCACAACGGCGCAAAGGGCTGCATGTGCAAGAAACTGTCCGGGTTCTAGGTGGAATGTTGTACTAGAGTCTGTAAAGGAGCGCAAGCGCCCTTCATCATAGAGATCACCTATGTGCAGCAACCCCCCTTCCTGCCATGTGTGAAAATCATATACTTGCTTAAGAGCATGCATCTGGGGTATATCCCATAGTGGGAGTTTAGGTGAATAGGGGACTGGATACCGTCTTCGTTGAATATAGCAGGTCCAAGTTGTTTGCGCTGTATGCATCAACAGTCCTATGTCGGCTGTAGATTAAGTCCGCCCTAGAAACCATTGCAGTACTCTGGTTGTAGTCAACTTATGTCGTACCATGTTCCCCTCTATTGATTGTCCAACTGGCCAACCAAGCCATTACCCACTGCAGTTGTGCCGCTGCATAATATCGTTCCATATCGGGGATCGTCATATCTCCCTCAAGCATTGGGTACTGTAACACATCTAGGGATACTCTTTTACGTCCTGAGACCCATATAAGCGCTCTCAATAGGCTGCGTATAGTGTTGGAGAAGGCCCGTCTGGGCGACACTGGCAGCGCTAGGAATAGATAGAGAAATCTAGGGAGTACCAGCATTTTCGCTATTGCTGCTCTGCCCATAGGGGAAAGGGGTAACTGTGTCCAGAAGGGTAATGACCTACAGATAGAGGACAGCACTTTGTTACAGTTGCCCTTCACTAAATTCGATTCAGCCAGGTGTACATCTATGCCCAAATAGCAAAAACTCCCAGTTGCCCATATTAGTCTCCCTTGTACTGGAATTTGGTTCAGCGTATCATTCGTTTTTCCTAGGGGGAACACACAGATTTGCTGCAGTTTACCCGAAGGCCCGACAGTTCACTGAATTGGTCCAATATCTTGTATAAACCGGTTAAGGTATCAACAGTTTTCCGCAGGTAGATTAATACATCATCGGCATATAGTGATGTAATATGCCAACCACCATGAACCCATACTCCCCATTCACTGTCCTTCTTCCGCAAGCACACTGCAAGGGGTTCCATGGCTAGAGCGAAAAGTACTGGAGACAGCGAGCAACCCTGTCTTGTCCTTCTTTGAATGGGGAAGGGGTCTGACATGCAGTGGCCCGTTCGGACTGTAGCCTGGGGCGTGGTATAAAGCAGCTGTATCCACTGTAAAAATTGGGGACCCAACCCGAAGCGTCTCAGCATCTACATTAGGTAAGGCCAACCTATTGTGTTGAACGCCTTTTCAAAATCTAATGATACCGCCACTGGGCCGCCAGTACCCTTGGAAACCGCAACATTGATATGGCACAATCTTCGAGTATTGTGGTATGTGGCCCTATTTAGTATAAATCCATTTTAATCTGGATGTATTAGGGACGGAAATAAAGGAAGCAGCCCATTTGCCAGGATCTTACTTAGGATTTTGTAATCAAGATTGAGCATTGCGAGGGGATGATAGGAGCTCACTTGCAGAGGGTCCTTGCCCGATTTAGGGAGCACCACAATGAGGGCCTCATTCATCGAGGTGGGGAGTCCCCCTTGCTGGTATGATGCCTCATATAGGGCCATCAGCAGAGGTGCAAGGCGGGTTTCATATGTAGCGTAAAATTCAATAGGCAACCCATCTAAGCCTGGGGTCTTCCCTCTAGCCGTTTGTTTTATTGCCAATTGCACTTCAACAAGTTGTATGGGCTGCTCCAAGTCTTTCTTTTGCTGTTGTGTAAGGGTAGGGAGAGAGAGATCATGTAGTAGTGGGTGATTGTCATATGAGGAGGGGGTCGTTTGCGCTGTATATAGGGTTTTGAAGTATTGAACAAAGGCCTCATCAATCGCCTCTTGAGTATTGACCACTTCCCCTCTATCGTTCCTAATCGCACCTAGTACCGTTCGAGGCATCTTAGAGCGCAACAGCCAAGCCAACATGCGTCCAGCTTTGTCCCCCTCCCTATGTTGTCGGGTCAGATATTCTTTGTAGTCTAATTTCCCAAGCCTATCTAATTCCTTTCGATATTGCTTACGCTATAGTGTCAGTGATCGTCGCGCTGATGGATCAGTTATAGCTGTTTTCTCCAGCCGACATATTTCCTGTTCCAGGTTCATTACAGTGCGCGTAAGGGCGGTTTTCGCTCCCCAAGAGGAGGTCATACAATGACCTCGTACAACCACCTTCATTGCATCCCACTCCACTCCAGTGTCGCCCACCGAGCCCTCGTTGTGTTGAAAGTATTCCGTAATAGCTGTACCTAATTATATTCTATAAGGCACATCTTGTAGGGCTTCCACTCTCAGTCTCCATGTCGGTGTCTTTGGTCTGGGTCGCCCCATTTAAAAACCACCCGCAGGGGTTTGTGGTCAGATAAGGTTCTACCCAAGTACTCAGAACTACGGATATTGGGCCACATAAGTGGGTCGCAAAAAATATAATCCAATCGTGTGTGTCTGTGGTAGCCTGGTGCATAGTAAGAATACTCCCTATCCTCAGGATGGTGTAGACATCAGATATCATGCAGCCGCATAGCTTGGGTCCATTGAGGGAAGTGTTTAGTAGCGTGTAAGCCAGGAGTGTTCGGTAGGGGGGGAGTCGATCGACATAGTATATTCAGTAGCCATTATTGCCGAGGTTGAAAATTCTATGCATCTCGTGCCCCCCCTCCCTTTTGATCATCCACAATTGACCGGACTGTGGCTTCCTCGATCAGCAAGCATTTAGATGTATTAACCACAAACAAAACAACTCCCAGATCCCAGGCTTGATCCAGAACAAGTATCATGCCAAAATCCCACCAACATACTTCTAGGAAGTATAAAACCACAGTGTGTGCATATCCGTTCGGTGAAAGCACACCACATGGCGTCCCCTGCCTTCGTGGGGGGGTGGGAAGAGCCATGTTGCAGGTGAGCGTCCACACCGTGGGCCCCATAACATCTCAATGAATCTGAGTCCTGAGCCCCGGGAGCTCTCCCCAACAGGCGACACATGACTCTGTGTCGCGGGGATCAGCAGGATCCAGCAATCCCCTATACTCGCAAGATCCCTGCATTCATAGGTCATCTGCTGAACATGGGGTCAGTGTCGGGCCCTCATCATCCAATGATCCCCGCGAGGGCTGCGGGGTCCCCATATTAGTGTCAGAGGGAAACTGAGGGTTCTCTGTTAAAGCGTAGAAGGAGTTAGTAGATAATTGAGATGCTTCCTTTATGGCGTCCTCCTGCTCTTTGACTGCTTGGGCTCGTGAAGGTCTCACTTTGCTATGTTTTCGCTTGAGTTGCTTCGTACGTGAGGTTAGCCAAGTGGAATCTTCTTGGTGGTCCAGAGTCGTATGCATTAGGCCTTTCGCATGCAGCCAGGTAAATGCATCCTCTGGTGAGTGGAAAAGTTGTGTTGCCTCGCCATCAATCACCTGAGGTTTTGCAGGAAATAGCAGTGCGTATTCAGTTCTCGTAGTCGTTGTTTCACCTTTATAAAGGAGTTGCGTTGTGTCTGTACTTCTACAGTGAAATCTGGGTAGGCTGAGATTTCTGCATTCTCATACCGCCACAGGCCATGAGAACGGGATAGCTGTTAAATCAAGTCCCTGTCTCTGCAGTTTAAAAGTCGAGCTATTATAGGTCTTGGAGGTGCGCCTGGCCGGGGGTTCTACCTGGGACCCTATGGGCCCTTTCAACAGAAAAAAACTTGGAAGGGTTTCCTCCCATTACAGTGTTGATCAGGCATTGTTCTATAAATAGTTTCATATTGGGCAATTCCACTTGTTCGGGGAATCCCACCAGCCTAATGTTATTGTGGCGTGATCTCCCCTCGGCGTCCTCCACTCGTTTATGCAAAGTCGTCAGGTCGAGTTTTACTTGCTCCATATGAGTCTGCAAGTCCTGCACCGTGGGGCGGATGGCTGCCAATGAGGATTCAGTTCCCTCACCCGGTCTGTCAGGCTTTGATGACCACGCGAAGCAAGTTGACATCTGTGGCTATTGCATCAATCCTCGATTCTAGTGACATTTTTGTATCTAGGATGGCCTGCAGAACTTTATCAAACTGAGTGGACTGTGACTTAAGCGTGGCATCTAGGTGTGCCAGCGTTTCCAACGCTCCTCCTTCCTTCAGGGTGTAGTCTAAATCGGGCCCTGTGTTTTTGGAGCTCTTAGTTTTGCTCATCATTGCAGAACTTCAGGGGGCCCTATAACAGTGAGAAAGTCGTTCAAGGAGTAATCAGGGGGCCTTAAAAAGTATTGTGGGAAGTTAGACACATAGGGGGTCATTCTGACCCTGGCGGTCATGGACCGCCAGGCCCAACGACCGCGGAAGAACCGCCAACAGGCTGGCTGTGTTTCCATGAGCATTCTGACCGCGGCGGTACAGCCGCGGTCAGAAACGGGAAACCGGCGGTGTCCCGCCGGTTTCCCGCTGCCCCAGGGAATCCTCCACGGCGGCGCTGCTTCCAACCCCCTTCCCGCCAGCCTGGTTCTGGCGGTTTTCACCGCCAGAACCTGGCTGGCGGGAACGGGTCTAGTGGGGTCCCTGGGGGCCCCTGCAGTGCCCATGCCATTGGCATGGGCACTGCAGGGGCCCCCTAACAGGGCCCCACATAGATTTTCAGTGTCTGCGTGGCAGACACTGAAAATCGCGACGGGTGCAACTGCACCTGTCGCACCCCTTCCACTCCGCCGGCTCCATTCGGAGCCGGCATCCTCGTGGAAGGGGGTTTCCCGCTGGGCGGGCGGGCGGCCTTCTGGCGGTCGCCCGCCAGCCCAGCGGGAAACTCAGAATGACCGCTGGCGGCGGGAGTCAGAATGACCCCCATAGTTTTATGCTCCCTGTCTCCTTCTCAGTCTTCTCCTGTTGAGCCGCAGATCACAGCTCATGTACAAATCCCTTCCAATGCAGAGCAGTCACATACAGTATCTTAGGCCCCTGGGGAAGCAGCGTCGTAAGGCTCACCTGTATCATGAGCAGCCCTGTGGGCTTACGTTTCTGGAGTATTCTCAGTTAGTTGTTTTATTTGAGGCGCGATCTTTATTTGACTGGAAATTTCACCATTCGCATTAGGTCTCAGAGGGGTGTCAATCCCCAGGTCTGGGGATTCCTTTGACGTGTGGGCCTTTGGCCGAGTTCCCCCTTCACTGCCGCGGGCTCGGTGACCATTATGTGTCTCTGCTACCGCTTCAAATGTGTCGTAAAGGTAACTTGGGTCCCCGCGGCCCTTCTGCCTCAAGCTCCGATGGCTCCGCCGTCTGCGCCGTCCCCTGTTTCCGCGCTCCGAGGGCTACTCTTGTGGCTGGGTAGTGTATCACGGCTGGCAGTCAGTTCGCACTTCTCCCTTAACCGGCCGGTGCGTCTGCGGCTCCGGCTCCCTCTTCCGGCCCTCCGATCCCCTCTAGCACTCTTCAGCGTGCGCTGACCTCTGACTTGGTGACCATCTAGGTGTGCCAGCGTTTCCAACGCTCCTCCTTCCTTCAGGGTGTAGTCTAAATCGGCCCTGTGTTTTTGGAGCTCTTAGTTTTGCTCATCATTGCAGAACTTCAGGGGGCCCTATAACAGTGAGAAAGTCGTTCAAGGAGTAATCAGCGGGCCTTAAAAAGTATTGTGGGAAGTTAGACACATAGGGGGTCATTCTGACCCTGGCGGTCATGGACTGCCAGGGCCAACGACCGCGGATGCACCGCCAACAGGCTGGCGGCACACTGAAAATCGCGACGGGTGCAACTGCACCCGTCGCACCCCTTCCACTCCGCCGGCTCCATTCGGAGCCGGCATCCTTGTGGAAGGGGGTTTCCCGCTGGGCGGGCGGGCGGCCTTCTGGCGGTCGCCCGCCAGCCCAGCGGAAACTCAGAATGACCGCCGCGGTCATTTGACCGCAGTGCGGTCATTCGGCGGCTCCCGCCAGGCGTGCGGTTACCGCCGCCGGCGGGAGTCAGAATGACCCCCATAGTTTTATGCTCCCTGTCTCCTTCTCAGTCTTCTCCAGTTGAGCCGCAGATCACAGCTCATGTACAAATCCCTTCCAATGCACAGCAGTCACATACAGTATCTTAGGCCCCTGGGGAAGCAGCGTCGTAAGGCTCACCTGTATCATGAGCAGCCCTGTGGGCTTACGTTTCTGGAGTATTCTCAGTTAGTTGTTTTATTTGAGGCGGCGATCTTTATTTGACTGGAAATTTCACCATTCGCATTAGGTCTCAGAGGAGTGTCAATCCCCAGGTCTGGGGATTCCTTTGACGTGTGGGCCTTTGGCCGAGTTCCCCCTTCACTGCCGCGGGCTCGGTGACCATTAAGTGTCTCTGCCACCGCTTCAAATGTGTCGTAAAGGTAACTTGGGTCCCCGCGGCCCTTCTGCCTGAAGCTCCGATGGCTCCGCCGTCTGCGCCGTCCCCTGTTTCCGCGCTCCGAGGGCTACTCTTGTGGCTGGGTAGTGTATCACGGCCGGCAGTCAGTCCGCACTTCTCCCTTAACCGGCCGGTGCGTCTGCGGCTCCGGCTCCCTCTTCCGGCCCTCCGATCCCCTCTAGCACTCTTCAGCGTGCGCTCACCTCTGTCTTGGTGACCAGGTTGGATTCAGCCTCTGCATCTCCCGCCGATCGCGGCTCCGTCGAGCTCAGCGGTAGCACAGTGCGTCTCAGATGAGGCCCGACTCCGGGACCTACAGGCTCGTGGCTGCCGCTCCTCCGTAGGGTCGCATTGAGTGTCTCCGTCGCTCTCACAGGCTCCGCTCACCTCTGTCTTGGTGGTCGGGCTGGGTTCAGCCTCCGAGGCTCCCCTGGGTCGCGGCTACGACTCGCTCAGCGGCAGCACATTGCATCACAGGCGAGGCCGACTCCGGGGCCTACAGGCTCGTGGCCACCGCTCCTCCGTCGGGTCGCATTGAGCATCTCCGTCGCATTCTCTGACACCGGACGTCTCTCTGACGCCCCCGCTCAGTTCCCCGATTGATTCCCCCGAGGCTCGGGTTGCGCCCAATTCTGTTTCATGATATTCTTTTCGGGCCCTAGCGGAGCTCCAATTCAGGCGTCCGCTCTGGCCGCCATCTTGACTCCGCCCCGTGAGTCAGGGTGTTTATGTGTCTTGGGCTGAGGGGAGTGGAGGTGCTGGGGGATGCCATGGTGGGTGGGTGACTGTCTGTTGGGATGGTGACTGCAGGTATGGTGGATGTGCTGCAAGTAGGTGTATCAGCGGTTGTGGTATCTGTGGGTGCGGGTGTGGTGACTGGGGTGGATGTCTGAGGGGCTGCTGGGGTGCTGTTTGTGTGTAGGATAGATATGGTGGCTGGATCAATAGATGTTAGTGTGATGTCTGCAGGTGTGTCATGTGTTGTGTCTGTGATGCCGGGAGTGGTGGGGGTATCAGGGCAAGTCGTGACTGTTGCTTTGTGTGCTGGTGTATGTTGCTTGTGTGTATTCCAGAGGTGTGTCTTGTGGTGCTTATCTTTGACAGTGCTACCCTTGGATGATGAGGTGGATGCATGCCTGCCTGTTTATGTGCTTTGGCTGGGTCGGGGAAAGGGGGATTGGGATTGGGAAGAGGAAGGTGGAGGGAGGACGGTAGACAAAAGGTGACTGGCTGCAGTCAGTGTGGAGGCCAGAGCCTGAAATGATCTCTGGTGGACAGTCAGTGCACTATGAATGCCCTCCAGGAATACATTAATCTGTTTTATGTGAGTTGCCAGTCTCTGGATGGCATTCACATTGGTTGGTCCCACAGAGATCAACCTCAGGAGATCACTAGCCTCCTCACTGAGGCCAGCAGGGCTCACAGGGGGTGGGACAGAAGTGCCCGTGGCTAAGGAGATCCCCACCCTCTTGGGTGAGCGAGCACGGCCAACTGGGTGGGGAGCTACAGGGAGGGCGGTGATAGAAAGTGGACAGAGATGGTGCTGGGGTGATCCCAGATGGGACTGCGACCCCAACGGATTGTCCACTGAAGGAGGATTCTGAAGATGATGAACTGTATCCAGTCTCTCCAGTGGCATTTCCCTCACCTTCCGGGCCACCGGGTGCCTCAGTGTCTGTGTTCTCATGACTGGAGGTTCTGTGGCCAGAAGCTTCCCTACTTGGCTGTGCTCCGGCTCCTTTGCCTGTGGATTCTGATGCTGGGTGTAGGAAAGTACCATCTTGCCTGGCATGTTACCCCCATTTTTTACTAGTATGTATGTTTGTTTTTGCCTGTGTCACTGGGATCCTGCTAGCCAGCACCCCAGTGCTCATAAAGTGTGCTCTGTCTGTGTGGAGCCTAACTGTATCACTGAGGCTCTGCTAAATAGAACCTCAGTGTTTATGCTCTCTCTGCTTTTAAAATTGTAACTGCAGGCTAGTGACTAATTTTACCAATTCTGATTGGCACACTGGAAAACCCTTATAATTCCCTATTATATGGTACCTAGATACCTTGGGTATTGGGGTTCCATGAGATCCCTATGGGCTGCAGCATTTCTTTTGCCACCCATAGGGAGCTCAGACAATCCTTACACAGGTCTGCCACCGCAGCCTGAGTGAAATAACGTCCACGTTATATCACAGCCATTTTACACTGCACTTAAGTAACTTATAAGTCACCTATATGTCTAACCCTCACTTAGTGAAGGTTAGGTGCAAAGTTACTTGGTGTGAGGGCACCCTGACACTAGGCAAGGTGCCCCCACATTGTTCAGGGCAATTTCCCCAGACTTTGTGAGTGCAGGGACACCATTACACGTGTGAACTACATATAGGTCAATACATATATGTTGCATCACAATTGTAACTCCAAACATCGCCATGTAACATGTCTAGGGTCATGGAATTGTCACCCCAATACCATTTTGTTATGGGGGGACAATTCCATGCATCCCCGGGGCTCCAGCATAGAGCCCGGGTACTGCCAAACTAACTCTCTGGGGTTTTCTCTGCAGCTACAACTGCTGCCAACCCTCAGACAGGTTTCTGCCCCCCTGGGGCCTGGGCAACCCAGTCCCAGGAAGGCAGAACAAAGGATTTCCTCTGAGAGAGGGTGTTACACCCGCTCCCTTTGGAAATACGTGTTAAGAGCCTGAGAGGAGTAGCCTCCCCTGGGCTCTGGAAATGCTTTGAAGGGCACAGATGATGCCCTCCTTGCATAAGCCAGTCTACACCAGTTCAGGGATCCCCCCAGCCCTGCTCTGGCGCGAAACTGGACAAAGGAAAGGGGAGTGACCACTCCCCTGACAATCACCTCCCCAGGGGAGGTGCCCAGAGCTCCTCCATTGTGTCCCAGACCTCTGCCATCTTGAATGCAGAGGTATGAGGGCACAATGGAGACCTCTGAGTGGCCAGTGCCAGCAGGTGACGTCAGAGACCCCTCCTGATAGGTGCTTACCTCTCTCTGTAGCCAATCCTCCGCTGAGGGCTATTTAGGGTCTCTCCTGTGGGTTTCTAATCGGGTAACGAATGTAAGAGCTCACCAGAGTTCCTCTGCACTTCTCTCTTTGACTTCTGCCAAGGATCGACCGCTGACTGCTCCAGGACGCCTGCAAAACCGTAACAAAGTAGCAAGAAGACCACCAGCAACATTGTAGTGCCTCATCCTGCTGGGTTTCTTGACTGTTTTCTGGTGGTGCATGCTCTGAGGACTGTCAGCCTTCACCCTGCACTGGAAGCCAAGAAGAAATCTCCAGTGGGTAGATGGAATTTTCCCCCTGCTAACGCAGGCACCAAACGTCTGCATCACCGGTCCTCTGGCTCCCCTCTCATCTTGACGAGTGTGGTCCCTGGAACACAGGAGCTGGATTCAAGTGTCCCCGACAGTCCAGTGGTCCTTCTGTCCAAATTTGGTGGAGGTAAGTCCTTGCCTCCCCATGTCAGACAGTAATCCTGTGTACTGTGTGAACTGCAGCTGCTAGGGCTTTTGTGCACTTTTGCTAGACTTCTTTCATGCACAGCACAGCCCAGGTCCCTAGCACTCCATCCTGCATTGCCCAACTCGCTGAGTTGACCTCCGACTTCATGGGACTCCCTTTTGTTGTGCTGAGTTGACCACAATGCTCAGATCTTCTGAATGCCTGTTCAGGTGCTTTTGTGGGTGCTGCCTGCTTCTGTCTGGGCTCTCTGTATTGCTAAGCACCCCCCCTGTCTCCTCCTCCAAGGGGTGACCTCCTGGTCCTTCCTCGACCCTGGCAGCACCCAAAACCTTCAACCGCAACTCTTGCAGCTAGCAAGGCTTGTTTGCGGTCTTTCTGTGTGGAAACAACTCTGCGTCCTACAGCATACTGTTGGACATCTTCTGACAACAGGAAAAGTTCCTAGCACCTTTCGTTGTGGCAGAATCTTTGGCTTTTTCCACCCAGAAGCACCCCTTTTGTACCTTCATCTGGGGTTTAGTGGGCTCCTGCCCCTCCCGGACACTTGCGTGACTCTTTAACTTGGTCCCCTTCCTTTGCAGGTCCTCAGGTCCAGGAATCCATCTTCAGTGCTTTGCAGTCAGTTGTTGTCTTTGCAGAATCCCCTATCTCAACTTTACTGTCTTTCTGGGGTAGTAGGGTAACTTTACTCCTACTTTTCAGGGTCTTGGGATGGGGCATCTTGGACACCCTTAGTGTTTTCTTACACTCCCAGTGACCCTCTACACACTACACTAGGCTTGGGGTCCATTCGTGGTTCACATTCCACTTTTGGAGTATATGGTTTGTGTTGCCCCTAGGCCTCTTGTCTCCTATTGCATTCTATTGTGTTCTACAGTGTTTGCACTACTTTTCTAACTGTTTACTTACCTGATTTTGGTTTGTGTGTATATTTTGTGTATATTACTTACCTCCTAAGGGAGTATATCCTCTGAGATACTTTTGGCATATTGTCAATAAAATAAAGTACCTTTATTTTTAGTAACTCTGAGTATTGTGTTTCTTATGATATAGTGCTAAGTGATATAAGAGGTATAGTAGGAGCTTTGCATGTCTCCTAGTTCAGCCTAAGCTGCTCTGCTACAGCGACCTCTATCAGCCTAAGCTGCTAGAACACTTTTAATCTGCGAATAAGGGATAACTGGACCTGGCACAAGGTGTAAGTACCACTAGGTACCACTATAAGCCAGGCCAGCCCCCTACACTGGGAAACAGAAAATGAGGTGGGGTCATCACATTTTTTATATACCACTTACATCACATTGTACACATCAGTAACATCACATCCAGTTGTACAACACCCTCAGGTAGTACCAGTTTAGTGCCAACATCATGTCACAACAAGATACAATGTACACCTCTCAATCATAACAATGTCACATGCCAGCTAAGCTACTTATCACACACCTACAATACCATGATATCAGTAGAGCTATCACACTAACAATTCCATGACAAAGTGACTTGCCTACATAATACTGGGTCACCTAACCACAATAACATAGTCAACCAACAACCAAGCTATGGGAAATAAATGTAACATTGAATTCCCCATATCACATAAAGAAACTAACGACATACTAACAAATTGCCCAGATGTCATGTACCAGGCAAGGAAAGATATTGTATACTAAACACAAGCAGCATGATGACCACAAGCCATACCCACTTGGGGGCATATTTATACTCTGTTTGCACTGAATGTGCGTCAAAAATGTTGATGCACATTTTGCGCAAACCGTGCACCATATTTATACTTTGACGCCCGAGCCCGTGTATGTCAAAATTCCTCTGTGTGCGTCATTTTTTGGATGCGGGAAACTGCCTTGCGTTAATGACATGCAAGGTAGGCATTCCCACCCAAAAAATGACTTTAAGGCCTGTGCGCCTTATTTATACTCCTGCGTCATTTTGACGCACAGGAGAGGGCGGGCTGTTTTTTAACGCCTGGGTCAGGGCAGGCGTTAAGGGACCTGTGGGCTCACTTCCATGGTCTCTGACCATGAAAGGAGTCCAGAGGTGCCCTTCTCTGCCCCCAGGGACACCCCCTGCCACCCTTGCCCACCCCAGGAGGACACCCATGGATGGGGGGACCCATCCCAGGTAAGTACAGGTAAATTGAGGTAAGTATTTTTTTTACGTGGCATGGGGGGCCTCATTTTTTGCCCCCCTACATGCCACAGTGCCCAATGACCATGCCTAGGGGACAGAGGTCCCCTGGGCATGGCCATTGGGATAGGGGCATGACTCCTGTCTTTGCTGAGACAGGAGTCATTTAAATGGGGGTTGTGCGTCAAAAAAAGGCGCATGATTTTTGCCTCAAACCTGACTTGCACCATTTTCTGACAGACAACCCCTATTTTCCCCTACACCAGCGCTGCATGGTTTGAGTCTTTTTTTTTTACGCTAACCATTCGGTAGCGCCGGCGAATGTCATTACTTAAATTTAAATAAGGTGCCCGCATGGCGCGTAGGAATGGCGTTAGCCGGTGGTAAAGATTTTTACGCAAACCAGCGCCGGCACTGGTTTGCGTCAAAAAGTAAAAATATGGGCCTTGTTGTCACTGAGTTCACAACCTTCACAATGGAAATGTGCAAACATGCAACTACTCTAATTGGTATAAACAAATGTTAGAAGATGAAAGAGTCAGACCACATGTCACCTTCACATGTACCAATAGTGAATCTATATGTGGGGGTGAATTACGAGTGATAAGGCGCTCCTGCCCCCATAAATACAGCTATAAATTGTATTGCAGTACACGGTGCCAAATACTGGGGTTGCACCCTCCAATCTCCCCAATAAAGTAACACAACGTTACCTCTAACTACACAGAAAGTATTCGCACACTTGTACTAATTATGAGTCATTATACACCAAGTCAGTAAACAGATGCTAATATTAATTACAAATTCAGTACAGTCAAAGAAAAGTTACATTAGATCCAATTTATAACACAAACGTGAAATTCATGGGATTAATTATCCAATAGTCCATATTCCCACACTGAAATATTAGTTGCTTCACAGTTGTAAATTTGAAAAGATGTTCATAGGTATCCAAAATTAATGCAATCCATCCAAAGATTATTCATGAAATAAATGTCCATCCCGTCGTCCCGTTGTCAACACGTGTTTCATCCCGGGAGTACCCTTGGATTTCGTCAGGACCTCCTACAACAATATTTACATATATACTATTGTAATACATCTTATAAGTATCACAATACTATCATGTGTCAAATTAGATGTGCAGTGGGAACCCAATTATATTACATAATGTATTACATCCCACCTCATTTTTGTGTGTCCTTTGTGATAAAACAGACCTGGGTGAACACACTATTGTCTGTGACAAATACCACTTTTGTGAGCAGGCATATTTTAAAAGTAACACCACTTTGGTGACTGTTCCCCTCCTCCTACTTCAGCATTACCCTTTATAACCTACATGTGAACCAAATCCATGCTATAACCCTACCTTTCTAGAGGGCTCCACTTGTTAAATTATTGATACATCCCTTGTTCTCTAATTGTCTTATTCAGAACTTCTGCTAAAAGAAAGTTAGATATAAATTCTCCAACTCTCCACTGAATACACTTATATAAAATCTCAAATTATGCCCATTTTACATCTTACCGCTATTGTGTATCATCAAGATGCCTATTTGAGTCAATTTTCTATATTTATTTTGGCCTGCACGCGAGTACGCTCCTAAGTCCGTCTCAAAATATAACCAAGCCGAGGCTCCTCGGCTGCCGACGCTTTATACCGCTGTCTTGATACTAGAAATCGAAGACGGACAGCAACGTGAAAACGTCCGTGTGTTCCTGATGATAGAAATAGAAAACGGACTCCGCAAGTCCGAAATTTTCTCTTTAGTATACTTATTATCGAGGCTCCACGTCGCCTCTTCGATCTAGAGCCCCTATCATAGTTCCTTTATAAAATATGGTGAATACAACAGTAAATTAATCTAAATCTATTATCAAAATGATTATAAAGACAATATATTAATGCCCCTATTCCAAACTTCCGACTACAATTAACCATATATATACTGGTATCCCATTACTATCCATTGATAACATATTGTCAGGTAGGTAAGATTAAAGTATAAAATAAAATAAAATGTAATCCTCCCAACCTAATATGTGCTAATCTCCAAATATAAGTTACGTGTCTCCCAAGAAATACTCCATTTCATAATCAGTATTAAGACCCTGTTCTGCAGCTTTTAGTTTCAAAATCCAATATGACTCCTTTCTCCTAAGAGCTAATTCTCTATTCCCACCACGAGGGTTAGCTGCACAATGATCGAAACCAAAAAATGTAAATGTTTTATACTTAGCCTGTACATTACATACCTTCCTATGAGATGCTATGGGGTAACGATCATCCTCTAAATTGATTGCCCTCCAGTGTTCGGAGATTCTAACCTTTAGCGGTCGTATTGTGCTACCTACATATATCCTGTCACATTTGCAAATAATCATATATACCACAAACTTCGTATTACAGTCTATATGTGATTTAATGGACACTGTGTTGCCATTACAATCGGCAAATTCCTTCTTGGGCTGCCATGCCCATTTGCATACTGTACATGAACCACATTTGAAAAAACCTAAACTACGCTTCCCAAGCCAATCTAACTTCTTCCTCTCCAGTAGATAGCTAGGGCTCAGTATATTATTGAGGGTATTCCCCCTTCTAAATACAACATCAGGTCTGTTACCTATATATTTCTTAATTGTATCATCCTGAGTTAATATTGACCAGTGTTTTTTCATACTTCTAATAAGTATTTTGGACTTCTCCGTATAATCTAAAATAACCCTAATCTTCTGAACCACATTTTTGTCAGATGTGTCACCCTTATAGATACCCGGACCTAGTGTCTGTCTACGTGAAATTTTTCTCACTCTCTGCAATGATTTCTTAATAATGCTTTCTGAGTATCCCCTAGCTAAAAATCTCCGTCCCATAGTGTCAATTTCCTCATGGAAGTCGCTATTTTTACTGCAATTTCTGCTTGCTCTAATCATTTCTCCAAGCGGTATCGCCTCTACTTGATGCTGTGGATGAGCACTAGTGGCATGCAATATATTGTTACATGAGGTCGGTTTACGATACAATCTACTCTCTATTTTATTATTTTTGACAAACAGTTCCACATCCAGGAATTCTATCCGAGTCTCACTATATTCATATGTAAACTTGATATTCACATCATTATTGTTAAGAATTCCTTCAGTGTACTAACATCTCCTGTCCATAACATGAAACAATCATCAATGTATCGTCCCCAATATAGGATATTGGTGTGCCATTTCGCTGCACCTGGGCCCCAAATCCAAATTTCCTCGAACCACCCCATAAACAGGTTAGCATATGAGGGGGAGAATTTTGAACCCATTGCTACACCCTGTTTTTGTTTATACCATTCATTCTTGAATAAAAAATAGTTATTATTAAGTATGAACTCTATCATACTAATTATCATCATCGTATGTTCCATCAGATTGGCAGACCTCTTATACAAGACATGTTCAATTGCTTGAATCCCAAATTTATGTTGTATACTCGTGTACAGTGCCACCACATCTAGGGTGACCATGATCATACCTGTATCCCATTGTATATCTGAAAGCACACTTAGTATATGTTTAGTATCTTTAATATAAGAGGGCAGATTACAAACAAATGATTGTAAGAAAGTGTCTACAAATTCCGACAGTCTTTCAGTGGGACCACCCACACCTGAAACTATAGGTCTACCAGGTGGAAATGCAGATTGTTTATGAATCTTAGGCAACGTATATATGCAGGGAAATTTAGGTCGATAGACCTGAAGATATAAGTATTCATCTTCATCTAGTAGTACCCTCTCCCTCCAATTCTTCAACATATTGTTTATGTCTCTGGTCAAAGTATTAATAGGATTAGAGGCTATCTTCTCATAGCAATTTTCATCATTTAGTTGTGTATATATCTCCTGCTCATAATCCTTACGATTCATGATCACTATATTTCCACCCTTGTCTGCTCTCTTAATGATCACATCATCATCTAATTTAAGAGATTTTAGTGCAATAAATTCCTCACTCTTCAAGTTTGGTTTGTTCAAATATATCCTTTTCGTCTCTTCTCTATTCAGGTCTGCCCATACCAGTTTATAAAAGGTTTCTATACTGCTATCCAATATTGGTCTTGGTACCCAAGTTGATCTTTGTTTCAAACCACTGGTGACATGTATATTCGATGGTAAATTCAAATCCTGTAACACAGTGGAGACCGTTGTAGGATATTCTTCATAGTCTGTAATTGTCATTAATGCCACTGTGTCATGTATGTCCTGAATAGACAAACCACTAAGTACCGTTTTTTTATGTAAGATTATCTCTGTATCCTTATTACGTAACTCAAAGTATTTTTTTATTTTCAATTTTCTAATATATTTGTACAGATCTATCTTCGATTTACATATATCTCCAACTGAAGATGGACAGAAACCTAAACCCTTATTTAGAAGACATATCATATCCGAAGATAATGGCTTATCTGACAAATTCACCACATTGTTCTCCAAATCCTTTAAACATTGTAAATTTTTTTGTCCCATGACCTCGTTCTCATTCCTGAACGAACTACGCTTTTTTCCTCCTCTTTTCCCTCTTCTTGTCTTCCTGTCCTGTTTTTTGACTCCCAATTGCCTTGCTTTATTCTCTTCAATTCTTGTAAAAAACCCACACCTTGTGTGTCTAAACCCCCACGTGAGTCACCACCCTCTGTATCACTAATATCTGTCACCAGACTGCTCCTTGAGGTGGATGATGACTCCACTGAGGTACTGGATTCTACCGTCAGAGTTGTGTGCTTAACCAAATGATCATATTTGCGTGAGAAAGTAAATACCCTACCATTAGCATAGTCTAGTTCATCCCTTTTGAACTTCCTAGCTTTTCTCTGTTTTATCTCATCCTGATATCTTATAATCACATCGTTCAGGATATGATAGTTCTTCTCAGTAGCTTCCTTGAGATCTAATTCCATGATTTCTTTCTCCAATGTATCTATACCTACTTGTAATTTTCCCACTTTCCTTTCTGCATTTTCTATCAAAATATCCATCAGTTTCATTGAGTTAGATTTCAACTCCTCTTCCCATTTTCTTAATAGATCACCCTCTAAATCATCATATGTAGGAAATATGTGTGATGATAGTGATGTAGGAAAGAATTGTACATCCTTTGTAGACCAGGTTATTTAAATCATTGTCCTCCTGGAAACAAAGTATAGCACTGAGATAAGGGTCTAATAAGCTCAGAGCATTTACTCACACACAACCACAGGAGTACATCTAATATTTCAAGTCAATGGACACCTGTCATTGCATGAAGGTGACAAACAGTTCAACGTATCATGCAATCATTCCATCAATAGCCCAATAACTGAGTGGGAACATCACTATCCACACATCAGACATGACTAGCCTTACGTTTGTTTGGGGCAAAATCAGAAGAGTAAACCATATCTGAGGCTACCATGACAGGCACACCCACCATGATGCAAGCCAAATGCATGAATACATATACCATACCACTCATATATGTATGTGGACTACCACACTTGCACCGTATTGGTGTCAGTGCAAACAATAGGTTTCCATAGTAACAGACTCAAAACATACCCAAGTAGCAACATAATGTATGTTTATAACTCATTATAAAGTGGATTCATGACATAACTTTTCAATGTACGCATGATA
Organism: Pleurodeles waltl; assembly: GCF_031143425.1. NCBI lineage: Eukaryota > Metazoa > Chordata > Amphibia > Caudata > Salamandridae > Pleurodeles > Pleurodeles waltl. The sequence continues at coordinate 1,048,220,053 of NC_090437.1, read as the reverse complement.
TTGGCAGAAAACTGTGAAAATTGTAACTGTGATTAATATGTTTTGGCCTGTTTATCAAACGTACAACACTATGGCTAAGGAAATAGACGTGTGGCTACTTGCCACTTATAGAACATAAACATTATACAAACATTCATAGCCCTGTCACCAATATATGTGATCTAATAGGAGTCTACCAATACCTCCATAGTTACCAATATGTGGGCTGTCCAGTCAGATCACACATTAAAGAGGCCTTTGTACATTCCTCACGTACCAAGGAGGTTGACCTTGTAACAGGTCTGAATAGGTTTTGCAAGTATGGCATGTGAAATGTCAGATGGACATCACTGACTCATATGATGCTGTCACTCATCAGAAACCTTTTGAAAAGTAGGCATGACATCAAATTGTCATACTCTATGTTGCATATAGACATTGCTCAAGGGACATTGAAATGGAGAGAGGGTAAAGACCTGGAAAACTTACCATCATGATATTGGGAGTACTGACCTGTAGGTGGGAAGGAACAACCACCAGGGTATAAAAAGCTGTATAGTGGTACACATATGACACCGTCACATGTGCATCATCATATTCTTCTGTACAGAGGGGACAACATAGGAGAGTAATATGTCCCTATACAAATTAGAATGTGCACACCTGTGTACCAATGTTGGTGACTGAGCATCAATGTTTTCACTGGATTTCTTTGACCCTTTGCACTTACCACATTGTCACAGCTTAGAAACTTTCACTTCATACACTAACCTGGTAATGGGATAAAAATGTGTCAAGTCTGTACTTACCCCCTTGTGGCTGCTGTGCTGCCCTCAAATGCCAATCCAGCTCTGGATAGGCCACCACCAATATGAGGGCCATTAAGGGGGTCAAGGTCCAACGGGCACCTCATCCATCTTCCGAGCCCAACCTCTCAGGTCCTCCCACTGCTTCCTACATTGGGTGCTCCGATGGATGTGGACCCACAGGGTCTGCACTTTCTTGGTGATGGCACGCCAAATCCCCTTTTTCTGCATAGATGACACAGGCAAGAAAAAAATGCCATGTCCACATATACAATACCAAAAGAAGCAGGGTGAAAATACAAGTTAGTGCAACTAGCTATAAACAGACTGCCTTCAATATCCCCTTCAATGAGGGAGGACCATCTGCAGTCAGGCCATGTGTGATGTTGAGACAGGCATACAACATGCATATCCAGCACCAGGTGTCAGCTTGAAACATGTGACCAGACGACAAGCATATCTCTAAACATGGTATATATTTCAAAAGATTTTTCACACCACCTTCAATGATCATGTATTACAGCCTGCAGTTGGGTCAGGTTACATAAATCACACACTCTCTACTACGTCTCAGGTTCTCAAACTCTATCTGTACACATATGCACATACCCATCTACCAACACATATTACCACAATACTTCATTCCACCATATTTCCTGGACATCGTCATATACTTAACCCTTTATTGCATTGCAATTACCTGTTCCTCTGGTACACCATAGAGCTAGCTGTCCATACAGAGGTAGGACCTTCTCCACAAGCTTATCAAGCTCCTTTGGGGAGAATGCAGGGCCCCATTCACCTGTAGGACTTGACATGATTGCTCCCAGAGGCAGTACACAGCAGCTTAGGTCATGGAAGTCTTGCTGGCAGCAGTGTCAGGAGTCAAGTGAGAAATGAAGTGTGAGATGGCGGTCACGTCTGCCACGAAACAGACTGTCACCCCCGGCCGACATCGCTATCGGCCAAGACTGCCAAAGGCAGCAATATGTCCCAATGGTACTGTCCACCACGGTTGTATCCACCTACCACCATAACGACTTCCACTGGCGGTCTTAGGTCACATTCTAATGTCCTGTACAGTAGGTCAGGCAGCTGCCATTTTAAGGCTCATATATGAACAAAAAAAAGTATTTAAAAACTGCGTCACAAGCTGTGAAACATATCTACGACATTGTGTTCACTATTGGCTTTGAGCAAACATGTAGAAATGTGCATGAATTATGTACAGGATGTAAAATTGATGTGATTTATGTAATGTAAATCTAGTAGCATAGTCATCAGAGCAATGACAATCTGACATATATGTCTGATACATGTGCAACAAATTAAGAATGTTAATGTTACATAGACTGTCAGTGACATGCTTTTCCATTTCTAAAATATGATAGAGGAACGGGGATATGAATGCCATCATAAGCCATTATTTGCAGAGGTATGTTCAGTATAGAACATTTCAACAGTCTCATGTGGCATTTTAGAGCATTATATGTGACACAGGTATGAATAAACTTATGTTGTACAGAATGAGTAATACACATACATTCTGGTTTTATCCCACATAGTTACACTGGCATGAGAAGATTGGGAGAACCTCCATTGTACCATTCACTAGCAGACCTGCAGACCACGGAGGAGCAATCTGTGATTCTTATCTACCGCCTGGATAGACATACGATCATTGATCTCTGTGATCAGTTGGAGCCAGATCTGATGCCTGCCATTCGTAACCCAGATAGCATACCAACCATTGTACAAGTTATGTCAGTGCTACACTTCCTGGCCACAGGCTACATTCAAAATACAGTGGCCCTAATTGCAGGAATGTCTCAGCCTATGTTCAGTCTGGTCTTGAAGGCTGTACTTTCTGCATTGTTAAAACACCTGGACATCTACATCAGATTTCCACAACATGAAGATTGGGTCCATGTAAGGCTGACTGTTATGCTTTGAGACCCATTTCACATGTGGGTGGAGCCATAGATGGCACCCATGTAGCCTTGTTTCCCCCAATTGCCAATGAACAGGTGTGTAGGAACAGGAAAAGCTTCCACTCCATTAATGTCCAAGTGGTCTACTTGGCTGACCTCTACATTTTACAAATTTGTTCCAGGTACCTGGGGTCAGTCCATGATTCGTTCATAATGTGAAACAGCAATATCCCAATGCTGATGACACGACAATACACAGAGAGGGCCTGGCTGGTTGGTAAGTCACATAGATCATGTTTGTCTGCAACTTTTATTTGCTAACAAATGTGTGGATATCCATTACTTATGTTTGATTTTCTAAACTCTTCTTTATAGGGAAGTCAGATTACCCAAACCTTCCCTGGTTAATGATACCAGTGAAGTAACCAACAATGCCAGGGTAAGTCTGCTTCAGTCAGGCCCATGGAAGGACAAGGCATGTTGTGGAGCAGAATTTTGTGTTCCTGAAGTCAAGATTCCATAGCATCGATGAGTGTGGTGGAGCCCTCCTCTACTCACCCACCAAAGTATGTCAAAATATTGCTGCCTGCTGCCTGCTGCATGCTCCACAATCTAGCCCTGAGAAGTCAAATCCCATTTATACCAGATGAGGGGGAGCCAGCAGTTCCAGTTGGTGAGAATGCAGATTTGGCAAGTGAGGATGAGTATGATGAGGATGAAGCTGGAGACATCAAGGCACTTCTCATCAATCAGTACTTCATCTGACTTTAGGTATGTGATGAAACATAATTTATGTAACTCAGTGGGGAATTGGTGGGGTTAGGGATGCTTGTTAAGGGTCTTACTATGACCATCCGACAGGTCATAAGTAGCTTCAAAGCCCATAACTCAGATGTTCATGCAGAATATTACAAGGAGTAGTGTGCAGCTTTTTGATCACCATAGTCCAAGTTTATCACAATGCATAGTTTAAGTTACCATTACATATAGGAATTGGCTGTATAATGCATTTGTTTCAATCAGGCCTATACCTTATGTTTGACATTTATCATTCCCAGACTACTTCACAAGGTCATCCCCATTTGGCAATATCAGACAGTGTTACAGGCAGGTGGGATTTCCCGACTGACAAGTGAAGTGAACATGGTTTGAACCAGGTACTGTCAGGCATGAAAATGGTGGTGCGTACGTTTGATGCCCAGACTGTCAGGACAGTGGGACAGTAGTGTCGTCTTCCCCTCAATAGACCTGTTTGATATTGGAGGGTTGTTCAATGGTGCCATGTATGTGTTCATTTGTCTCTCACACATGTCATCCTGTGCTATCGATACACTCAACCATCAGAATGGTTTGTATTGGTGATATATAACTTGTATGTAACAGTCACTGTGTTTTATCACTACAGGCCATTGTGCATGTGTATCAAGACTGACATAGGTAAGTGGTATGCCTACTGATACCGGACCATGATAAGTGGAAGGTTCCATAACTGGGGCATTTGTACTGACCACTGTACATGGTGTGTAGTCATTTGGGAGCTATGGTATGGGATTGTGATAAGACTTTAGCTGATGGTACATTGAAACAATATGTTTGCCTAATGGGATTGTAACTTCAGTAGTCTGTGGGGTGGGAGTGATTGACATGTATGCTGAAACACTGAAGTGAGCAGCAGTACTTCACTGTGTGATCATTGGCATTCTCCCAATCTTTAAGTAGGAAAGTTCAATGAACGTGATTTGAGTTATGTCTATCATTATTATTCAATGCAAAATCTACCCTGATTAAACAGTACATGTGAAATGGAACATTACAAATCTCTTACATTTGAGTGAAACTATTTTGTGCAAGAGGTGTTATAGAGGACAGTTAAATATGGTTAATAAATTACTCTCACACATGATCTGTGGTTAATTTGTATTTATTGAGGAGTGCACAGCAAGGTTAGTGAACTGGATCAAATATAACAGAAAGGAAGTGAAGGGTTCAGTCATGGTGGATGAAATAATCAGGGTAGCTGCTACATTTGGAGACACAAGTCCAGTGTCCTTGTACCATAGGAAAATGGAGATAGGTTTCAGAAAAGTCAACAGGATGTGTCTGTGCCACACAAGGGGAACCAATCAGAAGAGGTTCTCTTCCTGGCAGTGGTTCTGGTCTTGGCATCTGCTCCTGGGGTTTTTGGGCGATGTCCACGTTCATGGAGTGGTTCTTCAGCTACAGAGGCAGGGGTGTCTGAGGCATGTCCTTCCCCTGGCATGGCCTCCATTCCACGAGCAGCCACAGATGTAGAAAGGGTTGGTGTCTCATTGGTAGTGGAATGGGCCAGCTGGTGTGTACAAAACCTATTCAGGTTGTTATTCAATTCTTTCAGCACCCCTGCAATGGAAGCCAAGTGGGCATTGTGGGCCTGCCTCTGCCGCATGACTCCTTGGTGGTTGTACCCCTGCTGCTGCTTGAACTCCCCCATCATAGAAAGCACCTGGACCATCATGCCCAGGGATTGTTTGTAAGCTCCCAAGACTTGGGAGTTGGTGTCCTGACCAGTTGTATCCTAGGAGCCACCATCCTTGGCCCACACCATCCCTCCCACACACCCTATCCCATGTGCATAAGCCCCTGGCACAGTTTGCCCAGTCCCACTGGTACCAGGTCCACCTTTGTCTGGGTGTACGACAGGAGACTCAGGTACCTGTGCTGGGGGGTACAAGATGGTAGACACTGTCCTTGGAAAACAGGATTTGGGGCAAATGGTTCCCTGTGATGTTGAAGCCACAGGGCTGGGAGGAGTAGATGTGGGCAGGGTAAGGCTCATAGTTTTTGACAGACCAGGTGTTCCAGATGGTCCAGCTTTGTCCTCAATGTCGACATATCCAGGGTTAAATTCCTCACTGAGGGTTTAATCCGGAGGAGTAGTAGCAGTCACTACTGGGTCCTTTCCATGGTGACATTGGCTAGGTTACCTCACAGTTGCTGAAAGTAATGCAAGACGTGACATCAAAGTTTGAACACAAGACAAGCTATGTAGCACACAAAACCTTACTTGATCCCCTGACATGACAATGACAGCTGCTTCCAAATCTGGGTTAGAGGTATATGGGGCACAGAGATTTCCAGTTGTTTACCCCTTGCTACAAGATGTTAGAGTATCTTGGTGGTTAGATGACTGCTCATTGACTCATATCTTGTCTGATGACTTGACATTTTAAAGTGTTTCCAAGTTTGGTGTATAGCATTATTGAGTCAACTAGTAGCTGCACAATATACTATGGTAACAGAGCTGGCCATTATACCTGGGCCTCTGTATTGGTGTATTTCAAGTACATACTGCTTCCTATATTGGTATGTCCCTCAGGTGAGTACATGACATTGTTTGGATGGTGATTTAGAGGCCAGTTTAGTAGGGAACACAGTTGTAGCTGTGTGTTGCTTGCAATAGTACTGAAAGACAGCCATAGCATTGATGGAATTGCCATGGACTGTACAATAGTGGAGATCTCAGGTTGGTTAAATTGATTGTTAATTTGTACTACAACGTTCTGATTTCCTTAATGGTAGAACTGTGCATGCTTATAGTTGTAGTGCTGTCAATCCCTGTACTACCCATACCACACACAGACAGTGTGTCCCCAGGTGAGTTTAGTTGACATGTGGTATGCCAGAGAAGGGTATTGGGACATTTGGACACAAGGGTGGTGAGTGGGTTGGCTGTTAAGGTGGCCAAAGGTGATCATTGAACATGCAGGATATTGCACTTTGGTGACTGTTGCTGCATTGTGACTTACCTGACTCCACTCCCCGACGCCAAGCGCTCAGGATGCAGGATGTGCAAGACCTCCTCGCATGATGTGAAAATTGGGGGTTGAGGTGGGGGCCCAAAGCCGGTCTTGAAGACCACCAGCTGGTGCCTGGTAGCCATGGAACTTACCTTCCCCCTGAGTTCGTTCCACCTCTTCCTGATGTCCTATCTTGTGTGTGTGTGTAGCTGCCTACAGAATTCACCCAGTTGCCTATTCTTTGCCACAGGTCCATTTTCCTGGCGATAGATGTTGGGCTTGTGTTCCAAATAGCTATGGCTCTACTTTGGTGATTTTTTCCATAATGACCCTCAAATCATTATCTGTGAAATGGGGATGTTGTTGTGGGGACATGGTAGTGGTGCACGAGATGGTGAGGAGGAAAAGAATAATAAGAAAAATCAATGATGTGAGTTGTTGACCAGTGGTGTTAAATGTGTTGGGTACTAATGAATATGTTGGGTGTGTTGTGCAGGTCTTGGGTGAGTGCTATGTGATGTGGGTAGAGGTGCCTAGACTATGGTTAGCAATTATTTTTTGTGTGGCCTCTATTAACAGTGTATGGAATTCTGGTTGCAAAGGATTGTGGAGTGTGAAGGGGTGTGTTTTACTGTGCAGTGTGTAGGTGTGTCGAGTGTGTGGATGTGTGTCAGGTGTGGGGTTTTGAAACCATCCAAAGCGGTGTGGTGTATTACTGATGTGAACACAGCGGTTCACACCACCATTGGTCTTCCGCCATGGAAGAACCGCTATAGTAATTTGTGGGTCATAATATGATCTGAGTTTTTTTGGTGTGCTAGCAGTGCTGGTAGTGGGACTGCCTCTTTTCCACCCTCCGGTGTCCTGGTGATTTCAAATTTTGGTTGCATTTTGACAGATTTTGCTGTTTGTGTTGCAATGCGGCTGTCGGATTATCATAAACATGGTGGTCTTTTGGCAGCCATCACAGTGGCGGTCTAGCCAAAAGACTGTCAAACTCGCAATGAGGCCCTTTGTGTTCTGTATGTCTTGCACAGGCATATACATTCTGCTCATGGTCTTGTCATGCTCACTTTTCCTGATCAACCTGATGTTGGGAAAGTCTGAGTGTAACAGACAGCAGCAGAACTTTTGAAGAGGTGTGTGAGCCAGTAGGCCTCACTGCACTGAACCAGGTTTGAATGATAATTTACACTACTACCATTTACTATACAGCATGCGTTTATTCCCACTTTAGCTCAATGTTACTCTTGCCAAAGGTAGTAGCACATATGGGGGCAGGTGTTTGTGTGGGCCTCCCAGTCCAAGCAGATTTCAATCCATGATACATGCGTATGTCATGGTACACATGCACATTCCATATTCCCCTTTGGATATATACTAGAGCTACTAAGCCACGCAACTATGCGGTTTGGCACTCAGGGCAAGGGTACACTACTCTTACCAAGCAGGGGAAAAATCATACCCAACTCCTTTATTGCACCATGTTCAATGATATTGTGTATGTACACATACGTTTGTGCTTGACTTTTGACATGGATGCTTCACACATTTTCCATGTCTAGATTCCTGAGGTAATGTGATGGTTGGCAGACATCTCCCTTATCTTACTTCTCTGTTTAATACCAGACATTGCAACTTCATCTGTTTATTGTGTTTTGTTACAGGTCTTTGAGCCTACTTGCATTGTTGTGCACAGCATGGTAAATGTGTCTTTTGTCAACTGTGACCCGATGTAGTATTGACATCAATCTGCCCAGGAAAGGTGACACATGTGTAGTATTTTGTGGATACCCACATATGCATGAATTCATTTTTTATCAAAGACAGTTTAACATCTTCTCCTGAGGCTAGGCCTTTGTCCATGAAAACTGTCACTCATGATCGGTGTTGGCATCTGTTGCATTTACTTCTCCAAAGTGCTGGCATTCTTCATGCTAATCCATATGTGAGACACACTACAATGAGGAATTTGGCTAAAAAAATATATTTGGAGATTTGTGTTCCATCATACAATGAGTACCATATGAAACACTTTTGTGCTGCAGAACAGAGCAAGACGGCTGGCTCTGCTGACTATACTGCTTAAGTGCGTGAGGACAGGAAATATCCATTACTATGTAGGTATGTACTATATGGCAAACCTGTCCTGTCCCTTTCATGCAGTTCACTACATCACATTGGCTTGCTGCATTGATTTCTTATTATTTTGAGGTGTGGCTCCATGCTGATCAACACCTCAGACATTGAGAAGATGGGAGTGACTTAATATTTACATTGTCACAATGAATTTTTGAAAAAAACACATTTTGGGCCCAATTACTAGTTTGGCGGATGGGATGACCTGTCTGCTGAGCTTCCGATGGGGAGGCTGCCACCTTACTGTAGGAAAGTACCCTCTTTTTGTCATGGTAACCACAATTTCTGTCTGATGTCAGTGTGTTTGACTGTGCCACTGGTATCCAGCTAACCAGGACCCCAGTACTTATTCTCTCTGTCCTCTAAATGTTGTCACTGCATACTGGTAACCCAGTATTTCATCCCAAATTGGCATACTGGTCACCCCTTATAAGTCCCTGGTATATGGTACCTATGTACCCAGGGCATTGGGGTTCCAGGGGATCTCTATGGGTTGCAGCATTTCTTTTGCCACCCATAGGAAGCCCATGCAAAGGCTTCTACAGGACTGCTATTGCAGCCTGTGTGAAATGCTGCATGCACCCTTTCACAGCCATTTACACTGCACTAGGTCACTTATAAGTCACCCATATACCAGGCCTTCCAACCCTGAAGGCAGGGTGCAGTGCACCTGTGTTTGAGGGCACCAGTCAATAACCATTTTCCCAGACTTTGTGAGTGAGGGGACGCCATTTTACGTGTGCGCTATACATAGGTAACTCTAAATATGGCCATGTTTGTCATCATCCATGTTGGAATCAAACTCCAAGGCTTTTGCAAGCAGTGGTTATAGGAGGCTGGCCTGGTTAGCAGTGGGTACCTTGGGTACTTACACCTTATACCAGGTCTAGTTATCCCTTATTAGTGAAATGTAGTAGTGTTCTAGCAGCTTAGGCTGATAAAGGTAGCTATAGCAGAGGAGCTTAGGCTGAACTAGGAGATGTAGGAGGCTGGCCTGACTTGTAGTGGGTACCAAGGGGTACTTACACTCTGTACCAGGTCCAGTTATCCCTTATTAGTGTAGAAGAGGTGTTTCTAGCAGCTTAGGCTGATAGAAGGTAGCTATAGCAGAGCAGCTTAGGCTGAACTAGGAGACATGCAAAGCTCCTACTATACAACTGGTGTCATATGCACAATATCATAAGAAAACACAATACACAGATATACTAAAAATAAAGGTACTTTATTTTTATGACAATATGTCAAAATTATCTCAGTGAGTACCCTCAGTATGAGGATGCCGAATATACACAAGATATATGTACACAATACCAAAAATATGCAGTAATAGCAAAAGGAAGTAATGCAAGCAGTGTAAAGTTACAATGTATTGCAATAGGAGCACATAGGTATAGGGGCAACACAAACCATATACTCCAAAAGTGGAATGCGAATAACGTATGGACCCCAAACCTATGTGAGCTTGTAGAGGGTCGCTGGGACTGTAAGAAAACAGTGAGGGTTAGAAAAATAGCCCACCCCAAGACCCTGAAAAGTAGGTGTAAAGTGCACCTATATTCCCCAGAGAGCACAGAAGTCGTGATAGGGGAATTCTGCAGGGAAGACCAACACCAGCAATGCAACCAAAGTGGATTTCTGGATGAGAGTACCTGTGGAACAAGGGGACCAAGTCCAAGAGTCGCAACAAAGTCGAGAGTGGGCAGATGCCCACGAAATGCCAGCTGAGGGTGCAAAGGAGCTGCCACTGGATGGTAGAAGCTGTGGATTCTGCAATAACAAAGAGGGCTAGAGACTTCCCCTTTGGAGGATGGATGTCCCACGTCGTGTAGAAGCTTGCAGAGGTGTTCCCACGCAGAAAGACCGCAAACAAGCCTTGCTAGCTGCAAGGGTCGCGGTTAGGGTTTTTGGATGCTGCTGTGGCCCAGGAGGGACCAGGATGTTGCCACTTGGATGAGGAGACAGAGGGGGCGCCCAGCAAGTCAGGGAGCCCTCACAGAAGCAGGCAGCACCCGCAGAAGTACCGGAACAGGCACTTGGAAGAGGAGTGAACTGGAGCTCACCCGAAGACACAAAAGGGAGTCCCACCACGCCGGAGGAGAACTCAGGAGGTTGTGCACTGCAGGTTAGAGTGTCGGGGACCCAGGCTTTGCTGTGCATGAAGGAAATCCTGGAAGAGTGCACAGGAGCCGGAGCAGCTGCAAATTACGCGGTACCCAGTAATGCAGTCTAGCATGGGGAGGCAAGGACAAGGACTTAGCTCCACCAAACTTGGACTGAAGAGTCACTGGACTGTGGGAGTCACGTGGACAGAGTTGCTGAGTTCCAGGGACCACGCTGGTCGTGCTGAGAGGGGACCCAGAGGACCGGTGATGCAGTCTTTTGGTGCCTGCGGTTGCAGGGGGATGATTCCGTTGAGATTTCTTCAGAGCTCCGAGTGCAGAGAGGAGGAAGGCTACCCCCAGAGCATGCACCACCAGGAAACAGTTGAGAAGGCGGCAGGATCAGTGATACAAGGTTGCAGTAGTCGTCTTTGCTACTTTGTTGCAGTTTTGCAGGCGTCCTGAGCAGTCAGCGGTCGATCCTTTGGCAGAAGGTGAAGAGAGAGATGCAGAGGAACTCTGATGAGCTCTTGCATTCGTTATCTAAAGAATTCCCCAAAGCAGAGACCCTAAATAGCCAGAAAAGGAGGTTTGGCTACCTAGGAAGGAGGATAGGCTAGCAACACAGGTAAGAGCCTATCAGGAGGAGTCTCTGACGTCACCTGCTGGCACTGGCCACTCAGAGCAGTCCAGTGTGCCAGCAGCGCCTCTGTTTCCAAGGTAGCAGAGGTCTGGAGCACACTGGAGGAGCTCTGGGCACCTCCCCTGGGAGGTGCAGGTCAGGGGAGTGGTCACTCCCCTTTCCTTTGTCCAGTTTCGCGCCAGAGCAGGGCTGGGGGATCCCTGAACCGGTGTAGACTGGCTTATGCAGAGATGGGCACCATCTGTGCCTTCAAAGCATTTCCAGAGGCTGGGGGAGGCTACTCCTCCCCAGCCCTGACACCTTTTTCCAAAGAGAGAGGGTGTAACACCCTCTCTCTGAGGAAGTCCTTTGTTCTGCCTTCCTGGGCCAAGCCTGGCTGGACCCCAGGAGGGCAGAATCCTGTCTGAGGAGTTGGCAGTAGCTGCAGTGAAACCCCGGGAAAGGCAGTTTGGAAGTACCCGGGTCTGTGATAGAGACTCGGGGGATCATGGAATTGTCTACCCAATGCCAGGATGGCATTGGGGTGAAAATTCCATGATCTTAGACATGTTACATGGCCATGTTCGGAGTTACCATTGTGACGCTATACATAGGTAGTGACCTATTTATAGTGCACATGTGAAATGGTGTCCCCGCACTCACAAAGTCCGGGGAATTTGCCCTGAACGATGTGGGGGCACCTTGGCTAGTGCCAGGGTGCCCACACACTAAGTAACTTTGCACCCAACCTTCACCAGGTGAAGGTTAGACATATAGGTGACTTATAAGTTACTTAAGTGCAGTGGTAAATGGCTGTGAAATAACGTGGACGTTATTTCACTCAGGCTGCAGTGGCAGGCCTGTGTAACAATTGTCAGAGCTCCCTATGGGTGGCAAAAGAAATGCTGCAACCCATAGGGATCTCCTGGAACCCCAATACCCTGGGTACCTCAGTACCATATACTAGGGAATTATAAGGGTGTTCCAGTATGCCAATGTGAATTGGTGAAATTGGTCACTAGCCTGTTAGTGACAATTTAGAAAGCAGAGAGAGCATAACCACTGAGGTTCTGGTTAGCAGAGCCTCAGTGAGACAGTTAGTCATCACACAGGGAACACATACAGGGCACACTTATGAGCACTGGGGCCCTGGCTGGCAGGGTCCCAGTGACACATACACTAAAACAACATATATACAGTGAAATATGGGGGTAACATGCCAGGCAAGATGGTACTTTCCTACAGGAAACATGCAAATTTCATGCAATACCACTCATAGTTACACAGTACTTATACACAAGTAAAGACAATACTCAGTGTTCCCAAAAATAAAGGTAGTTTATTTGGGTGACACAGTACCAAACATATCTTAGAGGCAATACTCCTTCTGGAGGTAAGTATCATACACAATACATACACTAGACACCAAAATAAGGTAAGTAATTAGACATAGGATAGTGCAAACAATAGGAAATGCTATAGAATGCAATGGGAGAAAATAGGTCTAGCAGTAACACAAACCACATACTAAGAAAGTGGAATGTGAATCACAAATTCCCCCCTGGACAAGTACAGTGTGTGCTGAATCGCCGGGAGAGTAAGAATACAGTAAAGGTAAGTAAATTACCACACCCCAGAGCCTAGAAAAGCAGGAGTAAAGTACTGCAAGTTTCCTTAGGACACCCTACACCGCGTAATTGGGGTTATTGCAATAACCAACCAAGTCTGCAAACAACACCTGATGGATTCCTGGACCTGAAGACCTGCAAAAGAAGGGGATCAAGTCCAGAAGTCGAAAGAAGTTCCAGGAAGGACAGGAGCCCCTACCAACCCAGAAGAGGGTGGAAAAGAAGAGTCTCTGGTTGAGCGAAGACTGCAGAAATGCACCCTAGGAAGATGCCAGTGGGTTCCTGTATGATGCAATGGATGCCCCACAACGAGAAGATGGATGCAGACATGATTTCGTTTTTTGACAGTCCCCAATAGCCATGGTTACGACAAAGTTGCATTTTGTGTCAAAATGGTGCTGGCTGGACCCAGGAGGGACCTGGGGGCCTCAACTCTGTGTGAGGAGGAAGAGGGGGCTCTCAGCATTTTAGAGAGCCCTCGCGACGCCAGACAGCACCCACAGGAGTCCCAGGACAGAGGGACAAAGGAGGTGCAAAACGCAGTTGGTACAGCACTGCAAAGAAGGGTCCCACACCACCGGAGGTCAACTCAGTGAGTTGAGCGTCACAGGATAGAGTGCTGGGGTCCTGTGCCAGGCTGCGCACAAAGGAATTTTGTAAATAGTGCACAGATGCCTCAGGAGGTGAAGACTACGCAGTACACCGGGGTACTGATGCTCTCAGGGAAGGCAATGTCTTACCTCCTCCAAATTTCGTCAGCAGGACCTCAGGACAGTCTGTGTCAATGGGGTCCAGCCACTGTGTTCCAAGGAGCACGCTCGTCACTGTGAGAGGAGTCCAAGAGAACTGGTCGTCGACTTAGAAGGTGCCTGCGTGAGCAGGGGAGTGACTCCGTCACCCCACCGGAGTATTCTTTGGTTCTTCTGGTGCAGGATGAAGACAGGGAGTCCTCAGAGCGTGCACAGAGTGGAAACTGTTGCAGTTACTGGCTGGAGCTGAAGTTGCAGAAGAAAAGTATCCCTTGTGGATACTTTGTTGCTGTCGTAGCGGTTCCTGGAGCAGGCTGCGGTTTATCCGAGGTCAGAGGATGAAGTAGTAGTTGCAGAGGATTACTGCTGGAAATTTGCAAGTAGAATCTGAAGAGAACCCACAAGAGAGATTCTAAATAGTCCTGAGAGGGGGATTGGCCACCTTATCAGGTAAGGACCTATCAGGAGGGGTCTCTGACGTCACCTGCTGGCACTGGCCACTCAGAGCCCTCCAGACTGACCCCACACCTTGCAAAGCAAGATGGCTGAAGTCTGGGACACACTGGAGGAGCTCTGGGCACCACGTCTAGGGTGGTAATGGACAGAGGAGTAGTCACTTCCCTTTCCTTTGTCCACTTGCACGCCAGAGCAGGGGATAAGGGGTCCGTGAACGGGTGTAGACTGGCTTATGCAAGGAGGGCACCATCTGTGCCCTTCAAAGCATTTCCAGAGGATGGGGGTGGCTACCCCTCCCCAGCCTGTAACACCTATTTAAAAAGGGAGAGGGTGTAACACCCTGCTCTCAGAGGAAATGGTTTGTTCTGCCTTCCTGGGACTGAGCTGCTCATACCCCAGGAGGGCAGAACCTGGTCTGTGTAGTGGCAGCAGCTGCAGTGGAAGCCTCAGAGAGCTGGTTTTGCAGGACTGGGGGTCCATAGTGGAGCTCCGGGGATGCATGGGATTGGCACCCCAATACCATATTTGGCATGGAGGGACAATTCCATGATCTTAGACATGTTACATGGCCATGTTCGGAGTTACCATTGTGAAGCTACATATAGGTATTGACCTATATGTAGTGCACACATATAATGGCGTCCCCGCACTCATAAAGTCCCAGGAAATGGCCCTGAACTATGTGGGGGCACCTTTGCTAGTGCAAGGGTGCCCTCACACTAAGTAACTTTGCACCTAACCTTCAGCAAGTGAAGGTTAGACATATAGGTGACTTTTGAGTTACTTAAGTGCAGTGAAAATGGCTGTGAAATAGTGTGGGCACTATTTCATGCAGGCTGCAATGGCAGTCCTGTGGAAGGGTTTGTCTGAGCTCCTTATGAGTGGCAAAAGAAATGCTGCAGCCCATAAGGATCTCCTGGAACCCCAATGCCCTGGGTACCTAGCTACCATATACTAGGGACTTATAAGGGGGGTCCAGTGTGCCAATTGAAATTGGTAAATGAAGTCACTAGCCTATAGTGACAAATTTAAAGGCAGAGAGAGCATAAGCACTAAGATCCTGATTAGCAGAGCCTCAGTGACACAGTCAAGCACTATACAGGCACACACATCAGACCATAAACTATGAGCAAAGGGGTCCTGACCAGCAGGATCCCAGTGAGACAGGCAAAAACATACTGACATACTGGTAAAAATGGGGGTAACATGCCAAGAAAGATGGTACTTTCCTACAGTGATTGTATGATTCCATGCACTCTGGGGGCTCCTTAGAGGACCCCCAGTACTCCATGACAGCATTCTGAGGTTTGACAGGCAGCCCCAGCTGCTGCCTCCTCACAAACAGGTTTCTGCCCTCCAGTTGTTTGAGCAGCTCAAGCCCAGGAAGGCATAACAAAGGATTTCCTTTGGGGGAGGAATGTTACACCCTCTTCCCTTGGAAATAGGTGTTACAGGTATGGGAGGGGTAGCCCCTGGAAAAGCTTTGAAGGGCACAGATGGTGTCCTCCTTGCATAATCCAGTCTACACCGGTTCAGGGACCCCCAGTCTCTGGTCTGGAGTGAAAATGGACAAAGGAAAGGGGAGTGACCTCTCCCCTGTCCATCACCATCCCCAGGGGTGGTGCTCAGAGCTCCTCCAGAGTGTCCCAGGGTTTTGCCATCTTGGATTCCAAGTTGGCAGGTCACTCTGGGAGCATCTGAGTGACCAGTACCAGCAGGTGACATCGGAGCCCTCACCTTATATGTGCTTACCCGTTAGCTGACTAATCCTCCTTTCAGGGCTATTTAGGGTCTCGCTCCTGGGTGTTTCCTCAGATTCGGATTGCAAGAATCCAGCAGGAATCCTCTGCAACCTTTACTTCACCCTCTTACCAAAGAAACTGCATCTAGACCTCCAGGAACTCTACAACTGCAACAAAGAAGCAAAGACAACTTCTACAACATTGTACCTTCAGCTCCTGCCACCAACTGCAACTGTTTCACTATTGTGCATCCTCAGAGGACAGCCAGTATTCAGCCTGCACCAGAAGAAAGAAGGAATCTCCCTTGAAGTGAAGGAGCCACTTCCCTGCTGCAGCAGGCACCCCTCTGCAATGATAATCAGTGGCCTGGGTCCCCTCTCCTAAAGAAGTGTGTGGATCCAGCAACATGGGTGATGGACTGAAGTGGTCCCAACGGTCCTGAAGTCCAGCTGTCCACTTTTGGTAGAGGTAAGATCTTACTTCCCCACGCAAGACAGTACCCCCCATGCACCATGTGTTTTGCAGTTGCCAAGGCTTGTGGGCATCCTTCCAAGAAGTTTTATATGCACTGTGCAGCTCTGGCCCCCAGCACTCCTTCCTGTGATGCACAGCATCCTGTGTGGTTCTCCGGTGGCATGGGATCCCTTTGTGTAGTGCTGCATGGGCCTCCTTTTGCACCTTCTTTGTCCCCATGCTGTGGGACTCCTGTGTGCACTGCCTGCTCTTCTGAGGGCTCTCTAAGTTGCTAAGAGCCCTCTCTGTCTTCCCCCTCCTGGTTAGAGGCCACCAGGTCGCTCCTGGTCCCTGGCAGCACCATTTTCCACTAACCACGACCTTTGCGTGTGCCAAGGCTTGCTGGCAGAATCCAGCGACACAAACCAGACTGCAATTTTCCATCCAGCGTGGGACATCATCTGCACCAACCAGGAACCCACATCCATCTTCTTGGGTTTAGTACTGACCGTTCTTCTTCACCGGTGGTTCTTCTTTTGCACCTTCATCCAGGTTAGCAGGGGCTCCTCTTTACCCTGAACTCTTCAGTGCTTCTTGGATTTGGTCCCCTTCTTGCACAGGTCTTCAGGTCCAGGAATCTATCGTTGGTGTCTTGCAGTCTCTTCTGGTTCTTGCAAAATCTTCTATCACGTGTTCTTGTGTGTTCTAGGAAAGTTACTGTGATTTACTCCTGCTTTCTTGGGCTCTAGGGTGGGTTCTATTACTTACCTTTGGTGTTTTCTAATACTCCCAGCACCCATCTACACATTACACTTGCCTAGGTGGGAAACCGGCTTTTGCATTCCACCATTTAGCATATGGTTTGTGTTCCCCCAGGCCCATTTCTAACTATTGTGATTTACACTATTTGCACTGTTTTCTAATTGTTGTTACAGCTATTTCTGCATTCTAGGGTATATACTGTGTATATTACTAACCTCCTAAGGGAGTATAGTCTCTAAGGTATTTTTTGCATTTGTGTCACTAAAATAAAGTACCTTTATTTTTGCAACACTTAGGGCCAGATGTAGGAAACTGTTTGCGACTCGCAAACGGCAAAATTTGCCGTTTGCGACTCGCAAATCGCAGTTTCCTATTCAGAAATGCATTTTGCGAGTCGGGACCAACTCGCAAAATGCATTTCCGACTCGCAAATAGGAAGGGGTCTTCCCTTCCTATTTGCGAGTCTGAGTGGAATGCAATACCATTTGCGACCGCGTACGCGGTCGCAAATGGCATCGCAGTTACCATCGACTTCAAGTGGATGGTAACCCACTCGCAAATTGGAAGGGGTCCCCATGGGACCCCTTCCAGTTTGTGACTGGACCCACAAATATTTTTTCAGGGCAGGGAGTGGTCCAAGGGACCACTCCCTGCCCTGAAAAAATTCCGAAAGTAAAGGTTTCGTTTTTTTTTTAAGTGCAGCTCGTTTTCCTGTAAGGAAAACGGGCTACACGTAAAAAAAAAAAACTGCTTTATTGATCAAGCAGTCACGAACATGGAGGTCTGCTGCCGACAGCAGGCCTCCATGTTAGCGAGTGCCTATACTCACTATGGGGCCGCAATTTGCGACCCACCTCATGAATATTCATGAGGTGGGTCATTGCGACCCCATAGCGAGTCGCAGTCGGTGTCTGAGACACCGTACTGCATAGCAATTTGCGACTTGCAAATTGCGGGTCGCAGGGACTCGCAATTTGCAAGTCGCAAATTGCCGTTTTGCTACATCTGGCCCTTAGTATTTTATTTCATGTGTGTGAGTACTGTGTGACTACAGTTGTATTGTAAGAGCTTTGCATGTCTCCTAGTTAGGCCTTGGCTGCTCATCCACACTACCCCTAGAGAGCCTGGCTTCTAGACACTGACTACATTTCACTAATAAGGGATTAATGAACATGGTAGAAGGTGTAAGTACCTTAGGTACCCACAACAAACCAGGCCAGCCTCCTACAATTACTGGCTACCTCACTGACGGGCCCATTACGACTTTCCTGCTGGGCTGACAGGCAGGGCAGAAACTAAGGTTTCTGCCCGTCAGCCCAGTGGTGAAGTGGTGGCAGCATTTCCGTTGGCTTGTAATCGAGCCAGTCTAAATTTTGCAACCCTCAGGGTGCACCAGTACCCTCGCAATGCTCACTGTCAGCATTGCAAGGGTGCTGGGCAGGAAGGCCCCTGTACTGTCCATGCCAAGTGCATGGGCAGTGCAGGGGCCCCCTCTGGCCCTCCACCTGTTCTCTGCCAGCTTTTTCTTGGTGGTGAAATCACCAAGAAAAGGCTGGCAAAGAACCAGGTCCTAATCAGCAGGGCGGCTCTGACTTCAGCGCCACCCTGGCTGATTCACCCCATCGGGCTCCCTGCCAACCTTCTAATGTGGCGGTGAAAACATCACAACCGCTGCGGTCCAACACCCGCAGCAAGTGTGGCAGTCCAAGGTCCGCCACACTCATAATCAAACACTTATTGTTTGAGAAGTTTGCATGTTTCCGTCACTGTTTCCATTAGGTGTTAATGACTATGAAAAAAAATGGTCATGTCTACATCGACCTACCATTGAATACTGGATCTCTCCATTGTCGTCTTCATCCTCTTCCAGTTCATCTGGGTTTAGTGGCTCATAGTCCCATGGGACATTTGTTTGGAAACAAATATGTTGCACACTTCAGAATTATTTTGCAGACTATAGTGAGTGATTATAGTGGTTTTCAGCATAACATATTGAGGCATCAGAGCCTGGACTTCAGGACACCAAAACCCATCTCAGCAATGTTCCTTGGGTTTTGGATCACCTGTTCCTCTCAGCAATGTACCTTGGATTTGGGTCCACAACTTTTTCTCATTTCTGCCTTTGAAACAGGCAAACTTCAAAGAACAGTCTCTGTGGTTCACAAGATCCTGCCTTGCCCACGTCTGGCCCAGACACACTCCAGGGGGTTGGAGTCTGCACTGTGTAAGGACAAACACAGCCCTTTCAGGTGTAAGTGTCAGCTCCTCCCTCACCACTCTAGCCCAGGAGGCTTATCAAAATATACAGGAAACTCCCTATTTTCCTTTATGTCACTGTCTAGTGGGAATTCACAAACAGCCCAACTATCAGTCTGACCCAGACTTGGATTTCACAGGCAGGCAGAGGCACAGAATGGTTAAGCACCAAAATACCCACTTTCTAAAAGTGGCATTTTCAAACAGACAATCTAAAAACCAACTCTGCCAAAAGATGTATTTTTAAATTGTGAGTTCAGAGACCCCAAACTCCAAATCTTTATCTGCTCCCAATGGGACATTACACTTGAAAGATATTTAAAGGCAGTCCCCATGTTAACCTATGAGAGAGATAGGCCTTGCAATGATGAAAACTGAATTTGGTAGTATTTCACTATCAGGACATGTAAAACACATCAGTACATGTCCTACCTTTTAAATACACTGCATCCTGCCCATGGGGCTACCTAGGGTCTACTTTAGGGGTGACCTACATGTAGTAAAAGGGAAGGTTTGGGTTGCCAGGTCAAAATGGCAGTTTACAACTGCACACACAGATACTGCAGTGGCAGGTCTGAGATGTTTACATTGCTACTCATGTGGGTGGCACAATCAGTGCTGCAGGTCCACTAGTAGCATTTGATTTACAGGCCCTGGGCACCTCTAGTGAACCTTACTAGGGGCTTACTAGTAAATCAAATATGCCAATCATGGATAACCAGTAACCAATGCAATTTTGACAGAGAACACTTGCACTATAGCAGTGGTTAGCAGCGGTAAAGTACCCAGAGTATCAAAACCAGCCAAATCTAATTGCCACAAAGGGTCCAAAAACAGGAGGTCCCAAGCAAAAAGTACAGGGAAACCACACCAAGAACTCGCAGATCTAACTGTCACCATCATATGTCGTCTGCCAGATATCTTCATGCCTCATAGCACGTCATTAGTTATGTAAAACTGCGATAGCAATGAGGGACCTGACAGGTAGGGCCAGCGTGTGGATCCACTTTATGGTCATATGTACCTTTGATGTGGATTAATGTTGAAAAGTGCACTGCATGTGTGTAATGATTGGGGATTTTGCCCTGACTTTTGGAATGCATCATGGAGTGGCTTACAGTGATTTTTGCAGCACATGTGTTTGGGGACACAAATTCGTCAGATGACAGATGCCACCCAAGCCATGCCTGCGACGTGGGTAGTGATGTAGCTTCTCACTGGACAACAAGTTGGGGCCCTTCTGTTGGTGATTGAAGTTCTGTGTCTCTCTAACCTGCACAGTACAGTTGTCCACTATAAACACACTTAGGGGGTCATTCCGACCCCGGTGGGCGGCGGGCGGTGCCCGCCGGGCGGAGACCGCCAGAAGACCGCACCGCGGTCAAATGACCGCGGCGGTCATTCTGACTTTCCCGCTGGGCGGGCGACTGCCAAAAGGCCGCCCGCCCAGCGGGAAAGCCCCAGCAACGATGAAGCCGTCTCCGAATGGAGCCGGCGGAGTTGCTGGTGTGCAACGGGTGCAGTGGCACCCGTCGGGTTTTTCAGTGTCTGCTAGGTCTGTTAGGGGGCCCCTGCACTGCCCATGCCTGTGGCATGGGCAGTGCAGGGGCCCCTAGGGGCCCCACGACACCCGTTCCCACCATCCTGTTCCTGGCGGTTTTTACCGCCAGGACCAGGATGGCGGGAAGGGGGTCGGAATCCCCATGGCGGTACTGCGAGCAGCGCCGCCATGGAGGATTCTTTGGTGCAGGGGTAAACCGTTGGGAAACCGCCGGTTGCCCTTTTCTGACCGCAGCTTTATCGCTGCGGTCAGAATTGCCCATGAAGCACCGCCAGCCTGTTGGCGGTGCTTCCGCTGCACTCTGCCCTGGCGGTTTTCAACCGCCAGGGTCAGAATGACCGCCTTAGATGTGAACATTGAAGTGGGTGTCAGACATTGGTGGTGACTATCCTGGGCCTTACAGAATCACTGCGACCACGTCACCTTCAATCGTACCACCGAACTCTACTGGACCGAACACCACTGCATCCATTTCACCTTCAAGAAACAAACCAAACACCACCTCACCGAGCAACCACCCCGTCAACGCTAGAGCAAAATCACAGAAGAACAGTTGACCAACGCCCTAGCCCAAAAACCACCCACCGACCCCACCGACCCTGACATCGCCGCCCACAACCTCAGGCTATGGATCGACAACTTCGCCAACCGCCTCGCACCACTCAAGAAACCCTCCAACAACCAAACCAACAAAAAAGCCACCTGGTTCACCAACGACCTCCAAGCCTCCAAACAAAAGAACAAACGGCTCCACGATCGCACACCCGACAACCACACAGCACTTAAGGATGCCACATGCAGCCATCACCAACTCCTCAGGCTAGCAAAAAGATCCTCCTTCAAAACTCACCTGGAAAACAATGCTCACTACTGCAAAGAACTTTTCAACATCGTGAAGGAGCTCTCCAGCCCCAGTGCCACCGTCAAGGACATCCCCCCTCCCAAGAACTGTGCAACGCCCTAGCCACCGCCTTCCAACGAAAGATCGCTGACATCCATGAAAGCTTCAACACCCCTACCATCTCTAACACGCTTGTCCCCCCCCACGAACTCCACCAGCCTGGCCTCCTGGATCAGCACAAATGACGATGAAACTTGCAAGACCATGAACTCCATCCACTCCGGATCACCATCAGACCCCTGCCCACACCACATATTCAACAAAGCAGACAGAGCCATCGCACCACACCTACAGAATGTCATCAACATCTCCTTCGAAACAGCAAGATTCCCGGAAAGCTGGAAACACGCCGAAATCAACGCTCTACTCAAAAAACCAAAGGCGGACCCCAAAGACCTGAAGAACTTCCGGCCCATCTCCCTGCTCCCATTCCCGGCAAAGGTCATTGAGAAAGTCGTCAACACACAACTCACCCGATACCTCAAAGACAACAACATCCTCGACCCCTCTCAGTCCGGCTTCAGACGAAACCACAGCACCAAGACTGCCCTCCTCGCCGCTACAGACGACATCAGAAGCCACCTCGACAATGGAGAAACATCAGCCCTCATCCTCCTAGACCTGTCAGCCGCCTTCGACACAGTCTGCCACCACACGCTGAAAATCCGCCTCCACGAAGCAGGGATCCAAGAGCAAGCCCTCGACTGGACCACATCATTCCTCTCCGGAAGAACCCAGAGAGTCCGCCTCCCCCCGTTCCAATCCGAAGCCACCAACATCATCTGCGGCGTACCCCAGGGCTCATTTCTCAGCCCGACGCTGTTCAACATCTACATGGCCCCCCATACACAAGTGGCCAGTCAACACAACCTCAACATCATCTCCTACGCCGATGACACCCAACTCATCCCCTCCCTCACCAAGGACCCACACACCGCCAAAACCAACCTCCACGAGGGCATGAAGGCTGTCGCCGGCTGGATGAGAAGCAGCCGGCTGAAACTGAACTCGGACAAAATAGAGGTTCTCATCCTTGGGCCCACCCCCTCCGCCTGGGACGACTTGTGGTGGCCAGCCTCAACCCCCCTGACACCAACCGACCACGCACAAAACCTCGGCTTCATCCTCGACTCATTCTTCTCCATGTCAAAACAAGTCATCTCCTCCTCCTGCTACAACACCCTCCGCATGCTTCGCAGAATCTACAAATGGATCCCAACCAAAACAAGAAAAACAGTAACTCAGGCCCTCGCCAGCAGCAGGCTCGACAACAGCAATGTACTCTACGCAGGCATCCCGTCCAAACACCTGCAATGCCTCCAACGCATCCAAAATACCTCCGCCCGACTCATCCTCAACATCCCCCGCCGCAGCCACATCACCCCCCACCTGAGAGACCTACACTGGCTCCCCGTCGACAAGAGGATCACCTTCAAACTCCTCACCCACGCACACAAAGCACTCCACAACACCAGACCAGCCTACCTGAACAACAGACTCAGCTTCTATACCCCCACCTGACAACTCCGCTCAGCCAACCTCGCTTCCATTCCCCGCATCTGGCGCAGATCCTCCGGCGGTAGATCTTTCTCCTACCTCGCCGCCAAGACCTGGTACACACTCCCGTCTGACCTAAGACAGATCCAGGACCTGCTCACCTTCAGAAGACACCTCAAGACCTGGCTCTTCGAGCAGTAGCAGCACCCCTCCCCCCCAGCGACTTGAAACCCTCACAGGTATGTAGTGCGCTTTATAAATAGACTGATTGATTGATTGATTGATTGATTGATTGACTGTTGTGTGTATTCTGGAGACATCTTTTCATGAGATTTTGAACATGACTACATTGTTTTTCCTTACAATGCCACAGTTGAGGCATGTTTGAGTGACATCGTTATTACCTCCTTGACTCATTTTGTACAGGTGTCACTTGTGGAGCTGTACATTGTTGTGATGTGTCCTTAGGGACATGGGCACTTCCATGTCATCTAATCCAGGTTTTTTCAGATTTGTACCTGTGTCAGCTGCATTTCCTTTGCAACCACTGATATTGTTGGTGCATCACGTAAGCGCAGAATAGATGGGTACCTGAACTTGTGTCTGTGTACTGTATTTGGTAGAGTACGTTATAATGATATCCAAATGTTGGCTACTAGTTCTTTGGGATTTGCCGCATGAGGCAAAGGTTTGAGGATTGAGTGGTATCCTCATTATGGTATGGTTAGTGTAGGTGTTAGATTTCATCCATGCAATTGTAATTGTCTGATATCCTGATTTTTTAATGTGTCACTTTTGTAATTCCAGATGCCATGCATGGTTATGTAATGGCACATGAATGTGCTACTTAGGTGGCACTTTTTGCTTGGGGCTATGTGCTTGGGGTTACCCTATTTCGCTGTCTTTTAGTAGCATCAGCACAGGCAGGTGAAGGAGATAGGACACAGCCGAGAGGGGAAGAATCTGGCCATGGCAGGTGAGGGGTTTGCCACAGAGGAGACCAGAACAGCCTCTACATCCTCACATTCTTCCTCCAGTGGCCACTCCCTAGTAGTGGTGGACCCATCAGGTAACCCCTCAGCACTTTCTTTGTCTGCCACCCCCATTCTATCACCATCCTCCCTGTTGCTCCCCACCCAGTTGGCCATGTCTACTCACCCAAGAGGGTAGGTGTCTCCTTTGCCACAGGTGCCTCCACCCCAGCCCCTGATACCACTGCTGCATTCAGTGAGGAGGCCATTGGTCTCCTCAGAAACATCTCTGTGGGTCAGTCTGCCATCATGAATGCCATCCAGGGACTGACGACCCAACTCCAGCAGACAAATGTGTTTCTGGAGGGCATTCATGGTGCAATGGCTGGCCTACAGAGATCTTTTCATGCTCTGGCCTCTACACTGATGGCAGCCAGTCACCCTTTGTCTTCTGTCTCACCTCACCTCCCTCTTCCTAGTCCAAATCCCTCTTCCCTGACCTCCCCAAAGCACACAGATTGCCATGCATCCACCTCAACAGACACAGGGCACTCACAAACACAAGCACCACAAGACACACCAGCACACAAACAAGTAACATCCACCTGCAGATCCAGCAACAATCACTACTTTCCCTGACAAGCCCCATCCCTAGCATCAGGCGCATGATATCTGCCGTACCTACAGACACCACTGCAACAGTCACTGACACAGCCACCACACCCATCCTAACCACAGACACCACCGGAGCAGATCCTCAGACATCTACCGCTATCACCACACCCGCAGACACCACAACGACAGACACACCTACATGCACCACATCTAGCATACCTGCAGTTACCACCCAAACAGACATACACCCACCCACCATGGCATTCCCCAACACCTCTACCCCCCGAACACATAAGTGCCATCACTCAATCACACAACAGACACCCATCCCACACAAGCATACCTCCCACAAGCACGCACCCAAGACATCCACTACTACACATCAAACAGCCACTACCTTAACCTCCAAATCCCAACCCCTTCTGATAACTTTCCCCGTGTGTCCAAAAAACATTTCCTTTGTGAACTAGACCAAACCCCTTTCCTCCCCCCATACCTGTAGGAAAGTACCATCTTGCCTGGCATGTTACCCCCATTTTTTACTTGTGTTTCAGTTTTTTTGCCTCTCTCACTGGGATCCTGCTAGCCAGGACCCCAGTGCTCATAGTTGTGGCCTGAATGTGTTCCCTGTGTGGTGCCTAACTGTGTCACTGAGGCTCTGCTAATCAGAACGTCAGTGCTTATGCTCTTTCGGCCTTTAAAATTGTCACTGCAGGCTAGTGACCATTTTTACCAGTT
Source organism: Pleurodeles waltl (assembly GCF_031143425.1). Taxonomy (NCBI): domain Eukaryota; kingdom Metazoa; phylum Chordata; class Amphibia; order Caudata; family Salamandridae; genus Pleurodeles; species Pleurodeles waltl. Next base: position 1,048,194,372 of record NC_090437.1, on the reverse strand, counting down.
CTGATTGGCATACTAGAACACCCTTGTAATTACCTAGTATATGGTACCTAGGTGCCCAGGGTATTGGGATTCCAGGAGATCCCTATGGGCTGCAGCATTTCTTTTTGCACCCATAGGGAGCTCAGACAATTCTTACACAGGACTGCCACTGCAGCCTGAGTGAAATAACGTCCACGTTATTTCACAGCCATTTTACACTGCACTTAAGTAACTCGTAAGTCACCTATATGTCTAACCCTCACTTGGTGAAGGTTAGGTGCAAAGTTACTAAGTGTAAGGGCACCCTGGCTCTAGCCAAGGTGCCCCTACACAGTTCAAGGCAATATCCCCAGACTTTGTGAGTGCAGGGACACCATTACATGCGTGCACTACATATAGTTCAATGCCTATATGTAGCTTCGCAATGGTAACTCCGAATATGGCCATGTAACATGTCTAAGATCATGGAATTGTCCCCCCATGCCAAATGTGGTATTGGGGAGCCAATCCCATGCATCCCCGCGGCTCCAGCATGGACCCCGGGTACTGTCAAACCAGCTCTCTGGGGTTTTCACTGCAGCTACCGCTGCTGCCAACCCACAGACAGGCTTCTGCCTTCCTGGGGTCTGGGCAGTCCAGTCCCAGGAAGGCAGAACAAAGGATTTCCTCTGAGAGAGGGTGTTACACCCTCTCCCTTTGGAAAAAGGTGTTAAGGGTCTGGGAGAGCAGCCTCTACTGGCCTCTGGAAATGCTTTGAAGGGCACAGACGGTGCCCTCCTTGCATAAAGCAGTCTACACCGGTTCAGGGATCCCCCAGCCCCTCTCTGGCACGAAACTGGACAAAGGAAAGGGGATTGACCACTCCCCTGTCCATCACCACTCCAGTGGTGGTGCCCAGAGCTCATCCACTGTGTCCCAGACCTCTGCCATTTTGAATGCAGAGGTGTGAGGGCAAAATGGAG